>NC_077222.1:7698911-8898911 GCF_024763615.1 Phlebotomus papatasi | reverse complement strand
TTTACAGCTCATTTTTATTTTTTGCTGATCAAATTTTACTTTTTATTTGTTTGTTGAATATCTCAGTAAAATACCTAAATATTTGCAAAGATGGGTCTAATTAATCTAATCAATAAATACATCATTACGTCATCATTAAGATGTTTGCAGGTTAAACAAAAACTGTCTTATTTCTTCTCTTAAAACTTCAATGAAAATTATGACCAGCGCATAATAACTTTTGTTTGTAAACATGTTTTCAAAATTTCCCATAAGAATGAGCGAGATGACTAGATCTAAATCTCACTCACTCTCATTGAAATGTCAAAAACATGTTTACTAAACAAAAGTTATTGTGTGTTGGGCATTAGATGCTTTGAATTTTTTGAATTGAAAATTGATCATATTTAATATTTTTATCTATCGAATTTAATTTTTACTGCTCATTTCTAAAGTATCTTTTACAATTCTTAGTTATTCGAAACACCTTTTTAGTTGTAGGGGAGACTGGGGCATCCCCAAACACGGGGTAGCGCCGAACAGGGCGATTTTTTAATCAAATATTCGACTTAAATTATATTATTATTTTTATTAATTTTAAATTTGAAAAGCTAATAGGGTCCGCTCCTACATGGTTTGATTAGAGAAATTAATTAAATTAAAAAGACATGGTAAAGTGCCTTCGAGTATTGTATTGTATTGTATTGTATTTATTTTCATCTTGCATTTCACATTTCCCACCTCCCATGCGTCCATCGACGTCTTAGCGTTGGTGACCAACCTCCAGTGGACCGGTTCCTCGACTCGACCGGTCGGTGGTCAATATTTGAATGTTTTAATGGTGAAATTCTATTAAATTGTCACTGATTCGTATTTATTTATGGAATAATTGACCTATTAATGTTAGATCATACGCCAAATATTAGTGCAAATATAAATAAATTGAATAAATATAAATAAATTCAATTCAATTCAATTCATTCAAATTCAATAAAGAACTCTACCGGTCAAATTGAGGAACCGGTCGACTTGAGGGCACTTTACCTTATAATGGAGAAAGAGCAACTAAAAAATCAAGATTCAACCTGACCCGATTGATAGAATCTAGCAATACCAACCAATGACGATGTGGCATGCAAGGGAAGAGAGTTAAACAGGACAACTCCGTCGACAAAAATAGTTCGGAATAGCTGGTTTGAGGGAGCTCTGGGCACCAGGAGTCATCCCACTTCAGCCGAGGCCCCAGTAATCAGTAGTTAGGCCAAGTAATACGACCCTCCTGATATAATTAGACAAAAGAGAAATGAAACCAAATGAAACCGATTTCTGACAGAGGAGTGCTGGGAGATCACAATCCACCAGAATGTTACGGTGTCTGGAGATATGATCACAAGGGCCCAGCCCACAAACACACCTCACGCGATTATTATTTAGGGTCACCTTTAGACTTCAGAGGGCACTCTGAGAGGGGTCAAATGGTAGAGCAATCGCTCTATGATGCAAGTGTCCCGGGTTCGAATCCCTTTAGGTCACCAGGAATTTTTCTGGCGTTAAAGGTGTTTGATTTGCATCCAGTAAGCTTCACTTTACTTGATTCCACGGGCATGGAACTGACAACCTCATCCCGTACAAGAAAAAAAATAATGCGTGTCTAGAAATCCCCTTGCGGGAAGGCCTTGCTCCTTCATGGAATGTTGTTCCAGCATTATTATTATTATTATTATAGGGATGCTTGTCCCCTGAAGAAATGATCGTCATGGTCCAAGTAGTTTAAAAATAAAAATCAGTGCTCGATGCTACCCCATGTTCGGTAGTGCCCCAGTTTGCCCTACATCTTGCTTTTCCTGAAATATCGCTCATATCGATGTTTGCATAAATTAATGTCCTCTATTTAATGTGAATCAAAAATAATAATAAAAAATAAAATAAAATAAATTATTCGTTGCCCAAAAAAAAATGCCTTTGAAGAAGCATGAATTTTTGGAATAAATTCCCCTTGAAAACAGCCCCAAAAGTTTGTAACATGGCAAAATGATTGGGAGGGTACATTTCTGTTATCCACCTACGGGAATGATGTTGAATATGGTTGCCGCAGCATAAAGTATTCAGGCGAGCAACCTCAGCGTATAATTGTAACATTTTACATTCAGAATTCATAATTGGCTTCCAAAGTTTTGATTTGAATATTTATGACAGGACCGATTCACTAATTAAGGATTTATGTGGAGTCTCGTTCTATATACTAGGCATATACATTTACATCTTTTATGTAATTTTGTGTGCATACATAATTTGTATGTGTTGGATTTATGCAAAGGAGGTGTGTATAGTGTGATGGAAAAAAAATAAGAACTTAAAATTGAGTATGAAATAGTGCATCAAAAACAATTTAGTCCACATGGTGCATTTGAGAATGCAAGGTGATTGATGAAGCATAATATTAAAATTTACTTGTTAGTTTAATCCAAATTTTATTTCATTGCTTATTCATTATTCCACAGCTAAATTAACATCATTACAATGCACCCTCACAGAATACACATATTTACTCACCCTCTATAATCAAATCAAAGTATAAATTCATCTTCCAAAATCGTATAGTGCTAAATAACAAAATAGTTTTCATTAAATGGGATCCCTTTTGTTGTCCGGATTAGGGGTGGTTTTGTTCCGTTCATCTTCCCAGTGTGAGATGCGTCTCTTTTAGTTTACTTTCAGCATTTTCCTCCGTTTTTGCCTCTTTCTTTATAAAACATATATAAATGTTTTCTTCGCATGTGTATGAATTTTCTCGCACCGAATTTCGGTTTTATTAACCTCATAAAATAAGGGTCAATTTTCCTTCATTTTATCACCATAATATTCTCCGGCTGAATCACATTGGAAAGCAAAGAGGGGGAGGGGAGAAGAAAAATCCTTTTGGTGAAATGGGAAAATGGAGTGAGTGACCAAATAAAACTAATATTCATTTAATTTCACTTTTTATTTTTATATCATCTGACTAGACAACTCTTATTTGATGTGTGTATTTTTATTTCATCTTTTAATTATAGATTACTTATTTTTTTTCATTTATTTCTTTTAGGATGTTCTCTTTTTTTTAACTTTACAACTTTCTGTATTAACACTTGTTTTTTGGCATTTGTTTTTCCTACAAAGAAGAATCATTATGATTTAGAACTTTATGGCAATTTATCGTAAGATGTGAACGTGATGGCAAGGTACTCATATACATTTTTTTCTCAGAATTTTACTTTTTTTTATAAAGGTTTTTATTGTCTAATTCAGACAAAATCAAAAACAATGATGGAATAAAAATTATGAAATGAGATCAGATAAAAAAAATCTGAGTTTCTAAATTCATCATACATTTATGTACGGTATCTAAAAGTGGAAGTAAGTTTAATTTTCAAGTTTTCTTCTATTTATCATTTATTTATTTATTTACAATGTCCTCTTATGACCTAACCTCACTATTTTGTAGCTGTTTTTTTACTTTAAGAAACTCCTTTAATTGCTAAATTTAACCTAAAGGTGTTGGATTAACCTAAGTCGATCTAATTTTTATATATTTTTTTATTTCCAATGTTGTGACTTGTAATATTTTCATTCTATTTTATAATCTTTCATTTTTTTACAAATTGCACATGACTCTTCAACATTGAATTTTCTCATTACTAAATTAAGGACATGTCACATGTTCAAGAATGTTATTTGTCTTCATTTTTTCTTCTCAATTCTTGCCGCTCTTTTTTTCCTTCATTCCTTTTCTTTTGATCAAAATCCAAAAAAAAAAAATTGAAAGAAAATAAAATCATTGCATTTTTTGATATTATTTCATTGATAATTCTCGTCAAGCAATGTATGTTTTAGGATCTGTGATTGATTGACTTTGCCGATCCATCATGAACGTTTTTTTTTTGCTTCTCCAATATACAAAAAAATATAACCATTTCGCGACACACAAATATGGATGACTCACAAAGTTCGTGTTGAAGAAAAGAACCGCCTCTAATTTGGCTGATAAGCAATTTGGGCACTGATTAAAGCCTAAATTAAATAATGATAACATTTCTACGCTGGTAATTAGGTGATTCTTATCGCAATTTCGGCACGAATTGACGCCCATTTAGAAACTGAAACCAATCAGAGAATTTTTAATTATAAATGGGGCTCACCATTGTATTCGGTTCGTCTTATCGGCCGATAACAGCAGACAAAACATTATTTAGCTTCAATTTGCAATTAGGCGACAAATGATAGAGTATTCTTGAAAGTCACGTAAACGCAAAATACGCCATCTGAAATATGCTGTGAGATTGTGCGGTGATAAGAAATATTTTCTCCCCTTTTTTTCCAACTGCCTTTGCCGCCTACATTCATTTCTTTGTGAAACCATAGGGTCCTTCTGTGTCTTGTACATTAAGATACTTTTTTTTTTGTAATTTGTTGACAAAGATATTGATTTTAAGTAATTAAGATTGAGCAGAATCCTTCAGTTCACAAGCAATAAAACGAAATTCGAAATTCCGTTCGTAGATCTTTCGAATTTACAAACGTTAGTTCCTGCAATTATTGAGCACTCGGCTGTAGGGGAAAGTTTTCAGGCTTCGAACACACTCTGGTTTCGAAAACTTAATATTTTTCCCATGCTCCTTTAATGAGTTTGACCTAAATAAAGTTTTTCGGGAATATGCGAGCCAGAGTGGCTCCTTTCAGTAATAAATAACCTTTCGAAAAGACAGAATGGGCTCAAGCAGAAGTAGATCTTCATTCTCCAATAGTGTCTTGGATAAAAGGTAAATGGAACACTATTTGCACAAAAAGTCGTTGAAGTTCGAAGAATTCAAATTCGATTTCGAATTTTCATACTAAATTTTGGAACAAGGTGGGGAAAATTTATCAAATATCACACTAAAGAGCTGGCAAAAGAGTTACTCAGTAATTATGGAGTGATTAAATACTTAAGCAAGAACAGTAAACTGCGTTGTTCTGTTTTTTCCTTACAACAATGTGAAGACCGTCACATTTTGACACTTGAACACTTAGAAATTCGAACAGGATGTAACTTCCGCCACTTTGCGGAATTATCAAGAAGTGAGAAAGTCTCTTTTTTGAATCTTCAAATTGATTTTCGAATTTTTCAAGATCTACTTCTGTACGGGAAGAGTCTTTCCGTACAAAAGTAGATCTTGAAAAATTCGAAAATTTATTTGAAGATCCAAAAAAGAGACTTTCTTACTTTTAGATAATTCCGCAAGGTGTCTGAGATACATCCTGTTCGAATTTCGAAGTGCTCAAGTGTCAAAATGTGATGGTGTTCATATTGTTGTGAGGAATAAAACAGAACAACGACCCTTGATGTTCTTGTACCATTACTTAATCACTCCATAATCACTGAATAACTCTTTTGCGAGCTTTTTAGTGTGATACTTGATAAATTTTCCCCACCTTGTTCGAAAATTTAGTATGAAAATTCGAAATTGAATTTGAATTCTTCGATCATCAACGACTTTTTGTGCAAATAAAGTTCCATTTACCTTTTATCCAAGACACTATTGAAAAATCAAAATCAACTTGTGTTTAGGCTGAGTCACTCCAAAGCCAAGCCAAACCTATTCGAAAATCTACCGGAAGCCTAAAGTTCAAGTTCATGTGTTCTCCGCTATAGCACTGATTGATCTACTATTTTGAATTTCGATATTCTTGACACTTCAATCGTCAATAATGTTAACAACAGTGTGTAAACGTTTGCTGCAAAAAGTGAATTTTTGTGTAGTTTTGTGGAATAAATGTCCTTGTCCTCCTTTTCATGAACTTGCTCACTTTTGTGTAACGCGTCGGTTTAACCCTTTAAGGACGATTGGAACACCGGTGTCCCATAATGAAAATAATTTTTCCTGACTACTTGAAATAATTTATTTCTTATATTTGTACTTAATTGCAAAGTAGAAGGTTGAAGCAATCTAGGATATTTTTTTGCAAGTCTCCAACTATTTGCTATAGGGTGGAGTTTACACTTATGGATATTATACACACTAATGGACAATGACAATACACAAATCTTAAGTTATTTTATTTAACAGATTTAGAAAAAAAAAAAAATTGTAATTAGATCATAAACTAATAACTTTATAACTTTTCGAAATCTGTTTTACAAGAACTTAAGATTTCTCCATGCTGTCCACGAGTGTATAACATCCATAAGTGTAGACTCCACCCTATAGTAAATATTTAACCTTAAAAATGAGGAATTTTTAAATTCTCATAATGAAAAATGATTTTAATTATTTTTGATACTTCTAATTTTTTTTCAAGTCAAACCGTTTTGGAAAAGGAAACCACAATATTTATATGTAATTTTTTTTCATTAAATGAAACGTAATCACAAGTTTTATTCTAAACAGAATTGACTTTTTAGATTGATATATTTCGAAATTGTATGTTAAAAACTATTTAAAAAGTACATATTTCACAATGTTCGTCGAAATAAGACAAGAACTATGAGCAAATTTGTTTGAGTTGCGGTACAATATCTGCAAAATTTTAACAAGAAAAACTGAAAAATAGCTTTACTTTTTCAAATTCCCTTCTAAGCTTTTTTTCGAATTATATCCGAAACTTTTAATCTTTGGACAGATCAATCCATAGAGTTGAAACCTTGGATGAAATTCGAAATTCGAAGACAAAACTTTAGATCGTGATTTTGCTTTTCTCTTCTTCCTGAAACTCGTTAATTTACAACTTCGAAATTCACAGGGCTTGAAAGTAAGAACATATTTTGTTTAGAAATACAGTGCTCGCTTTCTTATTCGTTTAATTGGGAGACTGAATGACAGATATCCATTTCGTGTTATTCGTATGATTTTTTGTGAATTTGTTTAACTTCTTAGAAAAAGTAATTAAGACAAGATTTTTTATTAATACTTTTTGGGATTAGGATTAAAAAAATTAAGCAACATTAGGCATTATTAGAGAATTCTTTGTTTTTATATTATCTAATATTATAGATTTTAAATTGAAAAATCAAGATGACATCCAAATAACTCCGATCCGAATAAGGAAGCGGAAACTATCGAAATTTGAGGTTGGAAACAAAATTTCGGAATGCTTGCATAATATCTTGAAGATTTTAAAATAAGGTTGCGGATATGTTGCATAAATGTTGATAAAACTTTTTTTTCAAATTTTAATACTTGTCATATCAAAACCAAAATCGAAAAGCATTGTTTTCGATATTGTATTTCAAATAATAGAATATCCTTAATGGGTTATCGAACATTATCGTTAATTAATTTTAAAACAAGTTCTAAAATTTCTTTCTCTTGAAATTTACCTTTTTTTTGGTCGTCGATTCAAATTTCGAAAACATTGTGTCCTTTTCGAATTATTTTTGAATCAGTAAAACAGGGTTCAGCTAATAGAAAGCTCCTCACGGAGAAGATTTATGAATGCAAGAATATGAATCATCTTCTAAACGTTTAAACAGAGATAGTCTAATGTGATATTTTTAAATTCGAAAAATTACTTATGAATATGGATTCTTAATGATCTTCGAACTGGTAATGTAAAAGACTCAAAAAAAGATAAAAAATCTTTATAGTCTGAGAGATTGCTTGTGAACAAAGGTTTATATCGCTTGTATCAATACACTAAAAAACTATTTTCGTATTCAAAGAATTCGTAACCGAAACGAATATTTCGCCAGAAGGACCCTAGTATTCGGGATAAAGAAC
Source organism: Phlebotomus papatasi (assembly GCF_024763615.1). NCBI lineage: Eukaryota > Metazoa > Arthropoda > Insecta > Diptera > Psychodidae > Phlebotomus > Phlebotomus papatasi. The sequence continues at coordinate 8,891,196 of NC_077222.1, read as the reverse complement.
CTAGTTAATTTTTTTTTACTAAAAGAGACTTACAGGAATTCAGTTGGAAATGCTGTTCAATCTTGTATCTCTTCCACTTCGTCACCGTCATTATTGGGCCCCAGGATGTCATCATCCTCGTGATTCTTGTGGGAGTGATGCTGAAGTTGGCTGTTCAGCAAGGAGCCCAAGGCGTTTTCTCACACAGTGTCCGTTACTCCAGCATACTGACAAGCGGACAGTCCTGCTGAGTTGGACCTCGAGACAGGAGACGGAGCTGAGTAGGGACTACTGAAGCCGGATGTATGTTGTTTGGCCTTCAGACGAAGGGTAGCAATGCTTGAACTCATGGCTGTACAGGGCTCAGCTGTAGCTCTATGATGGTACATTGAATAAGGATTGGTGGGATTTGTATAGGGACAGGGTGGTGCTGCAACTGCAGTACCAGGACCCGTAGCCGCCAGACCTGTACCCATTCCGCCCGGCAGCATTGTCCCCGAAGTTGACATGCTAACAGCCACAGATGATGCCGATGAATTGAAGCAATTCACAGAATTTTGATGATGATTTGTCGATACCACTGATCCCAGAGGATTCACAGGCCAAGGGAAAGTTTTGGTGCCAAGTGGAGAGGGCACTTTGGTCGCCCAATTATTGTATGGCGAATATGATGTATATAGAGTATCTGTATCAGCAAAGGGCTGCATGAATTGTGTCCCGAAACCATTCTTGAAGTCTGCCGCCGCGACGGCTGCGGCATTCATTGCATTCCGCTCACGTTTGCGCCACTTGGCCCGTCGGTTCTTGAACCATACCTGCAAAATTCATACAGACCAACACGTGCACATGAATTATACCGCTCATTTATACCACAGCATTAAGAAATATATAGATATTTTCGCCTATAAATATTAAGCCCATGAATACATTAAATTTATGTATAAATCTTGAATAGGAGAAATAGATGAGAACACTCTGGTTATATAAATTTTCAATGATAAAATTTTTTAAGTTTTTTTTAATTAAAAATGTAAAAAGCATAATTGGTTATTTTGCTTCATTATCAGGTGATTGGATCCATTTAAGACATAAAAATACTTATTCCAAAGTGCTAGCGTTCTAGTACATTTAAAATTAATTATACAAAGGCTAATAAATCCGAAATCCATGTGATAGGTAACCCATTTGAAAGTTTAGATTTAAGGCTGAAAAAAAAATTTGCCTGAGGCTAAAACTATCAAAGTTTGGTCTAAGAGCTAAGTTGTGAATATGGATCTTTGTTACTGTGTTAAACACTATGATCGTATCATTTTTAATAAAATCGCAATGCTGTCTTCAAACTAGTTGTCTTCAGACTTTGTTCCTGAATGTCTGGAACTCATAAAATAAGAGAAAGTACAGTGATTTTTAAAAATCTATTGAATAAATTACCTTTAATAAACAATTTTAAGACCAATTTTTCGCAAAAAAAATTATTGAGAAATTACAGCAGTTAAGTCAAGTAAATAAATCTTAATCAGAAGACCGTGTAAGGGTATAAGGTAACAAAACCTACATTCAGTGAACAATCTTTCCCATTGTTTTGTCCTAGAGATCGAAATCAACGTTAAGACGGCGATAGCGGTTTCATCATCTCAAATAAATTCAACAGCTTTTTCGTTCAAAAACTGTTTTTCGTACATATAAAGGATTAAAATGCAAAAATAAAAAAAAATGTAATGAAAGGATTAAGAAGTGAAGTCAAAAATACTAAGTTAATAAATTAATTTTTGAATTTAATATGCTGATACTTTTCTTCGGGCTAGTGTTAATTAGTTTGAACGAAAATATAAATCGATTAAGGTAAAGTGCTCTCGCTCGACCGGTTCCTCAACTTAACCGGTAGAATTATTTATTCAATTTATTTATATTTGCTATTACTTCTTATAATATTTAGCGTATGATCTAAAATTAATAGGTCAATTATTTCATAAATAATACCAATCAGTGACAATTTCATAGAAATTGACCATAAAACATTCAAATATTGATCCACCAGTCGAATCGAAGACACCGGTAGAGTGAGGGTTCTTTACCTTATTTTGTAGCATTTTTTTTTGATAATTTTTAAAATTTATTAATTTGCTGAAACACTACAAAATTGTCTTTAATTCTCTCGGTTTTGATATTATTGTTACTGAATTCTAAATTTTTTAAGCTAAAAATATCATTCATGCAAAAGCGTTTAAAAAAAAACAGAACATTTAAATGTTTTTAGATACAGAAGTGCTTGTTCCAAGCCAGGTTATTAATCATATTCAAGTAAATATTTCAAAGTTGTTAATTAAAACCTTTTTTCATAACTAAGCTTAAAAATAAGAACTAATCATTCGAATTTTATACGATGTTAACTGAAGTGTTGCTCTGGGTTATTAAGAATGGGCTTAAGTATGGTCGACTGGAATCCAAGAAATTCAAATTCAGCCAAATTGGTTGGAAAATCATCCCTCCAAATAAATTGTACTTTGACTTTCAAAAATTCAAAATTGCGAATTATCCGTTCATGGGTATGCATTGACGAAATTTTTACCAGGGGCATCTTCAGAATACAGTAAACTCTCTCAAATTCAGGCATTTGGGACCGAAATCTCACCCGAATTAGAGAGAAATTCGTGCGCCAAACTTTTTGAAATACAACGATTTTTTATTCATCTGCATACACTACACACATATTGAGTTTGCATACTCAAATATATTTAAATATCATGAAAATCTCTTAATAATGCAAAATCACATCAAAACTAAGTTAAATCATCGCAAATTTGAGCATATTTGCTTCATTTGATAATCATAATCCAACTTGAAAAATGACAACAAACTTTTTTTCAAATGTAACTGCTGCCCGATCTTAAAAGAGCCGAATTAGCGGGAGTCTACTGTATATCGAAAAATCATTGAATAAACTTGGGTTAATTTTGATAAAAACCTAAAAAAAAACATAATTGTGGACGGGGTGAAAGGGAAGTAGGGGAAAAAGGAAAAAAAAAATCCGGAGATTATTTTTTCATTGGGGGTCACCGATGTTAGGAAGCTGATATCTTTTACCGTTTAAGCTCCAGAATGGCGACAGGTTGAAAAATCTTAGGGGAAAGTACTCTCCCTTCAAACGTTCATTCGAAGGGAGAGTACTTTCCCCTAATCTTCTGCTCTCTCTTTGAGTTCGAGCAGTGATAGTAGTAAAAATTGCTATTTCAAAGGTATAAGGTATACAGTACCCTTTCTTCAAACGTACATACTTTCGAATAATGGGATTTTCTTTTATTTTTCTTAAGAGACGTCTCTTAGGAAAATTAAAAGAAATTCACATTGATCGAAGGTATGAATGTTCAAAAGGAGAGTACTTTTCCCTATCCCATTTCAAAGGTACCAGACTTCCCTCTAATGGCGTCTACACACTAGTAGAAATTTCTTTAAAAAATGCCTTTTAAAGAAAATTTCCCCTTTCCTTGTAAACAGAAACGTCAGAATTTTTTAAAAAAGGCAATTTTTGACGAAAATTGTAGACACCATAAAGTGTAAAAAGTTTTTAAAAGTCTCGATTATTATGAAATTAAATTATTTAGCCCTTTAAGGACGATTGGGTCACCCGTGATCCATAGAGAAAATTATTTTTTCTGACTACCTGAAGTTTTTTCTTTCTAATGTTTGTACGTAATCGCAAAGTAGAAGGTTATAGTAATCTAGGATATTTTTTGCAAAACTCCAACTATTTGCTATATAGCAAATATTTTAGCTCAAAAGTAACGAATTTTCAAATGACCGCACTGATAATTTATTTTTTATATTTCCAAATTTTTTTAAGCAAAACCCTTTTGGGAATAGAAAGTACACTAACTCATACATGATATTTTTCATTGGAGTAAAAATTATCATTCATTGGTATCGTCAGAAAAATTACTTAATTTTTTAAACTATTTTTGTTCCTATCGTTCATATACTCAGAAAAAAAGGGGCTATGATTAACATTTTTTCGTCATAACTTTAACACTTTTCGGGTGTAAAAATATATCAACATTTTTCAATGTTAATTTTACACCTTTTGAGGGTAAAATCAACATGAAAAAGGGTAACTTTAATCCATAATACACCTAAAAAGGTAATATTTACACCGATTTTTGATCAATACTGTAGGGTAAAATTAACATTTTCGGAATGTTATTTTAACTTTTTCGGATTTCTCTCAATGTAGAAACAAAAAATATGCCGAATCAGACTCTGTTGGATTGTCCAAGGCAAGATGTAAGACATTTAATTAATTTTGTTTATTATTTTCTTTTTTTATTATTGATTTTCGATCAGAAAAAAGCGTCTCGTCCTTAAAGGGTTAAACCATGAACATATACTATGAAACTTGGACAATTCTAAGAAACGGTTAAGATTTTTTATAGCAAGATGGAAGCTAATAATCTTGCAAACATTTTACTTTAATAATTTTCCCTATTTGTCTTCTAAGTGAAAGTACTATTGCAAATTGTACTGTAAAAATTAATCAATTTCCTCAAACCTCTGTCAGCATATATAAACAGCATCTTACAAGGCAAGACTTTTGGAAATAAGTAATAAATTACTTTGGCTTGGATGGGGATGAATTAATGTTAGAGGAGAGCCTCTTAACATATGAGTATTTGTTATTAATTAACTCATGCATGTTATATAGAGAAATGTGTATCGCATGAGCTGCAATATTCTGAGGGGGCATTTGGAGGGATTATGTAATGCCATCATACATATTGCAAATGGAGATATTCTTGTCAACGAAGATTCTAGGATACGCATGTGCAACATACAATTGGATGCCCAGGACCACCATCCGCACCCCAATTTTCTCCCCACATTTTCCTCTCACATACATCTGGGAGGCATTATTGTGTATTCTGTGTGCAACAAAGGGGGATAATGAGTATGCAGCAAATGTGTGGATGATTGTGTGTGTTTTGGGGGTGGTTTTGCGGTCTTGAATTACAGAGAAGTTTAATTACATTCATATATGCACAGAATTGTCCACCTACTCTCTGATTGCACCATCACTTTGTTCAAACATTTGTAACCAACTATATGACCAATAGTGTCAACGCTTTTCCTCTATTCTGCAAATTGAATTAATAAATAAATACATCCCAGAGAGATAATTTTGTTTGAACATGATACCTAATTATAAAATTGACATATCACACACGCATTTCTGTTCAATTGCACCAACTTCAAATAATATCCATGACACGCTAGTGCTAAAATATAAATAGCATAGGGTATGTCTATGTATGGCATAGGGCTATGACATAAATTTACGTCCTTTCGTTATGCTGATTTAAGGACACAAGCATGCAATGTTCCGGATTATAAAATTAATCCCTGATTTACACTAGTTTCACAATAATTACCTGCACGCGTACTTCACAGAACCATTTTCTGCTGAATTTACTTGCTTTGACAAAGTATTTTTCTTATTCCATGGGGTGCAATCCGAGGGCAGATTTACCAACAAAAAAAAACACAATTCTTGTGTTTTTCGTCTTTGGGGAAAATTAATGTTCACCTCTTACGCATTCAATTATGTGCTTCACAGTCACTGATAAATTGCAAATGGAATATAATTATTCTTCTTGGGAATTTCTATTCTTCTATCGTGGATTTGGATGGAATTTTTTATGCTATGTGGTCTAGAATATGATTTTTTTTTGTAAAGTGACACCGAGGGAGGCGAACGAGGACTTACGAGAGGACCCCTACATATAAATCTTTTGCTGAGAATGATGGAATTCTTATAAAAACCTTTAAACTGATTTTTTGTCTAACTGATTTCATCCGTTTAATTGTATAAACAATTAAGAAACATGAGCTAGAGGCTTTTCTAATAACATTACATACTTTTTGCAGAAAAATAAATATGTATTTTTAATTAACATCAAAGAGATTGTTGAATGACTAAAATATTTTAATTTTTGATTAAGCAAAATTTTCGAAAAAAATTCACTTAGTATGGTAAAGCAAAGGACATTGATTTAAAATATTCTGAATAAACATTGCAATTGTTTGGAAATTTGAATCCTTCAGAATACTGGTTATACCTTTAGCCTGAAGACCGTTTACAATCTTTATGACCCTTATGGTTTAGATAGACTTATACCCTAGACACACGTACGAGTTAAACCGAGAGACGGATTAGTCAGGAATTGATGAAAGTGTAATGCGATCATTATTTTGATTATAAATTGAGGTATTTAAAAAATCAGTATTTTACTTATAATATGGAGTTTTTTTAAGTTTCTTTTCTTTCTAGAATTGTATGTCCACATATGCCCAATATTATCATTAGAATCTAAATGTTAGTTGGAAACGTAATATCATTTGATTTTAACGGATTTTTTTCAACTACTTCAATTAACGAAAAAGTGGATAAAGCTCCGAAGAGACTTAGGATGATCCTTGAGAATATTTAGACCATAAAATTTAGCGATAATGTTTGAGAATGAAGGTTTAGGATCACTGAATTGAAAGTTCGTATATTTACAGGCTAAATATTCTCTAGGACTAGCCTCAGTCTATATGGGAGTTTGTTCGCAAATTTTGATGATTGTTTTCTTAAAATAAATCCTGAAATGTCAATAAATACTCATTGATTAAATACAAATAAACTTTTAATTGAACTAAAAGTGATCAAACGATTCGAATTTGCATCACCTTTTCTATAGGAGGCTATCTGCGGTATTCTCCAGTAAAACCCTGTTATTCTAATAGGAAGAGACTTTTTTGGTCTTGCCTAGAGCTTTCGGTCTCGAATTTTAATATCTTTACAACCACTGAAGGAAGTCAATTTCGGTACCGAAAGCTCTGGACAAAACCAAGAACCAAATACCAAAAATGTTTTTCCTCGACTTATACACATTGAGAGAAATTATCGTCAAAAATTGCTTTTTGTATTGAAATTGTCTAGAAACTAGGAGAAAACGTCAACAAAATTCTGTCAAAAATATTCTTTTTTAGGGAAATGGTCCCAATGTGTAAAGGTCTTAAGAGCCTTAAGGTGAAAAACTCATTAGCGAACACCGGAGATATCCCATATCAATAAAAGTGATCATTTGATATATTTAAATTGGTACTGGTCAAAAATTCGAAAGCCAAAATCCCGAGCGCCAAAATTCTGAATAGGTCGAAATCCTAAAAAGCCAAAATAGTGAAAAGCAAAACTTCCAAAATCCAAAATCCCGAAAAAGCCAAAATCCCGAACGTCAATGCCAGAAGCCTAAATCCTAAATCAAATTCAAAGAGAAATTTTTCGTGTTCTGCAAAATTATTCTACACATTATCCTTTGTATAAAATCATTTCTTTTAAGATTTTGACCATTTGGGATTTTGGTTTTCGGGATTTTGGCATTCGGGATTTTGGCTTTCCGCGATTTTGATCCATTTGGGATTCCGGCATATTTGGGAATTTAGCTTTTCAGGATTTGGCTATCCGCTTTTGGCTTTGGGAACTTTGGTCGGTATACATATTTAAAGCTGTCGAGGTTTAATTATTGAGGTTAAATTACACAGCAAAATTTCTATTAAATTTCATAAGTAGAAATATTGTGAAAAGGCTTGCAAAGTGTCCAGTTGAATATTCTCATATTTTCTTAAAGATATTTATAATGTTAATCTAATACCGTCTTCATACTAGAGGTTTATCCTAATTTTCGAAGATATCAAAATCCTAAATAGCTACCAATTTAATTTGTTCTTCTGATTCAAATAGATTAATTCCCCTTAATAGTCCATTTCTAAGTCAAAATTTTCCAAAAAATTTCGACTGATAAATAAATAGAGAACTTAAGCCTTATGGTAAGGCCGGCTTCAGACCTAAGGTTTAGCCCAGTTCCCAATGGTCTCGAAATTCAAAATAGCAACCAATTTTATTGGTTTTTCAAAATTTATTGGATCACTTGCCCATGTTGACCAATCTTGAGTGATAATTTTCCAAAAAATCTTGATTAAGAAGAAATTAGAGAATTTAAGCCACATGGCTAAGCCTTATACGGGCTTCAGACCTAAGGCTTAGCCATTTAGCTTAACTCCTCTAATTCTACATCAAGCATGATTTTTTAGGAAATTGTTGGTTATGATTAAATATTAAATTGTGAACGGAGAAATAGACCTTTCTTGACTTTTTCTCTTTAATTCTTCACGACGTTTCGAGGATGGATGTCCTCTTCATCAGGTTTCGAATGTGGAGGAAAAATCACGTACAGGTGGGAAATTTTGCTGCTGCAATGCACTTGAACTTTTTTACAAATCTTCACTCTGTAGTTCACCATCCAAAATATATTAATATATATATATAATATATAATATATATATATATAATATATATTAATATATATATATTAAATATATTAAATATTAAGGGCAAATGATTCATTAGATTTTGAAATCTCTATAAAATTGTTTGTTATTAAGATTTTTGAGACCTTTGGAAACTGGGCTAAACCTCCAGTCTGAAGCCGGCATTAGGCCTGAGGCCCGTATAAGCCTTAGGTCTGAAGCCCGTATAACGTCGATTTTGGATAGGAGGTTCAGCTCAGTATTATTACTATTTTAGAATGCCAATATACAGTATTACTTCTTGTTATTTAAAATTCGAAAACATTCGTAAACAAAGTCGAACATGCAGTCTGAAAATCGTCGAAAAAATAACGAATAGGAGAAAGCGTTATACCTTCGAAAGACTGAAGCTTCGGACAATTGAATTTTTTATGTCTTCTTAATGGATTTGACCCATGGCTCTTTTCAGGAAATTTGGGGAAAAAACATATTGAAAAAATGGGTTGTTCGTAACTTGAGTCGTTCGTTTATTAAATTTAAAATGAATACTAGGTAACTTAATTACTCGACTATCTTCCTAGCAAAGTGACTACGTATGAACCTTAAGATTTGCAGACAAATCAATGACACAGAATTACAATTAGGTTCCATTTGAAAATGTATGACTGTACTATCCCTAACTATATCGCATAAATTCTCAGAGCAACTATGTGCATATAGAAGTAACTAAATGATATACCCCCAGGGACAATTGTCTATATAAGTATATGTATACAAACACGCGTAGTCCTTTCAACGACATAAGGTTAATCCCTGTATGATTAAGACAATAAATCTCAGCGGATTACCATTTGAATCGTATATGCATAAAGCTGAATATGCTCGTATTTCATGAGCACAATATCAAGTTGAGATTCGCCGCACATTTACAATTTATACATAGCACTTACACATAGTAAATGTGCATATTATGAAATTTAAATTTTGGCAATGTTGCACCCAAATCATACATCATCCACAAATTCATCCCATGCACAGGACCCCGCCCCATTCCCCCCTATTTGCAGGAAAATATTGAAAAAGAAAAATTTATCCATATTTCCTTCATGCACCCCCAAATCTCCAAATGCTACGTGAACAATGATACTGTCAGGGAAGATTGAAGAAGAGTTAGTTATTCTACATGGTTATTCGCTTCTGTCAATATAAAGTAAAACTTCGGACTACGTGTTTTGATCACTGAATGAGTTATTGCAGTCTTGGGGAATCTGTATGGGCATGAATAACATACATATATATTTAACCTGCATATATATTCAAGTGGTTTCTTTCCTATAATGATAAATTTCCACCCACTTGCCCCCTTCCCCTTCCCAAAAGTTAGCCCTCCCAAATGGAAAATGCTGAATTAAATGGGAATCGATTTTGTGCCAAGCCACCACCATCGAAAATGCGCACAAATTCCTGTAAATTATACGATTTTGGGCTGAAATATTTTTCCATTGACCATATCGATAATTTGCATACACCATTTCGTTGCTTGTTGCAACAGCAACAGACAACCAAATAGAATATTTCATTCGATTGCTGCTTTATTTATACGATTGGCTAACTTTACTCGTAAATATGTCAAGAGGAGATTAGCCTTAACGTATACTTTACATCCTTTATGCAATTCTAAACACTTGATTTTGCTAAAAAGCTCTAAAAGCGTACTTTCATTCAATATTCTCTGTATATTTGGATGGACCTACCAGTCACAGTAGATTTATTTTATCTTCAAAACTCTGACAGAGAAATATCAATCAGAATGTTATGACATTTTAATTTGTTACAAGATTTTATTTGACACAATATTTAATGCTTTTCAGCAAAGTCGGAATTTTGTTCTTATTTAAACTTTCAAGTTTAATTCATAAAAAGTTATTTATATACTTTGGTTTGCTTGCATTTTATGTATCAACTGAAAAAGAAGATAAGGAAAATATCATATATTTTAATAATTTTATGCATTTATGAAAATTATTTATGTCCGAATACTTTGGTATTTTCCAAATTTCTCTATTTCACTGACTTTTTATTATACTCATTATTTTCTATAAAAATAAAAAGATATTTATAGAAAGCACGAATAGTTGGAATAAGTCTTTATGTATATTTTTTTGTTAAACATAGGTTGCGTAAGGAGATTTAGGGGAACGCTTTCAGGATTTGTATGCACAATTACACAGTAAAAAAAATTACAAACATAATCGTTGGTTTGCTTTTTTACCACGATTATTCTTGTAAAGTTACTCAAATTATGTATTTGAGCAAAACGAGTAATCTGAAAATGTGTAATTTAAATTTCATGCAATCGTAAACCTTGTAATCAATTAAATTATGAAATATTGTACTTTTTAAGTAATGTTCTGTTGATAATGCGAAAATAGAGAGAATACTGTAACGAAAGTCGCTTTTTACGTCTCACGGTATCAAATTTTAGTTTCTCGTTTTATATTACGTCTTTTTTCACCGTACGGCGAAATTAGCGAATAATTACACAGCTGTGTACATGTACATTTTGTTACAGATTTCGTGTAACATTACACAGTTTTCAGACAAAATGTGTAGAAATTACATGAATGTGTATCAGTACACATAATTACACGTTTAATATAAAATTTACAGTGAAAATCATTGTAAAGCAGTCAAAAATTTTTAGTGTAGGTCAGATGAGTTAGATTCATTAAAAAAAATGGAAAGAACATGAAATGCTCGAAGTTTGAGTATGTGCGAAGCCTCAAAGCCTTTCCCTACTACCGATTTCTTCTTAACGGTAATAGGCGGTAGACGCAAAACCAAAAACCCATTCCGATATTTAACTAATTTTAAGTCTTAAAAAAAGTTTTGTTTTTCAGTTAAAGTACTTGCATAACTAAATTCTATTTTTAAATACAATTTTGTAAAAAGAACCCCGACAATGTAATAGGGGAAAGCTTTTGGATTTCGCATTGCCTGAAAGCTTCTGTTATTGCTATTAGGTCAGATTCTTTAAAGGAATATGTGGAAAATATAAAATGATCGAAGCCAGAGTGTGTGAGAAGCCTGAAAGCCTTCCCGTAAATATTAAGACTATTTAATTTAGTTAAGTAAACAGAAATTGCGAAAAGGATTCAAGCTTTTAAAAAATTAAATTACATATTTGCATAAGAACTCATAATTTCATTTTTTCTCGATTTTTTAGTTTATGTATTTTTTAAAAGGTTAAAATAAAAAATATATAAAAGGCAAAAATCTTTCGGTCTTAATTTTATTTCTTATTTCTATTAATATTTTAATTTTTTTCATTTTTAAAATTATGATTTTAATATTGCTATTATTTTTAATATTTTTGTTAGAATTACTAATGAATTCAGCAAAACATTTGCGGTTATTGTAATACCCTAGCCTGACTTTAAAGACAGAGCTAGAACCTGTAGGGGAACTGTGCTAAATTTCTGTCAGCTTTTAATTTCGGCCAATTTGAGTGTAACTTCGTCCAAGCAACTAAAATTATTAAAATTTGGATTTAATCTTCGAATTGCCAATGGAATTTTTTAATTTCAAATATTTATTCTTTTCAGAATGTATATTAATACAAAAACGTTAAATTTTGTGTATAATTTGAGTTAAAAATAGTGTTATGGATACTTCAGCACGGAAAGAGTCTTACGATAAATGTGAACGGATTGTATGTATGGCTAGTAGTCTGTAGTGAAGTACAAATGATTTTCTTTCGAGGTTTTTCATTAAAAAAAATACTAATGTTCATTAAAAACTGTGAATCGTTCTGTAGATTCTGAGTAAAATTCCCCATCTGGATCATGTGCTTCGTATAAAAAACCAGTCATTTTGTAAGTGTCTCTCTAGGGAGATAAGGTTTACTATTTCGGCAACATCTTTTACTTCCCTAAACTCCTTTATTAATTTAATTTTTTTAAAGTTATATGTACGATTTCCAAAGAAGAAAAGCATCTCTTCTATGAAAAAGATGATATGGAAAAACCCAGAAAAACCTTTTGAAGAATTTCAGTAAAGTCAACTCTTCCGGATAAATAACGAGGAAGATCTCAGAGTTTTGAGGGGCAGTCTACGATCCTTTCTCGTAAACAGGAAGACAACTTTTGCTAGACAAAAAATTCTTACAGGCAAGGTGGCCGAAATTGCACTCAAAGTGGCCGGAATATTATCCAAAGCAATGTGCATTTTTATTCATTTTTCAATATTTTAGGAAATTATTTAAAGAAAACATAGTTGGTAAACTGCTTTTCAAGGTTCCCAACAAACCTTCTGAAAAAGAAGTAAAAAGAAATTTCAATAGGAGAGATCCTGGCAGAATTATCCGGAGAATAAAACGTTTATTTACATATAATTTGTAGAAAACATGTTTGAATCAGACAGATAAATATATCAATATTCTTTCTAAGGAAAACTATAACACCCAGGTATGTAATTCTATAAGTAGCTAATTTTGCCGTGGTCTCCCCTATCTATTAAAAATATTACACCTCAAACTTAAGGCTTCTACACATTAGGATCAGTTTTCGTTAAAAATTGCTTTTTTTGACAGAATTTTGACTTTTCTACCTTCAGAACTGCAGGCAATTTTGTTTCAAAAAAGCAATTTTTGACGAAAAATGCTACCAATATTTAGATGCCTTTAAGACTTTAGCGCTTATTTGCAACTATGTTGAACTTTATCACACTTTACTTATAATGTAAATAGAATTTCAATATTTTTGTACTGCAATTAATAGGCTTTTAACAAAAAAGAGCTAGAAAATATTCGTAATAGCCAAATGAATATTAAAAAATGAATAAAAAGTCAAAATTTTTAAAAGAGATAGGGTAAGTGTGCCAAATTTCGGCATAGTTGCATATGCAAGCGCCAAAGTCTCAAGTTTAAAATGTAATATCTTTAATAGAAATTTATTTTTTTCATTCCTTCTACTTAAGGAGTGTTGCTTAGAACCTTGTAGAAAGTTTATCGTCTTTATTTACTTTAAAATTATTCTTAATTCATTTTAAAATGAATAAAAATGTAGACATAGCTTTGGTGCCCTATTTCGGCCACCTTCATTCTCATAGTTCCTTACCCTTCGGGAATTCTTCCAACGTCTCTTTCACATCTTCTCGTTTACCGAAGCTACATGTTTTGTTATTCTTTTGCATTGTATAATCTCTAGAGTACGTAAAAACTAAAAATTCATGGAAATTCGAGGAACAAAAGAGGTGGCCGGAATTGCAAGCTGACCGGAGTTTGGCACACTTACCCTAATGTAATTAAATATGTAGTTTTTTCTTGATCAAAATGTATTTACTATGTATTTTATCGATCGTTCTCAAGATATTTCAGACCGTTCTTATAAATTAGTAAACGTTTAATTGCATTTTTTTGAATTTATGAAAAACAATAAGACATGAGAAATATTTTTTTATTTTAAAAATTTAAGAATCCTTCAGTCAATCAAATAAAACAAATTTTGAAAATTCTGGAAAAAGTTTTAAAGATTACTTACAGGAATTTTTTATTATCAAGACATAAGATTGAGGTAAAAATATAAAATTTTGAGAACCTCCTATAAATAAACAAAAATTTAAAAAAGATCCCAAAATTTTATATTTTAAGTCATTTTTAGAGCAAAGTAATGTAAAGTATCTTCAGCAGTTTTCACAAGAATTTTCAAAAATACTTTTATTTGACTGTTTAAAAGATTCGCAATTGTCTAAAAAATTAAATAAATATATGTCAATGCATTTTTAATTACATGGGAATTTTATTTTATTTCTTGAAAGACTTTCTCTTTCTTTTTTTAATTCTTAAAGTCCTAATAAACCTTATTTATTCATTAACCCTTTAAGGACGATTGGAACACCGGTGTCCCATAAAGAAAATAATTTTTCCTGACTACCTAAAGTTATTTTTTTCTTGAATTTTATATGTAATTGCAAAGTAGAAGGTTGAGGGAATCTAGGATATTTTTTACAAGTCTCCACCTATTTGTAATATGATAAATATTCAAACTAAAAAATTACGAATTTTTAAATTTTCATATTGAAAATTAATTTTAATTATTTTTTATACTTCCAGATTTTTTTAAGCAAAACCGTTTTGGAAAAGGAAACTACAATAGTCAAACATAAAATTTTTCGTTAGAGTGAAAATTATCAGTCATTGGTATCGACAGAAAAATTACTCAAATTTTTGGGCTATTTTTGCCCCTATTGCTCATAGAGACAAAAAATACACCAAATCAGACTCTGTTTGCTTTTCAAAGTTTAGATGTAAGACGTTTTACAACTTATGTTTATCAGTTTAACTTTTATTGTTGATTTTCTGTCAGCGAAAATTGTCTCGTCGTTAAAGGGTTAAAGCTTTCTGCAAAGTATAAATACTTAAGTTTAAGCACACTATCTCATGGGCTAGAACTTGGAAGCTTCAAAAGCATTAAAAGCTCTGCCCAGCCAGAGAAGCAATGAGTCTAAAATATACTGTGACTTCAAGAAAAGTTTAAAACCAGTAATTTTTAGGGCTTTACAAACTTTACTGAAAATTAAGACTTTCGTACTAAAACTTATTTTTGTTTTCTAAATTCTTTTATGAGTACAATAAATAGAAGAATATTTAAAAATTTTCGACTTTATTCTCTTAAGAATCATTTGACAAATTTTATTATTTATTTAAAAAAAAAAAGGAAAATTACTTCCAAAATTGAATGGTAATTTAAAAATTGCTCAATCGAATCCCTATTTAAAAGCATCAGTTGTAAACCGATTTGTCCTTTGAATTTGTTGCTATCAAGGGATGTAAAAAAAATTACTGGGGGAACGACAAATTGTTCATTCGCAGGCAAACCCATAAATTCTTATGGTTTACCTACATCAGCCCCTTGTATATCATCAATCTCACCACTGAATAACAGCTAAATGTTTTCATTATTATCGTGAACTCCCTGTTTACTTCACTTGCATTGTTCAATAGGTCCAATGGTGAAAAAAAGGGGCATTATTTATCCATGCGGGAAAACGTTAAAAACTATTCAGCCATGTGATCACTTTTAGCCATTTAGGGGTTGATAGCAACACCCCTTTGGACTGCAAATATTTTATCAACCCCTTTTCTTAGAGCAAATGTTGGGGTGGTATTGGGAAGAATATTAGTTAGATTGGGCTTTTATTTTGCATAAAAAGGGATTTAATAGTGCGGAAGAGAGTGTAATTTTCTTTTAAAATTTCCCTCCCTTTGCGAAGACATTAGAATTCAATAAAGGAATAGTGGCTGATATTATGTATTGAGGGCTGTTAGTATTTTTTTGTGTTTTCCTATGCTTCAAGTCTCATTTGTCATCCTATATTTCTCTTTTCTTTTACATGGCATCCTAAATGTCTCACATGTTTGCAGAGTACCACAATGTAGACAACGTTAGCAAGTTAGACCACATCCACACGCGGAGGGCACTTCATTAAAGATAAATTCCAAGCAAGGCACTGCACTTCCTTTTGCCCATCGAGTTGAGCCCGAGGATTTCCCGCAGTCTGAGAATATAAGACTGTTATATCCGAAAGGTAGTTACCAAAATCCTTCATATCTTTTACAACAATCTCTCAGAGTCACAACGAAAGAAATCACACCATCCAGAAAGTCCTCTGTTTATGTTCACACGAAGACGGAAATACTGTTGAACAGAATTGCTTCAGATGCTATATGTACCCACATAGATACATAGGTTACGTGCAGATTTAATAAATGTATGCTCCCCAGCCAAAAAAAAACGAAGCTTTTCCTTTTAATTTCCCGCCTGATAGTAACTTTCCCTCAACTAAACTAGACCTTGATTTTTATTTCAGATCTCATGAAAAGCTCCAGTGCCATTCTTTTTCCCGCGAGAAAAAAAAGTGTCTGAAATTTGCGAATTGTGAATATAAATCACGTCAATGGTTCGCACGTGAAATCTGCAAAAAAGCAATGACAATAAATTGTGTTTATTGAAGTAAAATGAAAAAGAAGTGCCAACAATGTAAAATGTCAATACCATTATTTTCTATCTCCCTGTGTTTTTGGTTTCATTGTGGGAAATGAAACGAAATAGTGGGCGGCAAAATGGAAAAAGCTCAATATTGTACATTGTGATGTATACATTTCTATACCAACTGAAATGTTTGTTCATACATTATGGTGGTTTTCATTATGTATATCTAGCTGCTTTTTTATCCTAATTTTGTCGATAGTTTTAACTTCACTATTTCATTTAATCTTGTTGATACTTTTCTTTAAAAAGAATGATTTTTACTTTGAAGAACAACTTAAAGCCATTTGATCACCGTTAGAAGCGCTACCACTATAATATAACAGATTTTATAACAGAAAGGGTTATACAATTCGAAAATACAACATTTGATGCGTAAGATACTCAGAAAATATTTAATTCTTAAATAGGGTTAATCATAAAAATTCCATTTGCTATTACAGTTTCTAAAGTATTTTATTTCTCTCGAATATATTTTGAAAGTAGTCAAAGTTAAGATTCCGTTTTTACGGCGTTATCACACTTGCACATTAAAATTTTAATGTGATTTACATTAATTGTCGCTTGTGAGCGTCCAAATATGTTATTTGTGTCTTTGAGTCACTTAATATTTGGGGTTTTTCTATTTATTGAAAAAGAAGTGGACTTGGCCTGCAAAAATAAGTTTAAATTTACCTAAAGCATAAATATTTTTCACATTAAAAAAATAAAGAGAAAATCACATTAATTTTTCGCATTATTGCTATAAATCAAGTAATATCAACTTTTGCGGGCCAAGTCTACCTTTTTATCAACAAATAGATCAAATTTTGAATATAAAATAATTCAAACACACAAATTACACATTTGGACTCTCACCAGCGACAATTAATGTGAATCATATTAAATTTTTAATGTGCAAGTGTAATAACACAGTTAGAGACCTATGTTCGAAAAATAGGGTAAAGTGATACAAGTTGGACGTAGTGTTACAAGTTGGACAATTCGCCGGTACAAGTTGGACATGGACTTTTTCTTGATAAATACAGTACAAAATTTGTTTTTAAGCACAAGGAACCAAATTATAAAACTAAAGCATTAAAAATATACAAATAAAAATGCAGCACTAAATTTATCAAGAAAAAAGCCCTGTCAAAATTGTACCATTGCATTGTCCAACTTGTACGATTGTTCAACTTGTACCAATTTACTCTATATCGACATCGAATTTTCGAGGAACAAACCACTTTGGACGGCCAATTTTCCAGCCTAATTCCAGCCTAATTGCTTAAATTTGGATTTTTTGTTAAAAAATCTTGAAATTTCTAACCCGGCTGCATCGGACTTAATCAGTAACACCCGTAAATGATATACCTTTCTCAGATTTACTTTTTTATTTGTCTGTATCCTTGTTACTCATGCCAAAATAATCTAAAATATGCTTTTCTTAAACAATTTTTATTTCGGAATGTTTTTTTTTTAATTTATAGTCCCTAAAACAATAAAATACCTAAAGTAATATTTTATTTACAAATAATTATATAAAGCCATTATATCAGCTTCAGTAAGCAAAAGCTGTCTATCATATATACATAATCTATTGAAAAAGCTTGTTTATACCTTAAGCGAATCTATTATTTATATGAAATGCTTTCATTATTTTTGGTTACTTAAAAAGAGTTCACTCAATACATTGTATGATCTTTCAAGTACTTCTTTATTCTCTATTCAGATCTTCTTTTTAAACATATGATGATGTATGTCATGGATTTGTACCGAAATAGAAAAGTTTAACCATTTAAGGACGATTGGAATGCCGGTGTCCCACAAAGAAAATAATTTTCCTTACTACCTAAAGTAATTTTTTTATGTTTATACGTAATTGCAAAGTAGAAGGTTGAAGGAATCCAGGATATTTTTTTCAAGTCTCCAACTATTTGCTATGTAGTAAATATTTAACCTCAAATATGGCGAATTTTTAAATTTTCAAATTCATAATTGATTTTATTTATTTTTTATACTTCTAATTTTTTTAAGCAAAACCCTTTTGGCAATAAAAACAACAATACTCATACGTAATATTTTTCATTAATTCTTTAAGGACGATTGGAACACCGGTGTCCCATAGTCTCTAGCTATTTGCTATGCAATAAATACTATATTTAAGCTCAAAAATGACGAATTTTTAAATTCTCATATTGAAAATTAATTTTAATTATTTTTTATACTTCCAGTTTTTTTTTGAACAAAACCGTTTTGGAAAAGGAAACTACAATACTCGAACATAATATTTTTCGTTAGAGTGAATATTACACTATGCAACATGGTTTTTGTGTCAGAGGTCTCACTCGGTACTTTTGATAGAGTTGAGTCTCCTGATTAAGAATATGGTCTTGGCTTTGCACAATCACGTGACAATTTTTTTTATTAATACTTTTATATTTTTTCTCCTTTGCCTTACATTATTCGTTATATCTCAGGTTCTGGTGAATAGAACTTAAAAAATGTGGGTACGTTGGAAAGGTCATTAGTTGTGCTTCAATTTTGATAATTACAAAAAAACTTTGTAAAATCACTCCTTCAGGGTGTAAAATTGAAGTTTTTCTAAAAACTGCCAAAAATGGTCTTTGAGTGAGGTTGTAAAAAATTGTATAAAATAAACTAAACAAAATATTATAAATTCATTGACATCAGGCGATAGGCAACACTCAGGACTACAATTTTACTGATCTAAGACATCGCGCTCCGATCACTCTAAATGCCTAATTTGTTGGTTTGTCATTTTCCAAAAATATGAAATACCCATTTTAGAGCAAATTCCCTAAAGATGACTAAGAAAGTATCTTTTAAAACTTACGTGAAACATACATTATCAATCAATTAAATAATATTCAACAGACTCTAAAATTGCTTAATTAAGAAATTCTTATTGGATTACCAAAATACGAACCTCCGAATCGATCTATACGACATTCGCCCTGTCCGACTTTACACCGTGTACTCAAAAATAATAGGTTTGAAATTTAGATTTTAGGGTAGAACATAACCGACTGTTAAGCTTCTATTAATTTTCAATTTCCACAATCTAATAACTAATCTTATCTATCACATTTTCTGAAATATTAGATGACAATAATATTATAAAATTAAGACGAAATAAAATAAAATTGTGAGTGAAAGCATTGTGCACGTAAAATCGTACAGTTGTAGTTCTTCTTCATTCTTTTATCAGCCTATCCAAGAGCAAACTTAAGAATTTAAAGTTTTACAAAATTTATTATAAAAGTACATAAAGTTTTAGAAGCATCTTAAGACACTCTTGGTTGTGGTTAGGACGTAACGATTGGTGTGATTCTGCCTTTCGTAGACAATAATCTTTTACGAAATACGCCATTCGACGCCAACCTTACGATTAACAATTTTCTGGTTTTTTGATTTTGCAAAATGTTTTTTTTTTCATTCCATTAGGGTTTTTTGAAGAATTTTAGGGTGAAAGGAACACCTATTGACACTTTAGGAACTTGTGTCAGGACCTATTGACACCCTACTCTGTACCATTTGGAATATGAAATTTGAACACTTATACTTATCGAAAAACGTAGATATATGAAAAAAAACGCTATATTACTTACATTTTATTGGATACATTAAATAAATTTCAATATTTTGACAAAAGTGTCAATAGGGGTTCCCTGTCGAAGAGGTGTTCATTCGACCCTATTCTTTCACAGTTTTCTGTATTAATGCTTAGTATGTTTTATTAAAATTTATAAATATGTCTTTTACCTACAATAAGTTTATTATTATCGTATTTAGAGGAGAATCTGTTTGTTTGAGAGGCAGTGGATTTTCTCTGATCATTTAAATAAATGTGACAAAAACACTAATCCAGGTATTTTAATAAAATCTGTAACTAGAGAGTACACTGAGAAAAAAAAGAGGGTGCGATTAACTTTTTTTTCTCATAACTTTAACACTTTTTAGGTGTAAAAATATATCAACATTTTTTAATGTTAATTTTCCACCTTTTTAAGAGTAAAATTAACATGAAAAAGGGTAACTTTAACCCCCAATACACCTAAAAAGGGTAATATTTACACCGACTTTGGATCAATACTTCAGGGTAAAAATTACATTTCCAGAATGTTATTTTAACTTTTTCGGATTTCTCTCAGTGATATACCAAGCGCTATAAAAAATTATAAGATAATTTGAAAATAATGCCTAAAGTCGAAACATATAAAAGTGCCTCAAACATGCCGGCTCTCCCCTATTTAATTCCATATTTAGAGCGTTTGTAAACCATATTACTTTCAATTAATTTCTCAAGTGAACGTACTGCTAAATTTTGAACAAAACAAAAACATTCTAAATGGCTTAGAACCAGAGATTAGATGAACGCAACTCGACTGAGGTTTATAGCCGACGGCTTCGTGATTTAGCGCACAAAGTGATAATTGAAATTTCCAAAAGTTGTATAATATTGCTCATTGTAATAACCATAAATATTTCATAATGAAATGCTAAATTTTGCGCGATTTAAATCTATGTACAAACAAATTTAATTATCAGCGATGTGAATTAAAGCCCATGTTCCCTGCAGGTTAGATATCAGCACCATATCGAAATATGTTATTGAGCCTAATGCTCCATCCTACTGCCACTGTGTACTCAAAGGATAATTGATATTGAATTGTTTGCATTACACGCAGTTTATTGGCACGATGATGTTGGATTTACGCTGGAACATTTAACCCTAAATCTCGCATCTATTTCTCCCATAGACTCTTGTACTCTTGTGCATTAAATTTTGCGAGCGTGCATTCGCATAAACAAGCCACGATTTTAGCACTTTCAACCAAAATTGTAATATTGCACTTACCCTGACTCTTGCCTCTGTTAGATTTGTCCACATGGCGATTTCCTCACGTGTCGACATATCCGGATATCTATTTCTGCTAAATGTATGTTCCAATTCCTGAAGTTGTTGCGATGTAAAGTGCGTCCTTTGGCGTCGTTGTCTCTTGTTCTTTTTGTCATTTTTCGTCTCTTCAGTGGACACAATGGAATCATCGTGACCTAAACCAGGTGTTACTGTTTCTGTTTTCACTGATGTCTCCAGTGATCGATTTCCTAAAGGTAAGACACCCAAAAATATATAACAATTAAATTCCATTTGGTTCTTTTTCCCCTTTCTTTCGATTCACATTATAGATAACATTCAAAATTGCAAGGTTGACAAGAAAATTAGCTTGTAAGTATATCTATCGACACATTTAATTTGACTTTTTAAGCGGAATAACACGAAATTGAAATTCACTGATAACGTTATTGATTCACATTCCAGCTAAAAAAGATATATCTATAATGTAGTAAAAGAAACATTTCTAAGTGATGTTGTATCAATAAGACGGTTTGCGTTTGATAAACTCAAGCGATGTTTACATCTCAAAGCAAATCTGTCAGTCTATAAGTTTTCTAATCTTGTATTTAACCGTGTCTAGATGTTAATCTCCTATTACCATGACCAGAAGCCGATTCATATTCAAAGTCAAACTACTATTTCTTCAGATGTTGGCGTTTTTATGTGATAAATATCTCTATAAATAATTTTCGATAAGACTCCTTTGTGTCTTCTGGCACAACTTTTGTAGATGTTTCTACCACTTTTAAAGTAATATCTATACATTATGTATCGATATGTTATTAGGTGGTAAAGCAAGCTTAAAAAGAACAAATCGAAACAGAAAACAGTTTTCGGGAATCAATCTAGGGGGAAGTGGGGCTACATTGATATTATATTTTTTTTCTATATAGAATCCGGCCGATAACGTGATGATAATCGAGAAAACACGGAAATTTCGACCTGGTTCTTCTCCTCCTTTATTTTCTACGTTGGCTAAAAAATAAAGGAGGAGAAGAACCTTGTCGAAATTTCCGTGTTTTTTCTATTAGATTTTTTCTCATATTTCTAAAATAATCTGGGCTTTGTAATTATTTTTATTAGTTCCACACTGATGAGAGAAGTCCGAAAAAGTTAAAATAACATTCCGGAAACGTTAATTTTACCCTGAAATATTGATCCGAAATCGGTGTAAATATTATGCTTTTTAGGTGTATTAGGGGTTAAAGTTACCCTTGTTCATGTTAATTTTACCCTTAAAATGGTGTAAAATTAACATTAAAAAATGGTAATATATTTTTACACCTGAAAAGTGTTAAAGTTAAGAGGAAAAAAAGTCAATCGCACCCCCTTTCTGTAGAGCTAAAATACATTACGTTTTAGCTTAGCTTCCTTTAGAAATATGCAAAAAATTGAATATGAATGTAGTAGGCCCACTGCTCAAAGTAGCCCAACCTCCCCTTAAAAATTTTATACTAAAACGAACAGTTTCCTTGTTCTTAGATTTTGGAAATAATTCTTAAATATACATTTCTTGCTTAAATAAAAATACAAAATTCTTTTTATTCCCCCACCAGGTGTTCAAAATTTAAATATTATTACAAAGAGGTACTAAAAAATAAAACAGGTTTTACATTGTAGATATTTAGTAATCCATTAAAAAGCAATATTTTTAATTTTTGTTTATTATTTAATATTCTTTACCGTTTTATGTGATCTTAGGAATTTTTAGTACAAATAAATTTGAAATAAATAAGTGAAAAATAAATTATTTTGAGAATAAAACAGATTAAGTAATTTAGAATAAGAAAAAATCAACATTCTTCATTAAAGAAATACTATTACATTTCTAGAAATATTCTAAACTCCGTTTTAGAACAAGGATGTAAGTGAACACCATGGAGTACTAAAAAATTTTATGGGATTATGCCTTCTTTTAAAAAAGAAAATTTTTTCAGGAAAAGATATTTAAATAAATATTTTATAAAAATAGTAAAAATATTTTTTGTTAAACGAAAGAAAATGTTAAAATTGCTAAGAAAAATTATGTTTTGAAATATCTTTTACTCCAAACCGAAAAAAGTTTCCAATAATAAATTTATCTTGAACTATTTTAAAATACTGAACCTTATTTTTATTGAAATTTTAAAAAGGAAAAAAGTAGGAGAATGTGTATGTTATTACTTTGCTGGAATATCAGAAAAATCCGAAAAAAGTAAGTATTTTGAAACGTATTTATAAATGAAATAAAATAAAAGAGAATTTTCTCAGGAACTCGTTTGCAGGGGGTCATTTTTTAAGGAGATCATTTACAGAGATTCGTTTTCAGGGGATCGTTTGCAGGGAATCGTTTACAGGGGGTGGTTTTCATGGGATAATTTCCACGAGATCGTTTGCAGGATATCGTTTTCAGGGGATCCTTTACAGAGGATCATTTACAGGGGGTCGTTTTCAGGGGATTATTTGCAGGGAGTCGTTTGCAGAGGGTCGTTTACAATGGGTCGTTTGGATGAAGTCTTTGGAAGGGGGTCGTTTTCAGGGGATCGTTTTTAAAAGTCATTTGTAGGGGGTCGTTTGCAGAAGGTCATTTATAGGAGGTAGTTTGGATGAAGTCGTTTTCAGGGGATCATTTACAGGGGGTCGTTTTCAGGGGATCGTTTGCAGGGGGTCGTTTTCAGGGGATCGTTTTCAGGGGATCATTTACAAGGAGTCTTTTTCGGGGGATCGTTTGTTGAGGATCATTTTCACGAGATCGTTTGCAGGGGTCGTTTTCAGGGGATCGTTTGCAGAGGATCGTTTATAAGGGGTCATTTAGATGAAGTTGTTGGAAAGGGATTATTTTAGAGTGGTTTGTAGAGGATCGTTTGGAGGGGCTCTTTTGCAGGGAGTTGTGTGCAGCGGGCTGTTTGCAGGGGGTCGTTTGCAGAGGGTCATTTATAGGGAGTCGTTTGGATGAAGTCGTTTTCATTGGATCTTTTGCAGGGGGTAGTTTACAGAGTGTCGTTTGCAGGGGGTCGTATGCACGGATCGTGTTTAGGGGGTCGTTTGCAAGGGATCATTTTCAGGAGGTCGCATGCAGGGAGTCGTATGCACAGAATCGAGCTTTCCGATTCACTGAAAAGAAAAGCCTCTTACATTGTACAGAAATAAATATACCGGCTGAATATTAAATGTCACAATTTTATTTAGTTTTGGTACAGATTTGTACTAAAATCTATAAACATTATTTTTTGTTTATGTGCAATTTTTTTGAAAGTAATTTTTGTAAAATAATTTTTCTTCATTGTAAAATAAATTTTCATTGAAAAACACTTTTATTATCTTCTTTGAAGGAATGTTCTAAAATTACTTTTTTTTGTAGATGAGGTTTATGTAACGGTTTCACATGAAACTAATTTATTTCCTTTTCTAAATATTTTAAATTTGTAATACGAATTTATTTAGTACAGGCATGTTCTAAATATTGAATTTCTTCTGTAGTAGATCCATTAAATATTTCCGAATTCATAAAATCAGTATCATCTTTATAAGATGGATATAATTCAAAATTTTTTGGTCGGTAAGTTAATATTTTCTTCAGAAAAGACTCTTTCTGCGACAGAAAACACGAAATTGTCAGTAATTAAATTCAGTATGGATCAATAAGAAGTTTAAAATGTTTAGAACTGATTTTCATAAGTGATTTATCGCGAATTTGATAAAGCCTTAAGTTCATGTTTGAAGTCATTCAGGTGTCAACAGCAATTGTAACTTAAAGTTCTTAAACGAGAAGGCTTCCAATGCACCTGGAACAAGTCCCACAGTGTAATTATATTGAACTTTGTCTTAGGTTGAACTCATTATTACGTCGCCAAATGTAATTAATTAGAATTTGATCGATTTTTATCAATACTTCAATTCGACAATATGTTTATTTACCTTACATTCATCACACGATGTGGCGTCACTAATGACATTTTTTAATCAACAATGAACGGCCTTATCACTGGCGCCTCACAATAATATACAAATTTTGTGAAAAGGAACATTTGATTTATCATGATATAGGGAAAAGATGAGACATTTATAAAGAGCAATGCTGTCTAACTTAAATCCCATAGTGATTTGCCTTGAGCCCGAAATCGAAAATGTTTGGTAGTCTCTTGAGTCTTATTGAAATAGTAATTATCAAATATAGCTCGACATTGCAGTACATTAAGGGACTTTCTAACTGAGCGATATGTCTTTTAGGCTGATTTAATTTAATACAGCACAATCATTTGATGACGACGTGCTGGCGTGTAGCAAAAGAATGTGTCACATTGTACCGATGATGGATTGAAAAATTCACCGTGGTGCAATCACATTATTGTATATACTGCATTAGTTCTTTAGGACAACTAAAATGTGACGTGCATAAGTCCAATAAAATGTTAAATATTTTATCAAAATTGTCTAGACAAGGTTTGCTCTTCAATAAAGCACGTCACTATTTGACAAATTGAGTTGCCTAAAACATTTCCCCTTCCCTTTGGAAAATAAAATGCCTCAATGGAAATATTCATCAAAGTTATTTGATAAATTTGTTAGCTATCACTTCATTTTCTCATCATGCACAAGGGGTAAACAACTGATCAAAATCACATGTTATAGATGCATATTCACGAGATATTAACTTATGAAAAACAAATAATCTTTGCCCAAATTTATATAAGTTAAAGAATTTATTAATGGAAATGACTCAGGTAGGTAGTGTAGAAAATTAAGAAAAATATATAAAATATTATATAAAAAGTGTAAGTAAAAACAATTTTAGTATTAGGCGTATGAATAAGTCCTTATCATTTCTATTATCGAAAGTACAAGAACTTATCAAAAAAAAAAGTAGCAGCACGAATTGATTCAGGCGACGTTAAAAGAACCCTCGATCGTCTTAGATTGAAATTCTCAATAACGGAAAACGTTAAAAACCGGGAAAAGCTCCGTATACGTTAGGGTATAACCATGGAGTGAATTCCAGGTGGGAGATAAGGAAAGGCTCTCTCTTAAAGCCAACAGGGCCTATTTCAGTCTATCAAGAGTTTTCCGGTTCAGTAACTTAAGCATAAAGATTAAAAGATACTACTGTATGGGACTATGATCCTCTCACTCAGTCCTCACATATTCGTACACTGAGACAATTCCGAAAAAATTAAAATAAAATTTCGGAAATGTTTTTTTTTCCCTGCAGTATTGATCCGAAATCGGTGTAAATATTATGCTTTTTATGGGTATTAGGGGTTAAAGTTACCCTTTTTCATGTTAATTTTACCCTTAAAAAGGTGTAAAATTAACATTAAAAAATGTTGATATATTTTTACACCTAAAAAGTGTTAGCTATGAAAATTTTCAGCAAACAGAATTGCGAACTCTTAGCTGCGTTTGAGAGAAAGATTCTATAACGGATTTTTGAGGTATATGAAAGCTGCCGAGAGGTACTTGTCATCTAGGAAATACACCTAAATAGGTTCTAGTGGGATAGTCATGTGGTTCACAAGGATGAAGACAATCCAGCCTGGAAAGTCTTTAGAGACTTCGAGGAAACGAGGCCGACCTAGCCTCTGATAGGCCGACGGTGTGGACAAGGACGCTAGCTCATTAAAGGTGCGGAATTGGAGAACAGTGGCGCGTAATAGACACAAGTGGTGATGGATTGGTTGTAGTTCCGGTTAAGAGGATCGAAAAGCCAGAAAATGGCGTCTCCATACAAAAACCCAAAATTAAAAGTGTATCAAGTCTTAAAATTTTTGAGATATTTCCTTGAAAATTTAACTGAGGGTAGTTTTTTATATTATCTTTGAATTCCCTGTTTTAATTTTTTGAAAAAATGTTTTGCTTTCGTAATATAATTTTCCAAACATTCGTATACTCCTAAAACATGCCACAAAGAAGCTGCATTATCTCCTATAATATGAAAGATAGAGAGGTATATTTTTTTTTAATTTTGTTCCTAAAGACATGCTCTACAAAATGCCTGTTTCACTTCTTTCACTTTTCATACAAATTTTCCAAGTATTTTTCAATTGAAAATTGTCCAAAAAATGACAGTTTTCATTGCATCTTTGTACCGAGAATATCATTTTTTCCGAATTAATAATTATTTTTGTACCAATCTACATTTCATTAGCTTTCAAATGGTACATTAAAATTGGAGAAACTCCTAATAGTTTTTTTGCAATTAAATTTTAAACAACATGCTCCAAATTGGAAATTTTCATGAGCTTTTGATAGCTTTCCGAGCTTCCGAGAAATTCTACTCAAAATTGTTCAGCAATTCGCCACAAGATTACGCGTCGCATTTTTCACCATGTCTTTCCTTTTCTCTCTGACCTTCAGCACGCCTGCAGTTTTTTGCGATCAGGCGGAGGAGAAAAAAGAATACAAAACAACAAAACTCATCCCCTGTGTGAGAAATCTTATGAATTACAGCTGAGCGAATTTTTATGATTTTCACGATCAGTCTCGTTGTTTCAAAAAATTGTAGAAAATCGTAAAAATTATGAATCGTCAATCGTCATGGGCATTTCACAAAACCAGCTAATATCGGTGACTACATAATATGCGGATATAATTTTTCTCGGAGAAGAAAAAAGTCAGTGATAATCCTAAATGGGCTTATGCTATGTATGATTCTTTCATTGCAAATTTGAATTGGGGGCAAAATCGAAGTCCAGTCCAGATGACCTTATGCTAGCTGAGATTTATTACAGGAAACCTCGAAATGCGTGCAACTCGAGGTCGTTGAAAATTGAAAAGTGCAAATTCGATTGTCAGAAATGCACAAAAATACATGTAAAACTTTAATGCCAAAATGGCTCAGAAACTATTCCGCAATCCGCGAGTAAAACTGCGATCTTCAAAAATCCGCGAAAAAATCCACGGTCCGGGAAAATCCACAATAAATTCTGCCGGCTGCGTAAATTCGTCAGAAATTCTTCGGTCCGCAAAAGATTCCGCGATCCGCGAGAAATTTCGCGGTTCGCGAAAATTCGTGAACGATTCCGCGATCCGAGAAAATCCGGGAGCAACACCGCGATCCACGCAAATACACGAAAAATTCCGCGGCCCACTAAAATCCACGAACACACCGCGATCCGCGAAGTTACAAAATAAACCTAAAAGTAGCGAAAAAGCATAACATGATTTCGAGATTACAATAGAAAACCCGATTTTGAAATGGAACTTTTGTGAAGGAGAGAAAAAATGAGACATGCATGTTTTACGTATATATCTTTGTCTCTAAAAATTGATAAAAAAAATTAAATTTTCAAGTGACAAAATTTCTATTTTTATTTTCTTCATAGTCCAAAATTTCTATTTCTTCAAAGAACACGTGCATTTGACACATTTAAAAGATAGGGGGAAACAGGTTTATTTTTTGGCCTTTTTTGGTACGGGAAAGTACTCTCCTTTCGAATGTTCATGCCTTCGAATAATGTGAATTTTCTTTTATTTTTCGTATGAGACTTAACACATTTCTATTAAATATTAGTTAGCTTATCATCAATATTTATGATTATGTGATAATTATTTATAAGTCTCTTAGGAAAAATAAAAGAAAAATCACGCTATTCGCAGGCATGAACGTTCGAAAGGACAGTTCTTTCCCCTAACCCTTACGATTCGAAATTTAAAAACTTTACAATCTTGGCAGGTCAAACTAATAAATAATTAACATGACCTTTATTTTTCCTCCATTCTTTCCAAAAATCATGTTCTTCTTGGGAATCTTTAAAAACGCATCCTGCGATTTTTTTATTTTTAAATATGTTTTAGAGGCCGACTCGGTGATAATTTCATATAAGAAAATACTGTTGAATCAAAGATTTTTCAAGGTCAAAGGTTAAAAATGCTCTAGAGAGCGTATTTTTAAACCGAATAGGGTGACATTTAGTATAGTTCCAATGATTATGCAATTTCTTACAATTCTGAAAAGCGTATAATTTTTTTTATGAATCCATATAATAAACCAGTTTGTACCCTCAAGGAGTAACAAAAAGATTTTCAATATTAGTAACTAATTTGTTCCGAAAGTCACCATCGCAGCAAGAAGGACGGTAAATTTGTGGCATTTTTCAAGCTATAATATTTACGGTTTCATTTTTTTTTAATTCGAGATTGGCGAGATTTTTCTCCTCCTGCTACCAGCACTGGCACCTTAACTATAGACCTTAACTGTTAAACGAAACGGACGAGATCTTTTAAATTGCATTAATTTGTTCCCGATAATTGGAACAAAATGTCTATATTTCGTCGGTTGCCTCAGCAACTGTGCTAACTGCATTTGCTTTGTGTCAGCATTCGTTGTAAGCAACGCATCGCTGCGCGGCGTTTGCAATGAATACAGACACAAAGCAGATGCAGTTATCACAGTTGCTGAGGCAACTGACGATTTGGTTCCGACTTTTAGCAACAAATTTGTGCTTTTTAAGAGAGGCAAAAGGATTCCCCATATTAGTAACGATTTTTGTTCCAAAAATTAAATCGTCCACGGATACCGAAAATTTTTGAAACGAATATGTTACAAATGTAGGGATAGTATTTTTATAAAAAAAGTCTACAAATTTGTTCCTGATAGTGGGAACAAAACAGTAGAGCGCAACAAAATTCTATTCCAACTCACAGATCAAATTTGTATAAAACGAAATCTACTGAAATTTGTAGGTATTCCACCGTATCGAAACGGTTCTAAAAGAAAACTTTTACACAATTGTCACTATTCTTAACAAAACCGTAAAGAAAAAAAAATATTGGAACGAATAAATATCTTTTTTAGGTACATATTTGTTCTGTAACAAATTGTTCTAAAGAAAATTTTTACCAATATTTTGGTCAGTATCCAAAAGTTTTTACTGTAATTGTGCAATTTGCTAACAATACTACAATTGGACTTCAGATTAAAATTAGTTATAGTTTCATAACTGGTTTATTATATGGATTCATAAAAAATTATACCCTTTTCAGAATTGTAAAAAATTGCATGACCTTTGGAACTATACCAAATGTCACCC
The DNA here is from genome assembly GCF_024763615.1 of Phlebotomus papatasi. Classification (NCBI taxonomy): domain Eukaryota; kingdom Metazoa; phylum Arthropoda; class Insecta; order Diptera; family Psychodidae; genus Phlebotomus; species Phlebotomus papatasi. The sequence goes on along the minus strand of NC_077222.1, from coordinate 8,860,918 downwards.
TATTCGGTTTAAAAATACGCTCTCTAGAGCATTTTTAACCTTTGACCTTGAAAAATCTTTGATTCAACAGTATTTTCTTACATGAAATTATCACCGAGTCAGCCTCTAAAACATATTTAAAAATAAAAAAATCGCAGGATGCGTTTTTAAAGATTCCCAAGAAGAACATGTTTTTTTGGAAAGAATGGAGGAAAAATAAAAGTCATGTTAATTATTTATTAGTTTGACTTTCCCGTACCAAAAAAAAGGCCAAAAAACAAACCTGTTTCCCCCTATCTTTCAAATGTGTCAAATGCACGTGTCCTTTTTGAAGAAATAGAAATTTTGGACTATGAAGAAAATAAAAATAGAAATTTTGTCACTTGAAAATTTAATTTTTTATCAATTTTTAGAGACAAAGATATGCGTAAAACATGCATGTTTCATTTTTTCTTTCCTTCACAAAATCTCATAATGCATCGCAAGGCTAAAAATCTGCCTTTGGGTTTTCAACCTTTTCAATGAGTTTTTTGTGTGCTCTGGGTCTGGGGAGCGCTTCGGAGAAAAATAGACAGACGATGAGCGTGAACAAAAAACAGTAGAAAAAACGAGACAGCTGATGGTGGGTGATGACTCTTTTCACCACCAGGGGACATCACGGATGCTTTGAGTAGCTCCGCGAGAGCTTGAATCTGGAGCTTTTTTTTCCTTGACGATCCTCTTAAATGTTCTTAGAGTCGGTTATGGTTTGGTTGGAAAGAGCTACATTTTAGAAATAAACCAACCTGATATGTAATCAACTTAAGGGATTCCAGAAATCGTCGGGAAACTAATAAACACTCAGAGAAACACATTAAGTATCTCCAGAGCTTTCGGCTCGGTCTCTAAGCCTTCATCGGTGGTTGCAGCAAGGAAAAAGAGCCGCGGGAAACAACTACAGGTACCTATCGTCATTTTTGCGTCTACGTAAGGTCCTCAATGAATACTAAACCGCGGACCATCACAAAACCTATTTCTTCTGGGAAAGAAGGCCTGTGTATTTCACAGTATTCTATTCGCAAAAAACGCAACGAAGAGTCTCGGATGACGGATGCATTGCACCTAAAACGACCTACGCAAGACAATGTACAGGCTGCTACTGCAACCTTTGGTGCCGAGGTCAGAGGCCACCAGAGTACCGGAAGAGGCTCTGGAGTGATATGTTTGACAAGCTTACCACGACGACAACGATACTTGAAAATGATTATATGGCATCTAATAAAAAAGCTATGCAAGCTAAAGTAATCTCAGGTTAGACCTACACTGACAGAAATCCGAAAAAGCTAAAATAACATTTCGGAAATGTTAATTTTACCCTGCAGTATTGATCCAAAATCGGTGTAAATATTATCCTTTTTAGGTGTATTGGGGATTAAATTTACCCTTTATCATGTTAATTTTACCCTTAAAAAGGTGTAAAATTAACATTGAAAAATGTTGATATATTTTTACTCCTAAAAGTGTTAAAGTTATGAGGGAAAAAAGTTAATCGAACCCTCTTTTTTTTCTCAGTGTAGGACAAAGTGGTTGAAACAAATTCAAGATCTTGCCTTGAGTTGTCTTGGAATCGACTCTCAACCTGAACACCTTTCTGAAGTGGCGGGGGATAGACATGCATAAGCATATGGGCTGCTAACCTGGGTGTCCTAGGCTCGCGACCACGATAGGGATAAGCGGTTAAAAATGAGTGAATAGAATCGGACTGGGCAATTTGAAAATTCTGAATTTGATAAACTATTAATAATTTATTAATTACGTACTTCTAAAGTGCCTTGAAGATTATTAATTGGATGGAATACAAAATTGTTTGTACCGGGAATTTCGAATTTGACTATACATATTAATATAATTTGTACAAAACAAATCGCCATGTCATAGTTCGTCATCATTACGTACGTCTAGAGAATTAATAAATTAATTTCTGAGGCAAGATATTCTTGTCTCAGGATGAAAATGAGCTGCTTATTTAGGTAGCAAGTAAGTTACGACAATTGCTTATCCAACCGACGTTTTATTAAAAATCCTCTGAAAGTGTACGTTGTTCAGAACAAATCAAACAATGATCGTTAATTAATCGGTCAGAATGTAATTTCTTCTTTTCAAATGATTTTTTTAGGCCGCAACAGTGTACGCAATTGTCTAAAGTGATTATAACATTCCCGCTAGAGGGCTCTGGGCCCTTGGAAGAAGATGTATCACGCTTAAATTGATTTTTTTAACGGACAAGATCCACGGAATTCGTTTTCAGTTTGTAAAATGTTTTATGATTGTTTTGTAGATCGAAAGGATTTACGTAGATTTTTCTACAATTTTTCTCTCGATACGTAGACTTTTACCACTGAATTTTATTCGGATTCCTTTTATTTTAATACGTTTTTTTGGCCATGTTTTTTTTAATTTGTTTTCGTAATATTTATGACATGTCGGCAAAATTCATATAAGGAAAAGTGCCCTCGAGTCGACCAGTTCCTCGACTCGACCGGTGGTCAATATTTGAATGTTATGGTGAATTTCTATAAAATTGTTACTGATTCGTATTTATTTATGGAATAATTGATCTATTAATGTTAGATCATACGCCAAATATTAGTGCAAATATAAATAAATTGACTAAATAACTCTACCGGTCAAATTGAGGAATCGGTCGACTTGAGGGCACTTTACCTTAAATATTCGGAATATTAACAAAAAAAAATGAGAATATTCCTTATATTCAGGTAGAGTAATATATTAGAGTTGCAAGTTGTTGGCCCCTCGATCATACAGTGAATTTCCTGAGTTTTCCTTCAAGTTTGTTTCAGACATTCTTTTTAGTAACCAATCGTACCTTCACCTTTTCTATCTCTGCTTCGTCCTCTTGATGCTGAAGACTGAAAATTCAGTTGAGTATGATCCATTCCACTGGTAACTGCCGTCATTGCACTATGTGTATTGTCTCTAAAGTCTCCAGTTTCAGCCCACACTAGTAACGATAATAGAAATTACATTGAATTAATTTTTACTATGTTTACCCTTGCAGCAATTTAAATAAAAGTTATACTAACTTTAAAAAAAAATAACTAAAAGAAAATGCATCTGATTTTTGTGTTGGAATCTTTTCTACCTGAAGATGCACTTCGGATATGGTTATCTCCGTCTTAGTTAAATATTGTACAGCACTATCTTTTTATAACTATGCTGTTCCAGGGCCATTTTAAGTTTAAAGAGAGAGCAATAGCATGATCGTTGTGAGGAGGAGTATCATAAAAGGGATTTATGGACTTAATGCACTCACTTTAATATTCATTAGAGTTGTAGAACGTGTTGTGTGTCTTCATGTTTCTGAGCAAGTTCAACGAGATTTCGCTTAATAAAATGCACCATGATAAACACTTTAAAAATTGCATTATAGAGAGTGGCTCTTGTAAACTCAAGTGGCATTACTCACATTCTCAAATAATTATTTGTTCACAGCAAATTTTCCCATCTTAAACATCCTTGCCATTGTACAATAGAGCTATTTAATTTTTCATTTTGAACCATAAGCAAAACGTGCAAGATTGTTGGTATACTAAAATTTATAGAGCAAAATCATCCCAATTTAGCATTATACTCCAGAAAGTGTGAAAATCTCTGCATGGTATGTGTCTGTTTTGTGAAAAGAAGTAATTTATCTTTCGATCATAAATTCCACATTCCTGACAAGTGTTAAATGGCCCCAAGAAACAAATAATCGTCGCTTGACATTCTCAGTGAAAAATATACTAACGAGCCTTCTTGGCATCAATTAATAGACGCACTTTTTTTCTCTTGCTTTCCTTTTAGCCTAACATAAGGCTAATGTTACAAATTTCTAGTGGTACCGCCCTGTTATAAGAAAATTTGTCAGAAAATTAAAATGTTTCACATCTGGGAAGCATTTACGAAGATAATTTATGTGTGGTCTACTCATCAATTAGAATTCAAAAGAAAAACACTAATTTGTCCCTTTCTTGAATTAATTCGGAACAAAAACCACAATAAACAAAGAACGTCTTCATGTACATTTACAAGTTGGTAGTAAGTTAGATAATTCAATACCTCATCTATTTAATAAAGCTACACTACATTTTAAGCCGGACCTAGACCTTTTTACAATAAAGCTTTCTCAATAAATAATTATTTAACTTTATTTATTTTGATGTCCCGGGTCGTCTTGGCAATTTTATACATTATTCAATTTACAATGTATTGTGATAAATATCCCATCAGACGTTTTAATGTACCGCTCATGGCGAGACTCGAACTCAAAACTGTAACAGACGAGCCAAAAGAGTCTCGCCTTCTTTTAAATTTAAATTAATTTGATTTAATTTTGTAATTTTTTTTTAATTCTTCTTAAATAAAAAAATCGTCGGTCGGATCAGCAACTGTGCTAACTGCATTTGCTTTGTGTCTGCTTTTGTTGTAGGTGTCGCATCGTTACGTTACGCAGATACAAAGCAAATGCAGTTGCTGATCTAACCGACGATTTATTTGTGATCTAGTGAGGACTTAAACCTGAGTACTTGCATTAATGAAAACCTAATATTGCATGCCTCACGATGCTCTTACGAGTATTCCTTTATAATTAGACAAAAAATCCTCTCTTATCTTTTTTTTTTACTTTTATAGGTACTTTGAATATAAAAAAAATAAAATATTAAAAAAAGAATATTAAAAAAGGAAAAAAAATGTTTATTAATAAGCTGAGACACACACCATGAAAACTAAGTCTTTGATATAGATACTGCAAATAATTTTATTACAGAGCGCAAACGGTACAAGATATCGACTTCCAGCCTTCGGTGACCCCCATTAAAAATTATTATCTCTAGATTTTAGATTACCCCAAACAACTTATGTATAGTCCTACATGTATCTTATGTGTACTATGGGCATGAAACAATAAATATTATTATTATTATAACTTCCTATCTCTCCAAAAATTGTTTGTTTTTTTTTTTTTAAACGGCTCCATCGATTTCTTTTATTTTTAGAAATTTTTTGAAGATTGTCTATGTGATCATTTTGTAGAATTTTTCGATAAAATTTTATTTAATCGTCACCCTAGTTTCCTTGTTATTATCTTTAACAATCTTTATCTTCTATAAAAGTAAACGCAATATTTAGGAATTAAGGGAAATTGGCAAATCTATCGACAAATGCTTTAAAAGACATGTTCATCGACAGTGATTACTTTTTCCTGCATTGCGTCCACCGCCGTCTTGGCGTTGGTAACCAACCTCCAGAGGCAAACGGTGGAAATGCTCCCGATGGTTGAATAAGTCGTTGCAGAAAATCTGCTTTTTTATGCTTAGACATTCCCTGTAAAATTAGACAGACATAAAATCATAACACGGGTCCAGCCTGTTTAATTTAATTAAGTTTAGATGAGCAAACGAGAAATAGATACCATTGGGCAACACCAACTCTCTTGCAAATCATCACGGTCGTTAAGACACGCCATTTCTTTTGTTAGTGAATAAAATCCAAATTTGTTAAAGTAATCACAAGTCGTTTCATTTCAACAATCATCGCGCAACATTCACAGGGATTTAAGGCATCAAAGGACGAGTGAAGATTATTTATCGGCCAAAGAGAAATTTTCTTTTTCGCCAGATATAGGGGAAAGGCTCATAATTTTGGACAGTTTCTAAATTTGGACACTTTGAGGATAAAACTGGACACTAAAAATAAATAGATAAAAATTATGGATTTTTATTCCAATATTTGATGAATAATTATTTATATCTAAATATTTGTTCTTTTTGGAAGATTTTAAAACCAAATGAATTAAATTTTGAAGTAGGGGAGACTGGGGCAATAAGTCACAAATCGAAAAATTCAAAATTCAATATCTTCCAAGGTAAAAAAGATAGCGGCTCAAATTTTTTTCTATACTTAGCCTCCATAGACCTTCTTCAATGTCGTTGATATTTTTAGAAAATAAAAATATCAAAATTTTTAGTCCTATTTTTGAAATATTTTCCTTGCAGAAGATAACAATTATTACCTATTTATTTTCCAAAATTGATGTACTGGAGAATATTTTCTAAATAATTTGGATTCTTTGAATACGAATCCGCTATAAAATATCCGTTTTGTGACTTTTTGCCCCAGCCTCCCCTATGATTTGAGTTAAATTTGCTTTGTTGAAAATTCAGTGTGAGCAATTGCTTACGAGAAATATGACAAAACTTCGCATTTACTTCAGTCTTATTTAGCTGTGGTGAACTACTAACAATCTTTCCTCACTGTTTTTTAGTGATATTATTGAATATTCATTAAATATTGTGTTGATTCACATTTGTACATTTAACCTGAAATGAGATTTGCCTTGTGAAATACGTTTTTCCTGTGGAAAATAAGAAATTTTCTAAGAGATTCACCAGTGAGGCTATAGTCCTTATTTTGGACAGGTGTTTTTTCCTCGAAATTTCGTGAAGTTTTAGATTTTTGACGACCAGGTTCTATAAATGCCCCGAGAAGCAAAGGAGCATCATCTCTATGAACGAAATGTAGTGAGAAATGCTTTGAAAGGCTCCCGGAGAGGCCAGGGAATTCGCGAATCCGCAAGTACTTGGATTACCAAAGTAAAATCTCTTTAATAAAAGATATATAGTAAATTCCTGGGCTTCTTGTGACGTTCTACGGTTCCCTAATATAAACAGGAATAGGACTTGGTAAGATTGGTTCATGAAATGGAAAACAATGGGCATCCTATTGAGGCGAATTATCTGTCCAAATATACAACCAAGTTGTCCAAAATAAGTGTCAAATTCACCTCTACATATCAATTCATTTTTAAACGTATTAAAACTAATTTTAGTAAAAACAAAGACGATAAGTGGCTTGCCAATTTCCTAATCAACCCTTCTGAAAAGGGAGTAACAAAAAAAGTCAATTAGTATTGAAAATATCGCACTTCAAACTTGTAACATCAATGCTTGTAAGCAGACTGTCCAAAATTATGAGCCTTTACCCTATAATCCTCTATTCGCTTATTCTCACAGATTCGTAAGGGTCCATCAGCTATCCAGAGTCAGGTAGCAATCATAATGCAATATTTACACCATTTTCATACTCACAGGTTCGCAGAGATCCCACAGGATCCAGCCTGGAAACATTCAAATACCGTACATTCTCATACCTTATCATACACACAGGTTTGTCTCGCAACTAAATTGTTTGAATTGTTTTTCTTATTTTTTCAAATAAACTTCGGAGTCACGTTTTACAAAAAAAAAAACTTTTAAAAAATAGTTCTAAATTCTTAGAATATCTATTTTCGTTTTTAGGAAGGCTTGATTGAATTTTTTAAAGTCTATATCTATATCTAAAAATATTCCTAATTTTTAGTTTTTTTGAAAAATTCTGCAGACGAATTGTTTCACATGAATTTAAATCTTTTATAAATTGTTTAACATATAGAATCTAATCTAAGACATTTTGTGTGTAGATAGATTACAGTGTAAGTCTCATTTTAATCTTCGAAATTATCCAAAACAAACACGTTAAATTAAACACAGACAATTCAAATACAACAATTATATTTGCACAGTTTGTGATTAGGTACGATTAATAATTTTAATTAGAAAACGCGTACCTAAATTTAGTATCTAATACGGATTTTCGCATGAGTATATCAATATCTTATGAGTCAATCTATTGAAGATTTCTACATTTTGATTTTATGAAGTGTTTTCTGTGTTTAGATAAGGAATACAAAATCAAGTGCAATTGAAGCAGAAGAAATGAAATTGGGTAGATATTGAGAAGGGATTGAAATAAACGTACTATCTTCACCACATGTTAGAATACAAAAAGGACATTCGCAGGAACATATCGTTCAGTTAAACTGAGTGTGAAATTGTTTGTATTATTATGTGGACCACAATATGACAAAACATACATAACCCTTTACATTTCAAATCATCTTCGGGTGACGATTAATTTTCTACACATCTGTCGGGAAAAATTCACTGTCATCACCTCTAAAATTTATGGGAAAAAATGGGAAAAGAAGCCCTAATGAATAAATTAGAAATTGAAAAATTTGGCAGAAATTATCGACAATTTGGACTATGATAAAATTTATTTTTAAAATGAAGCTGTTCTAATTCCACTTAATCTTCAATTTCCTTTCTTCGGTTGAGGGACGGTGGAGGGACTATTTTATAATTTTAGCCCAAAAGTTTTTCTACACTGAGATATATTTGGGTAGTTGATGCAACTAAAAAAAGCAGAAATAATGGTATAAAAATAGTTTTCAAGTGTCATAAATTCTTAATAGTTGTATTCTTCCCACGACAGCTGTTAAATCAACAGTTTGAGGCCGGTTGAGGCTCCATGAGATTGACATTCATCGAAGTGAAAATGGGAAAACTCCGTGGTTCATTGAGACCATAAGAAGTTCATTTGTGTTTTGCGTTAACCAGAAGCCATTGTAAGTGTACAATTTATAATTGATTTGGAATTAATCTTCATACAAATAATTTTAAGTATTTTATTATATTTTCATTTTATCTGTTTACTATCAGATTAAAAGAATTAGAGGAGCTTTAAAATATCATTTATCCTCTCTACATTAACCAGATGCGATAAAGAACCATCTCGGAAGAGTAGAAATATTGTACATATGTACACTGGCACCTCAATTTTTTTTATTGCTCGAATTCCACAGAGAGTGCAACATGTATAACGGCCCATTGATATTGGATTATTTACATAATCGATTTCTTATCCCCCTGAGGGATTGTATTTAGGAAGAATTTTTGAATTTTGAAATTTATATAATATTAAAGATTACATTATTATTATTCGATTATTCGAGGCAAAGTATTAAATTTAAGAAACGGGACACGTAGGAAAAATTATATTTATATTGGTACCATTGGTACAATTCAGATGAAAAATCTTTCTCTTTTTTTATTTTTTATTTATTTACAAAGATACACTCAAGATCCTATTACATAGATAGATAGATAGACTACGTAGTATTTTAGCGTGAATAATTTTTTTTTAGTTCATGACTGTTTTCATGTACTTCTGCGTTATCGACTTCTCATTGTGCTGATTTCTGTCATGTAAAGTAAAAGTAAAAGTAAAATGATCTTTAGAATAATTATAAAGCAGTAAGTGTCTAATTTTACAATTAGAAATTGATTAGGTTTCCTGAGAGCTCGTGAAAGGATGTTTTGATAAATTTTGCCCCAATCTCCTCTAGTAATCTTCTTTCGGCTTTTAGGGAAAGGTTTCTACTCCTTTCCTAAAAAAAGAAGTAATGATTGTCTTAAAAACGACACTATAATCATCTTTCTATCAAATTTGTTGTAAATAACCAACTTTATCAAGCAAAAGTTACTTAAATGTTGGAGAATTAGGGTAACGTGTAGTATTTCTAAGCATGGTTATTTTCAGGACATAATATGGGTATTTTTGGACACATCAAAAGTTCTTTAAATTTTTGATTTCTTATTATTTTTAAGTTATATATGAAATATTAAGCTCTTTATGTATCAGACAAATGTAAAACTTCTGAAATTGTATTTAATTCAAAGTGTGAAATACGCATTAATTTGTGATTGTCACATTCCACATTTTGCATAATCTTCAGAGTGGTCAATTTTGCAGATGTCAACAGAAACAGTGCAGAGTTTGGCAGAGTTTTTTTCGATTTGATCCGGTATCAAAGTAAAATTTGAACAAAATTTTTATAAAATAGTGAAGTTTGGACTTTCTACTCGAAGGTAAATAATTGACGAAAGTCAGAGAAGAACTTGAAGACTTGAGTAAGTTGTGTAGAAAATGTCTATGTTTTTCTTAATTGTGAATAAAGAAGCTCTCTCTATATTGCTCCAGCCACTGATGAAGGCTTGGAGACTGAGCCGGAAGCTCTGGAAAAAGTTGATGTATTTTCACTGAGTGATTAACCACTACCGACGATTTCCGAACCCCCATTGATAAAATTAGTTTCGTGAAACTAATTCAAAACTAATTCAGAAATCAGGCTCAGTGAAATTTATTTGCATAATAGCCACTTTTATTTGACCCGAAATACCCAAATTGCCCCGAAATATACCATTCTTAGTTTTTTACATTTTTTTGCTAAAAAAAGTTAAGAATAGAAATAAAATTAGGAACATAAATATTTGTATCAACAAAGAAATAAATAATTTTGAGAAGTCGTTAAGCTGTTTAAAACTTGAAAGTATGCTAAAAAGTGTCCGGAAATACCACACATTACCCTATAAGATTTATGAAATAAACAGTTTAGGATTTAAGATAACTCCTTAGAATTGTGGACCATCTAAAGTCGATTTTAGAATCACAAAATTACACTAATCTTTTTTTCTGAGTTTTTGTTTAATGTTTTGGAAATTGTTTAAACAAGCATTTGATCCATATACATATATCAATGACCGTTATTCCTTTCTTTTGGTGTCTTCTTAAAATTAAAACAAAAAGACTCTAAAACCTCTAGGGTAAAGGCTCATAATTTTGGACAGTCTGGTTATAAGCATCGATGTTCCAAGTTTGAAGTGCGATATTTTCAATACTCATTGACTTTTTTTGTTACTCTCTTTTCAGAAGTGTTGTTTAGAAAATTGGCAAGCTACTTATCGTCTTTGTTTTTACTAAAATTAGTTTTAATACGTTTAAAAATGAATTGATATGTATAGGTGAATTTGACTCTTATTTTGGACAACTTGGCTGTAAATTTGCACAGCTAATCCACCTCAACAGGATGCCCATTGTTCTTCATTTCATGAACCACCAATTCCACTTGCTGTTCATGTAAGGGAAACGTAGAATGTCACAAGAAGTCTGGAAATTTTCCATATCATTTAGAAAATAGCCCATTTTCACACGAAAAATATAATTCACAAGGCAAATCTCACTTCAGGTAAAATTTACAAATCACCACTAACGTGAATCAACACAATATTCAATGAATATTCAATAATATCACTCAAAAAGAGAGAAGAAACATTGTTAGTACTTCACCACAGCTAAATAAGAACTGAAGTAAACAAGAAGTTCTGTCATATTTCTCGTAAGCAATTGCTCACACTGAATTTTCAACAAAGCAATTTCAACTCAAATAATATTCAAAATTTTACGTATTTAGTGTTAAAATCTTCCAAAAAGAACAAATATTTAGATATAAATCATTATTCATCAAATATTGGAATAAAAATCCATCATTTTAATCAATTTATTTTTAGTGTCCAATTTTATCTTCAAAGTGTCCAAAATAAGACACTGGACAAAATTATGAGCCTTTCTCCTATAAAGAGCACATTGAAACGGCTTTCAACCACGATCCGATGTCAACAGGTTATTAATCGAAAATATACCAGACAATTGATTTTTTAATATAAAAATCAATTGGTTAACTTCAAGACTTCCAAATAAATTTTGAACTATTAATCGTTCATCGGGTCACACGACAACGAGCATTCCACAAAGTCTTGGTCACTTTGCCACCCCTTTTAGTAATATTAAATTTCAGATGCTTGATTTTTCATTTTCCAAAAATAGAGACTTTTGATTTCTGTAGATTTTTCATGAGATTATGTGGACCATTTAAGAGCACATAATATGTTATAAACTTTCCTTGTGTATACATATAGACAATGTGAGCAGAAAAGAGATCTCTTGCCATTTTCTGTCTGGATTCTGTGATTCATTAAGTCCCTGGGGCTTATGGATAAGACTCCTTGAGCCTTACTGCTATTGGATATGTTTTAAGCGGTTAAGAGTTAACCGTGGCGATTATTTTGAATGTTTTTGTTCTCCTTTTTTGCTCACTCTGTGCCAAAACTTCATGAGTGAATTTTCAGGAATTTTCATGAAGACTTTTCCAAGATATCAAAAGACAATTCTTTTGGGTGAAACATCAACGAATTTCTCTTTCAAAATTCTTGTTGTTTTTCTTTGTTACTAGAGCTACATGATATTTGATACTGTACAAATAGTCATGAGGTCCTTCAGCAGCATGAGATTACAACATTGTTTAACAAGAGACTCAAGTGTCTCGTAAATATTTGTTTATGATATGACCTGAGAGAAAAAAACCTGGCCACAATATAACAACAAATTAACTACCAGAAGAGGAAAAGTGAGTGTCTTATAAGGCTTGTGTCTCAATAAAGTGGTTAAATTAGAAGTTGTCTCAACACTGAAATGCCTGCTGAAACAATTGCGAATAGCACTCATTCTAGATAAAGAGTGTCATGATAATTTATGCATTTTTTTACGGTCACATTAGGAGGTACCACCCCTAAAGTCATATTAACATTCCTACCACAAAATCAAAAGAAAGTAAATTTAGCCATTCACTCACATGCTAAATATTTACTGTAATCTCAGAAAGAAAAGAAAGAGATATAACACCATCTGGACAGTCTGCTGAAGAATCCCAAATCACACAATAAATCACATTTTTTGGGAATTGAAGGACGAACCGAGTCAATTTTTATGGGAAACGATTTAGGGGATGTACAGTACACTAACTTTTCTCTCATTCCTCTCATCCCTAATATCTCCAGCATGATGAATATGCATTATATGATCAGTGAAATATAATACGGGATAGAGAGCCTCACACCTTATGAACTACATATATCTATGGAGGACTCTATCCTGTTTGCCAAAAGAGGATGAGGGAGAAAAAAGAGCATAAAAACTGTCGTGACAAGGCGTTGGTACGTGCCTTTCAACCTCTCTGAAGATTTTTCTATAATGTCAGGTGCAGTGTCTGTCTAGCGGATGGTTAGATTAAGTGGGATTTTATCAAGCTCAGATATATCATACATGGACTGGGCATATTTCGTTAATTAAATACTTAGTCTTTAAGAAGAAAAAAAAGATACAAATGAATTTATTCCCATAAAAAAAGCGGTCATGTAGAACATTGATATATGGCCTAGAGAGATTCTTGTGTTACTAAGATTACTAATTTTACTAAGAAACTGTAATGAGACGTTTGAAGTATTTACAAACAATGATAGATACTTCCTTCCGGCATTTCGTTGCTTATTTTATGGAACGGTTATCTAAAATATTACCTGCAACAGGGGCATGATATTTCCTATGCTTCCTAAATGTTTCTAGTGCGCCGAAATAACTTTTGAGTTTATTAGCTATTTTCTGTCATTGTAGAATGAATTAGCGAAAAATACTAATACAAAATAAAAGCCAATTTAATAAAGAAGAGGCAACCGAAAACCCCAAATTGGCAACCTACGTAGTTTTGAAGATATCTCGTGAAATGTGTACGAAAACAGGAAAAACTTTACACTAAAACTGGTCGCATTTTTCAGAGACAATGTCACCCCCTGACCTGCAATATATATTAACATTATAACTTTATAATGCACGTGGGGCAGTTTAATAATTGCATAATTAAAAAAATATATATATTTTTCTTGATGATCAATTTAATTTTAAAAATTTTGTTATAATGTTTCCAGATATCTAAAAACTTAAGCGAAATTAGTAAGGCATATTATTTTAATAACCAAAATGCTAGGCCATGCTAGAATGTCTAAAACCACCCTATTCTGTACTATATGACTTATCCCCTTTTAGTGTTCTTTTAGAAATTTAATTAAGTAGCTTATGTAATAATAGAAAATGGTGCTATACAAATGAAAATTAAAAGGGGTCATCTATCTCTTAAACATTATTATTAGTACACGGCTGTTCTAAAGTGTTTGTACATTTTTGATTTTTCTTTATATTAGTTCGGGTCATAACTATTTTCCACAGTCCTCGTCGTGTTAAGAAATTCCCAGTTATGATAGGGACAAAAACATAGAAAAGACAATTACACAGAAGTACATGAGAACAGTCCTGTACTAAAATAAATGTTAAGAAGAAGGATTGCCACTTTTCATTTTTCATTGGAGTATTATCATAGTGTCTCAAGTAATAGAGCGCTTGCTCTGTTATGCAAATGTTCTGGGTTACAATTTTCTTTAGGGCAACAGAAAGTCTTGTTCGCACAAGGGGCAAACAACTCGTGAAATATTTGCGAATATTTAGGTAAATATTCGAAGTTTTTTCTTCTTATATAAGATTGTGAATAGTGAATACGCGAAATTTCTAATAGATATGAAAAAAAAAAAATTTCTTAGATTAATCCAAAAGTTTTCTATACAAGTGATATACTACAAAACTTTTTAAATTTATCCGACAATATCTAAAATTAATTCGAAATTAATTAAAATAAAATATGTAATTTTTAAAAATTTCTTAGAAATATTTCTAAAAAACAAAGAAAATAATATAACCAGAGGAAGATCTATTTTATTTTTAGAGTAAATTTTCATAATTTTACTGATGAATACTTCTCGGTGTACGATATGTACTTTTGGTCAGTTGTTTTCCTGTTATACCCTTAACCATTTATTAAAAAAAATGAAAACGAAAATGAAAATCTTTTTCAAAACTGGCTCCGAGACAAGTATCTCTTTTTCTTTCAGATGAGTGTTTTTTCTTGCGGTAGGGGAGACTGGGGCAAGAAGTCACAAATCGAAAATTTCAAAATTCAATGTCTTCCAAGATAAATAAGAAAGCGGCTTCAAATTTTGTTCATAGGAAGCCTCCATAAATCTTCTTCAATGCCGTAAATTTCTTAGAATTCGAACAAGGAATTTAGAAAATAAAAAAAATTCAAAATTTTTAGCCCTATTAGGTGTGATTCCTTTTAATCACACCTATTTTTGAAATATTTTCCTTGTAGAATGTATCAGTTATTACCTACTTATTTTTCAAAATTGATACACTGGAGAATGTTTCCTAAATGATTTGGATACTTTCAGTACAATTGTACAGGGACATGAATTTATAAATAAACAAAATAAAGCGTTTCATAAATTGTACAGGGACATAAATTTAAAAATAAATAAAATAATAATACGAAGCCGGTATCTATTTTAAAATTTTATTAATATTCTTTTGTCCAGAATTTTGTTCTTTTTTTATTAAAAACGGCCACTTGGGGTAAAAGGTAACAAAAGATATGGAGCAAAAAGTAAGAAAAACCGAGGCAATTTTTGATGTCTCATGGCGAAAAGAAACGTCAATACCCTGTGTCACAGCTTGTTGTTTGCATTGGTCAAATGATTCGCTGTCTTTTGTATATGTGTGTGTGTGTTTTTTCTAAAATAGCTTGAAAAACGCTTATCTTGTTGAGATAGAGAAATCGGTGTTTTACAAAAGTGTAGAGGAATAAATTTCCTATGAAAATATATCATCTAGGTATTTTTCTTAATTTACAGAAGCACGTAAGAAAGCGAATCAAATCATGCTACTATTTGCCCCAACATTTTTGAGAATAGTCTCAAAGTTACTTTTAAGAATACGGATCTATATATGTATATCATTACAAAATAGAGGAAAATGTCTTTCACAAAGTTGTAGAACAGTAAATTTGCTATAAAACTGAGCTAATTAGAAATTTCTGTTGCGCTCGGGTAGTTTGTAAGAAAAATAAAATATCCGTTTTGTGACTTTTTGCCCCAGTCTCCCCTACCTTAGAGAACCGCTGCATACAAGCCTTAATTAACTATTTCTATCTCGTGGGCAAGATGAATCATACCAGCCTGTTTTCCGGACAAATGTCATTAAACAGGGCGGCTTTATTCTTGTGAAATCTTTATCAGAGAGCACCGCTTTACCCTAATTTAATATACTATAAATAAATTCATAAAATTCCAAAAACTGTTACGATTCTGGGGGTAGGGTATGACCTGTAAACCCTTAGCAACCACCTTTATTTGATTCACGATCTAATGGACGGCAAGATGAGCTTCTAGGTTCAGGAAAAACACAAGAATTCCTCTGGTTAACTTTTATTTACTTCACTAATTCAGTATTCTTTATTTTTCTTTAAATACGGGGGGCCAGATGAGCTA
This sequence comes from Phlebotomus papatasi, assembly GCF_024763615.1. Taxonomy (NCBI): domain Eukaryota; kingdom Metazoa; phylum Arthropoda; class Insecta; order Diptera; family Psychodidae; genus Phlebotomus; species Phlebotomus papatasi. The sequence goes on along the minus strand of NC_077222.1, from coordinate 8,844,974 downwards.
CTTCAAATACAGGAAATACGGGAGTTATCCCCAACAAAATCACCTATGGATGAACCGAGGTGTATCTTTTAGAGATCGCCCATGAACAAACCGGAGCAGACCCAAGGGCAGACCTCTAAACTCATTCAAAACTTACTAAACAAAGAGTGAAATGTTTCATTCTCTTATGAATTCAACCGTTGCAACTGTATATGCTTTGCTCGGAAGAATTATAACCTAAAAGTGGAAAATTGCTTTCTTACTGGAAATGGCATTTAGAATAGAAATAATACTATTGTAATTTTATTAGTTTTATTATTGTCCTACTATCGGGAGTAATTCGCTAAGTTCAAAAAATCATGCGGAGAAAATTATTAATCCAATCTCCCGTAGCGTTGAACTCACAGTGTGAATAAATATTTATTTTATTTATGTTTTTTACTCGTTAAAATTTTATTTGTGATCTTTTTTAGACGATTGGTGTATTAGAATCTTTTTTATTGAGTGTAAAAAAATTATTTTACCCAAAACTGCAAAAACGTCTGTATCAAGCTACTTTAGTACATGAATGTGCTAAATATATAATAATTGAAAAAAAATCTTATAATGACTTCTCATCCCTCTCAACGTATAGGAATTGCTTAACAGACTCCAAAAGAATTTTTGAGTAGAAAAAAATTTAGTACACGACTGTACTAAAAAGTCAAAAAGGCCTTTAATAACAACTTAAGTAAAATATGAGATTTTAGAGAAAAATTCATTTCTTCGAGAGGGCAGAAAACTTAATTTTTCAGTAAGATGCATCACATAAGGGGAAGTGGGGCACCTTTGAAAGTGGGGTACCTTTGAAATTGGGATTTTTCACCTATTTTTAAGTAAAATTGAGCTTTATCGTGATATAATTTAGCTGTACAATCAGATTGAGAAGCTAAATTACATTAAGACATGGCTCAATTCGACTTAAACATAGGAGAAAAATCCCAATTTCAAAGGTGCCCCACTTTCAAAGGTGTCCCATTTCCCCCTACGTGTACTAAATTTTAAATATAAACAGATTCTTTTTAGCACAGTTAAAAAGAATATTTTCTATTTTATTAAAATATTTACATATTTTCGATATTTTTTGAAATGCTCCATCTTTTCGAGGTCATTTAGAAATATATAATTTTCTTTAAACAAACTTTCATGTCCTATTGCAAGAGCTGTGCCAAATTGAAATCCAATTTGTAACAACCGAAGAAAAACTTCAATATTCGCCTAATCGAATTGATTCTCAAATCAAATTCTCATTCCATTACCCGCAATAATTTGTTTTTCTAATCTGTTGGCACAGATGATCTTCCCTATCTTACATGTTGAATGATGATACAATAATAATAAAATAATACATAATCTGTGTATACTTTGCCACTGACAATGAATGAGGGTGTTGCAACGATATGAGGCCATATGGGACCAATTTTCTAGCCAAATGGAACGCAGAGAAGTCAGGAAAAGGGGATGCCAAATAATTTCCCTTACACCATTTGAGATGCTTTTCTATCCTTCTGTGCTATATACGTAAAATTGTCTCTATTTAGTTTCTGATGCTCATTTAATGATTTCCAAATGAATTATGTGGTCAACCCCTATTTTGGGCATGTTTGGTGAAATTTTTCTGGTCATCTCCGACACCAGAAGGAAATTAATTATTAATTGAACAGACTTTGTAATTGATTGTTCCCCTAAATATCTCAATAAATTTAATTTTATACCTATTCTGCATGAATTATTTTTAAAGACATTTTCCTTTTCCACCTTACAACAAAAGCTATTCATTTGCAGAGGACTGCTTTTTTTCCTCTACCCCCATGGTATTGAATAGCATCGTAATTCATCTCGATTCGTTTTGGCAACAAGTGTACGACTTTCCCATCCGCAAAAGAGCAAATTCATTCGATTAGCTCGCATATGTATATTTTCATCCACTTTTTTTTGTCCTCAACGAAAATCGACGCGAAATTGAGGGTTTCCATTCTGTGCAGGAAGAGCATTGGCATCATCACCATAAAATCGCTCACTATATGTGCTATATATACTATACAGATATGTATGGAGAGGAGTATTTGAATACCGAGGAGCAGTCTCGCTTTGATAGCCAGGAGAAAAATGAGGCGAGAAAGTGAGCGAGAAGTGTATTTGCGTTCCAGCTAATTGATCACCCTATTCATTCCGGAGATTTTTCACACGCGTATAGTAGGATAGACTTTAGGGTCGAGGGTGACGAATGATTGCCTCATATTATACAATTACAGCCTATTATATAATACAAACTATTCATCGGATTACATTTGGGGGTGATTCGCCTTTGGATGCACTGAACTTCGAGAATTGTGCAACTCACAAGGTAGTTGAGCCAAATCCTTGTTATCACAGTTGAAAACCTTTGAACACTGAAGGAGGTGAGTAATGCACAGAAATCATTGTCTTTATATCTCTACTGACTACCTTCTGGAAAGTCAAATTTTATAATTATATGAATTTCAGGATTTGAATAAGTCACGTTTTGTTTTTTTTTTACTTCTGTCTGACACCAGAATAGAGGCTAAACGGTATGAGATACAGTCGATTTCCTCAAATTTGAACGACAGTTGAGTTCAAAATGTAAAATTTGAGGTTATGTATAAATCATTTTATAACACTGAGAGAAATCCGAAAAAGTTAAATAACATTCCGGAAATGTTTATTTTACCCTGCAGTATTGATCCAAAATCGGTGTAAATATTACCCTTTTTAGGTGTATTAGGGGTTAAAGTTACCCTTTTTCATGTTAATTTTACCCTTAAAAAGATGTAAAATTAACATTAAAAAATCTTGATATATTTTTACACCTAAAAAGTATTAAAGTAATGAGGAAAAAAAGTTAATCGCACCCCCGTTTTTCTCTCAGTGAATATTTAAAAAAAATATTGGTAATATTTAGGTTGAAAGTCTTAGTTTTTAAGTAAAAAAAAATTGCTCTATGGTTCATCGGCGACACACTAGCTCTCAAAAGAATAATTCGGTAATAAATATAAATTTTGCTAAGTCTTGATTTTTTTTTGCATATAAAGCACCATTATTTTTAGTTTATTGTCATAAATTGCAAGTTTGTGGTTATTTAGAAAGTTATGTGTGTTATTTAGAACTTTGTAGATAGTTTATCACATTTGCTTTCTCCTACAATCCTTACAATCTTAATACATTTAAATGCAAAAAATCTCAAAAATGAATAATATTCATGGATCATTTGTGTGCAATATCGGACACAAGGTTTGTTAAAATTCTTTACGTACAAGAACATTTTTAAGAGTTCGTAGAGGTTACACGTTGTGGTTTCTTCGGCATTATTGTACCTCAAGATGTTTTTAAAATAAAAATTTATGAAATTTAGATTAACATAACAAATGTTTGATATTATGCGCTGCCCGAAGCTTGGAACAAATCCCTTATATCTTCAAGAAATTAAACTATTATTTATCATTTCATTATTAGAGGAGCGATATTGTGTAGATTCCAAACATTTTTCTTTTGGGAAAACTGGGGCAGTAGCAATCATGAGATATTTGTAAACACTGCGATTTTTTTAATAAGTCAATTAATTTTAATATTTTTAAATACGAAATCATTGAACAAAAGATGCAAACCAGTTGAATTTAATTAAAATTCAGTTTATGTTTATATTAACTTCGAGAAGCGAATGAGAAAAATTTTAATATCTTTAATATTTTCGTTTTTGACTAGGGGAAGTGCTTATAATTTTGGACAGTCTGCATATAAGCATCGATATCCCAAGTTTGAAGTGCGATATTTTCAATACTAATTGACTTTTTTTGTTACTCTCTTTTCAGAAGGATTGTTTAGAAACTTGGCAAGCTATTTATCATCTCATTTTTACTAAAATTAGTTTTAATACGTTTAAAAATGAATTGATATGTAGAGGTGAATTTGACTCTTATTTTGGACAACTTGGTTATTAATTTTTACAACTTGTCTGTAAATTTGGACAGATAATCCGCCTCAACAGGATGCCCATTGTTCTTCATTTTATGAACCAATCTTACCAAGTCCTCTTCCTGTTCATGTAAGGGAAACGTAGAATGTCACAGAAGCCCAGAAACTTTCCATATCATTCATTAAAGTGAGTTGACTTCGATACTCCAAGTACGTGCAGATTCGCTCATTCCCTGACCTTTCCGGGAGCCTTTCAAGGCATTTGTCGCTACATCTCTTTCGTAGAGATGATGCTCCTTTGTTTCTCCAGGCATTTGTCCAACCTAGTCATCACAAAAGCTAAAACTTCACGAAATTTCGTGAGAAAAACACCTGTCCAAAATAAGAATCATCACCTCACTGGTGAATGTCTTAAAAAATTTCCCATTTTTCACACGAAAAATATAATTCACAAGGCAAATCTCACTTCAGGTCAAATGTACAAATCATCAATAACGTGAATCAACACAATATTCAATGAATATTCAATAATATCACTCAAAAACAGCGAACAAACTTTGTTAGTACTTCACCAAAACTAAATAAGACTGAAGTAAGCCACGAAGTTCTGTCATATTTCTCGTAAGCAATTGCTCACACTGAATTTTCAACAAAGCAATTTCAACTCAAATCATATTCAAAATTTAACGTATTTAGTGTTAAAATCTTCCAAAAAGAACAAATATTTAGATAGAATTCATTTTTCATCAAATATTGGAATAAAAATCCATCATTTTAATCAATTTATTTTTAGTGTCCAATGTTATCTTCAAAGTGTCCAAAATAAGAAACTGGACAAAATTATGAGCACTTACCCTATATAATTTTTGTAATAATGCTCTTGGTACCAAGAAAACAAAGTGGCGATGGGAATGATGTAGTTTAATTTGTGCCTATTTAAAGATTTTTTTTTTAATTTCGTGCGCAATATTTTAAATTGTCGTTAGAAATTAGATACTGTTGGAATGCCCTTGGAATTTTCTATAATTCATATGTATTTACATCTTTTGAAAAAAAAACAGACATTATAAATCAATAGTAATTTTAAAAGAAGAGGAAAATCGGGTGAATTGATTGAAGATAAGGATAATTGGGTCATTTAAGTATTACATAAGTTAACATTAAAAAATAATGAGTCGCAATACAATACGATCCCATGATTTAAATTCCTAAAACCGTAAACCGTTTCCTAAAATTGATAAAAATTAATTACATTATTAGAAGACTCTGTTACATATAAAAATATATGAGAAAAAGGTCCTGTAACTATTTCTAAGGTGCCCCAATTTAAAGGTGCCTCACTTCGTCTTACTTCAAAATTTTACTCCATATGTCCCAAAACAAATCTTACGATTTAGATCTTTAAATATAAGGGAGAGTCTGCATGTTTAAGACGCGGATAGTTTGAGACGCAATGGATAACTCTTTGATTATTTAATAAAATACAACCAATACACAAATCGAGTTATTTTAGTAAAGTCTATACTAGTGGGTATAATAAGCGCTATAAAAAATACCAAGATCATTTCCTGAGTTTTGGAAATAATGCATAAAATCAAAACATAAAAAAGTGTCTCATAAACGCCGGCTTTCCCATAAATGTAAAATGGCCTGCAAATGCGTCATATATGAACATATTGAGATTTTTACCAATAAGATGAGAATTTGAGGAACTGAAAGATCTGGTTCGTTATTTCTCATGCAATTTTGTAATGTTTATGATTATACCTGTCATACAGTGCCCTGTCTCTAATTCGGATCGCCGTAATCCGGACGAGTTATGGACGGTTACATTTAAAATAATTTTGAGGTCATGTATGCATGTGTGTTCATCAATGAAAATGAATTATCCTGTGATGTTTTTGTTCAATAAATGAGGTGTAATAGCATATAATTCTCTAATTTTGTCTTTTTAACCTTTTTAATCTTTTTTAAAACTTTTATTCTAATTCTACAAAAAAAACTTGTATTATATTTGCGAGACGTTGAACAAATTCAAAAAATCCATTCGGATTACGAAGCGGATATCTGTCATATTGTCTCCCAATCATCCGGATTACAAAGCGGGCACTGTAGGGGGAAGTGGGGCACCTTTGAAAGTAGGGCACCTTTGAAATTGGGATTTTTCACCTATTTTTAAATAAAATTGAGCCTTATCGTGATATAATTTAGCTTCTCAGTCTGTTTGTGCAGCTAAATTATATCACGATAAGGCTCAATTTTATTTAAAAATAGGTGAAAAATCCCAATTTCAAAGGTGCCCCAGCTTCAAAGGTGCCCCACTTCCCCCTACGTCTAAGACACAATGAACTAGCTCTTAGCTAGCAAAGAGAGTAGTCACATCATTTAAAGGCTTGCGTACGAACCATCCCTAAATTCTCCTATATACGTAAAAAATTACAGATAAGGAACTAATTATGTCTCAAAATAGGTTTAATTTTATTCGAAAAATCTAAGTCAGAGAGTAACCCCGGATGGGAATGATTCGCCCTTTGAATGCAGTAAGTTGGGTTTTATCCAAGTGGTTAGCCTTTCGATTTATGAGTAACCCTGCTTGATCCTATAATATTCTTCCTCATCCGTACAAAGTGATATTTGGACAAGATGGACTTACTCTTTAGCTTCTCCAGTGGCTCATGGAGAGATGGGGTATGTGGCACAACGCTGTGGTGATGATGTCCGGATATGTCGTGTGAACTGTGATGCAAGTGACCTAGGCCAGCGCCTCCCGTACCTGTCATTAGGCCGGTTATCGCCGATGAAACACTGACCGCAGCTGCCACAGAATCATGCAGCGGATGATGATTGTGCAAGTGGTCAGACTGACTGCCACTGCCACCACCACCCCCACCCACCAGATCCTGAAGACAGAGTCCGGCGGAATCGGTCATACTTTCGAGCCCACCCCGCTCCATGATAGCAGGTGGAAAGATGGCCGATAGTTGATTCAGTCTTCTTCCGTTTGGAATGACGACGTCTCTAAATCCGTGGTATCGAATCGTCTTGGCAATTTAGCGACGGCTCTGAGAAAACACTGACCAATATATTGAAGATGTAATCCTAGAAGAAATAAAAAAAAAAACAAAAAATGTCGAGAATTAAAGCAAAAATTAATTTTTTTTAATCACTCACAATTCTAGATATTATTTATAGACTTCATTATTTGAATTTGTATCTGTCTCCTACACGATTTCAAATCTTCCGAGACCCATAATCTCAGATAATGACACGAGCTTATGAAATGATTATCATTAATATTTCGAGAACCATTTAACCACAATATTCCCCATTCTCTCAATCTCACTCTCTCACTTCTCTCTATGTGGAAATGCATTTGGTATATATAACGATGCCTAACCGACGGAATCCTTGTTTATCCTCAGTTGATCTCTAGGATGTAATATTTTAATCACACCGGCTTAGTCAGATTGGCTGCTGTACAAAAATTTTGACCGCCGGGCTTAAATAACATTTCAAAGAATATACCAAACGAAATTGTCATTGAGACTTATGCTGCTAATTATTTTGTATTTTAGAGAGTATTAGCAAAATGGTCAATATAAAGGTATAAACAGAGTGAAAATGACTAATGCTGTTATGTACATGAGGATTTTCGTGAAAGCTCTTTTGCATTTAAGAAAAGTCAAAAACTAGTCCATAGCAATAAATCTTTTGTTTATAAACTTTAGCACGATGAGTGCATAACGAATTGGGATAAGAAATAAGAAATCCTATATATTGTTGCGATTTTGTGATTTTCACTCATAGCACCCCCGAACCAGAGCACAAGCAATAGAGTAGATCTTTTTTGAAGCTCTGGTAAGCCTCCATCTTAAAATATATATCTTTCTTATTCGGTCCCCCACAGTTTTCGCAGCCACTGGGGCTAATTTGAAGAACCCTATAACCCTTATAAAATATACGTTATACGTATACCCCAGGGTTGTATGTGAGGCCAGAAGGAACAAGATATAGGTATAATGTGGAGAAAATAGCGAGATATATATATATATATGTACATATGGTAGTTGCTAGTGTGCTATATATATTAAATAAATATATGTGTATACAGTGGAAACGACGTCGTGGGGTTATGGGCTAAAGCTCCGCCCATATATAGTCAACGACGCTCTGAGAGCATCCGTCCCGACGTCTCTCGCCATTATATTATTCAGCTTATGCCGAGACTGGAGCTGGAGGATGCCGAGGGTGATGGTTTAGTGATTATTTGTACCCCCACATCTTATATCTACTACACTCGTCCATTCAGAGGGGCATGCAGCGCCATAAAAGGACTTAAACCTTGTTCATATAGATTCTTAACTAAATGAATTGTGATGTGTCCCAAACGATCTACGGACTTCTGCCACAACATTTTTTTTTCTCTGTCTATATCACTCTATGAATGTTTATTTTTTCTGATTTATATTTGGTTTTTTTTTGGTGAAAGATTTTTTGAAAGAATACTTTACAGAATTAGGTGAACCTGGGATTATTAGCAAACGGACAGGGTATAGCATTAGACGCATTAGACCCATTAGAACACAGAGTTGGTATATTCTTCAAAACTTCCTTCTTTTCTAGTTTCGTGAAAAGTATTTCTTTTATTATAGATAACTTAAGAAGTGAGTTATTCTTTTTGAAAATTGAAAAATTGTGAGCTAGAAAAATTATAGATTGTTTAGGTATTAGGGTAAGCGTACCAAATTCCGGCCAGCTTGAAATTCCGGCCACATTTTTTGTTTCTCATATTTCCATGAATTTTTAGTTTTTGCATACCCTAAGAGGCATTAGACCCATTAGAACACAGAGTTGGTATATTCATCTCAGCTTCCTTCTTTTCTAGTTTTGTGAAAAGTATTTTTTTTATTATAGATAACTTAAGAAGTAGGTTATTCTTTTTGAAAATTGAAAAATTGTGAGCTAGAAAAATTATAGATTGTTTAGGTATTAGGGTAAGTGTACCAAATTCCGGCCACATTTTTTGTTTCTCATATTTCCATGAATTTTTAGTTTTTGCATACCCTAAGAGGTTATACAATGCAAAAAAATAACAAATAATATCACTTCGACGAGGAAGATGATCTCAAAAAGGCATTGGAAGAATTGCGGAAGGGTAAGGAACTATGAGATGAAAGTGGTCGGAATAGGCCACAAATGCTTTGTCTACATTTTTATGCATTTTAAAATATAATAAGAATGATTTTAGAGAAAATAGAGAAGATAAACTGTCTACAAGGTTTCAAACAAGACTCCTTAAAAAGAAGTGATAAAAAATCAATTTGTGTTAAAAAAAATATTACATTTCAAACTTGAGACTTTGGCGCTTGCATGCAACTATGCCGAAATTTGGCACACTTACTCTATCTCAAAAATTACCTGACTACCATTTCTGTCATATAATTTAAAAAATATATAGTGGAAGGCTTTTAGGCTTCGCACACATTCTGGTTTCGAACACTTTATATTTTCCCATATTTCTTTATTGTAGCTGACCTATTTTTCCAGGAATAACCTGGCTTAAGACTAGCTATTAAAATTGCCATAGATAGGTTAGATTCATTAAAAGACTTTGCGAAAAATATGAAGTGTTCGAAGCCAGAGTGCGTCCGAAGCCTGTAAGCCTTCCCATACCCTTTGTAGGATATCTGACGGAGTTGTTTTTCAGGAGTAGATCCTATCTCTCAAACAGAAGTGCTCAAATTTTCTCCAGAAATTTGAGTTCTTTTTTTTAGAAATAGAATTTGTCTTTGACGAAGACCGGAAAATCCGATTTCAACAAGAATTATACTTCCTTAAATTGGGATCAAAGATGTGAAATGAAATTGGAATATTGTTGGTTGGATCAGCAACTATGCTAACTGCATTTGCTTTGTGTCTGCATTAGTTGCAAACGGCACGCAGCGGTGTGTTGCTTACAACGAATGATGAGAAAAACCAAATGCAGTTAGCACAGTTACTGATCTAACCGACGATATGTATCCTTAGAAAGACGAAGATTAACGAAAAAATGTTATATTGCTTGTTTTATTAGATACTGCCAAACAAGTGCTCTTTCAAACCTACTAAAAAATTAAATTAATCCCTCGTGGCGTAGATATCGACAGGTTTATATTTTTCAAAATGTTTAAGATTATTTTCATTATTTAATTTGTTTAAAAGATAGTCTGATACTTTAGCGTTTAAACGGGACGCAGAAGACCCGAAATACTTCTGATTCACGAAGGAATGTAGTACATTACTGATTGAACTATTGAAGCTTAATGGCTCAGCAATTGTAAACTATGCCAAGTCCAAGAAGTCCAAGACTTTGGTAAATTAATTAATTATTTTTGAAAAGGTATACTTTGATTAAGGATAAAGCAGAAAAAGCCTTATTTTCAAAATTTCTCACGCCGGCTCTTTCTGTTTAATTAACTGTTTTAAAAAGAAATACAGAATGTATAAAATGTTAAAGTAAAATTTTCAGAAATAAAAGTAATTCTCAATCTACTATGAAAAAAATGTCTTGTTAAACGAACAAATGGATTTTGTTGAAATTTTGTTAAAAGGAAGTTATTTAGCAATTTAACAAAACTTTTTCTTGCATTTTATATTGAAAAACATCCTTTTGGCAAACTTTTAACAAGATCCAGTTGGCCGCCAATTTGACAAAACTTTTCCATATTTTGTATGGAAGAACATCCTTTTAACAAACTTGTCTTGTTAATTTGGCAAAACATTTTTTTCAGAGTAAGGGGAAGTGGGGTACCTTTGAATTGGGGCAGCTTTAATATTGAGATTGTTCTCCCATTTTTAAATGGAACTGAGCCTTATAATCATCCAATTCACCTTCACAATGGCTTTATAGAGCTAAATTATCTGGTAATAAGGTCCAGTTCCATTCAAAAGTAGGAGAAAATCTGTGTTTTAAAGGTATCCATTTTCGAAGGTGTCCAACTTCCCCCTACTCACGTAATTAGAGTTCGAATACAGATTCAATAAATTTAGTAGTTAATTTAATGAGTGAAGTTGATATTTTTTGGATAAATTTAATATGGGTTTGAATTATTTCTTCTATTTTTATTTTTCTTATTTTTTCTTTATTTATTTTATTTATTTTGTAACTATTCCGACCTTCTAATCAGTTTATTAAAAATTATTGTTACAAAATGCAAAAGCACACTCTACTAAAATTTAATAAGGCTTTCAAAAATGTTTCTTTTTTATATTATTTTCATATCTTTCAAAATTTTTTTCTTCTCGTAAGGGAAAAATTATAAAAATATGTTCACAATTTTCAAAAGTTACAGTAATAAGATTTTGATAAAAAGAAATTAACACTCTTAATTTTTTTTTAAGAGTGTCCAAATAATTTTAAAACCAAGTAAATATTTTTATTTTTGTTTTTTTTTTAAGTGAAGACGAAATTTATAAAATTATTATATTGAATTTGTTTTTATATTGTGTAAATTTTTAAGTAATTCTCAGATGTTTTTTTAGAAGCTCTACGATTTTTATGATTTTATCTACTTTGAAAATTGAACTTTTTTAAGCGAACAACTGGTTAGTACGAGAGGCCGGTACCTTAAAGGGACATTGCTGTTACCTAAGTAAGTAAGAGAAAGCGCGGTACCTTCGGATGACTCAAGTTTCCGGACAATTCAATGTTTTAAATTCATTTATTGCACATTGAAAAAATGAATTGTTTGAAGTATAAATCGTCCGAAGGTGGTTCGCTTTTCCTTAGTATTTTAACTTTATTTACTTATCGAAAATAGATTCTTAAAACGACTGGTAGATTAATGCTCAATGCTCATTGTAACAAATACATAACGTACAACCAGTGAAGTTATTTTCCATAGTTTTCGTTCCGGAGGTCAGTATCAACGCTAAGACAGCGATGGCCACATGAGAAGGGAATAAAAGGACAAAATGAGATAAAAATATACTGAACTGAACTGGTGCATTCGGTTCAGGTTTCTTCTCCTTTCCCGAAGGAAGTGAAAATGGATAAGGCGGCGGCAGATGAAATACGAACACGTGTTGTTAAAATACGAATGTTAATATTGTTAATTGTTGAGTATCTTTTTAAGGCCTTTTTGTAATACCAAATTCCAAATATTTGCAGAAATTTCTATTTTTATGAAATGCAAATCTAGCAAAAATTTTCAATACATATGCCTTTTGGCACCGACCGGTAAACTGTTTTCGGTTATGAAAAAAGCTGTTTTAAAAAATATTGATTTTTCAAAAAGAAATTTGGATTGGATTTTAAGTTCATGATCTCTGACGCCGGTGATAGGTTTTGGATATAAAAAATACAAAAATAATTTGTAAATAATTATAAATAACTATAGGTGGGGTATCTGACGGATTATATTGGATTCAAAACTTCCGGTGTTCGTCAGGGGCAGCTTTTTTCTCAATTAAAATCTGCGATTGGGAATGAACCAACTGAAAGATAAATTATTCAAGATAATATATAAAATCTCAAGAAGTTGAAAAGTTCTATTGGTGATGTGTAGTTGTAAGCAGACGTTAGACGTTCCCAGTTGACATAAAATTCTGAATTTACCCACTGAGGAAGACCCGTACCAAGGGTCGAAAGCTTTGGACCAAAATTTTGAGTTTTTAATTGAGGAAAAAGCTGCTTCTGGCGAACACCGGAAGTTTTGAATCTTATAAATATAACATTTATTTTCTATAAATTTATAAAAATTCACATAGTGTGGGTTTTATAAATTTATTTCTGTATCTTATGAATATCGTTTTGCTAATGAACAACCTATGCAAAAACTTAATGTTTATCCTGCAAAGGTAACGTGGGTGTCGGTAGATTGTTTATTGGCATTATAAATATATTTAAAAAAAACTTTTTTTTTTGGATATTATGATAAATTTAGCTGATGTAACATGTATTCAAAAAACGAAAATAATTTTTATAAACGTCTGATATTGAAATTTACTAAATAAAAATTGAAAGACTATGTTTTTAATTACTTTTAACGACAAACTTATGCACAGACTTGTTGATTGACAATTTTATTTTGCAATTTTAAAAGATTTCCCTAAAACTGTATGATAAAGATTAAGTCTGTGTTAACTCGTTCGAACAGCCCCGTAAAATCTAAGAGTATTGTTTCAAATAAACTGAATACACGTCGACAAAATAAAGTTTAACGTAATTTTTTTTTAAATAATCAAGAATTTAAAAAAAAAATTGAAAATAAATCTATCGCACAGAGCATTAAATAATTGAGCATAGAATAAAAGAAGTAACGTCGGTAAATTAAGTTTAAACCTTGCTTCCTGATGCCGTCGGATAAAAAGAACATCACTCAATTTAATAAAGATAGACACGGCAATAGTCTTTTTTTTTATCAAATTTTAGAAGCCTACCATCAATAAATCTTTGTGCATTTGCAGCATCACCAGTATTTCCTTATACTATTTGCTTAAAGATTTCTTTTGAAGATGAAAAGCAATTATTAAAAATTTAATAAAATTTTACCACAGCCATATAAAACAGAATGTAAAATTGGAGTAAATAATATATCTTATCAATTTATTAGACCTAAATTATTCACAACCTCTGTGTTCTTATTTGCTCACCAGTAAATTATAGCCACATTGTTTACTGACGCGATGTTTATTTTTATATATACACGATTTTTTTTGCTCAAAAAGAAGCAGAAAAATGAGTGAAAATGCACAAATAAAAATTTCACGAAAAAATTATAATGGAAAATTAAACGTAGATTGTTTGATCATCATTTTGCATTTATAAATTTTAAAGTCATTGCGGGGTAGGGGGATTGAACACTCACCTTACAACTAAATTATCCACCTTGATACTGGCTTATGTAACTTCTCAGATGCTATAAGATTTGCCTGAGAACATCCACATTCCCCACATTTAAGTCACTTTTATGTATTTTTTCGTTTTTAAAGAGTTTTGTTGCACTATTTTACAAATCACTTAAGAAAAGTCCGAGTTTTTAATTTTTTGGGGGTTGGGATATTCGGTTTTGTTAGGGATTCGACACACTATTCATGGATATGTTTAATTGGGGAGGATTAAAAGTGAAAAATCAATGATAATGTCTGTTGGGATTGGGGAAATCTTTGAAAGTATTATAAAGTATTAAGATGGTATTATAGGTTTTGGTGTGGTCTTGTCAGACAATCTGGCAAGAACAAGGTAATGACTTTTCTTGCTAATCCACTAACTCCCGATATTAGTTCCGAATATTTTGGGATGAAAATCGACCGGTAAAATTTTGAAATTTGCAAAACTTTTCGCACATTTAGTTACAAACACATCCGGTAAGTCAGTTTCACTGGATTAAGATGAATGTTTTCACTATTCGTAAAAGTTCACACACGAAAAACCCGAGAATGTGGTGTTAGATAGAGGTTCGGAGGTATCTAACAATGGTACTCAGTCCTATCCAAACTGATCCGCAGCCACACAAAACAGCTACTGTTTTCCCTGATGCGCGATGGTTAGACGACCCCGGGATGTGATCCGGAGATGGTATAAACGGGGAAAATTCACTTACTCGCCCTCTAGCACTCTTGTACACTCAACATATATGACTGTTTGGGGGATTGAGAGTCTGCAGTACATCAAGCACACAAATCGAACCCTCTTGTTATTCGTCCAAAATTACACTGCGACTGAAATAGTGAACTGATTTGTGGCATACAGCAGAACGAAACGGTTGTACGTGCCTTTCGTGAAGCCCCAGAAGTTACTCTAGTAGCTCTTCTGGCCTGATGGCCTGTGAGTGTGTGCACGATGAGTGAGATGGCCAAATTGTTATCAGTTGATGTGAAAAAAGGTGAGCACAACAAATTCTTTTTGGCCCCCTTCAAATGTAGTCGTGTAGGCTAGAAGTGTTATCACTTGAGTCTCCAAACATTCTCTCTCCAAGCCATCGGGGTAGATAATTGTGAACAACATATACCATCGTGGGCGATAAGCTCACAAGTACACCTTATCTCAATCAAATGCAGCCAGATTTTTTTTTCCTCCAACGTGATGTATTTCATTTTGATAACATTTTCCAGCACCTCTTTTTCGAGCACCTCTAAACTAAGAACAGGTACGCCACGAGAAAAATACTTGAGATTTTCCCAACCCGTAACTATGGCTATTTTCAAGATGATTCACTATCAACAGGTGCGTGGACAAATTTAAAAATCCATTTCATTTTTTTTCTTAAATTGAACGATTGCCGAAGAAATCAACTCAAGATTCGCAAGAACCACTCCATAAATATCAATTTTGTAAATTTTAGAAGTAATTATTGAGACTCTTTTCAAAAATATCAATGGCGAAAGGCACTTTGCTGAATGCTCGCGATGATAAGAGTTTGAACGGCATGTGGATTTTACTTGTTCATTTTTTTTAGCATATGTACCTCTTGATAATCGATTCTAAAAGCAGTAGGATCTAAGGATTCGACGGGGAATCCTTATTGACGCTTTTGTCAAAATGCTGAAATTAATTAACTTTATTAAATTACCGTAGATTCGGGTGACCTTGCCCCCTATTCTTTGTAAACTTCTCTTTAATTCCAATTGTGAAGCAAAAACCGACGGGAAATGGGATTTCTCAAGGAAAACTCATCAACTTTTCTCAAAGCTTTCGGCTCAGGCTCCGAGCCTTCATCAGTGACCGGAGCAAAAGAGTAAGTTGAGAAAAAAGATCTATGAAAAGTATGAATAAAAAATGGCTCTCTCTTTTGCTCCAGTCACTGATGAAGGCTCGGAGCCTGAGCCGAAAGCTTTGAGAAAAGTTGATGAGTTTTCCTTGATCCCATTTCCCGACGATTTCCGGTTTCCCCATATCAATTTAATTCTAATGTTTAAGAACAGTCCTCACCGATCAGGCATGGTAGATCGGATCGGTAAATAGGAGGGGGACAAAGTCACTCACAGAGGACAAAGTCATTCGCATCTACGGTAATTAATTATGTAACTTTGGAAAGCCTATTTTTCAACCAATTTTGCTAAATTTGGATTTTTTAGGAAGGTCTTGTAATTCTAATCCCGACTGCATCGGTCACAATCGGTGATTGATCGGTAAAGTAAACGGTAGTAGCTCTATATTTAAAAAATACGGTTTTCGATTTTTTTCAGTGTTCTGACGAGCATTTCACAAAATGGTAAACAAAAATTTAGTATATTTATCCCTCCATACGGAAAGGTATCTTATAATACGGAAAAACTTCTCACTTTTTAGATATTTAGCGTAACGGTCGCGACTGCAAAAAAAATCCCATATAAATTTAAATCAAATTATGAGAAATTGGCTTCAAATTTCAGGCAAACAAGGGGGTTGTTCTGATCCATATAACAATTAAACGATAAGAGATATCGACTTACGCGGTCTTCAGACAGAGGTTTAGTCATGTTCCCGAAGTCTCAAAATCCTAAATAGCGAGTGAGGTTTTTTTCTTTCTTTGAATTTTTCAATTTTAAATTTCAAATTTCAATCTTAATTTTTTCCAAAAATCTTGATTAGTAAAAAATTAGAACAGTTAAGCCATATGGCTACGCCTTAGGTCTGAAGCTCGTATTACGGACTTCGATGACCTTCCTAAAATTACATAATCTTGAAGCTTATCTCTTTCTTTTTCCCCCTTCACTTTGATGAGTTCCCTATCCCCCAAAAATACGTCAAAAATTATGTTTTTTTTTTAAATAAATCAATCCCATATTTTCTAAAATGCTTCCTAAGTTTGTTTTTTCTTGAATGATACTGAAAGACTTTCTTCTTTTTTAATTCTTAATATAGTTCTTGACTAAAACAAATAACTTCAAGCTTGCATTTTTTTATTAGTAGGGGAAAGTGCTCTCCTTTCGAATGTTCATGTCTTCGCATAATGTGAATTTCATTTGTTTTTCATAAAAGATTTACACTAAATTATCACGGAATTATCAACAATTGATGATAAGCTAACTAATATTTAATAGAAATGTATAAGTTTATTAGGAAAACTAAAAGAAAATTCACATTATTCGAAGGCTTGAACTTTCGAAGGGAGAGTACTTTCCCCTACAATAATCATCACGACTTTAATAATTTCAGACCTTTAAAGAACGACACAGAAATTCAATCTGGATTTAAAATTATTAACTAATTATTAATTATTAATTAAATGACACATTATACTTAGAAAAGCCATTTTTTTTTAAATTTTTCATTAAATGCAACTCTATGTAAAATTTTTATTTTTTAGTTATTAATATTAAATAGTATAATTTATATTATTTACTTTATTGATTTTGACATTGACAATTCATTTTAAATATGTTTTTCAAAATATATTTCTGCTTCTAATGCATATTTTTTTTTTTTAAATTTCTAGTTGTCAATTAATGTATGTTTTAATAATTTCTTTTTGAATTGCAATTTATTTTTGATGAGAAACATTTTTCGACGTGCTGGAAAATTTCAGATCTCGTAAGTTAATTTTTTATTAATCTTTTCATTTAGAACCTGACTGACGAAGTTCTGAAGGTACAATTATTCGAAAATATAATCTAAGTTCAATTATTGTAAGTTCAAAGTTATGTCAAGATATCTGCAGCTTGAGCTAACACATTCCTGTTTCTGATCTAGTTTTGTAAGACCCGTCGAATCCACGATTATAAACTTTAAAGATCTCGAACAGAATACTACTCTGAGTTACTCAAAATTACCAACGCTAAGACGGCGGTGGCCGCTATCACTCAAACATTGAATTCCTTGAACACCTATATTTGTAAAAACTTTGGCTTACAAGAGCTCTATCTCAAAAGTAGTATTCGAAATAATTAAATTAAAAAAAAAATATAATAATGTAAATTCCATTCAGACATCTATTTCAGCTTTAGAAAATTTAAATATTTGCAATAAATGAATTATTTTTCAATATTTGATTTTTATTGTTAAAATCGATAAAGTCTGGCGACAATAAATTTTTCAATTAATAATCATTTTTGACAGTTTTTATTTTTTATTTGACAATTCGTCAGTTAGATCAGCATTTGTCGTAACTTCCTCATCGTCTCATCAGTACTTCGTTTAACAACATGGAAATACACACTGTATACAAGAACTGCTGATGAGGTGATGAGGAAGTTACGACAATTGCTGATCCAACTGACGAATTTTCGGTTTTCGAACAAGAGGTTTAACTCAGTTGCTGAAGATCGAAAATCCTAAACAACACGAAATATTAGTATTCTTTTTTAAAATCTAATGGATCTTTTGCCCTTAATATCCCATTCTGAATCATAATTTGCGTAATAATCTATTCTGTTACTAAGTTAGTTATAATTGGGCGGTACATGGCTAATTTGTAGGTCTGACCATAAAAAAATTGATCGAATATTTACGTTTTGGACATCCCATAGAATTTTGAATAGATTTTAGAACTGCTTTGGGTATCCTAGAAGTAATTTGTACAATTACATGGATTTCTAAACTCTTAATAATTTCTTAATATTCTTTTTTTTAGAGTTATTTTTATGGTGGAGCAATATCTAGTCTTCAGACTAAATGTATTAGAAAATTGTCCAGGAAATTCTCTTTCGGATTCATCAGATTTATTCGTATTTTAGGACAATTCAATCTCAATCTTCAGTGTAAATGGCTTTATTGAGACCATCATGTACACGGAATTATTACAATTATAACCGTATTTAACCAATTGCAACCGATTTTAGAACAATGCAATCTCAATCCAATGCCAGGGTGAAGACTTTTGGTTAGTTTTAGAATAATTTTCACATAAATACAAATGCGTATGTGAGTAGGAAAAATTTTAAACAGAGCTTAATCTTAAAAAAAAGTCCATTACGTAAATAATGAAAGTCATTGAAAGATTGATGTAAAAGTTCGACAATCGTAAAAATTTGTTTACGAAATAAACAAAAATATATTTCAAAAATATCAAAGAACTAAGGCTTTTTTCTTTTAGTGGAAGTTTATTTGTAGAGGAGTCATTGAATACCCAAAGTTGGTATCCCAAACTGTTTGGCCCCTATTCGGGTAATCTTTTCCAAGGACAACCGAATTCCATGGATAACCATTGTGTCGAATTATCAAAATTTTCAGTAAAACCAAATCAAGGGACTTTATATATCGCTTTCTCTCAGAGTTCGAGCAATGAAAATGTTCATTCATGAAAATGTCAGATTAGAAAAATTGCCCGAGCATTTTCCCCTTCGGTCTTGAGTTGCGCTGTTCGGCTGCGGCACTAAAAGATGGTTGTGGAGACGCCTAGTCATGGTCTATCTCTGCTCTTTCTTTTCTTATGTCCCTTTCGTATGTATCTGTGGTAGTATTACAAATGGGCGGTAGGAGGTTATTTATATCAGGCACTATGTATTGTCGGAAAAGCCGAACTTGTGAAAATCTTAGGTATACAGTTAATATTAGAAATTCACTTTTACTTACAGAAGCACCAGCAAGGAGTGTAGTTGCGTTTTCTTTTGCCTTAAGATCTTATTAATTTTTTCCTTAGGTCAATTGGAAATTTTTTCAAAATTAGGAGGAGGACTTTTACGGATTAGTGTGAGGAAAATTAATGAATTTAGAGTTTTATGGAAAATTTAAAATTTTAGCCGTTTTTTAAGGGTTTTGGGGTTGATAATTCAAAAGTCTTGGTCAGAATATTAATCTTTAAATTTAAAACTAAAGTTTTTGTATAGAAAAAGGAAATTCGCATGGAAAATTCAACCCTGATGCTCCGCCTCCAAATTCAACTGATACTACATACTCATGCGAGTACTGAGTGTTTGCTCTTTGAATGTAGAGTGAATACGATAAACCCGGCCCCTAAAAATCAAGAGAGAGTGGGCTTCTGTTGATACATTTCTACGAGAGTGAAAATGTATATATGTGTTGGTTAGGGACGTGACACTAGACTCCAATAGCTTCATGTACACAAAACTTTACAAGAAAAGTCAATCTCAACTAGAAGGAAAATCCATATTACGGCGGCGACTCCTTTCAGTCATATCATCCCGAAAGGAAAATTCTTACTTTTAGTTGACTACCCGACAAGGTAGTCTGATGCCACAACGTCATCCAAGTAACAAGAAAGTAACCCGCCAAAAAATAGTGTTATTACATAGTGCCTATTGCAAGAATAAATTTGTGATCAAGGACCAAGTGCAATTAATTCATCAAAAAAGTGTCTTCAGCAATAACACGAGCCAACGAGAAAAATTAACAACAAAGTTCTAACAACAATAAAAAATAAATATTCTTTTTATCTCAAGTGTTGGATTTTTTTTTCGGAAAAGTAAATTGTGAGCACAAATACAGCCACTTCATTATCAAATTAAAATACCTAGAATTGTTGGTGATATTCTCCAACTTTTCTCATCACGCACATGTTACATAGAAACAGTTTATGATATTTATCAGCCCACTCCGTAATATCGTAAATCATTTTTGAATTGTTATCACTATCACAATCAGCAACAATCAGTATTAATGAGAAGGCTAAATGAGGTGCAATGCAGTTTTCCGTGACACTATATTTTATTGCTAGAACCCGCTGTAGATGGGCTGTGAGAACTCGAATATTACTATTTATCGATTTGTTGTTAAACACTCTTCTATATACTGCAGAACATCAACACTTCTTTTATCAAATGGTTAGCAATTTTTTACGATACTAAAAATATCCTCTCGCAGGAAATTAATCTTTTGGGATTGTCATCATGACCTGAAGTTATTCTTCACGATCTTCTAGACTAAAATCGATAAAATGAACAACACTATTTAAGATGTTCTACTGATTCTTAAAGAAAAGTTGTACACTTTAGAACAATAAATAAATAGAATAAAACTATTAAAAGTATTCTACAGTTTTTAAAAGCAAACATTAACAGTTCAGATATATCAATAATATAAGAAGAGATTTATGAAAATAATCTAATAAAAATGTTTTCAAAATGTTTAACACTTACCTGTCAGAACACATTGTATTATGTATAAAGAAAAGAAAAACTCAATTGAAAATTGAAATAACAAATAAAAAAATCTTATTTTCTTTTTTTGTTATGCGTTCTATGATTTTTGTGAAAAAAACTTCGACATATTATTTTTTAAAAATATTTACAAAATAATTTTACTTTAATTTAAGCATTTAAGAGTGATTCTTACATTATCACACCTATTTTATTTTCACTTTATTTGAAATTAATTAAGTACAGTAATATGCCTAACTTTAAATGCAAGCCATGAACAATTTAAATTTAATTAAAAATATAAAGCAGAACTATTTTTGAAAAAAAAATGTAGGTCAATGGGTCATAGTGGGACAGTTACAGAAAAATAACACACTAAAAATTACACTAAAAATGAAATTTATAATATTTTTAGTGACTCAAAGTGGTAGGGAAAAGAAGAATATGGCAATATCACGATTACAAGATTTTAGATTAATTTTTTTAATAAATAAAATGCAGATATACTGTGTTTTTTTATTTTTTTGATGTAAATAAAACTTTTTTATCTTTAACATTATGTTGCATTTCTTTAGTAAATGAGGACTGAATAAAAGATTAGATGCGTGAAATTACCTCAATATCGAAGAAAAATTATTGATTAAATTTCAAGTCGATTCAAATTAATTGTCTCAATAGGATACGTTCAAAAGTGACTTTTTTATTGAATTAAGTTATACAAGCTTCAGACCTAAGACTTAGCCATATGGCTTACCTGATATAATTTCTTATCAGTCAAGATATTTTGGAGAATTTAACTTAGGATTCGATTGAGGACAAATGAACTAATTGATTCTGAAAAAGCAATAAAGTTGGATACCATTTGGGTTTCTGAGACCTTCGGGAACTGGGCCAAACCTCTATACCGGCTTCAGACTGGAGGTTTAGCCCAGTTCCCTAAAGCTCCAAAATTCTAAATAACAAACAATTTTGTTGATTTCTCAAAATCTAATGGATAATTTGCCGTTAGTATCCAATTTGGAGTAACGATTTCTTCAAAAATCTTGTCTGATAAAGAATTAGAGGAATGAAGCCATATGGCTAAGCCTCAGGTCTGAAGCCCATACTACTCTGAAGACCGCTTTAGTTCGTTAGACTTTGGTAAATTTAGTGATAAAAGCGGTGACAAAATCCTGAATCTTCAAAAACTTGAAAGGGCTGAAATTATATGTGGGAAAATGTTTAGAATAATTTTCCAAGACACAGAAGATTTCCTTTTGCCTCCAGAAAGCGCGGGTGCAATCATGGAAGTAGTTATGACACTTTTAAGAATTCGAGATTGTGGCATTTGAGATTTTGGCCCATTCTGGATTTT
This sequence comes from Phlebotomus papatasi, assembly GCF_024763615.1. Taxonomy (NCBI): domain Eukaryota; kingdom Metazoa; phylum Arthropoda; class Insecta; order Diptera; family Psychodidae; genus Phlebotomus; species Phlebotomus papatasi. The sequence continues at coordinate 8,822,671 of NC_077222.1, read as the reverse complement.
GGCTTTCGGGATTTTAACCGGGACCCGATAAAAGACCAGATGTAACCCTCGTAAATTGAGATAAATACATTTTACAAATTTTGAGGGCCAAGTCCAGTATCACTAAAAAATCAAAATTGCAAATTTAAGCTTAACAGAATTAAAAAAAACACGATAAACTTTAGATTCGCTGAATTATCGATTTCGGGACTTAAATGTTCTGTAGTTTACTATTTACCTATATATATTTTTTTTATACTATTTTAAGCTTAGTTTATCTCTATAAAATTCCTTAGATATTCAATTGATAGGGAAGAGCATAGAGTTCTTGAAATTTGAACATTTATTATTTTTTTAACTGAGTCATTTTTTAACCTTTATTAATTCATAACACTTTTAAGTTTGAAATCGTTTGGTAGATCACCATAGAAAAATGCTCGGTTGTCGATTTCTTACCAATATCGATTGTAGAATTTATTAGTTTTTCTTTTAAATTTATTCATACTACTGCTTTTGAGCTAGTCATCTTGAAAGTTTGACAGACACAAATTTTTAAGTTTTTTTTGTAATTAAGGCTATCTCCGTCTTAGCGTCAGTGATCAACCTCAGAGTAAAACGGTGGAAAACTCTTTCTTTGAATCATCTGCATCATCTAAAGAAGGCCTAGGGAGAACTGGGATAGATGTAACACGGGCAGTTGTGTACACTGCGATTTTTTGATTAGGTATTAAACTTTAAAGGACAAGACTTATAATGATACTATAGAGATTCTTGTTGAATAAAGAAATAGTCGATGTAAGTCCAAGTATTCTAGAAATAAGAATCAATGTTTACAACCAAAATCATGCCAAAATCATCATCATTATCATTTTCAACCGCCCATTCTTATATTGGGATCGTTGGCGCAGGATATCCAGTTTAGCAACACACGTCCGCCACTTTACGAAAATGTTCAGGTATGCCTGCTGCTGCAGGTATTCAGATTCGATCTCAAGGCAAGATTCTGAATTGGATTCAGCCACCTTGTCCTAGGTCTGTCCCGAGGTCGAGGGCTTGTAATGGTTTGCATATAGCTTTAAGACGCAAAGATAATAATAATAATTAAGATTATGCCCAAAACATTTTAGTGAAATATTGAATACTTTAAAATTACTTTAAATATTTTAAAGCTACTTTAAATTCTTTAAAAAATCATAAAAGGGGTGGCAAAGCATCCCAGGCTTTGCGAAATTTGAACCGATTTGAACCGATTTATAAAACATTCAAAACATTCTTCAAAATTGTTTAAAAAGCCATAGAATTGATTTTCGGATAAAAATTATTCATCGGTTATGAACCGGTTTATTACCGGTTCAGAATCCATTGGAACCGGTTCAGGTTTATGGGAAATTCCAAGACCTTTCCAACGAGCCCTAACATGATACCATTTGCTTGTTAAATGCACTCTCTAGTGTCTTCTTAACCTTTGACCTTGAAAACCCGTTATTAGGAATGATTCAACGGTATTTTCGTCTAAGGACGAAATATCTGCCTGGGTAGTCTCTAAAATATATTCAAAAATGAAAAAATCGTACGACGCGTCTTCGAGCAATAAAAAGTCACACAACTATGTTAACCGTTTAAGGACGATTGGGTCACCGGTGACCCAAAAATGAAATTTTTCCTACGACCTTCTAAAGTTATGCTTTGCTCTAAAAAGTTAGAAAAAATGACTTCTTCCGACCATCGATTTTTGACCTTCTCGTCCTTAAAGGGTTAAAATAGGATTTTAAGTTTTTGGTGCAGTTTATTAGGTGAGATTCTTAACAATCTCACCTACTATAATCGTAACAAAATCTCATGTCCTCCGATCGCGCCCAAACTTTGCCAAAACATGTTATGACACTTCCTGATCACGAATATATGGATGGCTAAAAGCCGTTCCCGTCCGTTTAATTTCAGCTCATTTATAGCTTTAAACTAAACCTTGAATGGATTGAAGGTTGAAAGACACTAATGTATTAGAGTCATAGTAAAGCCAGTCATAGTAAGCCAGTCATAGTAGTCAGTAGAGTCATAGTAAACATAAGTTGGTTTCGTATAATTTATTCTCTGAATTAAATCATACAAATCGTTCTGTCCTGCTGTGACAACCTTTCAAATATATAGATTTCGCGCGAAAAAAACATCGAATAACATCGAAAATTGACTTTAAACGCTTTTGAGCGGAGTAGTAAGGTCCTCATATGAAAATTTAAGATATTCATATCACACATGTATCTCTCCTTTCCAGCATTTAGCGAAAACTTATGCATTTGTATTACAGATAGCAAAATTAAGCATACAAATGAAAGGTTATTAAATTTTCTGTTATATCAAAAGGTAGGGGAAATGCTCATAATTTTGTCCAGTTTCTTATTTTGGACACTTTGAGGATAACATTGGACACTAAAAATAAATTGATTAAAATGATGGATTTTTATTCCAATATTTGATGAATAATGAATTCTATCTAAATATTTGTTCTTTTTGGAAGATTTTAACACTAAATACGTTAAAATTTGAATATGATTTGAGTTGAAACTGCTTTGTTGAAAATTCAGTGTGAGCAATTGCTTACGAGAAATATGACAGAACTTCGTGGCTTACTTCAGTCTTATTTAGTTTTGGTGAAGTACTAACAAAGTTTGTTCGCTTTTTTTGAGTGATATTATTGAATATTCATTGAATATTGTGTTGATTCACGTTACTGATGATTTGTACATTTGACCTGAAGTGAGATTTGCCTTGTGAATTATATTTTTCGTGTGAAAAATGCGAAATTTTTTAAGACATTTACCAGTGAGGTGATGATTCTTATTTTGGACAGGTGTTTTTCTCACGAAATTTCGTGAAGTTTTAGCTTTTGTGATGACTAGGTTGGACAAATGCCTGGAGAAACAAAGGACCATCATCTCTACGAAAGAGATGTAGCGAGAAATGCCCTGAAAGGCTCCCGGAAAGATCAGGGAATGAGCGAATCCGCACGTACTTGGAGTATCGAAGTCAACTCACTTTAATGAATGAAATGGAAAGTTTCCGGGCTTCTTGTGACATTCCACGTTTCCCTTACATGAACGGGAAGAGGACTTGGTAAGATTGGTTCATGAAATGAAGAGCAATGGGCATCCTGTTGAGGCGGATTAGCTGTCCAAATTTACAGACAAGTTGTAAAAATTAATAACCAAGTTGTCCAAAATAAGAGTCAAATTCACCTCTACATATCAATTCATTTTTAAACGTATTAAAACTAATTTTAGTAAAAATGAGATAATAAATAGCTTGCCAAGTTTCTAAACAATCCTTCTGAAAAGAGAGTAACAAGAAATGTCAATTAGTATAGAAAAGGGACAGATAATCCTAACCGGCTTATGTAGGTGAGATTCTTAACGTGAGCTAACTCGGAGTGCATGCAAATTCGATTTAGAGCTGAAATTGTGAGTCGCCATTCAGTTATCTTGAATAAAATTCGTGAAATTATACAAATTTTGTATTTAAACCAAAATATCAAGGATTTGGATGAACTGACAGAAAAGTGTTATATGGGTGAAATGTAGACCAGAATGTTCTCTATAATTTTTCCATAGAACATGATCTCATCGATTACTCAGAAGCCAAGATAATCGAGGTTTTTTGTTTCTTAACTTGTTTTTTTCATCCAGAGTGCCCCAAGTAGTCATTTGTTGAACTTCAACTATATCAAAGAATTGTTGTATTCTGTGGGACTTTCCATTTAAAACCCTATTTTAAGTGTCTTGGTGGAGTAGAGGCAGTCAAATTGGCATCTGAGTGATTTCAAAGCGTTATTATGGGAAAAATCAATTTTTTCACACTTAAACGGCAAAATCGGAGTGATAGCGTAGTCTGACCGGAAAATGATGTATGGACGAAATGTAGAGACAAATGTCCTCTACAATTATGTCGAAGTAATCATCAAAATCGGTTCAGCGACAGTCGAGATAATTGAGGTTATGTGATATTGAAATTGGTTTTTCGACTGTGGCGCCCCTGGTGTTGGCCCCACGAAGTTCAAATATTCTAGAAAGCTGTAGCATTTGGTGAGATCTTTCGTTTAAGCCCTCATTCATCAAAATCGGTCACATAGAACCGGAGATATGATTTTTTGAATTTCGTGAACTTTGACCCCTCATATCTCCGGTTCTATTGAAACTACAGCGCACATACGCACAATTTTGGAAACCTCCTAGACTGGACTACAACATACTAAAATTTCATTAACTTGCACAATGCCGTTTTTGAGAAAAGTGACTTTGAATTTCGATGAATTTTGACGCTATCACAGCGCCACCTGTGGTGACTTTTTGAACTTCCATCTGAAAGTGCTCATCGAGACGAAACCAAAAAGGTAAAATTTAGGTCGCTATGTTAATTAGAACCGGAGATAGAGGCCGGTCAATGTTCGAACTTTGACCCCTTATAGCTCGGGTCAGGGGTTATGGATCGACTTAAGGTTTTTTTTGTTTGATAGGTATAATCAACGGCTACAACATACTAAAATTTCAGCCCGATTGCATAAGGAATTTTTGAGTTATTTAACTTTTAAGATTTAAAAATTTTCTTTTTAATAATAGCGCCCCTATCGGTGGTTTTATGAACTTGCGATGTTAGAAGGGGAAGTGGCATTTCACGAGAGCTTTTCAAAAAGCCCTCACTTTTTAAATTCTGACAATTAGAACCGGAGTTATGGCCATTTTAAGAAATTTTTTTTGGACCCTTATAGCTCGGGTCAGGGGGGTCGGGGGACCTTAAGTTTGGTATTGATGGAAAGCTCTAAGGCCCAGCTATAACATACTAAAATTTGAGCCCGCTCGATGCCATAGGGGCGGAGCTATTGAGAAAACAAAAAAAGGGGGGTCTTCAAAATGGCGGAAGGAGGGGTGGGGGGTGGGGGGTCAATGCACCATGTTGCAATTTTCACCCGATATATAACCTTTGCCGAAAACCGCAAGTCGATATCTTTTTTAGTTTAGGAGCTATTAAGCTCCAAAGAGCGGCCGGACGGCCGGCCGGACGGCCGGCCGGCCGGCCGGCCGGGAACGTAACTTAGCCCCCCATATATTCGTGATCAGGAAGTGGCGAAACACATTTTGGCCAAGTTTGAGCGCGATCGGAGGACATGAAATTTTGTTAGGATTATAGTAGGTGAGATTGTTAAGAATCTCACCTAATATCGCACTTCAAACTTGGAACTTCGATGCTTATAGGCAGACTGTCCAAAATTATAAGCACTTCCCCTATAGTGAAATTTATTTGAAAACATTAATTATCAAATTTTGCATGGGACATTGACTTTGATTTTACAGTTTTGGAGGGTGTAAAATTCCAAATGGAAATTATGATACAAAAAGTACCCTCTTAGACTTGGGCAAAATGATGTGGTGAATTTCACCCCATCGTCTCTAGCGGCAAAATTGACATAATGATGGATTCATAACCGCAGGAGGGCGACCTACAGGATTCAATACACAGCGAATTTCCCATTTTTTAAACGTCTTTTTGTTGATTTTTCCTTTTCTTTTTTTTTGTTGCATTAATAAACGGCGCAAAAGAATAGATGAATGGCAAGTTTGCAAACAGCAAAAGAATGGAGTATATTAGGGCGTGAAAAAAAATTATAAATGATTCAATTGTAGTCTTGGCAAGAGATATGAAGAACCTATGATGGACCAAAATCGATAAATCATCAATGAAATAAAAACTGACAAATTTGTAAGGAATGCACAATTAATGCCTCTGATGGATAAATTGACTACTGCAAGAGGGAAGAATATGTTTCAACTCTGCGGCGATAAGTGGAAAAGTTTAATTTAATTCGATAGAAAGATAATCTGGACACTGTCTTTAAATTAGATTTGGATTTAGGTGGAATCAAAATCAATAAATTCTTTGACGTATCTGCGCCTTTTGTGAATAGGAGGGAGGCAAGAGGTAGGTGAAAACAACTCTCGTATATTCCAGGAGAGATAAATTTATGATGCAATAAGCGGCCTCTGGCAAAGCAGTGCCGATAAAAATCTGATATCGCTAATCCGAAAAAAATCTCCATGCAATAATCACAACTGTCAAATGAAAATCACCTCAAAATTAATCACTTAAGTAAAATATTCCATGATTTTCGGAAATTCAACCGCCACCATGGACAGAATGAAAGTCTTTCCTCGGGAAAGGTAAAGTTACAGGTAGGATTTTTGATTATTTTTTATAATTTTATAATTTGATTTAAAATACAATTGATGTGACTTTGTGGCGGCTTATTTTCTCTTAATCAAGTGCTTTTAAAATAATTCTTTAAAATGATTTTTAATTATAAATTAATTGGGTAAATTCCAAATTATAAAAGAGTTAAAAATTAAAGAGATAAGTTCTTTAATGAGAGAAAAACAGCCCCATGCTCTGACATATTGCTGGTAATCATTAGTCAGCTTTGCAAGAAAAGAAGTGAACTTGAGGCAATTGATGGGAAAATCTAAAAGAAATTGCCTTCCAGAAATGAATTCTTTCACTACCCAAGTAGCACTGCATGACCAGTGGCGCAACATTAAGTTAAGAAGATGAACCAGTAGAATGACTAAAATTTAACTAATTTGTTAGCAGTCAGAATTAAATTTAGGTTAATGTCGTTGACGTCAAGGTGACCATTTTATGACATGTCTTACGATCATAAAACTAAGAGATAGATTTAGATTGTTTAGATAGATAGATTCATTTTGGTGGCAGTAAGTGGCATCCATTCATACACCTTCAGCTCCTCTTCCGGTCCCAGCCATGGCTTCAGCCACCCCACCCTTCTCGTGCTTCATATTCTCGCCGATTCGCCCGCTGTATCCAGGCCTTCGTTTGGGTCCCTTATGCATCCCCTATTTCAGTTAACCCTTACGGGTTTTGTATATTGAGCCAGCCAGTGCTTAGGATAAATTCCATTAGATAAGCCAGTTTCAATTTTGGTAGGTCATTCTAAGTCCAGCACCACGTTTCCAAGTAGCGCTCGTCTGGTATTTTAAAGGCTGTGACAGTCAAATACATAACGTAGGACCATTTCCTCAGCGTTGTTATAACCTCTACAGGTCATACTACATTCAACACCCAGTCTCTTGAGGTGTTTGTAAAGACAGTATCCGGCGAAAAGACAAGCAAGATGCCGCGCTATGCATCGGTTACTGCTCACCAGGTACTCCGTCCTTTTCTCTTGTTCACAAGTGGCATGAATAATCTGGACACGCGACAGTTGCCTATAGTCGTCCAGACCGCTTAGTATTGTCCGAGTGAGTCCTCCTTAAAGATAGTTTTCTTCATTTGAGGGGACACTTCTACGGCAGACTCGGGACCGATGAATTCGGTGTTCGCACCTACCATCGTGACGCGATCGGCCTCTTCATTACCCGCAATGCCACAGTGCCCAGGCACCCAATGTAGATCAATCTAACAGGCGAGTGAGACTGTTTCTAACATTTTTCGGCACTCGAGCACTAGCGAAGAGCGGGAGTAAGTAAAGCAGCTCTGCTATCAGAGAATATGTTTATTTTCCTGCCAGAAATGTCAAACTCAATCAGGCTCTGAACCCCAATTTCTGTGACCTCAGCCTGGAATACAGTAGTATACCGGCCGAGTGGTACAGATCCGCTAAGTCCGAGCTCCGGCCAATGAAAGAGGGACTCGTGAGCCATCAGTAAAAAGCGCCACCGTATCGGGTTCATTAATGTTCCTTTCCTGAGGGGCAATTCACGAAATATCCAGACAAAATTGACTGGACGGCGAATATGGCGGAGACATATTTGGTGCGGCAAAAAGTAAAATAACCCTAATTAATGCATTTTTCAGTTCATTTTTATTCTCCGAAAAGTAGGTATAACGCAATTTGCAGGTTATTTATGGTGCGTATTTAAAATTGGAATATATGAATCGTCATAATAAATTAGGAATTTTAATCATTCTATAGAGGAAAATTTTCAAATACCAATATATTTTTTTTTATATTTTGGTGAACTTTGCTGAACATTAAATGGCACAATTATATTGCTTCATATAAAAGAAAATAAATATTGCAATAATGGTCTAGTGCAAATATAAATATTTATATCTTGAACTTTTTTTTAATCACTTTGACTTCCTTTTAAATTGTAAAGATAATTTCAATATTAGAAGGTTATACAATTATTTGGATATTCATGAAGTTGTCACATGTATTTTCTGGAAATTATGATAAATGTTGTAACTCTGGAAAGACTAATTACCTCTCAAGAGTAGCATCGAAAAAATTGCATTTATTCTGATAATAAAGTTTTTTTTTATTTTGTACATAAACATGGTAAATATTACTTAAAACACTGAAAATATGATATTTTTTATGCGTGCATTGATTGAGATATGGTGATCCTTAGAGGGTTAATTGATATTCATTTTTAATTTATTATTATAATATAAATATTTAATTTATTATTATTAAAATAAATTTTTAAATTTAAAATAATTTTCTATAGATCATTGTAGAAGTCTTAGCTTGAAGAAAATTTAAATCCGAATTAAATCGTATGTAAATTTAGCAATAAAAAAATCTCAAACTTATAATTCTTAATAATAATTCCTTTAATCCCAAAAGCTATTTTTTCAGAACGCAGAGAGTATTTGAAAAACGTTTATAAAATTTTAAAACCCACTAATTTCTTATAATTTTTATGCCTGGGTATTTTTATTGGGAACCGGACCCGTTCACAGCAGAAAAACTTTCGGTAGTTAGATTTTCACTGATTTTAATTATTTTTTTCACTTTGCACATTTATTCTCGATGAGATTTTTTTTGAGGAAGTAAAGTTAACAATAGGAGAAAAATTAGGGTTGAATTTTCATAGGTGTTTTTGGTGCTCGCCGCGCGATCGGTTGACACTAATGGCGTTCAGGATTGGTGTGGCGCCAAAAATATTGAAAAAAAAGTCTTAAAATTGTTATAGTTATCAAAAATGTTCTCGTTTTCTAAGCTTTATCTTTTTTATTACTCAAGTTATAAAGACTTTTAAGGGCTTTAGATATGTCTAAGTCGTTACTTCAAATTGAGTGAATTGTAACGTCGAAGGTATCAGTTTTTGCTACTTGGGCGGGATCATTATAGATATATACTCTGATAAAAATGGACCAATTGATCATTGACAATTTAAATTAAATTTAAATTAATTATCATAGAATAATAAAAAGTATAACATCTGCAATTGCTAACCATATTAGTATTTAATGATTTTCCATATCGACGCGACGGATAGATTAGAAATAGTCGTAATGTAATCTTCACCTAAATTAGTTAGCAATTTTTGTATAGGCTGTTTCGGACGACTGAAGCTTCTGACAAATCAATTTTTTTTATTTAAAAAAAAACTAAAAAAATAATTTTTCAAAGCTTGGGTCGTCCTAAGGTAGCGCTCTTTTCTTTTGGAGTTTTAAGGCGTTATTATAATATTTTAAACTAATTATGGAGCATACTTCTTAAACTGACGAGGTATGGTGTCCTTCTCTTACTATTTTACAACACTGAGAAAATAGAAGGGTACGATTAACTTTTATTCGACTTAATTTTAACATTTTTTAGGTGTAAAAATATATCAACATTTTTTAATGTTAATTTTACACCTTCTTAAGGGTAAAATTAACATGAAAAAGGGTAACTTTAACCCCTAATACACATAAAAAGCATAATATTTACACCGATTTCGGATCAATACTGCAAGGTTAAAATAAACATTTCCGGAATGTTAATTTTACCCTGCATTATTGATCCGAAATCGGTGTAAATATTACCCTTTTTAGGCGTATTATGGGTTAAAGTTACTCTTCTTTCATGTTAATTTTACCCTTCAAAGGTGTAAAATTAACGTTAAAAAATGTTGATATATTTTTACACGCAAAAAGTGTTAAAGTTATGACGAAAAAAAGTTAATCGCAGCCTCTTTTTTTGTCTCAGTGAAGGATAAGGCTTTTGCGAAAATCCTTCTTCCAGTTTTTTGTTAGAAAAATTTCGACAAGATTGCAGTCAAATATAAAGGATTTGTGATTTTAATTTATGTTCTGAGTATCTAAGCAACTAGCTCCCACACACTGACGATATTTCTAAATTTAGAAATTTCTACAATCAAACTTTCAAATAGGATGACATTGAAATATATGTATCTATACTGAAAATAAGCATATATAATTCACATAATATTTCCGTATTAATTGTATGTTCACAGTACAAAAACGCCATTCAAAAGAAATAATCATCCGGTTATCTCATATTTTTGAATTTTAAAATATTTGAAAGTCGTCTCAATACAAAAAGTGTCATTCTTCCCAAAACAGAATTAAAATTGCTTTTCTGCATGAATCTATAAACACTTACCGTGCCATGCTTTAGTGCTTAACTACAGATTTTAAAATAACCCTTCACTTGAAGGGTGGTTTGGTCAGTAAAAGAATAAAAATACATTTGTTATTTGTTATTTTTCCCATAGAATATTTTAAAAGAATTAACTTTGATGGGACTTTTTTTGATGTCCCCTGCAATTGAAAAGAAATTATAATTTGTCGAGGGAAAAGGACGATAGTAGGAGGAAGAATTGAATTTGGTTCCCTTTTTAAAATGTTTTCCACGAAGAATGTGTGTGTGTACATAGCACACATTTCAATTGTACTAAGTGGTGGCGCGAAAAAAAAAAAGATTAAAACCCATTATGCATGCCATCATCATGATGGCTGTGTAGGGATTTGGGAACCTTTTAAAAAGCTTATTTTTTAATTTCTCCATCAGTTATTTATTTCATTTTTAATTTTTCCCATTGCCTGTAATTCCTTTGGATCTCCCTCGGAATAAATTGAAATTGAATATTATTTGCAGAGAAAAAAAATATAGAAGATGATAAAATAGCTTTTGTACAATCAAGAAAGTAAATGGAAATCAATTTCCAGCAATTTTGAATGCTCTTTTCTTTCTCATCGATGGTGAGAACGTTCTATTGCAGAGTACACAGCCAATTTTCTTCACTAAATTTACAATTGCATGCATTCCTATGTAAAGTAACTTAATTTAAAATACAATATTTGCACTGGTCACGTGTTGCCAGTTTATACAATTGATCACCCCCATGTGAGTCACGTGCGAGTCAGGCGTCAAATGTTTCTTCAATTTTGATTTTGCTAAGGACATCAGTCGTCCTACAACCCAAAGTGTTTCCTTCCAGGACACGTGACCATATGAGAACACCCGATGCGGAAAAATAGTGAATCGCCTCTTTTGGTGTCACCAGACAATGCCGTGCGGAAGTTATTCACCGCACTAACCGTGGCTCTTCTCTTCCTCACAACAACGCGCTATATCATCCAGATGTTTACATTGGATGGAGGATGCGATTGATTCACATTCTTAGAAAAATCACCAAATTATGATAATTCCAAGAGAAACCACCTTGAGACTTTTTGGTATTCCCATATTCAGTATTGAGGTATCTGTATTATGATAATTTAGTATATAGCCTTATAGATAGCCTTAGGTATATAGCCTTAGTATATAGAGGAATGAGGGGCATTTTAGGATTCCTTAACATTTTTTTTATTAAATTTTAAATCTAAAAAAATAATAAATGCGGGAATAGGGTCCTGGTGAAAATTACGAAAGCCAAAACACCGAATTCTTAAAAGTGTCATAGCTACTCCCATGATTGAACCCGCGCTTGCTGAAGGCAAAGGGAAATATTCTGTGTCTTGGGAAATTATTCTACACATTATCCGCCATGTAACTTCAGGATTTTGGCTGCCCCCGGGGGATATACAGTGGCGGCCATAATAATGGAATCAGCTCCGTAAAGACCACTATTTTACCATGAGCATTTTTGTTTATTCCAATTCGTTGAAATAATTTTGACATAGAAATGTTTAAATAAGTACCTTACGTCAAATAAGTGTTGTTTTGCCCGCTAGAGGTCTCTATTTTTCACAGAATACATCAATAGTGAAATTTGGTTTGAACAACACAATAGAACCACTTTTATTTAACACTTAAAAACCCAAAGTAGCATTTTACTCCAATTTTAAGTTTGGAGCTGCTTAGTAAGAATTCTATTCAATATTATGCTAAAGTGATAACACAAAAGTATAGAGAATATAATTAGCTTTCCTTTAGTAGAAAAAAATAGTTGATAACTTTTCTAATATTTAAAACATTGGAAAAAAGAACCAAAAAAATGGACGTAGAATATCAAATTGACATAAAATTCCACCTTTTTTATATGGTGTTGGCATCAGAAATGGACATTTGATTGGCTTATATTACATAACCTAAAAAATGTTAACATTTTTTGAGTTTTGTCATGATTCGGAAAAATCACAAAAAATACGTGAAAATGTTAAAATAATAGTTAAAAATTAATTAATATAAGACCTAGAATTGTTGTAGAGTGGTATTGTAAAGAAAAATAAGGTGAAAATTCACTTTACGCTTTGTTTTTCTTTTTCGATTCCCTGTTGGAATTCCACATAAAATTTCCTTAAACAAAAGCGCGAACTATATATGAGAATTTGAAAATTTTACAGGAAAATATATAGATATGTGTTCTAAGATCCTGACCAAATTGCTAGGAAATTCAATAGAAATTGGTTTTTTTGCTACGAAAATCTGTAAAAATTCACTTTGGCATTTTTGTCAATTTTCAGAGAATTCATATAAAAATGACAAGAAAATGGGAAAATATTTATTGGAAAATGAATTTTTTGAGTCCTAGAGCTGCTGTAGAAGTCTTACGGAACGAAAAACTATTGAAAAATTGTCTTTTTGTTGAATATAGCTGCACTGGCATTTTATTCCAGTTTGGTAGTCTATGTGATTTTTTGTCCCGGGTTTTAAAGTCTTAAATTAGAGAACGTGGTCTATAAATCAAATAAGTTTAAATAAAGCCATATTTAGAAACGATAAATGACAGTTTTTCAGTTTTTTTTGGTCGAACTGAATTTCACTATTGACGTATTCTGTGTAAAATGGAGACCTCTGGCGGCCAAAACAACCATTACGGTTCTAATAATTTGAAGATTTCTACTGCAGAATTATATCAGCAAATTAGCAAAAAATACAAAAGTTAAAAAAATATAAGTTTTGCAAGATGATTCTATTATTTTGGCCGCCACTGTATCTTCTCTTCACTTTAATCTGATCCAACTCTTGAATATATATTAAAAAATTCAAACTATATTTATAGGGGTTATACGAAGTTGAATAAATTATTATTATTATTATTATTATTATTATTATTATATATTTTCCCAATCATACGCCCGTTGCTAGTTTAGACAAAGTAAATCAGTGAAAATCCTTTTTTGCTCAGGGGTGCGGTTCTCTAACTATGGATGATTCTTCAGGAAAGTGAACGACCAAGTTAACAAAAATAGGTTAATGTATTACCTGATCGAAAAAATATAACAATAGTTTTGAATATGCATTAAATATTAATATTTTTTTATTTCTTTTAAATAAAATCTCAGAATTGACAAATTCAATATAACAAGAGCTTCGATCACTTCATAACTCAGTAGGACCCTTATTAATCTTTTATTTTATTTATTTTTCGTATTACTGCAGCCCTTCCTAATATGGCTTTCTCACTCGTACCTTTATTCTTATCTCTTTAGGATAAATGTTTTAGCTTAGTACATTTAACATAGTTACTTTGGAGGTAATCAGAATATTGGGTTCCTAGTAGACAAGACGAACAGATTACAGGTATACCAAATGCCGTACTCATCGTAATCTGGTTGTATCACTGGACTAAATCTGCCTCAGGATTCATCTCTAAATTATGAATAGCGACTACTTCTCAGCTTGGGGTCATTGGCACTATCTTCAAATTTTATACTTAGTTTCTACCTATAATCTTCCATAACTAAAAGCTGTTACAAGAACAGAATATCGATGAATTCTTCTATGCTTTAATGGGCTAGTTGAGTCCCCCTTTCACGGTATAGGATGAAAGGTAAGTGAAGATAATATTTTGCTTCCCATAGTTTATCTGGAAGTGCCCTCTGAACATCTCTTGTTAAAATCTCGAATCATTTGACCCATTTGACGTATTGGAGTAGTAAAGTTAAAATAGGCATACGGAATATTGAAACAGAACGGTAAATAATTTAATTGGAAATTTAACCTTAATCTAAGAAGCTTTTTTAACAACCTTGAATATTAGTTTTTTAATTAGGGGAAGGCTTTCAGGCTTCGCACATACTCTGGCTTAGACGACTTCATATTTTTCCCATATTCTTTTAATAAATCTGACCTAATTTTATAAGGAGTGTGGTCTAATGCTAGCTATTAAAATTATATTGCTACTAGGTCAGATTCATTACAGAAATATGGAAAAGAAATATGGAGTGTTCGGAGCTAGGGAGTGCACGAAGCCTGAAAGCCTTCCCATACTTTCTTTATTTATTTTAAGTAATCTTTCTCTATATTATTATTCTTAAGTTACCTGTAATTGTTTTAAAAATATAAATTAACTTGTTTAAAATTTCCTTCTCTATTTCTTGATATAGGGGAAACTGGGGCACCATCAAACACGGGGTACCATCAAACACTGCGATTTTTTAATCGGATATTCGACTTCAGAGAATAAGACCTATAGGAATTTATAGGCACTATAGGGATGCTTGTCCACTGAAGGAATGGTTGAGATAGTCCAAGTAGTTCAGAAATAAAAATTAGTGTTTGGTGGTACCCCGAGTTTGGTGATGTCCCAGTTTCCCCTAAACTTGGCAAAACTTTTGATTTTTATTAAAAAAAATAAAATCCGGGCTCTGTAAAAGCCCCGTATTTCTCTAAATGGTATAATAAAATGCTACGTCTGTATGTCAAACAGAACATATAGATAGAATATATAACATATTTAGATTGTAACACGTGACTCTATGTTTAAACAGAGGAAAGAAAATCTCTAAATCTGACCACTACGCACGATTTAATTCCTAAGTGTTATAAGTAGCTTCAATGTGTTTAATTGTATTTATGTAGCAAAGTGTGTCACTGCCATAATTTTACATCAATAGCAAGAGGAAAATTCTAAGGAAAATTTACAGGTAAATTTAATGTGTTTTGCAGATATTACATCAGGACATTCAATATGCTGAATGGCATTCTGGAAACCAGAAAATAATTCAATAAATTTTGTTTATTTGCCTCTGTACACTAATAATTCAAAATATTTTGGACAACACCGAGAAATGGGAGAAAATACTACAAAACAAAACACCCAAAATGTGTAAATAAAAGATTTTATTTTCTTTGTGCAAATAAAGAGCTTACGCCCTAACCATCCTTCATTATTGAATTGCACTTTTTGGTGGTCTTTTCCATAAATATCTGCGGCAATGAGGAAATCCCTTTCCAATAACAATAGAAGACTGACTCTTTTTATAAATATCTGCTTGCCCTTCTGCCATGAGATTTATGACCATAAAAACTATATTTGCTATAAAAATCATCTTTTGGGCAAAGTTGCGAAATAACCAAAATTTTAGGTATAATAGACAAGTTCTCCAAGACAAACTTGTTAAAACAAATCACGCATATATTTAATCTTTGCTAACATATCGCAGAAAGAGCATCTGGCGTAGGGCGTTTCTTGCATATATTATGCTTCTGAAATAATGTCAATTTATGCCAAAATCTGAAAGACATTATCTCTGGTGGTAGCGGGTTGGCAACAAGAACCCCAGAATTTGCCTTTTGTAAATTCCCAATTACACAGTTTATTCTAGGAGGGAAGCAATATTGTTACAAATCACATCAGAAATATACCCTCAGTACTAAACAAAAAATTAATCCCCTCATAACGCAATGTAATGTGATGTAAGGCTGTTAGATGAGCATACATACGTTTTGAAAATTGACTTCATCTCCTAACTTTCTTACGTGCACAGCAGATAGATATGGGATTAGAAAAATCATCCCTTTTCCATAATATTACTAAACATTGCAATATCAACCCTTGATATCAGTTTGGGTCGTTTGGGTGATGAAAAATAATTTTCTCTGTGAAATGCCGATGAAACTTGATCTGTGTGCTGTGTTAAATTGAAATACGAAACAAAAGGGAATAACTTACGTTTGTTGTCACATCCAATAAAACATTAATGTGTTAGTCGGCGACTCTTTTGTGCCCCTTCTAGTTCGCATATCGATGAGAAAGAATTTTCCAAAATGGAGAAAAAAAATTATAGATTACAAATGGAAGAGAAATAAATTTTAAATTAGAATAATTTATGTGGTATAGGGGAAGGCTTTTAGGCTTCGAACACAGGTGAGATTCTTAACAATCTCACCTATTGTAATCCTAACAAAATTTAATGTCCTCTGATCGGACCTAAACTTTTCCAAAATGTGTTTTACTGGTTCCTGATCACGAATATAAGGATGACTAAAAAACTTTCCCGTCCTTCCTTCCGTAGTACATATGTTTCCTAAAGACTGGCTCTAACGGCGTTATCACACTTGCACATTAAAATTTTATTGTTATTCACATTAATTGTCACTTGTGCGCGTCCTAATATGTTATTTGTGTCTTTAAGTCACTTAATAATTGGAGTTTTTCTATTTATTGATAAAGAAATGGACTTGGTCTGCAAAAATAAGTTTAAATTTACCTAAAGCGTAAATATTTTTCACATTAAAAAATTAAAGAGAAAATCGCATTAATTTTTCGCATTAATGCTGTAAATCAATTTATATCAAATTTTGCGGGCCAAGTCTACCTTTTTATCAACAAATATATCAAATTTTGAACATAAAATGATTCAAACACACAAATTACACATTTGGACACTCACAAGCGACAATTAATGTGAATCATATTAAAATTTTAATGTGCAAGTGTGATAACACAGTAAAATACATTGCCACTAGGTCAGATTCATTAAAGAAATATATGAAAAATATAAAGTTTTCGGAGCCAGGGTATGTGCGAAGCCTGAAAGCCTTCCCCTATATAGATTTTATTAATATGAACATATTTTTCTTCAATGTTTTATACCTGAATTTTATTGAAATCGTCTGCATCGAAAGAAGGTTCATAAGTTTTGAGAAAAGCAAAAATTTTCAAAAGTTATAGGGGAAAGTACTCTCCCTTCGAACATTCATTCCTTCGAATAATGCGATTTTTTTTAGTTTTTCTAAGAGACTTACACATTTCTATTAAATATTTGTTAACTTATCATTAATATTGATAATTACGTGATAATTATGTGTAAGTTTCTTAGAGAAGATAGAAGAAATTCACATTATTCGAAGGCATGAACGTTCGAAGGGAGAGTACTTTCCTCTAAGTGTTCCGGACTTATAGGTTAAACGATATGAGATATCGTTTTATGAAATTCGGCAACCCACTCCCAGGTCTTAATTAATTATTTAAACGTTCTTTACATTTTCTGATTTATTTTTCATTAAAATGATAAAAGGATACTAAGGAAATTAGTCGAAAACCAAAGGTTGACCGAGGGTATACTTAGTTCACTCTAACGATCATAGTGCAAAAGTCCGCATCAATATGCAAATGTCGATTACTTACGATTTTACTAATATTGCTCAAGAATCACTAATTAACTGCTTAATTATCCCCTATCTCACAGAGTATAAAAAAGTAATTTGGAAGTTCAAAGAAGATAACTCGAAATGGAATAGCGTCACAGATTGGTCAGTCTTGGTCACTCGTGCTCTTCACAGACTAAATATTCTCGAGGATCAGTCTAAGTCTATTTGGGCTTAATGAGTTTACGGTCTAGGAGTTCGTTAAAAATATATTTAAATATCCTTTGAAACACCAATGAAATTAATGAAAATATATATTTTTCGAGACAAATTAAAATTTAGTTATACCTTAAAGTTTTAAAGAATAGAGATATAACTTAAAGAAATGTAATTTTTTAATAATGAAATGGTTAAAGTGTGAGTTCGCTACAGTTTATCTTATAAATCCAAAATTATTTACTCCCTCTGTTTCAAAAAAGTCGTACATTTTTTCATATAAAATGTACTAGCAAACGTACGAGTTTTTCCGGGCTGAAAAGAGTATTATCTTTCGTTTAAGGAAGGTTTTACAATCTTAGATCTTTCATTTTGAGATATTTATTATAAATCAAGGCTTTTATTGCAATTTAAAATCGTCCATAAAGTCAGATTTTAAGTTCTGAAACTCAAATTTTTATTTTATTAAATTTTGTAAAATGAATTCCTAAAAATTATTTATTTTTTCGATTTTATTAAATATAGTTTTTAGCGATGGCAGCCAAAATCCCGAAAGCCAAAATCCCGAAAGCTAAAATCCCGAACGCCAAAATCCCGAAAAGGCCAAAATCCCGAAAGCCAAAATCCCGAAAGCCAAAATCCCGAATGTTCAAAATCCTGATAGGAATGAAATTATATGGAGGAAAATGTTTAGAATAATTTCCCGAGACACAGAAGATTTCCCTTTGCCTCCAGCAAGCGCGGGTACTATCGTGGGAGTAGCTATAACACTTTTAAGAATTCGGGATTTTGGCTTTTGGGATTTTGGCCCTTTCGGGATTTTGGCTTTCGGGATTTTGGCGTTCGGGATTTTGGCGTTCGGGATTTTGGCTTTCGGGATTTTGACCGGGACCCAGTTTTTAGATGTTTTCGATAATCAATTTTAACAGAACTATTACACTCATAAAAACAAACTCATAAAGTTTGATAGAGATATTGTACAGTTCAAATAAGTGTTAATTTTAAATAGTTTTTAAATCGATCAATTTGACCAGTCTCGGTAGGTTCAATGTTGTTAAAATAAAGTGTTTGTCATTTGGAGATAAAATTATTAAAATTATTGCAAAACAGTTTTTACTATTACGTTAGAAGTATTGAGTATTTCGAGGCAATTAGATCAATAGATTCAGAACTCAATAATTTAACTTTTTTTAAAAAATAATTTTTGAATTATTAATCGTATCGAGATATATTCATTACAAAGGTAATCAGTTTTACAATGTCCACATCCCGTGTTGGATTTTCGACTGCCCAAAAGAGCCTTCCCCGCAATGTGGATGCTTCTGCCATGCTCCTGGAGTTGTTGGGCGTAGGCGGTGCATTATATAACGTTATTAACATATGAAAATTGTCTAAATTATACATTCAGATTTTTGCACCGAGCGGGACTCGAACTTACGTAAGTCGAGCCGAGGAATCGATCCGCCCAAGAGCCAACGGTCTTAACTATTGTGCCACTGATTCCCCAGTTTTTGAATGTAAGATTATGAAATAAAAAACGATTAAAATAAACCTGGACATGAAGTATCAATAGGGGATAGCGCCCTACCTTCGGACGACTCAAGTTTCGAACAACTCATTTTTTAATATTTTTAATTAATTTATTCCATTGTGATATTACATTATAATAATATGTAGTCCAATGTCTCAAATTTCTTGAAAAGAGCTGTGGTACAAATCCTTTAAGAATATAGAACAAAAAATTAAGTTATCCGAAACTTAAGTTATCTTAAGTTAGCACGTTTTTTCTTAATGTGTACTTAGCCATGGTTACTCTTGATCAATCAAATATAAAAATTTTGTAATATTTTTTTTTCAAATTTTGAATTCTGTACTCCTAAGGCTAACGACTTAGAAGTAAAGAATTCGATACTATCGAATTCAGAATTTAGTACAAAAAGTAAAGAGTAAAGAATTCAAAATTCGAAAATATATTAAAGAATTTTTATATTATTGACTATAGGACCCAAAACTGAAAAAAAATTCCTGGATGATTTATGTAAATGATAAATTTATTCATGTTCATTGTCCTATAAAGAATTACCAAAAACTATTTAGATTTATATAAATTATTATGTAATAAAAACAAAATTATTTATTTAAATATTTAGTTTGCGTGGGCAGCTGCCTTTAGACAGTGTAAAAGACTCATAAAATGTTTTGGAAGCCTTATCTTCCTACATCCAAAATAAAAGACTTTTTTTTTAATATGCAAATTATTTCATTTTTTATGTCCAAGTGATAAAGTAAGGAAAAATAAACAACAACGAGGAATTTCAATGTTTGTCTTCCCTAGTGAATGCTTCAAAAAACAAGTTTAAGGAATCTTATATACTGGAGGTATCCTATTGATTTGTTATCGTTCGTTACGTCAATGACGCAATGATATAAATTTTAAACATAATTATACATAATATAAACAGTTGAAATATTTTCGATTTCTGTTTTGAATTCAAGTTTAGTGTCTTGGTCAAGTTTTCCTGATGCCAATAAATATCACACGTCTTATTTAAATTAAGTATTAAGTATTCATGAGCATGTAATACTAATTTATATGCTGAATGAGGCGCATATAAAACTGTATATATTTTAACAAGTCCCTCATAAAAGGAAAGATAAATAATAAATTTATAAATTCATTTATGCAGTTCTAAAAAATATTTCTTAATTGTTTTATTATGTGCGGGGAATTATGGCAGTCGTATAGTGAAAGTGCAGAAAAGGTCTCAATTAATTTTATTTCAAAGTAAATTGACATTTTATTCAACCGACCTTGAGACTTAACTTATTAGTGTTGATTGTCATACAAAAATTTTTGGTAAAATCTTAATAATTCAATGGGACGCATATTGAGCAGCATCTAGAAAAAAAAGATACTTAATTGTGACCTATCAAGGGCCTCTTACATCCTATTATGAATTTTAATAGAGGTAAAGTATGATATTAAAACTTTAGAAATATTAATGTGTGAATGAATATATTTAGAAACTGTCTATTGTTGGTATTAATGAGTCTCGACAGAGTCTTGCGACATCTCCAATTCTGCACTCAAACTCAAAGTAATTTGAAATTTCTCTTGGCGTGGCCTGCAGCTAAAAAAATTCAGCACAAAAAAGCCACAAACGCTTTACAATAATTTAATTGCGGTAACATATGGAAATTGACAAATGATGTAAGAGAATAAGAAATGGTTTTTTCTCACCGAATACATTAAGGTAGCATTTCATCCAATGTACATGCTCACACCTTTAGAGCATTTACCATATTAATATGCGCTCTAAAGACCATTTCCGCGATTTGGAATAAATAAAAATTTATCAAATTGGTGACATTTACAAATTTATTGTGAGATAAAACTTTGGCGAAAAATTCACAAAACCAAAGAAATGTCTAAGATTTTGTATTGGGATGTTGAAAATGTTCAATGCATACATTTTATTTTCAAAATTTCAACCTTGACAGAGACCATATCTTCGTAATTAATTGTCCATAAAGAAATTTATCTGCCCAATATTTCACCCACCATATAAAGGCCAAACTGCTAAACCGGATTTTTTTCATACTAAAATTTTTGAGGAACTGTCTAAGCTCACATTTATTTTAACTTGTATGTTTTTCCTAGGCCATAAAGGAAAGAGAAATAGGACCGACAAAGTACGCAAATGGAAAGATATTTATTGAATAGGGGATTTCGGGGCAGTTCAGGCATGAATTTCGAATTGAACGTTAAGATTGTTTTCCAAGACATGATAAAGAGAAATAGGAGAAATTCTAGTTCTAGAGAAATTTCAAAAAAAAATCGATAGACTATTTGTTTTCAGTGCAAAAAACTTAATATTTATTATTTTTCGCAGGATTTTAATTATTTTGAAAGCAAAAAAAATTGTTTAATGCTAATACGTGATTTATTATACCAAAACCCTCAACAGCTGTAGGGTTTTAGTATAAAATCTAAAATACTGAAAAACAGTGTCGACCATAAGTTTCTTGACAAATCTATGTTCGAAAAACGAGGTGGAAAAAATGATAGACAAAAAACTTTATTATATAATTTCTTTTAACAATTGAGTTGCTTGTAATCCATAGGTGTTATTTATGTATTTTAAAAAATTTAATGCATTTTGTTCCATATCAAAAGTAATTGTTTTCCAAAGTTGATTATTTTTCATCGCCCAAAAATTTCATGACACATTTGTATAACTTATTCAAAATATTTAAATGCGTGCAACTAACTTCTTTCAACCCAGTTATATTTTAATTATTCATTTGAATTTAATGTTTTGTCCATTTGAAAATAATTTTTCCATTTTAGAATGGAACTAAAGTCCATTATTAAGTGAATTGGAGAACTGGAATCTTTTTGACGCCCCTTAAGTTCAGGCTTCGCCTAGCAAGATCATCTGCCCCTACATTACGGATATTCCGAAGTGGTCAGGAACCCAAATCAAGGTCCCTTGGTACAAGACATCTATACATTGGGAGTAATTTTCGTGAAAAATTTGTTTTTTGGAGGAAAATTGCCTGCTCTGCTGTACACTCAGAAAAATAAACGAATTAAAGTAAAGTACACTCTAGTCGGCCGGTTTCTCAACTCGGCCAGTTGAATTATTTAACCATTTTTTTAACGTTTTATAGTCAATTTCTATGAAATTTTCACTGATTTACATTATATATAATATAATACACCTTCTAATGTTAAATCGGTAAGACCATATTATAACAAATCTAAGTAAATTGAATAAATAGTCGCACTGGCCGAGTTGAGAAACCGGCCGACTAGAGAGTACTTTACCTTAAAACTTATTCGAATCGATGTTAAATTAACTCTTTTTGTTGTCATTTTCGATTAACTATATTTAGGAGTTAATTTTACTTCTGTTTAGATGTAATATTCAGAAGAGTTGTTTCAACTTTTTTGTCCTGGACAAAAGAGTGCAAATGACAATTTTTAAGAGTAAAAATAACTCGTTTTAAAAATTAAATTAACTCGTATTAAGAATTAAAAAAATATTTTTAGAATTAATATAACTCTTTATGAAATTTCGAAATGGATGGATTTTTCAACTTTATGTTCTCATTTCCTTTATTATTATTTTTTCTTGATCTCAAGTTCCTTATGTTTTGTCAGGTATAATTCTAATTGATGTTCCATATGAACTTTGTCACACGCAAATTTTCTTGACTGAAGTATATTCTAAAAACGAAAACATTTGAACATATACTTCGGTCGAGATGAAATTTTACATCGTAAAAGAGTAATAAATCCGATAAGTTAATTCAACTCGCACGTAGAGTAGTTTTAACTTTATTTATGTACAACGAAAAAGAGTAACAATTACATCGATATTTTTCGAGTTAATTCAACTCAGCATCAGCAATATAGTTATTTCAACTCTACAGTTTTCTTCTTAGTGTAGGTGGAAACGTCAAAATTCTGTCAAAAATGCATTTTTTTTTAAATTGCTCTCAATGTAGTAGAGACCTTTATGCAGAATTTGATTTAATAATTGCGGAAAGAGCCTGTGAGTATTTTGGATTTCCTATTGCTCTGAGAGTGGACAGGCTGTTCGAGAATACAACGAATGACTGGATGCCCTAAGTTCCGACCTTTAAATGGTACTTGATTTCCATTGCCTTTAGCAGTGAAGATGGATGTGATCCGATCAACTTCAATGCAATTTTCTAATGAAGAATGATATTTAGCTTCTCAGTAAATACGCTAGATACGCATTACCAGATATGTTTTCGTCTTTAAGCATTAACGGACTTGAGTCTATGTAGGGTGAAAGGAATACCTATTGACACTTTAAAAACTCGTGTCAGGACTTATTGGCACCCTACTCTATACCATTTGGAATATGAAATTTGAATACTTATCATCATCGAAAAACGTAGATTAATGAAAAAACGCCATATTGCTTACATTTTATTAGATACCTTAAGTGAATTTCAACATTTTGACAAAAGTATCAATAGGGGTTCCCTGTCAAAGAGGTGTTCATTCAATCCTACTTCTAATTTAGAAAACCATAGGGGCACTATTGACATGATATCCAGTCTTTTAGAATATTCATGAATTTCCAATTTTACATTTCGAGCTTGATTAACCACGGCCTTAACAAAACCTTTAAAATATTTTTGACATTTCTTTATTTAATCTATTATTCTTTGAGTAGGGGAAGATGGGGCTATATTGAGCTGGGGTTACATTAAGAACACTATTTTTCACATATTTCTGAAAAAATTTCTTAAAGAATTTCTTGCACTTTAAAAAAATGTAAATTCAAATTTTAGGTACATTAAAAATTCTTTTACAAAAATAAAATATAATTTAAATATTTTAATAGGTTAATTTTCTACAATTTTTTTGAAACTTTTGCCATATTCTTCTGACTTATTTTATTTTGTAGTGATTTTCTCTTGATAAAACCATAATTATCACAAATACGGTGGAATCATCACATATGGACGTAACAAACTTATGGACAATCTGCAAAAAACATAAGTTTTAATCTGTAACGAATTTTAAAATATCACTAAATCGGTTATTGCATCATAGACTGAAAATAATTTTGTAATTTTTCAAAATTTGTGGTCAAATTCTTGAAAATAACCAGTTACAACTGGTTACTGGTTACTGTGTAGGGGAAAGCGCGCTACCTTCGGGCGACTCAAGCTTCGGACAATTCTATTTTTTCTCTATGTTCCTTATGGATTTTATCCATAGTTTTTTTCTTAAAATTTGTGGAATTGGACCAGCTATTAAAATATAATATTATATGGACCAAATTCATTTATATATAAATATTAAATATAAATATAAATATAAATATTTTATAACACATTGAAAAAAGTAATTTGTGCGAAGAATAAATCGTCCGAAGGTAGCGCGCTTTCCCCTACTTAATTTGTCGTTTGACTATTTAATCGGAAACTTAGCCATAGCCAAAACCAATTATCTCATACGACACTCTATTTTCTATTAATCCAAAACACAATTTTTTCTTTTAAGCAGTGAGTCAAAATTATTATTTTAAAATATATTAATCAATAACCAGTAAAAACTTATCTGGTTATGCTCGTGAATTACCTCTCTGTTTTGGGTAAGAACTTAAGACTTTTACACGATATTCATAAATGAACATCCATAAGTTATAACTCCACCCTACGTGTTTTAAAGTAAAGCTTTTTTTTAATTTTATTTATGATTTAAATTTTTAAGTTTTGAAGCTTAGAAACTGTTTTCGAAGGGATTAAAAAAACTTGCAAAAGATGTAACTTCCTGAAACTTCCCCAGCCTCCTCTAAATAGATATCATCTCCTAAACGTAACGCTAATTTATGATCCATCCAAGCTAATTCGTTGTCTCACATGGTATTTCCAAAATAGAAAATCGTTACGCAGACTTTGTTTTGTTTTCTTAATGAAGTTCTTTGACTAAAGAAAATTCTGATGGAATCACATTCATCGACGATTGTTTGCGCAATATGTGCTTACAGAATTTTTATTGCTACTTTTCTACCACAATATACTCTTTTGTATCGCACTAGTGTCTTACATTTTTTTTGATATTCTTTCAGAATAGGAGAAACTGAGGTGTTAAAAATATTCCCCATCGACCTTGGTATTATAATGCACACAAATTAGGTGATATATATTACAGTAAAGTACATAATTAATTAATGAAAATAGTCATTTAAATTAATTGCAAAGTCTTTTCCACTTTACTCTCAATCCATTAAAAAAGAGTCGAATTTGCGAAAATTTTACTTGTCGCAATGACCATGATTCTTAAAATCAAAGTCAGTGTCTATGAAGCAATGGCAGGCATATTGCAATATATTCCAAATATAAACTGATTATGCATATATTAAGTTCTCTGTGGCAATGCATAGTCGAGTGAGTTGGTTCAGCGTCACTGCTCATTTACAAGTTTAGTGTCAAAAAATGTTAGTATAGCTAAATATCTGGCCAAGGGGGTTATATATCTGGAATGGCAATCAGCGTAGCGGATAGACAGTTTTAATGAAATTTAATTTTTTTTTTTTGTGGTAGCTTCTAATTAAATTAAGTTGTTTTGTTGGCTAAGAAGGTTCAACACGCAACTTACATCTCAACTGATGATAGCTATACAGTTCACTCTAAAATGTGATGTCTTTATTATTTCAACGTGTGTTTCTTTAAAATCGTCACACATTTAATTTTTGTTGGGAAATTACACAAGATATATGAATCACGAATTACTTACTAATTGCTAAGTCATGAAAGACTTGGTTGTTGTTCGTTAAAAATTCTAATCTTGTCCAATTCTTAAAAAAGCAAATTTGTAATAAAAGATTTACGTTGAAAGAACTTAATTTTTGTTTTTATTTTTGGAAATTTTTACTTAAACCGACATGATCAATCATATTAAATTACATAAAGACATTTTAAATTACTTTTGCAAAATTAAATGTATCTAAAAAAAATATTTAATTCAGCATCACAGATATAGAAAAATTCGCATTTCACTTGATATAGAACAATACTTAAATTGAAATAGGTGACATTGGGGCAGTGTCACATAGAGTATGACGTTAAAAAAAGCAATTTTTTTTTAAATCTAATTTTCCAAAATTCTAAAATTTTTAAAATTGACTGTTTTTATAAAAAACTTCCGTTGAGCCAAAATTATTTCATATCTTTTCAAAAAGAAGCTTAGAATAGAACAACACTGATCTTAAATTTAAAAAAAGGTAGGGTAAGTGTGCCAAATTTCGGCATAGTTGCATGCAAGCGCCAAAGTCTCAAGTTTGAAATGTAATATCTTTAATAGAATTTGATTTTTTTTTATTTCTTTCCTTTAAGGAGTGTTGCTTAGAACCTTGTAGACAGTTTATCGCCTTTATTTACTCTAAAATCATTCTTAATACATTTTAAAATGAATAAAAATGTAGACATAGCTTTGTTGCCCTATTTCGGCAATCTTCATTCTCATAGTTCCCTGCCCTTCAGTAATTCTTCCAATATCTTTTTCACGTCATCTCGTTTGTCGAAGCTACGTTTTTTGTTATTCTTTTGCATTGTATAATCTCTGAATTATGTAAAAACTAAAAATTTATGGAAATTCGAGAAACAAAAAAGGTGGCCGAAATTGCAAGCTGGCCGGAATTTGGTACACTTACCCTAAGCCATAAAGATATTGAAATACCCGAATTATTCATAGAAATTTCAATGATCCGCTCTCTTATTATAATTTTTGTTTCTTTTTTTTTCTTCAATAGTATGTTCATGACCCTGAAACCTGATTTTAAAAAAAATCCTTAAATTTTTGTAAGTTTTATATTGAAAATTAAAAATCACAAAATACTTATTAATTTCGATAGGCTTCTTAAGAGTGCGCCACTTTACTTTTATTATAGTCAATCCTTGTGCCAGAGTTTAAAAACTTGTTACAGCAGTTATTGAACTTATTTTTGACAGTGACAAAAAACAGCTTGTGATCGCTTACGTTTCATTGAGAAGTTTCATAGATTACGCTAAAAGAAATTTCAAGGTAATTTAATTATTTCAAATGTTGTTTGGTCAGAAAAACATATTTTTTGTTAAATTAAATTTTATTTATCAAGAGAACCCGAATAAAAATCGATATAGGGAGGTGGGGCTACTTTGAGCTCTGGGGCTACATTATTATACGATTTTTCGCATATTTCTAATATCGAGGAAACTGGGTTTTAACATGATGTAATTTGGATAGACAATATAATTGTGGATTTATATAAAATAATTTTAAGGACCAGCTTCATTTTATTCGAAAAAGTCGTATAACAATGTAGCCCCACAACTCAAAGTAGCCCTACCTCCCCCTAGCGTTTTCAAATCTTTTTATCTCTCTAAAAAAGAGACTTTTGAAACTTTCCAAAATAGATCATAATTTCAAATTTTAGTACATCATTTAAGTAAAATCGTTAATCGATGAGCCATGTCTTTTGTTAAAACTCTCTTGGGTCCTGATCTTGAGAATATGACAGCTTAAGCACCAATTCAAATCGAATTTCGTAAAATTTTGCTTCCGTTTTGGTTTTTCGGTTGTGGTCATCCTAGATTAGATTTAGTTTGGCTTATTGTTTTCTTACGTAATTAAGAAATTTTAAGCCCTGATGGGACTCAACTAAATATAATAAAGATTTATAGAGGGAAATTAGAGAACTGAAGGTATCACTCATTTTTCACTTCG
Source organism: Phlebotomus papatasi (assembly GCF_024763615.1). Taxonomy (NCBI): domain Eukaryota; kingdom Metazoa; phylum Arthropoda; class Insecta; order Diptera; family Psychodidae; genus Phlebotomus; species Phlebotomus papatasi. The sequence continues at coordinate 8,794,661 of NC_077222.1, read as the reverse complement.
TGACTGTGAATCGTCAACGGCGAATGTTGCTTACTCCCTGAAAACTGAGAATTTTTATCCAATAGTAAGAGCCCCAAAGCAATCTTTCAGCACCCATAAGGATGGTAGGGATTAGGCGTGTCAAAGGAGTTAAGGATTACGATTGGTAGATTACGGCCGTCGACTGGGTTGCCATGTGTCGAATGGGCCATACGCACTACAAAACTTAGAATTTTCCATAAAAAAATACTTAGGTTGATTGCTCCTAACGACTGTGACTTGGGATCCAATGACCTGATTGTTTTTAAATTTTAATAAATATTATTTGAAAGATGGCTGATTTGAGATATTTTCAAGATTTTTTGGTAGTGGCGCCATCTGTGCCACTCTACGGACTTATTGACCAGCGTGTTAACCCCTTAAGGACGAATGGAACACCGGTGTCCCATAAAGATAATAATTTTTCCTGACTACCATAAGTTATTTTTTTCTTATGTTTGTACATTTTTGCAAAGTAGAATGTTGAAGGAATCTAGGATATTTTTTGCAAGGCTTTAGCTATTTGTTATATAGTAAATTTTTAAGCTCAAAAATGAGGAAATTTTAAATTTTCATAATGAAAATTAATTTTAATTATTTTTTATACTTCCAATTTTTTTAAGCAAAACCGTTTTGGAAAAAGAAACTACAATGTTCAAACATAATATTTTTCATTAGAGTTAAAATAATTATCCATTGGCAATTTCAGAAAAATTACTTAAATTTTTAGGCTCTTTTTGTCCCTATCGGTCATAGAGGAAAAAATACACCGAATCAGACTCTGTTGGATTTTCTAAGGTTAGATGTAAGACTTTTACTGATATTGTTTATCGGTTTCATTTTTATTGGTGATTTTCGGTACGCGAAAACTGTATCGTCGTTAAAGGGTTAAACCCAAGTTCAACTTGCAATGGCATTACCCAAAAATATTCGGTGTTTGTCTTAAATCATTTGAATACTAAGTTTTTCAACGGATAGACTGTGTTATATATTTTTTCACAAAATGTAAAATTCGTAAATTTGTATCAATAGAATCGTTTTAAATGGCAAAGATCAGAAGAAATTTTGAATCAAATTGATCGGTGGCAGCCATAATCCCGAAAGCCAAAATCCCGAAAGCCAAAATCCCGAACGCCAAAATCCCGAAAAGGCCAAAATCCCGAAAGCCAAAATCCCGAAAGCCAAAATCCCGAATTTTTAAAATTCTGAAAGAGATGAAATTATATGGAGGAAAATGTTTAGAATAATTTCCCAAGACACAGAAGATTTCCCTTTGCCTCCAGCAAGCGCGAGTGAAATCGTAAGAGTAGCTATGACACTTTTAAGAATTCGGGATTTTGGCTTTCGGGATTTTGGCCCATTCGGGATTTTGGCTTTCGGGATTTTGGCGTTCGGGATTTTGGCTTTCGGGATTTTGGCTTTCGGGATTTTGACCGGGACCCAAATTGATATACTTTTGTTGATCTGCAAAGGTTCTTTTAGAAAATGAAGGTTTTCGGCTTAATAAAAATATTTCGATTTTATGAAGTTACAGGGGACTAACTCAATGTGGGTAATTTTTTTTAGAAATCAGAATAAAAATTTAATTTGTTGTAAGGATCTCGGTAAAAATCTTGAAAGCCAAATTGTCAAATGAGCCAAAATCTTGACTGGATCAAAATCCTAAAAGTCCAAAATCTCAAATGAATCGAAATACTGAAGATCTAAAATCCGAAATTTAGGAATAGAACGGAAATCATAAATAGTAAATTCCTTAAAAAATGAAATATCCTTGACAAAGAGAAACCTAAGAAATTATTGCCATTTTTGGTTCGATTTAAAAGGGTTTTGACCAAGGTTTTGACTCATTCAAAATTTTACTCTTCCTGAATTTGACCCTTTCAGGATTATGGCTCTTCATGATTTTGGCTCATTTGGGATTTTAACCCTCTCGAAATTATGAACTACTCTGGATGTTGCCCATTTCGGGATTTTGAGACTTTTAGGATTTTGACACTTCCAGATTTTGACCCATTTTGGAGTTCAGTTCTTTCGAAATTTTGAGCTGTTCTGAATATTGACCTTTTCGAAATTTTAAATTTATTAGGTTTTGGATTTTTATGATTTTGACTCAATCGGGATTTTAACCATTACGAAATTTTGAACTATTCTGGATGTTGGCCCTTTCGGGATTTTGACTCTTTCAGGAATTTGACCCATTCTAGATTCCGACCCTTTCAAAATTTTGGAACGATTTAAGCCAATTTCAGATACTGTTTCTTTGAGATTCTGACTTTTCGGGTTTTCGCTTTCAAGATTTTCACTATCACGACACAAAAATACCAGTAGTGAATCATTATTTTGCTCTTCTATTTCAAAATCATTTCGCAAGGAACCCAAGAAGTATAAAAATTTGTAAAATATTCTAACAAAGTAATTTAAAGTGATTCATATTTAATTTGATTATATCTTCCCCATTTCTTTTCTTGAATTCAAACTTTGATACATTTCATAAGAACCTCAAGGTATTTCCCCCTTGATTAGGTCAAATTTATATGAGAAGGCAATTTGAATTTTTGAAAATGAGTAGGAGCGAAATGGCAAAATGCATTCAAACAGAAACTCATAGAGGCAGTGAAGTGCTACCGTGACCAGCTACAAAGACTTTGGCTTCCACCGTCAAACTCCACTCCACCGGTGGTCAATTGTCTGTGAACATTGGCTATCATCACTCTGCGGTCGATCGTTCAGTCGACAAGAGCTTCTCATCTCGACCAGTGATCATCTCTGGTTCATTCCTCCAGAATTGCGTGCATTGAATGGTCACAGAGTGGAGTCTCTGAAAATTTGATTTTTCTGATAATGGTCCATCTATCACTTGGTGAACAATAGCCTGGAAATATCTGGTGGAATGGTGATTTTTATCAAAATTTGAGTTCAAAGTACAGAGACATATCAAAAAGCTCTTGTGGTGGTAAAATAGTGTGTTGGAGTGAAATCGATATAATTGTGGACTTTAATCGTTTGATAACGAACTTTGCAAAATTCTTTCATCCATGTCCAATTAACTATTACACATTTGTGTCTCTGCAAAAATATATTTATTGAAATATAAGAGTATAAATCAATTGGGCTTATCAGTGAATGAGGGGTGAACATTGAACCAATTAAAGTGCTATTTTTATTAATATAAAAAATTCTCATCAAGTGCAATGACAGTGAAATTGAACAAGTTTTCATAGATTGCACACAAAAAAAAAGTTCATATGGATTTAGTTTAAGTGGTTTTCATAAACATTTTATCAATTTTACTGTGGGAAAAGTGCTATAGAAGTCAAGATGAATTTAATATTGGGAAAGAGTGTTATATTGTCTAGGATGTATCAGTATCTTTCGTATATGTCTCCTATTACTCTTCTTGTCTATGTTCTTTTGATCACGTTGATTCTTCTGTATAACAAAAGAAGGGCTCGATTTGTGAAGCTGATTGATAAGATCCCTGGACCCCCTGGAATTCCGATTTTAGGCAATACCATCGAAATCAATGTTGATCATGACGGTAAGTATCTTTCCTAACCTATCTGTCTTTTGGAAAAAACTCAGCTTTAGGCATTTTTCCAATTGCTATCTCATCTCCAAAATAGTCAGACAATATGAGTCGTTATTCTTTGAATTTTTCGTATGAATGGGTGGCCCACTTCACGAAGATTGGTGTACTTTCCTTTTCTATTGTACATGGACCTCTAACAAATAAATTAAATATTTTTTTCCCAATACGCACAGAGTTTGAAATATATAATTTTCAATACAACTCAACACAATTAGCATAAACATATTTATTCCCGCATTAATCCAATGATGATTGCAACACAATTAAAATTGGAATTGCAATAGGTATCTTTTTTTGCTCCAAAGTTCTATTGAAAATTAAAGAAAATTGGCTGGTTGATTGCGCATTTTTGGAAGATACTTTGTTAGCACGTGTTGGTTTTAAAAGAAATTTCCCAACTTTGAACACCCCAAATGAAATTTTAAAGACGGTATCTCAACATTTTGGGCTTTGGCCTGATTTATTTGGCGAGAAGACAACCTTGGTGAATGTTATAAAATAGGTCGAAATTTGTGGTAAAGTGGATGACCTATGTATACAATAAACCCTATTTCACCTCAGGGAATTATTTTCAGTTGAGTGAGCACCAATTTTATCATTTCCCGAGCATCGGAAATTCCTCCAAAATTTTTCTTCCAAAAACAAACTAAATATTGCAAAATGTTGTGATGAACTTGGAAAAATTATGAGATGACTCAAATTTATAAATTACTCTGTCACGAATATAAGACATTTACTTTTGTTGCATACATATCAGCAACAAAAAATTTTTTTCATTGTAAATAAACAATGTAAATAGGACGAGACGGCGAGACTAATTTAAAAGTAAAATTTAAGTCTGAAGAATAATCAGAAATTCTCTAAATTACGTGAAATTTTTATCTTAAAGTTCATACCATCGAAAAACACCTTCAATTTAACGATAAGAATCTGGCTTTTTTATAGCACGACATGGGTTCTTTATTTTAAATCATCTCTTGCTTTATGCCTTTATATAAAAACAAATTAAATACCACGTGTTTAATGAATAAAGCGAATAAAATGTAAAATATGGATGGTAAAGTGCGTGGAAGCATTCGAATGAATAATATATTGCTGTATTATGCTTCATTATGCCACCAATATTTTTAAAATTCTATTTTTTTTCAATTCATTTTAAAATCAAGTTCAAATTTTTGTGAGATATGTTACAGCGATGATATATGCAAAAGGCCAAAAACTGAGGTTGATAATCAGTCTTTGATATTAACATAATTCAATGTTATAAGAGTTCGTAATCAATCACGTTAATTTACTCACATTGCAGTACGAATGCGTGATTAATAAATTAATTAAATTGCACATAAATTGAACCTTTTATTCCAATACTAAATTTCTGTTAAACATTTGCACTTTGCAAGAATAGAAGCAGAAGTACTAAGATCACTACAAACCTAATGAAATCGACCTCAAAAGTGTATTAATTACATCATTTATTTACAATTTCGTAAACATTATGCAGATATTTTGTGTTTATAATTATTAAATTTTAAGATTAAGAGGTACTCTTTAATTAAAACACTTTAAACTTAATCAGAAGTAAACCGATTCTTGAATAATTATAGGGGAATCTTTCAGGCTTTGCACACACTCTGCTTAAAACACTTAATTTTCACATTTTTATTTAATGAATTTTATGTTAAGTCACACATTTCCTGAAGAGAATTAGGCCAGATTAATTAAAGAAATATGGGAAAAATAAGAGATCGAAACCAAAGTGTGTATAAAGCATGAAAAATTTTAGGTGAACAACGGACCGAGTTTAGTAGTAGTTTTACTGCCGAAACCGGCAGCAGGGGAAGGCTTTGAAGCTTCGCACACGTTCAGGCTTCGAACACTTCATATGTTTTCCAAATCCTATTTAGGAAACATAAACAGTAAAGGAGAATGGTCAAAACTATCTGGTCTGTCTAAACTAAAACTAACTAGTCCCGGAATCGCCACAAACGAGAGTAGGCATATTTTTTTAGGTATTGATATAAAATTAAAAAAATTCCTGGACCCAGGAGGATAAACTCTGGAAGTCCTTATAAAAAGTCCTTTATCCATCCGATAAATCGCTGTTTTGACAATGAATTACGTAAGAACTGTTAAAGCGATCTTGAGAAAATTCAGCATAGGATCAATGTATGACTTAAGCTTTCTATTTATGGACACCACCCTCTCCCACCACAATCCGTTGTGGTAGTCCCCATACATAATGAGAGCATTTTACCTTATGACTTCTTTCTGAGAGGAGGTATAAAGCTGAAATTCGATATGAGAACAAAGCTTAGGGAATACTCTTAATCTATGCATAGTTATTCATAGTTTTAATTGTGCATAGGTATCCCAGAACAACTGTTGTTACCTATACCAATGTCTATATCCCCTGACATAGGACCCGTTCGTGGCGATTCCAGGACCGGATTTGACCATTCTCCTTTAATAAAAACAATTTTAATATTACACAGAAAATAAATATCCACAATACATATGTATACAAGCAATTAAGAATGAAAATGTTAATCAGATTGAGAACAGTTTAGACTGGAAAATGTAAAAATAAGAATTGAAATGTAATTTACACAGAAATATTAAATAAATAACATTGTAAAAAATACTACACAGAGAAAAACATTTCGTGTAATTATTCGTAAACGTTTGTCAATTTCCGCCTGAGACTTACGAAATTCCCGAAAATTGTTAAGGTAAAGTGTCCTCACTCGACCGGTGGGTTAATTTTTGAGTGTTCGATGGTCAATTTCTATGAAATTGTCACTGATTCGTATTATTTATGGAGTAATTGACCTATTCATGTTAGATCATACGCTAAATATTACAGGAAGTAATATCAAATACAAAGAAATTAAATAAATAATTCTACCGGTCGAGTCGAGAAACCGATCGAGCGAAGGCACTTTATCATAGTAAAAAGTTGGTAAAAGTTGCACTTTTTTCACAAAGATAGTTCGTAACATGAGCATTTGGCGAACATATTTTGTTCTATCAGAAACATTTATGTTCTTACATTTTGTTTGTCTTCCAAAACTTTGCAAACAAATGACAAAATTTGACTAACATTTTTCTGCATGATTACAAAAATTTACGAAGAAATATTTGTAAAACAACGAAAAATGCTCGTAAAGTTATCATCATGCTACGAACACGAACAATGCGGACAATGCTTTTTGAAAATGTACAAAATTTTACAAACTTTTTAGTTGGTTATACGATTAATGAGCATTTCGCAAGTTCTCCGTAAGTATTTACAAATATTTACGAACAATTTTACGAAATATTTCTTCCTGAGTAAATCAAATTTTGTCTTAAGGGGGTGGTCTACCCCCTTAAGTCAAAAACACTCTTTAACTTCGCTATATTATTTCCTTTCTCGTTCTCATAGAATTTATATTGCGATACGAAACCCATTTCAAATTTCTTTATTAAATCATTTGAAATAGGCAGAGGTAGAATTATGAGAAGACTTAGGGAAGGGTGGGACAATTTTACGAATCTGAAGTCTTTTTGAAGAGACTTTCAACTAAAGACAGAATCACATTGACGGTAAAATGCTCACCGTATTTCGTTAATTTACGCATTTTTATTGCAATTCTTACGCAAATTCTCCATTACCGTATTACCTTATCTCATACTCGGAGGCACTAGATGAAAATAATATAATAAAATTGAAGAAATATAACGAAAATGCGATAAACGGTGAGCAAAAAAACTGGAAGATAAATTAATCGTACAGTTTTTTTATTCACCGTTTATCACATTTTCGTTTTATTTTTTCAATTTTCTTATATTATTTTCACCTAGTGCCACCAAGTATGAGATTAGGTAATACGGTAATCGAGAATTTGTGTAACAATTGCAATGGAAATTCGTAAATTAACGAAATACTGTGAGCATTTTACTGTCAATGTAATTCTGCCCTAAGTTCAATCAGTTTTTTTTGGGTATCTGATGTTTGAAAACTTACAGAATATTTTCCAGTTATTAATCTCGTTTCCCAAAATTTTATATTTTCAAAAGCCTTGCTTGCCTGAAACTACCCCACCCGCCCCTACTTCTATTTACCCTCAATTAAACGTAGCTAACATATTTTATAAAATAAAATTCTAGATATTGAATGGAATATAAAGAATTGTAACTGGTTGTAACCGAATTGGTTTATTCTAGACAAAACAAAAAAAAATATCTTATTCCCAGAAAATTCTATTTAACTTTCATAAGTTTTATTTACAGATTTTTTTTGTTATTGTTTAAACTGAAAGACAATGTAAAGCCTCAAGTGTCAAGCTGATCCTTCAGAGTATAGGCCGAACTATCATTTGCTGAAAGTTTAGAATCAGGGATTAGGGGTTCTTTGAGTGCATTCCTTTCATCTAGATCCTTTACCGCTACATTCCACGTACTAAATATATTTTACGTCTAGATTCGTGAAGTTTAATTCCTAATTAAGCTCAAGATAATTCTATATAATTTTTTTTTTTCAAATTTCTTCCTTGTCTTAGATTTTTATAGTTGTTTCCGTCCAGGTTTCTAGCAAATTATTTTATTTTATCAACAAAATTTTATTGCTCGTTTTCATAGAACATTATTCATACATCAAAAATTTTCTTGAAATGAAAAATTAGAAAATTGGAAAATAAAAGAAAATGTTTTCTCAAGTTCTCATCATTTTCAAAAGCTTTATTTTGCTTACACCTGGCACCTGGCACTTTAACTTTCAAGTTCAATTAACTAATTTAGGGGAATTGAACTCAGTTGAATCTGGTTGAACAACTTGAAACAACTTGAAATCCAACTATATAAAAAGTTTTACAGCACATGCACATTTGTAGCTTAAGAAATAGTTGATTTTCACTCCAATTTATTTCGCATTTCTTAATCAATGTAATAGCAAATGAAGCATGAAGTAAATATAATAATATTCTTTCAATTTATATATCAATCAATGAAATAAATGTTCTTTGATCCATTTAGTTTACCATTAAATTAGAGATCAATTCGTTTTCTTGATATCAAGTCTACTTGTTCTTTAAATCAGAAGAAGCAATTGATTTTAAGATTAGTGCAATATCTTTCAAAACTTGAACGCTAGAACATAATAATAACAATTTTCATTTGTATCACCAGCATCTTTATTCACTTTCTCAGATTTTCAAGTTATTCTGGCTATAAAATTTATATGATTTTTTTAACAATTAAATTTAAGAAGTTTGAAGTCATCTTTACTATTTCTTAAATCTGTGAGGAATGTAATGTAAACTCACAAAGTAATTATTAAATGAAAAATTTTCAATTATTTATCGGTTCCTTGTTAATTGAAAAAACGGACATGATAAAAAATTAATAATGCAAGTCCTATTCTTGTAGAAGATTCACAAAAATTCATCAATCATCTCGAAAATCACTTCAGAACTGCATCTTTTTTTTAATGATTTCATATTGTGATTTAAAGATACATGTCAAATTGCAAAATCATTAGGGGTTGTTTAATGGTCAACGACTTTAGGTTTGTTGCTCAAATAAAATAAAAAAATAATAATAAAGAAAAATGTGACGGAAACTTAAAGTTATTTTTTTATGTACCAGTTTTTATATACTGTATAAAAACTCGGTGTTAACGAACTCAACCGTGTTTAAACTCTGGTTTTGATTAATTTATTTTAGGCACTTCGGTGCAGTATATAAAATTTTATTGATAAATTAACACTATTTAAATTATTTTCTTTTATTTATATATCAATTCCTTTTCATATTGTTCTTTCTCAAAATCACAACGTATCAGATGAAAAATATATCAAGTTCCCAAGTAGCATTTAATAGGGAGGTTCTGCATTCTGAATGGATTATGGACTGTACACACTGAAGAAATTTATGTCCATACTGAAGCAAATTGCCTAGTGTAAGAAAAACTGTCAAATATGATCATAAATTGTTCTAGTACGTAGATGCCACTAAAGAGTTTTCTGAGCGTAGTCTTTAGGGGAATTCTGTAACAGTATGAACATGTCATACGACAAATTTTCATCAGCTGTTTAAATTTTTTTAAATACGATTCGTGTTAATTACTGAAAGCTTTTTAAAGTTCCTTACAATGGCTGTTCAGTGAAATCTTTAATGTAATCCTGTAGGGGAATTCTGTAACTGTCATATGACAAATTCAATTTTTTTTTATCTAGTAAATTGAGAAAAACTAATCAAAAATCCTATTCATATCAGTTACAAAAGACTTCAAAGAACTCTTTGCTATTGTAATTAGATGCCCATTGATTTTAATGCTGGTCTGCTCCCGAATTTACTACGAAAATTTGTCATATAACCTTGTCATATCGTTCCAGAGTTCCCCTACTGATCCCGAATTTACCACTCAAATTTTTAACGAATTTTCGTAACAGTATCAATTGCAGGGAAAATCTTCTTGTATAGAAGTATCTTACAATTTGAAATTTGTGGTGCAAAAGTGTGGCCCCAGCAACGAAAGTTCCCTGTTTGAACATCGTTCAGCAAACGCGTTCGGAACAGGGTTCGATCCAATATAAATTCTTACGGGCTGGGGAAAACGAACGCGGTTGAAGCAATAGTTCTCTTTGATGGCCATCACTTTCTGAACATTTAGGAGGCCGCCACCGTCGCGGCATGTCGAACAGGGAACTCTACCGTTGCTTGGACTCTGGCTGGGGTGTTATGTGACGGAGATCCTGTGTCGAAATCCCATAAATAGTAAATATATTTCAAAAATATTAAAGCCATTCCGTTAATTTTTTTAGTATATCGGGCGGTTCATTTATCAATAGTCCGACGGCAAAAATCTTTGAAAATATACTTAATTATTGAATCTTATAAATGGGAATAATTAAATGAGAAATGGATATATGCGATGGTAGTGGATTCTAGAAAGCAACTAGCTTCCTCATCGAGTGTACGTACGTTGATTTCGTATTGATACGGCAGAGAAGCTCGTCAAATGCAGCGGTGCAATGTTTCATATTTCGACGTTTTCTTCCTACGGACAAAAACGCTCAAGGATTTAAATTTAAACAATTGTCATACACAAGACTTTTTATTGTTTTTATTGTTTTAAAAATTCAGTACTGAATAAATTTTTTGACCATTATTTTCCTCCAGAAACGAGTCATCTTGATAATAGGAATAAGAATTTGCCATTTGCTCAGTAAATTTGCATGCCAAACGTGTAATTTCTTGATTCTGTGTTTGGAACAATTACTATAATTCGTCTTAGAATGAAAAATATTTTACATTTTCAATAATAACTTTTTGTATTCACTGGGTGTCATTTGTAAGGGAGTGTGGGCTGGTATCAAACATGAATAAATCTAAATATAAATGTTTGGGGTAATAGCTCTGCCACACCTTTCAGATCAGAAAAACTTAATGGAGTCGAAATTCTGTTTTTTTTCTCACATGTCTTGCTTATGACTAATTCATTCTTTCGCATAAAAAAATCGATTGAGCTAAATTGAATTTGGAGTGATGTTTATGAGAAGAAGAAGAGTGCGAGAGAATGAGATAGGGATATAAAAAACGTATGAGAAAGAAAGAGATCCGACTTTCGACTTCATGAAATTTTCCTGATCTAAAAGGTGTGTTGAAGCTATAAGAAATTAATTCAAACGGAATTGATTCGCAACCCCTATGCTTTCGTTATTATTGTCAGGTCCAGAAAATTTCATGAAATTAAAATGCACATTCTATTTCTTTCTCAAACATATTTTCATGTCTATCCCATTTTCAGACTCTTCTTCTTCTTCTTTTGAACGTCACAACAAATATAATATAATTCAATCCAATTTTGAGTGTGAGAAAAACAGGGACAAAGGCATGTAAATTTCGATTTCATTCCATTTTATCGATTTTTTCAAAATATCAACGCTTAAGATTTGTTAAATTCTGACAAACCCAAAATACTTATACGACACTTGTTTACAGAAGCGACGGGTACTCATTATTTATGCCGGTGACTGATTTTGATTATTTACAAGCTTTTGAATCTACATAAATTAATGTATTGTATCGTCCACTGGTCATGATGGGCAATTTCTTTATCGTTTGCTTTTAAAAAGGATTCTTGATTGCTTCTTGGGCCAAAAGGCGGCTTCTGTGATGAAAATCAACGTGTAATAGTGGTCTGATTATAAAGGAACCGGCATCTAAATATTTGCCAATATGTCTGTGGCTCTTTACAACACCATCACGTCATCAACGAGCTACCGATCAAAAAGTTCTTTTTACATTTTCCGTCAAATATGCAATATTAGGGAATTGATCGATACGGGAGGCAATAAATAAATCGTTCTTACGATGATATCTGCGACATGATTAATCACTGGAGAAAACGGCCAAATGTAATTTGTAGATCATCGCTTTGGTATTTTTTTTCTCTCTTTTATTGTTGTACTTTACCCATCCAGAGTTTTTCCTTCATATGGCACCATCCCGCCCATCAATTCCCTCCGATCGATTTTTTTTTTTGGAGGGGCGGGTGGTCCTTTGATGTAGCAAATTCGATTAATTATCCAAAATGTTTATATTGCGGTTTTGACAGTTATACGATGTCCCAATAAACACCTCTTTTTGCCAGAAATAATCCACTCCAAGTATTTTTGTACATGTGAGTGTTATATATCGATATCAATTTGATTGAGTCACGTTTTCTTTGGCGAGATGTCTGATAGGATTTTTATTTATTGTTTTCTTCTCCTGGGAAAAAATGGGCACGTCTTTTATCTAATCTAAATACATCATATTCAACACATATTGCGACAATCCAACATTTTTCACTATTTTTTTATTGGCATCTCTTGTACTTCTTGTCTTATTTTTAGAAAATATGATTTGTTTAGATGTGGCACACATTTTTTGGAGATAGTCAAGGAAATATCCGATATTTTGGTCTTTGCCGAAGAATTTAATCCAATTTTATGGGAAATACGATGAAAGATATAAAATACTTTCACAGCTGAATGACATTGAAATAGTCTGCATCTGATGGAGTTAGTCCGGTCGATGCATTATTCATTAGGATAATGGCATTGGATTTTTAAAGTCGATTTGATCGTGACTCGGTGTTAGAGGAGAGACCTTCAAAAATTTTCAAATTAATATTTATAATTTTGGATAAAATAAAAAAAATTGACTCTAATTCAATTAATTCTACCAACAATTAGCATTTTTCTAATGTAAGTCGTCAAACGTTTTAAACCGAAAAGACTTCGACAACGAATGACCTTCTTCTCCTCAGTTATCATAGACTCATTAAGCTCTTTAAAAAAAATTTCAAAATTATATATTCTTTAGAAAAAAAAAGCCCGAAAAAGTAATTGAATTAGCAGATGGATGATAAAATTTAAAGAGCACCACTAAACTTTTTAATGCCTTTAGTAAATGATTCTCTAACCAAGATCCGCGATGGCGTAATGAACAAAAATTATTTTTGCGCAAAAAGATAAAAGGAAATCTTATCTTTTCTGTTCCTGGGCCACAATTATATTAACTGAGAAATTTTCATAGAGAAAACTGTGAAATGAATGAGACATTTACAATCAAAATAATTTCATTATTGTGATTGATTATGAATGATGAATTTATGGTGAGCGGTTAGAATTGAGGACAACCACAAAGGCTTCCATTTCTTGTGCTACATTTCCATTCAAATGCATTTTTCCTCTACAAATTTATTCACATATATATTTTTTTAATTAATTGTCATTATTTTTTTGTCTTTGAAACGGTTGAAGGCTAATTATTAATGGTTGATTCTTCTCATAAAGGTGAAGAATGTCGAAATTGGCTTCTTAATTAAACTAATTTTAACGTGTCTGATTTTAAAATGTATTGCAAGTTGTGACCTACATATTATTGCAGAACTCTTCACGAGAATCCTTGGCATGAGAACACTTTGGGGCCGAAGACAGGGCTTCTGCAGAGCATGGATTGGAACGCAACCCTACGTCTTTATATCGAAACCATCTGTAGTTGAGGTAAGTTGTTCTTTTGGATTGTTATTAGGGGAAAGTACTCTCCCTTCGAACGTTCTTGCCTTCGAATAATGTGAATTTCTTTTGTTTTTCATAAGAGATTTACATAAAATTATCACGGAATTATCAATAACTGATGATAAGCCAACTAATGTTTAATAGAAATTTGGAAGTCTCTTAGGAAAACTAAAAGAAAATTCGCATTATTCGAAGGCATGACCGTTCGAAGGGACAGTACTTCCCCTACGGCTTTATACGGTGGAGTCATACCTTATGGTCAGCTCACAGTAATTTTCAAATTTTCGAATTAAAAAACAAATGTTTTAAGTGAAGACTGAAAATTTATGCGAGCTACACTGGTAAAAATAAAGGATCAAATTTATCCAAATTTGATACTTTTGAAAAGGGTGGATCAAATTTCGAACTCTGAATGCACATTTATCATATTAGAACATTGCAAAAGAATCAATTTGATCCTTTTATTTTTACTAGTGTATCCTTAAGTGTATAACGTTCATAAGTCGTAACTCCACCTTACTTTATCATATATTTATGAATAATAACAATTAATTTTTATTGAATTTTTAAAACCAGTGAACTGAATACAATTCGTAATGCTCTACTAAAGACAATTTAATGCAAAAAATTAACATGTCTTTACTGGAAACAAAATTGAAATGAGATTAATGAATACTTTACAAGTATATTTAAATTTTAGATAAACTTAAATAGGGGAATGTGGCCTGCCTTTGAATATTTTAATTTTTCTCTTGTTTTCCAAATAAAAAACCCTATCCTCTAAACTAAACTATAGTCAATGCAATTAACTATTTTCTATTAACTTCAATTAAGAAAACAGAATCTTTGCTTTGAGAAATAAAAGAAAAAAATAAGTGTTCTAAGGCAGACCACTTTTCCCTATAGGGCGAAAGCGCGCTAACTTCGGACGATTCAAGCTTCGGACAATTCATTTTTTTCTCTATGTTCCTTATGGACTTCACCCATAGCCTAATATTATAATATTATAACATTATATTATAATGGACCAAATTCATTTATAACATTGAAAAAAAATATTTGTGCGAAGGATAAATCGTCCGAAGGTAGCGCTCTTTCCTCTATTTAAATTTAGGATAAACTTAAATATATATTTAAAAAAAAAACGTTTTAAAATCCTAAAATATAAATTTTTATTTTAAACTTTTGATAATTGGAGAACGAATTGGATACCGGTATCCAATTTTAGTCTAAATTATTTTTTGACTATGGAAAGTAATTTTGTCCTGTAGGGGAAAGCACGCTACCTTTAGACGACTCAAGCTACGGACAATTCTTTTTTTCTATATGTTTCTTATAGATTTCACCCATTGCTCTTTTCTGAAAATTTGAGGCATTGGACTAGCTATTAAAATATAATATTATAGTGGGCCAAATTAATTGATAACACATTGAAAAACATGATTTGTGCGAAGCATAAATCATCCGAAGGTACCGCGGTTTCCCCTAAATATCCAGAAAAAAGATTTTTGTTCTAGAGGTTCAAAAATTTGGGGTCAAAAAAAATTACTTTTCCCAACTTTTTAGAAGAAAACATATTTTTAGAAGGCCATAGGACATTTTTTTTAGACGCTGGTGTTCCAACTATCCCTAAAGGGGGATTAAAAGATTAAATAAATAAAAACTACATTTTAATATTTTTGGAAGTAAGAAATAGTGGATTGTACTAAAATATTTTTGCTTTCAACAATATTGAAGTTCGTTTTTAAGGAGTACTTCACAAGTTTATTTAAATTTAGGATAAATCTAAAAATTTATTCCAAAAAACGTTTTAGAATCGTAAAACACAAATTTTTATTATAATAGTTTATACGAGTAGGATACCGGTCTCCATTTTTTTGACTAAAACAATTTTTTGAATGTAGAAAGTCATTTTGTCTTCTAAATATTCAGAAACATGTTTTTGCCAGAGGTTCAAAATTTTTTTTCGAATTTTTGGAGAAAAATATGGCCTTGTGAAATTTTTGTTTTGGGACACCACCGGTGTTCCAACTGTTTTTAAAGTAAATTACGATAGAATATTTTTGCTTGCAACAATTTTAAAATTTGTTTTTATTGAAAAAAGTTTCTCATCTAAAATTTATCTTTAAGCTTTCTTATAGAAGCTTTCCGCAAGTTTATGACCGATTTTTATTAATTTGGCTTTTTTGATAGTACTAATGTTGTTATATTTTTTATAAATTATTTTTAAAACATAAAGATTATTCAATTCAATTAACATTGTATTTTTATATTACAAACAACACGGATGTTCTCCGATCGATCTGATATTCAGAGCGTATAAGTGTGGTGTATTCTGACGTCGAAAATTACTGATCGAATTTTCGGAAGTTTTCATTCATTAAGATATTTTGAAAAATGAGTAAAAATACGTTATTTTAAAAGTTTATCTAAAAATCGAACGAAGGCTTTTTGATCATTTTAAGTTTATTTTGAAGATCTAATTAAATCAACAAGGAAACACATCAACTATCTCAGAGCTTTCGGCTCGGTCTCCAAGCCTTCATCAGTGGCTGGACCAAATAAGTCTATTCCCACAGAGCTAATTTAGTTTATCAAATAATACGAGAAATGATACCATTAAGCGGTCTTCAGACTATAGGCTTAGCCCAGTTCCTGGAGGTTTCATAATCCTAAATGGCAGATAATATTTTAAGATTTTGAATATATTTGTATCACTTGTTTTTGTATACAAAAAAATGTATCATTTGTCTTTATTAATCCAACCCTGAGTCAAATTTTTTCAATAAATCTTGACTGATAAGTTATTAGAGAAGTTAAGTCATATGACTAAGCCTTAAGTCTGTAGTCTATATTACTCTAGAAATATTGAGTTTTGAATAAAATTAATTATTAAAAAATTACCATATTGATATTTGTTTTTTTAATGTGCCTCCAAATTAAACTAAGCTTTTTCAATCATTTCAGTTTCATATTTTAAAGCTATTAGGAAAATATCCTAGAACTGAAATGATTCTGAGTAGACTAATTAGGAAAAATATCTTCATAACGAGATTTTAGTTTTCATTATAATAGAATTTGAAATTTTAAAAAATGGAAAAAATTTAAATATCATTACAATATTTCTCATTTTCTTATTTATCTTAAAATTTAGAATAATGTAGGTTGATGTTACATAGCTAATTAGGTAAACCGGATTTTAAAGAAAATTTCCATAACGGTCCAAAATTTCCAAAAATCCAAAAATAGAGCTATTTATTAGTTTTTTTTTATTTAGATTTTTTTTAAAGTAAACTAGTAATAAAAATATCCTTGCAAATACCTCTAAAATCTACTGGAAAAATTGCAGTTTTAATGGTTTCAAGGCATTTCTGTTTATTTATTTATTTTATTTCTTTTTCAAAAAACTGTATATTAATTTATAAGTTTCAATAATGTTTGGCTTTCAAACATTGAATGATAATTTCTATTATTGTTTTCATCGTAAAAAATAGTAAGATGATCAAATTTTTAATTTATTTGTTTATAAATGTAACTAAACTTTAGATTCTAAAAATTTAAATGTTTTTCAATTTACTTGCAACCACATTAGATGTTAATAACTCAAAAAAAAATATTTCGTAGAGCTGTTTGTAAATGTTTGTCAATTCCTACCGAGGACCTACTAAATCTTCGTAAATTATAATACTTAATAAAAACTTCGTAAAAGTTTGTACTTTTTTAACAAACATTGTTCGTAATATAATCTTATGACGTGCATTTTTTGTACTTTTACAAATATTTATTCGTACAAACGAATGACAAAATTTTACGAACACTTTTTTGTACACAGAAAAAATATTTTGTAAAAATGTTCGTAAATGTTTGTGAATTCCTATGGGAGAGTTACGAAATGCTCGTGAATCGTATAACCCACAAACAAGTTCGTAAAAGTTTTTACTTTTTTTACAAACATTGTTCGTAAAATGATTATTTGACGAACATTTTTTGTACTTTTACAAACATTTGTTCGTAAATGTTCGTAAACACACAAAAATTTTTCGTAAAATTCGTCATTTGTTCGTAAATGTTCATAAAATCTTCGACAGGAAAACAAACATTTACGAGCAAATGACAAAATTTTACAAACATTTTTATTTGTGTTTACATACATTTACGAACAAATGTTTGTAAAAGTACAAAAAATGCTCGTCGTTACGAACAATGTATGTGAAAAAGTACAAAGTTTTACGAACATATTTGTGGGTTATATGATTCACGAGAATTTCGTAACTCCTCCATAGGAATTCACAAACATTTACGAACATTTTTACAAAATATTTTTTTCTGTATAGGTTAAAGTATATTTACAAATAAATTTGTCAAAGTAAAAAAAAATGTCGCCACGTGATCATGTCACGTACAAAGTTTATAAAAAGTAACAAACTTTTACGAACTTTTTATTGGGTTATGCAATTTACGAACATTTCTTAAGTCTTCAGTGAGAATTTACAAGCATTTACGAACAATTTTACCAAATACTTCACTCTGATTGTATGTAAATTGGACGCCTTTGTTTCTGTCGAATTGTGCAAAAATTGAGTTTTCTGACAAAGTTTAATCTTTTACTATTTCTCGTTTTATGTTCCTTTTACAAAAGAATGGTTTATTCACAAATATTTCTATTTGAATCAAAATATATTTTTCTTATTACAAAAAAAAACAAAAC
Organism: Phlebotomus papatasi; assembly: GCF_024763615.1. NCBI lineage: Eukaryota > Metazoa > Arthropoda > Insecta > Diptera > Psychodidae > Phlebotomus > Phlebotomus papatasi. The sequence continues at coordinate 8,776,297 of NC_077222.1, read as the reverse complement.
TAAAAGAAGTATTTTTATTGCAGCCTATCTTAGGAAGTCCGAAGCACATTGACAAGAGCTCTGACTACAACTACCTACATCCGTGGCTTGGGACAGGTCTTCTAACCAGTTCCGGTGTTAAGTGGCATTCACGGAGAAAGGTAATTTCTTTCCCATTCCTCTGGCGTAACATATTTCAGTGTCTGTTCTTCATGCAGATTTTGACACCGGCTTTTCACTTCAAAATTCTTGAAGACTTTATCGATGTTTTCTCGGAGCAAAGCTCCATTTTAGCATCGAAATTGGCTGTCGAAGTTGAGAAAGAGTCTTTTAATATCTTCCCTTACGTGACTTTATGTACTCTGGATATTGTTTGTGGTGAGTTTTTCCTTCCTTTTTTTAGATTTCTTTTACACTGCCAAAAGTGTTAATACAGAAAGAGATAAATGCAAATTTGATTAACGTCTTTAATTGAAAATTTTTACGTATTGATGGAAGGTCAATAACATCAAGCTTATGTTGTTTTTGTTTGATGCTTCTCTTACCAATCTTTGGCGTGAAAAATCAATGAGATTTGAATAAAAACATTGAGATGTTGCTGTTGGAAATTTATTTTGAAAAAAAATAATATGTATTTCTTTTTGGTGATTTACAAAATACAAAAAGTCGTGTTTAGGTCATTCGCATAAGCTGAGGCATTTTTGTATGATGGGAAGTGACCTTTTGATAACGGGAGGGGTTAACAATAGAAAAGCATAAGAAATAGTGCTTTTTCTTGAAGACAACCTTATAACAAATTACTTATTTCTTTTCTTCAATTCCGGTTCTAGAGACAGCGATGGGTAGACAAGTCAATGCTCAAAGCAACAGTGACTCAGAATATGTTAAGGCAGTTTATGAGTAAGTCAATAGTGCCCAAGAACTTTCTACTGTTGATAAGTTCATGACTATCATCCCATGTAGTTGTAGCATCATTTCAAATTACTGTTAGTAGCTCATTATTACACGATGCTTTGATCTTTTACCTTTTTTTTAAGAAACTTCTTATATGGAGGTAAGATCGTTGAAGCATCTCCTCCACAACATCAATAACACCTAATTGTTTTCTTCATCCACAAATCAAATATAATCGGGCTTTGATTGAATAATCCAACTCGTCAAATCAGTGAAAAATTAGTCTTGTGTGAAAAAAAAGTCTTTTTGTCCACTTGACTTTCTTACTAATGCATATACTTGGCATATTTATGGGATGTCTTATTTTGGTGTTGCTGCCACTTTAAGTATCTCTCTGTTGGGCAACCTTTTCCATGCAAAATTATACCATTTTTCCCATTAAAAGTTTTCGATGAGGTTGGCCCCTCCGGTGACCTTCTTGTACATCAAGACAATTTACCGGAACATTAGGTCCCCACGAGTTCCCAATCACTCAATCAAAAACTCTTGCACTTTATCACCCTCGCGCAATTGATGCCTTTTTTCCCATCAAGAAGCAAAAGGAGTCACAGAAAAGTGGATGTCATACATCTGACGAGTTTATATCAAAAATTCATTGCTGTGGAAAATTAACTCACCCATCCACATAACATTATATTTCGTTGGTGTACTTATGTACGTATATAGCACACAAAATTGTCGAATGAGACTAAAATTTAGCAGAAAGGCTTTACCAGCTTATGTACGTTGAGATTCAACCGAAAGGGTTTCACTTTGCAAATTCCCTCAATTCGATTTTTTCAAAGAGATCTGCACTTAAGCGTATACTTCGGGAGAGAATGCCATATGGAATTAACTAAATAGAACACCCTGCCAGGAGTATGAATTTTAAGTCTAAAAAGCTGACATTTTTGTCTTTGTCCGTTCTTTCTTGCCTAGATATTAGCGTGTTTCGTGCTAAGAGATCAAAAGCTATGATTATTTTATTGGTGTTTTCCGACGGTTGATTCAAGTATTATCAATTCCAGTAAGCGTCGGGAGATAAAGCAGCTAAAAAAAAATTATTTTTCCCAAAACTTTCGGCTCAGACTCCCAGCCTTCCTTAGTGGCCAAATCTATTCTCTTCTTTCTTCGTCATAGGCCTTCTTAGTTTACAGGGCATAGGATCTGGGGAACTGTACTTGTGTCTTTTAGCCAAACCAGAGAAACCACAAACAAAGACATGCAGAACAAAAATGAATTTGAAGCTTAAGTCGTCCGAAGTTAGCGCGCTTTCCTCTAATTTTTTGTTTACGAAAAGTTTATAAAAGTTTGTACTTTCCTACAAACATTGTCCGTAACATAATTAATTGTCGAGCATTTCTTTATTCTTCACAAACATCTGTTCGTACATTTTTTATTGGTCTGACAAAACTTTACAAACAAATGACAAAATTTTATGGACATTTTTCTGTTTGTTTACAACATTTAAAAACATATGTTTGTAAAAGAAAAAATACTCGTCTAGTGATCATGTCACGAACAATGTTTGTGAAAAAAGTACAAATTTATACGAACTTGTTTATAGATTATACGATTCACGAGCAATTCGTAAGTTTCCACTAGGAATTCACATACATTGAATAACAATTTTACAAAATATTTATTTTCTGTGTATATATTTATTCTATCTCTGGAAGGCCTACTCTCTTTTGAAAGTTAGTAACTTCGAGGGTGTCCTCCAAAAAACGGATGTTCGTATGTTTTACCCGTTTTACCGTTTGAGATCTCAGTGGCGCAATATGCAAGACCTTTGGTCTTGGGCGGATGAGATCTGGGCCTTGACTTTCACAATTGTGAGTTCGAGTCCCGCCTGATGCAAACAACTAAATGTTTAGAAGAATACATTTTCACTGCGATATAACGTAATAAATATGCATTGCCTCTGCCCAAAAAACTCCGGGATCATGAACGAAGCATCCACACTGCGGGGAAGGCGTTCTTTGGCGGTTTATAAACGGACTTAGAAGATTCTTCCAACACGGGATCAACAACAATATAACATGAATTATATTTCAACAATATATCCCGATACGATAAATAACCGTTTGGCCTCTAGATGGGTAACAAGTTTACGGACAAAAAAAAGGAATATTTGAAAAGGATTGGTAATTTATGAGTACTTAACTGATTGCAACTGATGAAATCGGGTTGGATATTTGAAGACCTTTTCAAAAAATCTAAATTTAACCAAATCGGTTAAAAAATAGACCCTCTAAAGTAGTAAAAACTTTTCCTTCAAAAATTCAAGATGGCAATTTTTTTTTAGATCACTGGTATGTTTGGACGAAATGTTCGCCTGGACCACCTGTAAAACATAAGTATCTAAAAGTAAAAGAAATCGTAGGTTGGGGGGGTGGGGGAAAATATAAAAAACGTCTGGAGATATCGTTTTTTATTGGGGGTCACCGAAAACCGGAACTTGATATCTCTTAACGTTTAAGCTCCAGGACGGTAACATGTTGAAAAATAAGTCGATTATATAACTGCTCTATCTCTTTTAATTCGACAGTAAAATTAATAATTATGTCAGACAAAAAAACTTAATTAAGTAAAGTGTAAAGTTCTTTTTAATTCTTATATTAAATTGTTACTTTATAGCTCCAGCTCAACTTTTAGATCAGGAAAATTTAAAGAAATCAAAATTATCGTCCCTTTCTTTCCCAATTCTTTTGTATAAACTAAAGTCCACTTTTTCATACTCTTCTTCTTCTTTTGAACGTAACGCTATATTCGGTTTAGTTTAATCTAATTTGAAGTGCTAAAGACTAAGATAGACAAAATGTTTGAGAAAGAAAGGGATATGAATTTTGATTTTATAAAATTTTTCTGATCTAGAAGGTGTGCCGAACATTATTTAATTACAGATCACATTACTAATTTGTAAAGTTCACTTTATTTGCAATTTTGCGAGCATTGCCGATAGTTGGTAACTTTTCCTTATTCTTAAATTCACTTATTCAGTTTCTGTTACTAAAATCTAAGCATTTTTCCCATTCAGAAGAAGAACTTGATATACCGATTAACTCTTTAACACTTGGAAGGACCCTAGTGGCAGCCGCTGCCAATTTAGTTTTCAATTTTATTTTTTATATTGAAGAATATATCGTATCGCCTGGAGGCCCGACTGAATGCGTGCAGAATTTATCTGGCTATTTTTTTGTTATAAAATTTTTTATAAAAATTAAATATTAATGTAAATATATTGCAAAAACAAAAAACTGCACTCGGAAGGACCAAGTGCCAGTTGCTGCTATATGCATTTTATATGGGAGTTTTACGTTCTGCAGATGTAATTTTCTGGATTGTTAGTGTATAAAAAGCCTTAAATGAACAAATTGAAAGTGTTTTTGCAAATTATTGAGAAGAATTATGGGAAATACTGAATTGGGAAATATGAGTAATTATGGGAATTATTCAATTTTTCTCTTATTACCCAAAGCTCAAAATCCATTTTGTTAAGCGAAGTTAATAGAAAATAGTTATAGTATTAACTATTGTTCATAAAGTAGAATTTTTTGGACCACTTTCCCCAACTCTATGATTCTGATAAAGATAAAAACATCGAATGGTTAGAAATCTTTAGATACAGTGACCAAGGAGATGAAATTTCTGATTCAGACACCAGAAAAGAACTGACTAAAGCTTCGAATATTAAAATATAAGTAAAAATATCAAAATATTTTATAAAATCCGATAAATGGCAGCGGCTGCAACTTGGTCCTTCCATGAGACTTTTAGTTAGGGTTCTACGAAGGACGATTGGGTCACCGGTGACTCAAAAATGGAATTTTTCTTACGGCCTTCTCAAGCTATATTTTGGTCTAAAAAGTCCGAAAAACTGATTTTTTCAGACTCTCATTTTTTGACCTTCTCGTCCTTAAAGGGTTATTCTAGCCCAGTTTCCCCTCTTTTCAACTGAATTTATTTGCATGAAATAAGTTCAAACGATTTCAATAGCAGTGGCACATTGCAATATCATCCGATTTGAGAAAAGGCGGGAAACCTTGTCAGCAATACATTTCACCCATTTCACTCTCGCGACCATCACATCCTGGGAAATGACTCTCCTGCCCTTGTATGATTTTTAGTGATATGTCAATCACATTTCCGCCCATTTCAGGATTGGTGCTATTGTCTTGAACCGTCAGGCAAAGATATGGCTACAGCCTGACATCATTTTCCGCCGAACTAAACATTTTGCAGACCATCAGCGCTGCCTCAAGGTCCTCCATGATTTTTCCTATCGCGTTATCAGGGAGCGCAAGGAGATGATAAAGAAGGAGGAATTGAAGAAGCTTCACAAATTAACCAACAACAACAACATTTCTGATGGGACCTTTGTGGAGAGAGATACCTCGGATTCGGAGGAGGAGAGGATGCAGTTCATAGCTTCCAGGAGCATGAAATCGGAATCTGAGGAAGATGTGGTGGGCAAGAAGAAGAGACTGGCTTTCCTGGATCTTCTCATTGAAGCTTCCCAAGATGGACAAGTTCTCTCCAATGATGACATTCGAGAGGAAGTGGATACTTTTATGGTGAGGAGAAATCAGGGAATTTCTAGAGGCTACTCTCGAGGCATTGATTGCATATTACCTTTAGAATTGAAAATGAGCGTAATGGTCTTTTAATAAGTCATTGCCATAATTTGGCATATCTTCAATTGACTTGTGATTAGCCTTTAGTTGAAGAATTTTTTGGCATATTATTCTAAAATAGCGAAACTTTTTTCACCTGACTCTTCTTTACAGTTTGAAGGACATGATACCACGTCAGGTAATTATTCAGTAATTCTCTGTGATCAATGATCATGAAACTAATTGATGAAAATTTATCATTGGCATTAGCTGCAATCAGTTGGACGCTATTCCTCATCGGCTCTGACCCGGAAATTCAAGAGCGGGTTATTGAGGAAATTGACTTAGTGATGGGAGGAGACCGTGAACGGTCACCAACGATGAAGGAGTTGCTAGACATGAAGTACCTGGAGTGTTGCATCAAAGAAGCACTCCGACTCTATCCCAGTGTTCCTCTAATTGCTCGACAGATCAAGGAGGATGTCCACATTGACTCATACACCATTCCTGCTGGAACCACCGCCATGATCGTCACGTACATGCTCCACAGAAACCCAGAGATTTACTACAAACCCGAACAATTCAATCCAGACAGATTTCTGCCCCAGAACTGCCAAGGACGGCATCCCTATGCCTACATCCCTTTCAGTGCTGGCCCGAGGAACTGCATTGGGCAGAAGTTTGCGATTCTGGAGGAGAAGTCTGTGATTTCTGCTGTACTCAGGAAATACAAGATTGAAGCTGTAGACCGGAGGGAAGATCTGACACTCATGGGAGAATTGATCCTACGACCCAAGGATGGCCTGCGCGTTCGAATTACTCCACGAAAGTAAAGGCAATCTCCAAGAGCTGACGCCTGCTGACGACCATCCCTTGTACATAAGACAACCTTAATATAATTTATTTAATGTTGAATGAAAACATGTGAAATACCTCAATTTTCTACAATTTCAAATTTGTAAATAAATTTATTGAATAAATAAGAAAGATAAATTAAAAGAAGTTGTTAACATTTTCTCAAAATCCAATGGAACCTCGCAATTCTAATTAAAAGATTAAGTTTTCTATTCGACCAATAAAGATAAAAATGCTAAGACATAATAAAAAATTCTTGCTCTACTTTCGCAATTTTAAATATTTAAATTAAAGGTATGAAATCATCTTTCGAATCAGCTCAAATGTGACATATTAATTTGCATAAATGCAAAGTTTTTATTTCTTGATTTTAATCTTTATTGGTAGAATGGGTAGAATAGAGGCCAAAATTGAATCAATAAAAGAATGCAGAGATCCAGGTAAATTGAATGCATAGTCTCTTAATTTAAGATGTATGCTAGTAACATTTGAAATTAAATCAATCTTCTCATTTATTAATCACCTTGAACGTTCTGTTGCTTCCGTGAGCAATTGTCTAAACAAGATGCTTTATTCTTTATTTAAAAAAATTCTACTTGTAAAAGAATTTTAAAAAAAATTAAAAGTAGAGAAAAATTTCAAAAGTACCTTGTGCAAATATTCAGTTAAATTGAATTGGTAACATTTCCCAAAAAAAAACATTTGATTATGAAAATTTCACATTTGTAACTAAAGAAGAAAAATAATTTAAAAAAACATAGTAAAAAAAACAATGCCCCGTTTTGTTAGTCTTACATCGTTGGCCTTTTAATAAATAAAAACTGGCAACAGTTGTCTCTTAACTTTTCAATTTCAATTGTAGGCATTTATTCTTTGGGCAAATTTCATATCAGTTGAGCATTTGACATGCACACTTTCACTTTTTAAAACATTTGAATGGTTTCCTTCTCAGAAAAGGCGGAATAGCCCCTGCGCCATATTGATGGACAGTTTGCTCTCAAAGAAGTCACAGCTATTGTAACTCAGACAGAAAAGTATTTTCATTAATGAATTTAATATTTCTAAGTAACGATTTGTGTTAGTGTTTGACGATAAATAATGACGAGATATTCAGGTAATTACAAACTTTTCTAAAGAAAAATCCTTAAAGGAAAAGGTTTCTCTCAGAGATAAAAAAATTTTGCTAGTTAGCTGAAATTCGTTACATCTTTGTAATAAAGTCATTAATTTTTCCGCATTTTTTTCTTTATTTCACTATTGAATTCATATTTCCTTTTTATTAAATTTTAAATTAAATTGTTTTTGCACTTTTAATTTGAAAAGAAAGAAATGTAACAGTTAAAATTAACTCTTCGTAAATAAACACACTTTAAATGCAATTTTTTGAAAAAAATCGCCCTTAAAAACAAATTGAAAAATTCGAGGAAATTTCTTTATTTATTTTTTTCAAAGAAATTTGTGCCACAAAAAATGTGTGCTATAATTTCAGTAAAAAAAACCGAGTTATGTGCCGAAAGGCTAGAGATTTCTGTTTTGGCAAAATTGTGCTTCAGTTTATAAAAAAAATGGATTTTCAGATTAAAAAGTTAAAAACCAGTAACCAGGCAATCTTAGAGGTGGTCCCGGGATTATGCAATCGGGATAACACAGAAATGGGATTATGTGAACATATCTATGCATTTTTTCTACCACTACACTGAGAAAAAATGGGGGTGCAATTAACTTTTTTTCCTCATAACTTTGACAATTTTTAGGTGTAAAAATATATCAACATTTTCTATGTTAATTTTACACCTTTTTAATGGTAAAAATAACATGAAAAAGGGTAACTTTAACCCCTAATACACCTAAAAAGCATTATATTCACACCGATTTCGGATCACTACTGCAGGGTAAAATTAACAGATGTGTTTTCGGAGAGGGAAACTCCGTCCGGATGCGGCAACACTGTTTGTGGAGTTTTCAACCCAAGATCAAATACTACCTCTTCTTCATCTTCATTACTTCTTCATTCTTCTTCTGAAGAAGAGGTAGTTTTTGATCTTGGGTTGAAAACTCCACAAACAGTGTTGCCGCATCCGGACGGAGTTTCCCTCTCCGAAAACACATCTATTATCTACACGGCAATTTTTCTATGGTAAAATTAACATTTTCGGAATGTTATTTTAACTTTTTCGGATTTCTCGCACTCAGTGTAGGAACTAATTTGTGAAGTCATTTTTAAAATACCCCTAAATGTATGCAATTTTCTGAGACGGTAAATTATAAATCAACTCTTATGAACCATTGGCGCTGAAAATAGCCCGAGAAATTAGCAAATGTGTTTTTTTTCTGGAAAGGTGTGTTATCATTCTTCATATTTTGTTTGATAACTTATAAAAAATTGAAAGTATTCTTGGGCTTGTTGGTTGCTCCGATGTAAATTAAAAAAAAAAAAGAATACCGGTCTTTTCACTTTATTCTTCTTCTTCCTTCTGTATCTTAGTCAAATGATTAATTGCTGAACTTCTTGGATTTCGTTTTATTATGGAAAGGAACCGACTTTAGTTGTGATGGTGAGATCCGTAATCAGACTTTAAATGTCCAAGATCATGAGATAAAGCCAGAGGACAAACAATGTATTTCATACTACCTTCAAGATATACAAACAAATGACATTTTCATAGCTGATCTGTGAATTATTAAAATCAGTGCAATTGACACAACTTCAGTTTTGTCAACGCTTAATAATTTCAAAAAAAAACGCAAAACGTTTTTTTCCAAAAATATATCGTAATCTTAAAATGGCCAACCATAAAAAAAACATTGAGAAATTGTTATTTTACACTATTTTGTAAGACGAATCGGTTCCGCGGATAAAGTGTCTGCTGTTATTATGAATTCCCAGAGACTGATTGGGTACACAATGTGCCTTGTCCCTTGGGTTAGCCCTCTGAGTGGGAGGTGAATGGTGTGCATCTTTAAGTAAAAAGAGATCATGCCTTCCGATGGTATAATGCTCTGAACCGAGATTCAGTTGATCCTGAGCTACGAGTACATCAACACACCCTTAACTAGTACATATGCCCGATTTCCAAGTCCTCGGTTATTTTGTTCTCACAATTTGTTCAATATTTCTGAATGAAAATCTTTCAGTTATTTGATACGAAAACGCCTGTCACACCCCTAAGGGCCTCTTCATTTTTTTTTCATCTGGTGTCTAAAACGAAAAAAAGATAAAGAAAAACAGACGGTATTTTTGAATTTACTGGACCATAATTAGGTTGGAAAAAAATATCTTACTACTCTTCTTGGATATGTAAAAGTTAGACTTTAGAGGATTAAAGAAAATCTTCATTTTCAACCGCTTATCCCTATTGGGGTCGTGGGTCTATGACATCGTCGTACACAGCCTGAGAAAAAGCATTTCCGCCGTTTGGCTTTGGAGGCTGGTCGTCAACGCTAAGACGGCGGCGGACGCTTGGTATGGGGGGCTAATGTAAAGGCACATGTTGGTAATAAAAATACATACATACATACATACATACATACTTTTCTGGGAAATTTATTGATTATTCTACAAATATTTAATTCATTCAAGCTGATAATTTTTCTATGACAAAAAATGACAAGTGTTTCAAATTCTAAATTTATTTTCTTTAATACATCCTGTAGGACTTGTTTATTATCTTGTCTAGCTCTGTATTGTAAAATCCTCAAAAGTTCCAGATAAAAGATAAATTTATCCTGTCTTTCATATCTTAACCTTCTATAAAGGCCCGTCAAATAATATCTGCAGATATCTTTAAGATTTCTGTAGAGAAAATCTACACCTCTACAGAATATCTGCAGATAATTCTGTAGATATTCTTACGAATTTTATTTGGGCTTGGGACAAAATTCGTCAGAATATTTCGGCAGATTTTCTGACGAATCTCTGACGAATTTCTGTAGATATTCTGCCGATTTTCTGTAGATTTTTTCTACATTCCAGACTTTCCAGACAAGATGTGTCAGAAGAGATGGAAAAATTTTTCACTGAAGTTTGCAAAATTCAATAGAGTTATTTTTTGAGATATCACGGTGTTTATATAAAATAAAGAATTCTGCGACGCCGTGTTACAAGTAGAGAAAAGTGAAGTGAAAACTTTAAGCAGAGTATCGACCTAAATTTCGTGTTTTTGTATCATTCCATGGGCAATTTTTAAAAAATTAGTATTTTTGCTCGCATCTTTTTACTTATTTAAAATGTTTAATCGGTAATGCTTGTTAAGCAGAGCATACCATTTTCTTTATAACTCCTACAGTTTCTACATAAATCAACAATATTTTTGTGAAGTAATGCACACTATACCGATTTTCTCGGCAGAAATTCTACCGAAAATCTGTAGATTTTCTGCAGAAATTCTGCCGAAAATCTACAGATTTTCTAGCAGAAATTCAGCAGAAAATCTACAGATTTTCTCTGAATACACTGGAATATAGCGTTAAAATTCAAAAAAACCTCAGAGTAAAATCGGCAGGTAGAATAATTATTTGACGGGGGTCGTGGTTTAATTTTTAATGAGATACTTCTTTCTTTTTTTTATTAAAAACTATCATTAATGATGTGAAAATTTTAACTCTAGTTCATGTATGTCTAGATCTAGAATGGGCGTGGTTACTAATAAAGTCTGGGCGGAGCTTACTTATAAGAACGGAATTCACTTATTTCTTTCATCTAAACTACTTTTTATTCAAAAAACACTTTGTTTATTTTGTACAACAATTGTGTATCTCTGTGATGTCTACTGCAGCAAATCCCAAGCAACGTATCTTGGTTCAGACTACCCAGAGACTTTCTTGAAATAATGTATGTGTCATATTTCATGATGACTGTCAGTCAGTGATCAGGAACTAAAGCTGTTGGATATTTTAACTATTGTTCTTCGTGTTTCTTACTTTATTTCAAGAGAAGAAAGTAGTGAAAATACTTGTGTAGGATTGCAGATTGCACACCACAATGCAATTGCTAAGTGCAGCCCTCTGTGGCTTCCTAATTATTGGTAAAAATAATTTCATTGCCATTTTGCGTCTTATGTTTTTTTTTTCTTCTATCCACCATTCAATGGAAACTCCTTTCTCTTTGTGTTTTGACATATCTATATTTTCTCAGCAGTTTTTCCCATTATCTGATTTATGACGTTTTTGTGCGTTTTTTTCAGGTGCTGCCCTGGCCTCACCCATAATTGATGCGAAGGATAAAGGTATCGATAGAAATTGCTCCAAAGGACCCAAGCTCTGGTGTGAAAATCTCATGTAAGGCATTTTTCACTGTTTTTCATTTGTGATCAAAAATTTGACCATAGGCCCGCGATAAGAGCGATCATTACTGCGAGACATGAATCACTTTAACAGTCGCTATCTCGGGTCAGGAATTTGCTTATTTTTCCCCAACGTCTTCAAGAACGAGTCTCCCTTTGTTCCCATTTCGACACAAAATTTGCGTCCGAGATAACTCATTTTGCTCATTTCTCCATTGAGCATTTTCATTAAAAAAAAAGTCATATAAGGTTTCCTTGAGTGAAATTTCCTCTTTGGAATTCTCCTCTGTTGACTTTCAAAGTGCAAGACTGATTGTTCAGATGACTCATACCTCAGCCCCCCAAGCACAATTTATGCTTCTTTTTTAGCCAATTAATCGAATTGCTGGCTGATTTGTCCGGGAAGAGACAAAGTGCATTGGGATGAAAGTTAAGATCATGGTAATGATTATTTAATTGTCTTCTGCATTGACAATATTCATCAATGCCACGATGTTCTTCCTTTCTCTTCAATTGACGATCATTAAGGAATTTCCCTTTTATACATTATTGAGAGAAAAACCCTCATGATAGAGGACTCTAAAAGAATTGATATTTGTATTTTTTTCTTTTAATTATGTACAGTCGTTTCCTCTAACAATTCCAAAATTATTTCTCATTGTGTGGCTGAAGGAAAAGAAATCAATAAAGTGTTTGGCTGTTATGCAATGGATATTTTACAATATTTCTTCCAATACAGGGTCATTCGTTTGCCGGAGACTTTTTTCCTCTCCTTCGGTAATTCGCTCCAAGACCTTTTTCTCAATTCAACTTAACGTTGTTTTTTTCTGTTTTGATAAATTTCATTGCGAATGACGATCAAAATATTCTCTCACCCCGATATTCCAACTGATAACCCTTGATCGAAGCATTTCAAGACAGCGTACGTAAATAAATCTGAAAATTCGCACAGTGATTTTCACAGAAATGCAGTCAATCTTAGGTTTATTCGGTTTATTAAACTGTGATTCTTAGGGTAATCATTTGGAATTGTCATTGTTTAACTCAAATGTTATACATTGCCTAAGCACAATTTTGCTTGGAATTATCGAAACAGTGTGTGTGTTGAAGAAAAATAAACATTTCATTGTTATTTGTACAAATTGGCATATTTGGTGATATGAAAAATCTCGGAAATGATTATTTAACAAATTTCAATGAAATTTCATGCATAAAGTCTTAGGTTTCTGATTTGAAAATGTTTAAATATTTTTCAATATAAATATTTATATTATAATTTTTTTTGAATGTTAATAACATATTTTGAAGTCAGATTTAAAGCTTCTCAACGACTATTTACAAGATAACCATTAAAAAATAATCTTTAAAGGAAACAGACGTTATTTCAGGAAAAAAGATAAATAATAGAAAAGGAGAGTAAATTAATTCATTCTTTTTTATTTATACTTTTTTTTTATTTTAATTATTTTCATTTGTTTTTTTTTAAATTTGTTTAATTTCCTAAATAAAAGAGAACTACAGTATGACTGCAATAGCGTCAACGTGCATTTGAATTCTTATATTCCATAAATTTTCTAAGTTATTAGTTGTAAGGGAGGCTGGGGATGTATATTAACTTATTTATTCAACTTTACAAATTATTCCACACTTACCGTGCGTCTGCCGCCGTCTCAGCGTTGGTGACCAGCCTCCGAAATTTAAAAATGATTTATAAACAATAGTTGTTTAGTCCATTTATCATACCTACTGAAACAAAAGATAAAATGATGCTTGTTTACCCATTTTCTAAAATTTAATATTTCAAAAAATGTTGAAATCTGCAGGAAAATATTTGAAAATTTAATTCGCTTTATTACGAACTCTAATAAACAAAAAAAAACTAAAATGTACTTTTCATGATCTTCCAAGTTATTTTAGAAAAACATATTTTAGCAAGAAAAATGTCTTTTGGATGGTCTGATGATTTCTCCTGTAAGGAAAGTATTTAAAAAGAGGACTAAAAATTTCATATTTATATTATTCATATTCTTTGTTTAAACTTCTTGAAACTTTAAACGTCTATCAATCACATATAAATATTAATCTATTTTGTTTCAGGATTCCCTGTTAAATTTCAACATTAAGCGGAATAATTAAAGGTTTAGATTTAGATAAAGCGATCACTTAAAAATTATCCAGTGTCTAAAAAATACGTAAACGGTACTAACGGCCAGTTTTAAAATGAAACTTCTTAATTAAAATGAAAAAGAGTTGTACCATTAAAAACTTAAGAAAAATTAAACTGTTTAAGAGCCCTTTATTGGAGAATACGAATTAATATTTGAAGACTGATCTAAGAATTTATATCATGAACATTGATGAGACCTAAAAAATTATAACTTGAATCTAAAATCTTCTTAGGGGAGACCGGGGTACTTATAGCCAGGGGTACAATTAGTCAGTGTATTTTTCTCGTTTTTCTTAAAATGTACATCGAGCAAAGTATTTTTTACTGAAAGTAGGAACACATCCCCATATTGCCAGAAATATTTATAACTCTGAACCTGTTATCCTACAATTTAGAAGCATTTTTATATAATGGGTATAAAATTGTAATTATGATGTTATAGTTTTTGGACCAGCATTTGGTTTTCTGAGTTTCTAGTCAAGATTTCATAGTTTTACCTCGTTTCTGGTTTAATAAACCTAATTAAAAAATATTTTTCACTTGGATAATAATTATCCACTTTTTTATATAAGATGATAAACACTGAAACAGCCCTCGGGGCAGTTGTAGCCACTCTTCCGTGGCGGGCTAAAACTATCAATGATTTTTTACTAATACATGGATATGGATAATTGTTAGACGAAAAAGTACTATTGATATTCCAAGCAATATTGCCATTTGGATGAGCAACATGAGAAATAGATTTTTTCAGGATAATTTCATCAATTTTGCCGAGATTACAAAAATTTCATAAAAAAGTCTGCTAAAGCCTTTTTCTTTAAGTTTAAATGACATATTTAGCATCAGTGGGCTCCAGTGTATCAAGTAAAACAATATTTGGTATCTCCAATTTGAAATTTCGTCTGGAAAACTGGTGGCAATTACTACCCTTAAAGTGGCTATATCTACTCAGACCGGGGCACGTGTAGCCAATGTGTCATACTTTTTTCATTATCCTATCTAGAAAAAGTCAAGGATTTTAGAGCTTTGAACTACACTGTTTCATACAGCCAATATCCTAATGCTACTTATGAAATATAAAAACATTAGACAAACCTTATCATTTTTTCACAAATCATGCACGAAAAAAAGCTTCATTTGCTGGCTAATTCTACCTCTGTCTCCCCTTCCCACTTTTTTTGATTTACTATCTTCTTAAGGGTCTATTTGGGTTTAAAAATGTACAGATAGGAAATTATATGAATTTTCAAAAAAAAACAAAAATAGTATAAGAACAGATTTTCAATTCAAGATTAATTTTAATCAGACATTTTTTTAAGGTTTATCCTTATACCTGAAAGTAATAGTTCTGATTTATTAATTTGAGAGTTTTTTTTAATGATTAAAAGAAATAGCGGTAGTACGTATACCTATTTTGTAAATTAAGTTAACTCTAGAATTAATTTAAAAAAAAAGTGAATAAATCACTCAATTTGTGGTGCACAGGTTCTGGGTTCGATTCTCATATCGATCGCTCAGAATAAGAAACGAATAACTCGCAGAAGGCAAATTTTACGGTAGAGCGATTTGAATTGAAGTTGAGATTTTACATGCGGTGTATAGGATTTTTGAGATTTAAAATCTCTATAACTTTGAAAATAATTATCTATCAAGTATGATATTCAGAGGGAAGGTAGAAGTATAAAGAAGTATCCAAAAAGCGAATAAAACGACTTTTGAAAAAAAAAAATGTAGTTGTTCGATTTATATTCTGAATCGTCTATATGGAATCAAAGTACCGTAGATGCACGTGACTTTAAATTCAGGGATTTGCATCCCTACTTTTCATAAGTTTTTCTTTAATTCTAGTACTTAAGGATGATCTTTAAACCATCCCTAAGTACCTTATACTCTCTGGATCATCTTTAAGTGCTAGAATTAAAGAAAAGCTTACGAAAGGAAATGGTTCAAGTCACCCGCATCTACGATATGTATCCGCATCTATGTACTTTCTATTTAGATTTCGCAATATTTTTTTTAATATAATTTTTGAATATCTGATAAAATCCTAATAAAAGAGAAATGTAGTGCTAATGAGCTCTTCTACTTGTTTAAGTCCCTAACTAAACTTTTATCTCTCATTAAAAATATTTAACTCGAATGCATTGTTTTAAACAAGTTATTTCACTGTACCAAATGACATTAATCCTAAACTTTATTACTTGTGTGAATCGCTGGAATTAATTAACAAAGAGCTTATGCAAAAACTGAGGTTAACTGTGCAAAATGTTGTTTGTTCCACATTAAATGCATTACTCTCTGAATTCTTGATCAAGAACTCCAACTTGACTTGTTTCTATCTCTCTAAATGCAAATTCCCGCCTCGAAAGCATAAATTTCCCTTGAATTTATTTGAATTATGATGCTTGCAGAACGGCCAAAGCCTGCAATGCCGTGACTCACTGCATTCAGACGGTCTGGGAGAAGCAAAATGCCCCCGTGGACAATGATTCAATCTGCAAGATTTGCTTGGATATGGTGGAACAGGCCCGTGATCAATTGGAGAGCAATGAGACGCAGTCGGATCTCAAGGCTGTTTTTGAGGGATCATGCAATTTGATTCCCATCAAGTTGGTGCGCAAGGAATGCGTGAAGATGGCTGATGATTTTGTGCCTGAATTGGTGGAGGCTCTGGCATCTCAGATGAATCCACAGATGGTATGCTCAGTGGCGGGATTATGCAACAATGCCAACATTGACAAATTGCTGGAGATGGAGCAATCATCTTCGGAGGTTGATGAACTCGTGCCTCGTGTGGAGTCTGAAGATGCGGATGACTTCACCTGTGATCGTTGCAACAAGATTGCTGGGGAGATTGCTAAGAAATTCACAGATGCTGATCGTGACACGGTTCTGGAGAATATGCTGCTCTATTGTGGGAAGATGTCATCCTTCTCGGATGCCTGCTCTAGCATAGTTTTGAGCTACTTCAATGAAATCTACGATCACATGGTGAAGAACTTCAATAAGGACAGTATCTGCCATATCAGTGGAGTCTGCTCCAATAAATTCCACTCCCATCCGGACATCGTTGAGATCCGTCCAATGGCCAATGTTGGCGTCGTTCCAGTCAAGGATGACATTCCCTGTGAACTCTGTGAGCAACTCGTTCGTCATCTACGGGATGTCCTAATTGCCAATACCACCGAGGATGAGTTCAAGATGGTCCTGGAAGGACTCTGCAAGCAAACTGGAGCCTTCAGCGGAGAGTGTTTGAGCATTGTCGACCAGTACTATGATAATATCTACAATACTCTGGTCAATGAGCTGGATGAGAAGGGAGCTTGCTTCCTCATTGGCATCTGCCCGAAGGGAGTCGCAGGTTTCAATGAACACGCACCCATCATGCCACTCCTTCCGACCCTTCAGGCCCAGGAAATCCATGCAACTCTCAAAAAGATTGGACCAGCTCCCCCGAAGAAGCTCCTCGGAGACGGAGAACCTCAGCTGACCAATCAGGAAATCAACAACATGCAATTGCCTATTGATCGTCTGATGGGTCCACAGAATTCCTTCTATCTCGTCAACAACGGGCAATGGTGCATGCTCTGCGAATATGTCATGCACTTCCTCCAGGACGCGCTCTCATCCCCTGACAATGAGGTACAAAAACCATTTTTTTTTTCTTTTAACCCATTCCTTACCATTGTATTATACATCATACGCAAATTGAGTGATCTTTTAGATGATTTATTCCTGGGCAACTGATACTCAAATTGCTATCGGGAATGAATATTTAGTAACTTTAGTTCTTCAATTACTTGGAAAAATAGCACGACAGAGATGAAAATACATTTTGTTATTGTTTTCTTGCTTCATCCTAATGCAAAATTTTTGCTCAAAATGGCGGACGGAAAATTCCACATCCCTTCGAATTTGTTAAAATTGGGCTCTTTCCTCTTTCTTGATTTGAATTCTAGTTGCCAATTTGTTGTCTTGGATAGTTACTCTATCTAAATCAATAGAGTTTGTAATGAATCAATGTATAGAATTTAAATTCAGTGACCGTTAAGATATGTGTTTGACAGGGGCTCCCCGCGCCCCCATAATAGATAAAAAAAATTTCTTTTCAAAAAATCATCTATTAATCTGTAGGAAACTATTCCCAAAATATGAACATTATATCTCAAGTATTTCTGGTACATTGACTAAATGGGTTAATCGGCTGAAAAATAATATACACCTTGAATTTCTCTTCAGGAAAAGATCAAAGATGAAGTGAACAAAGTTTGCGACAAGATTCCCCGAACCTTTTCGCCTGAATGTCACAATTTCATCGAAGTCTACGGAGATGCCGTCGTTGCTCTTCTGGTCCAAGACATTGATCCGAACGTTGTAAGTACATTAATTGATTTCAGGGTAAAAATTAAATATCTTTTGCCATTTCTAAAATGATTCATCTAGAAAACCGAGATATTTAACATTTTCTGTTAAAAAAGAGTTTTTGCTACTAGTCTGCCCCTAGCGGAAGCTTGATGAACTTTAAATGTTCTAGAAAGTTGTAGTGTATTCCAAGACCTTTCATTTTTGCTTTAAATGACCACAATTGGTTAATTCAAATTGAAGATATTATCGATCCAAGACGAAAAATTGAATACGATGAGTGCTTTCAGATGATCTCAAAAATTGATTTTTTTGATCAACATAAACAGAAATCTGTTTCTCCAAACAGCTAAGGTCTTTCTTAATAAAAAAAAAACAATTTTTGATTACATCATCCGTTGCTGTATCTGCATTTCGAAAACTTACCAAAGTATCCACTCCAAATTATTAAATGTTTGTGATTTTCCTAAGTGATGTACCATATACACTAATGCAGATACAGCAGTGTGAGAGAGGAAAACAACATTTATAGGCAGTTGCTTTTATCAACCAGTGTCGTAAAAACAATTTTGTCATTTTATTATTCTTATCTAAATATTTATTTTATTCATTTGGGATATTCTCTATCAAAAAGAAACTTTATTTGAACAATAAATATTTGAATTACATGTTCAAACTTCCTTTATCTCATTATTGAGGAAATCTTTTCTAAAAAAAAATATTTTAAATTCTAAAGAAAAACACAAAACCATAATTTTGGAACAAAAGATATGTTAAAAGGGAAGAGCACCAACGATCGGCAGTGTTCCTCGGATCGTCAGGTTAATATTGTAATGTAACTTAAAATAAAATTAATATTTAAATATTTAAAAATTATTAGCTACTTTTTACCATTTAACTATCACAAGAATGCAGTGCATTAGCTCAGATTTAATTTATAAAACCAGTTTTTCGTGATACACCTGATTAAATTCATGACGGTCCGAGGTACAGAGTACATATTTGCAATTAGACCTATTTTTTTATTAATTTATTGTAAAAATTTAAAATCCAAATGCACAGATATAGTTAAATGGATCACTACTAAACCGATTAGCATCCACAAAAATACCAAATAGTGTTTTGAAGCTTATATTTTCAACTAAATATCGAGCATGTCTCTTAACATTCCGATCGTTCCGATCCGTGGTACTCTTCCCTTACTTTGCATTAATTCTGTGCTCTCCTGAATTCTTGCAGTGTTCGTTAGAAAATTTTCCTCTTTCAAATCAAAAGAATCAGATTTTTCTCCAAAGCTTTTGACCCTTAGTGTGGGTCTTCTTCAGTGGGCTGAGAAAATATATATTTGTTTGAGAATTATTTTTAACAATTTTTCATCCTCTTACTCAAAACTTACTCAATTTAGAAACTTTTAAAAATATGAAAAATGTCTAACGTCTGATTAACAATTACGCATTGCCACATTCTCTCAAAATTTCCCGGGTATATTCATTATTTTCTTAATTTTTAACTACTTTTTTGATATTTCTTGTTGCTCTACCAGTTGGATCTCTCACTATCGCTTTGTCTACTGAATTCTCTAGCTTTTCTTTCCTCTCTCTCAACGGCATCCAACTTTGCATTAACCCTTCACATTATGCTATCTTTCACCTTTGAAATATTTTATTTTATTTTATTTATTTATTGGGGTACCTTTTTGTTTATTGTAATATCATATAAAATGAAATTTAAATTATCAAAGAATAAAAAAAAAAACGGACCTACTACAGAAGATCCTTGTATCCAGAAAACGGTCTGACTTGAATCATCTTGCCCTTAACAGGAGTTAATTAATTGGGGATGCATAATAATGGACCCAAGTGGAAGCCTGGGTTTAGCGGTCTTGTAAGCTACGTCCCCACTGTAATCTAATCCAAACAGGTAATCCCTTCAATTTCTTACTTACTTACTTACTTATCCGGCGCTACAAACAATTACTGGTCTTGGCCTGACTCAGGACCCGCCGCCACTCGAGCCTGTTACGCGCCACTGTTCTCCAATTCCGCACCCCTAATGACCTGGCGTCCTGCTCCACGCCGTCGGTGGACTAAATGAACACGCCGCTAAATGTTGTAGGCGACGTCAAGTAATAGTTTTATTCTAAAACCCTCTTTAGACCGATGGTATCGACCAAAATCCCAAAAGCCAAAATCCCGACGAGACAAAATCCTGAGTGGGTCGAAATTCCCAATGGGTCTAAATCCCGAAAAGCGAAAGTGCCTAAAGGGCCAAAATCCCGAATAGTCAAAATCTTGAAAGGGACGATACGGAGGATAATGTGTGGAATAATTTTTCAAAACACAGCAAATTTCTCTTGGGATTTTGATTTATTCGGGATTTCACCTCATTTGAGATTTTGGTCATTTCGAGTTTTTGAATTTTGAGAATTTTAACTCTTGAGGATTTTGGTTTTTGGAATTTTGGGTTCTCAGGATTTTGGTTTTTCAGGATTTCGGGTTTTCAAGATTTTGATCCATTCGGGGCTTTAGTTTTCGGGATTTTTCCTTTTTTTGGGTTTTTGATCCATTCAGGATTTGAGTTTTTTTTCAGGATTTGGGCTTTCGGTTTTCGATTGGAACCTCTTTGAACTAGATACATTGTCTAGTTCCCGAGGGAGTTAAGTTCAAAAAAAAAACATCTTAAGTGACCATCAGATGGTGTTAGACTTAAAGTTTACCTATATAGTTTAACTGTTATATTTTCTTAAAATACGAAATCTTTGAAAAAAATGTTCAATCGGAATACATTCTGTATCAGATTCTGAAAAATGTCTGCAATTGCTTTTTGTTTAGAAAGGACAATGGGCAAAATGGTCCAACCTTTCACCACGAATTAGACCTATACCATCGAATAGGTATTGGCAAAGGTAATAACTTTTGTTCCAGGACCAACCTCAAAAGTATGTAGAAAAAGCACTAGAGCATAAAACATATTTGACGTATTTTCTAACAAAACTCCTTTTATACAGTAACGGTTTATGTTTATATTATATTGGTTGTTTCAAAGAACAATTTGTAAAGGCAGGCTCAAGGAAGATTTTTCTAGAACAAACCATAGCTTTATCGGTGGAAATTTTCGGAGGGAAGCTCCGTCCGAACACGGCAACACAAGCTGGGGAGTCTTTAACCCAAAAGATAAAAAAAAACTCACTCTTCTCCAGAGCTTTCGACACGCTCCGTGCCTTTATCAGTGATCGAGTGATGTCAAAGATCACTGGGTTTCGTTATTTGGGGGATCCTACAAACTTGGCGGGAGGGTTCCAGGGTGCTCATGCAAATATTTCGGAGACACAGCACCAAACACTCTTCAATCATCAGAAGACAACTGATATAGCTTTATGATTTCATTTTCTCTGCAATTTTCCATATCTTCCTCATAAATCTTCAAAAAAAAATTGAATATCCCTCAAATTCATAAAAAGGATTGTCCTGTAAAGAAAAGTTTTTAATGCAGAAATATTTTCTTTGAAAAAATAGTTAAAACCTCTTAAGGTCGAAGGGCCCTAAAAGATATCGTTATTCAGAAACTTTGAATAACAAATTCAGAGTAAAAATATGTTAACGGCCCCTTTTCAACCCTATGATCTTCAATAAGCCCTAGCACCTTTTCTAAGGAGAATATTTCTGTAAAGAAGACAAAAGTATGCAATACTTTTAATGCAATTAAAGGATATTCAAGGATATTTGAAGAAAATCTGAATGATTACAAGAAAAATGGAGAAATAGGGAAATGGTTTCTTCTGGGAAATGTTCCTTGAGTTCTCCATTCGAAATCGTTCTTTTACTCTATCAAATTGCGATACGCTGTTATTGAGAAACAAAGAAAGTTTCATAAAATAGGCATACCCATTTCTTAAGAACACTTACTTTAAGATATTGCAGAAAATTGACGTGATGCACGATAAGTTTCTTTGGGAGATATTTTGAAGACACACCAAGAACTCCGAAAATAACGGTGGTTTCCCAAGACACGAAAGTCAAAGTTGAGAATTCTCATAAGTATATCGTTAATTTCCCAAGGACTGAAAGACCTTTTTGACTTGGGTCTCGGTAACTTACTAATACCTACAAAATGAGCCTAGTCCAGTCTCTGGGGAAGGGTTGGATCAGCTTCCATACATTTCTGCTCATTGTCCTTTAAGTCCCTTGGGATCTGGGCAAAGCTTCTAGTCTGAAGATCATATAGGTTGACTTTAATACGTCCATTCATTAGGTTTGCCCACAACTTCACATGTGCCCAAGTCGCAGGCAGGAAGACGTTGAAATCTTCGCTCCGGACAATCTCGAAATTACAGTTGACATCTCAAACACCGGTGCCGACAAGCCGATGTGCCCCCTCTGTCTTTTGGCTGTGAAGGATCTCAAGGAAGCAATTGAGAGTGATAAGTCCAAAGCAAACATTATGCGTAATCTCGAAACCCTCTGCAACCATCTGCCTCAGAAATTGACTCCAGAATGCAAAGACTTTGTCGATACTTATTCTTCCGAGCTTATTGATATGCTCTTCAATGACTTCAGCGAGCAGGAAATCTGCGTGAACTTGCGTCTGTGCAAGGATAACAAACCAAAGGTCCACAAGGAGCACAACGACATCATCACTAATGAGATTCCCGATGACACGGTCAACGGGCAATTTATCACGGACAATTATTTCCCGCCAAAGCGCTACGAGACTACTCCTGAATGCCTCTTGTGCGAACGTGTGATCACTGAGGTGGAGAAGAAGGTGGTCAACAAGAAGTCCAAGGAACAAATCAAACATGCTCTGGAACATGCTTGCGACAAAGTTAAGAAATTGAGAGAGAAATGCTTAGATTACGTTGAGAAGCATGGAGATCAAATTGCTGAATTGATTATGAAGGATTTGGCGCCAAAGGAGATCTGTCACATCCTCGGCTACTGCTTCTTCCATCCTGAAGAATACAACAATGAACCTGATTGTAGGTAGTCTATTCCTGGGTTAGTATCTTTTTACTGAGGTTTTTCTTAAATTTCAGTGGAAATTGACGAAGCAATCTCCATCACGGTTATTGCTAAACCTGCTGCACCTGCGAAGCTTGAATCCTCTCCCCTCCGAGACTCCAATCAGTGTACACTGTGTCAGTTCATCATAACGCAACTGGAGAAGGATCTGATCAACAAGAAAACAGAGGATGAGGTAAAGAAAGCCGTAATGACCGTCTGCGAGAGATTACCGAAGAAATTTGCTCAGCAATGCGATGAATTCGTCAATCGATATGCCGAAATTATCCTCTCAATCCTGGCCACAGCTCCTCCAAGTGAGGTCTGCAAGAAGCTTGGATTGTGTTCTCAGACCAAAGTTGAACTGCCTCCGCAGTATGTCGAAAGCAAGAAGGAAGTAACCGAATGTGCCATTTGCCAGTTTGTAATCATCGAACTGGACAAACTGCTGAGTGATCCGCAAATCGAAAAGGACGTTGAGAAGCTTGGATATAAAATCTGCTCCAAGATTCCATCCAAATTCTACGGACAGGTACGTTAATATTTCTTCCAAGCCCCTTGCAATCGTTCTGAAGATCTTTTCTTTTTCATAGTGCAAAGAAATGATGGATATCTACGGACACAGCTTGATTAACTTGATCCTGGCCAAGAGCGACCCGGAGAAGATGTGCGAAAAAATCGGAATGTGTTTCGCAGGTGAAAATCCGGGATTCGTTCAATTGTTCGATGGCGGCATCACTCCAAGGGAGAGTGATGTGGAGCCCATTGAGCCCCAGAAGGAAATCAAAGTCCAGCCTTATCTCGTGGGAGACAATGAATGTACTTGGGGACCATCCCATTGGTGTGCAAATGAAGAGAATGCTAGAAAATGCAACGTAAGTAAATTGTGCCTTTTGATGCCCGGTCCGTAGATAAATTCAGATAAAAAGACACGGATTCAGACTTAGATTCTTCTATTCCTTTATTAATCGATGTATTAGTAATAAAGGAGGAGAAGAATCTAGATCTAAATCCTCGTTTTTTTTTAAACTAAATTCTGCATTATACTTTACCGAACTGGAATCCGATTTTTTCTCTTTTTTCTTTTCCGTATTGAGCTATGGAAATCTTTAAAAAAAAGTATAATTGAAACACTTAAGATCTGAAACTAAAGTTATTTTTATTTTGAATACCAATGGTTTCGTAAATACCAATATCACTTCGCTTGAACTGATCAATCGTTTTCCGATTTAATATCAGTTTATGTACCGAATTTTCAAAACATATTTTTTTCTTTTAAGTTTCTTATCACTCTTTAATTTTGATTAATGTCCTAGACACATTTACGACTTAAGCCGAGAGACGACTTTGTGGAAAATGATGGAAATGTAGTTTGACTATTATTTCTAATATAATTACGCTAAGCCGTCTCTCGGCTAATCCTCAGGTCTGTCAAAGCCCTAAGGCAGCGTTTTTTTCAAGGCTAATCGATTTTATTTTTATGAGAAAATTTCAATATTTGAGACTTTTTTATTGTTGTAGGTCTACTTAATCCTTTCCAAATAACTAAACCCGATCCATCAAACTGTTTATTAAATATAACGCTTTAATTTTTTTAATTGTTTTTTTTTTATAAAAATTCACCGGTTTGACATAGTGCAGTATATTATCGATTATGGATAAATAAATTCGTTAATTTCTTCCAAAATGATATACGATGATTTGTGGCGACCGTGTGGATGTAGATGATGTCAGAAAATGGAATCTCAGTCTTTTTTAACTCGTTCTTCTCTTTATTTTTTTATGATGCCTTTATGATGCCCTGAAAAAGGTCCCAACCAAAGGACCGAAACGTTGGTAAATAAAAAATAAAGAGAAGAACGAGTTAAAGAAGACTGAGATTCCATTTTCTGACATCATCTAAATTCGTTAATCTTCTAATTATTATAGCCAATTGATACCTTTCGAACAAGGAAAACTTATGGTGAAATAACCCAAACTTTTAGCTAAACTTTTATATTTTTATGCTGTTTGGGATTAAAGACTTATACATCGTCTTAAAATAGTACAAAAAATCTATGAAAATTAAATTCGATTTTTGACTTTGTTTAAACGATTTAGTAAAGGTGAAAATCTTAGACAGAACCAAATTTAAACTAGGTTTAATTTTTATCAACTAATCGAAACATTTCCAAAAATATCCGTAATTTAATATTTTTCTCGAATTATTATTCTACTCATTTTGAGTTAGTTAATGAATTGAATTTCCATCAGCTAAGACAAGCTAATTAATAAGTTTCATTGCTTTACATTGAAATTTTTCATTCATCTGTCGTAAATCGGTGCATTTTGTGTTTTTTCTCAATTATTTAATTACTCTAAAATTTAATTATAAATGTTTAGTCTAATTTGAAGCTTAGTAGGGTCACTGAAAATTAGTAGTATTTGATGCTCGTTCAGTAATTTATTTCAGATAAAGGACGCACGGATCTAGGTTTAAGATCTAGGTCAAAATACATGTTCTTTTTCATCTGAATTGACTGAAAATTTTTCGATCAAAACTTTTTTACGGAGTATACAATACAAGGAGATCTAGGTAGACTTAGCGCCTAAGTCGTAAATATAAAAAGATCGAATTGTGGCAAGAATTTAAAAATTGAAGATTTATAAAGGTCTTAAATATCAAAAGTTTATCCGAATGAATTAACTTTGATTCCCTAATAGAAGATTTTCGATAAATCTGGAAGAAATCTGCAGATATACTAAACAATATTTCGGAATATTAAAAGATCTAAACCAATAGGTTTTTAAGAATACAAAAAAAGCATAAAATTCTTATTTTCTTATTTTAAATTAATTGAGAATAGAATTTTAGATTTTTTATAAAATATTAATTGTTCTTAGCTGAGAGTCTTTACAATCTTTTTTAGAATCTAGTAAAATTATTGTACTATTATTGCTAACTTTTTTATTTAATTTTCTTTAGCATTATTCATTTTATTTATTTTTAAAACATGCGCTGCGAAACTAAAGTCTTAATTTTAGTTAATAAAATTAGAACATTACGATCACCTTCAGAATAGCTTAATATTAAGAAATTTCCAAAAAAGATCTTTAGAATATATATTTTTTTAATTATTTTATTTTTATTGTTTTATATCAGTTTATAAAACGTTTTCGGTATTTATTAGAATTGTTCTAATTTTGGATTTCAAATTCATTTTCTTCAATTTCAATTCTGAGCTGGTACTCTTGAAAACATATTTCAGATATACATAGTTTAAACAATTTCACATTTGATTAATAGCGGCCACCGACGCGTCGTCTTAGAAAAAAAAATCAGCAAAGAATACACAAAAACTCGTTTAGGAAATTTTTATATTGAATAAGTTCAAGTTTAATTTTTGAATGAATTATTTTAATTGTTTTTTTTTCTAAAAAGGAGTGAATAAATTTTACATAATAAAACACAAATATAGCTTTTATTAGTTAGTGAATGAAAAGAACTAAAAATGATGCGATTATTTTGTCAATAAAAAATTGAATTAGTCCAGAGTCTCAATTCAGAAAATTAAACATAGGAAAGTAATTAAATGAATTTTGGTAAAAATTATACGTAAAGAAAATTTCATTTTTCGTACAACATCATTTTAAATGTTAATTTTTTTCTTGTTTGACAAATACAACCTGAGAATGAGTTTTTATGGTATTTCGCTCTGAAATTATTTGGAATTTAAATTGAATTTTTGAATGGTACGACATTTTTTAAAACACTAATTGCAATAAGTCCAATTATATAAAAGAATAATCAAATTTCTAAAAACATTTAAATTTTAAATGACAATTTATAATCTTTTACCGATTAAGGGCAGAATCACATTGACAAAATGCTCGCCGTAGCTTCACCGTATTTCGTCAATTTACGCATTTTCATTGCACTTCTTACGCAATTTTTCCATTACCGTATTACCTTATTTCATACTCGGTGGCGCTACGTGAAAATAATATAAGAAAATTGAAGAAATAAATCGAAAATACGATAAACGGTGAGCAAAAACAGTGTAAGAGAAATTAATCGTACAGTTATCGCATTTTCGTTTTATTTCTTCAATTTACTTATTTTATTTTCACTTAGTGCCAACGAGTATGAGATAAGGTAATACGATAATCGAGAATTTGCGTAAGAACAGCAATGAAAATGCGTAAATTAACGAAATACGGTGAGCATTTTACTGTCAATGTGATTCTACCCTAAAGAGAGTTTGCGTATCTAATATTCAAAAGTCTTGTATTGGAAGTTTTTTGCTTCTCAGTAGATAATTGTATAAGTTAGCATTATCTTTTAAATCTTTTAAGCTGTGTTTTGTCAGTAGGATCACCAACTGAGATATTTGCATTTCTATTTGCATTTGATCTATTGCTTGTAGATATAAAGCAGATGCAAATATATCAATTGTTGATACAACCGGCGATTTCCATTTTATTTAATAATCTCTTTATCAACCAAAAATATTCTTTAAGACTCTCGTTGTCCCCAAAGCCATATTTTTGATAGAAAATTAGGATCGTAGGGTAAAATGAGGTAATTTGGAACCATTTACAATTTGGGACACTTGATATTCTTTCACTGTTTCAGATAAGCAAAGAGAAAATAAAGACCGTAAAAAAGAAGGAAAAGACGTTTGAGAAGAAGAAAAGGAGCAGGTTTCCTTCTTTTAAATCTCTAAAACAGTGAGAAAATCTCAAATGTCCCAAATTGTAAATGGTTCCAAATTACTCAATTTTACCCTAATTAACTTTTGGTAGGGGAAAGAGACCTGGCTGGGAATGATAACTTTTCGATCCTATCGAATCGTTAATATCGATACCGATAAATTGATATAGTCGATTAAGCGAATATCTACTTTTTACGCATTGTTGAGCCATTTCTTGCGATACTCTTAAAAGAATGTGACTTTTGAAAAATATCTAAAATTAGTTACAGAAAGTTTTATTTTAAATATCATCCCTGCTTTTAAATTTTTCAATTTTTTCTTATTTCCCTAAGCAAAAATTCTATTTTATTAATCTCTTTTATGTTTTGACTTTAAAATATTCTTTCCAAAACTCAGAAAATTATCCTAATTTTTTATACAACGCTTAGTATACTCACTAGTATAGATTTTATTGAAACAACTCGATGAGTATTGTTGTCACATTTATTTATTAAATAATTAAAGAATAATCCACCGAGGCTCAAATATGCAAGCTCTCCGCTATTCAAAAGCTGGCCACTTTCCCTACATATTTTCCTAACATTTTCACATTAAATACAAATTTGGCAAGAACTTTACCAACCTGTTGTAGGTCTATCTTTAAAGATTATTTGCCAATTTGAATATTTACAGCGTTTAGCAACAACTTTATCAAGTATATTCTTCTGTATTGCCTAGGTCAGCAAGTCTTTTTATAAGCAATGCTCTAAAACTCTTATACAAAACCGATGAATAATCAATTTAATTAGAAATTTATAATTATTATTTCATTATTAAGCAGATGAATAAAAAGTAATTTTCTTTTATTTCAAAACATTTCACTAGATGATGGATCACTGTGCTGAGAAGTACTGGAAAGATGGCAAAGCAGGAGCGTAGAGGCAGAAGAGAAGGTGATGGACTTTCAACATAATAAATCTGTTGTTTACCCCTTTCTTACAATAATCTTCATAGTGTTATGAGAATGAGGAAACTTAATAATTTTTACCAAAAAAAAAAATGAAAATCAAGATAAATAAAATATTTTAACTATTAATTTTAG
The DNA here is from genome assembly GCF_024763615.1 of Phlebotomus papatasi. NCBI lineage: Eukaryota > Metazoa > Arthropoda > Insecta > Diptera > Psychodidae > Phlebotomus > Phlebotomus papatasi. The sequence continues at coordinate 8,747,328 of NC_077222.1, read as the reverse complement.
CACAGTCCTTATACGGTTATAAGAGGTTTTTATGATTTCTAAACAAGAAATAGTTCTGTACAGTGTAATTGAGAAGATGTATAGAGGAGGAAAATGTTTATATTTTGCAAGATGAGGAAAAAAAATGAGAGATTCAGCTGTATTTTTATCGCTCTAAATATCGATGACTGTGACGATGTAGATTCATGAATGTAAAGGAATAAGTCGAGAGATTGAAATAAAACTATTTGGATTTTTCGTTTTGAGTGTTCTTTTGAAACCACTTGAGGCCAAAAATGTGGCTGGGTCCGGGTATACTTCCTCAAATCACAAAGAATGACGGTGGCAAAAAAAAGAGAATTTTCCAAGTGAGAAAAACCGCAAAAGAGTTTGTGTTTGTGATGTTTGGGTGAAATGTATGTGAAAATTTTTTGGGCAGACATGCGCATCCGATGGGACTGGCAATCTGTCATTTGTGCAGGAGAGTGAAAACTGTGGGAAAATCCTGAGTATATGTGTAATAGTGAAGAAATTACATTGAATTACATTATGAGGTAGACGCAATAAAAGGGACGTGATTTGATTAAGTGATTAGCATTGAATTCAAACATCAAACAAAAGTTGTTGTGGAACGAGAAAACATTGTGTCTTTTTCGCAATTTTCCCAATTTAACACTGTAGATAGCTTGTTGGTTTTTTTTCCTTTATGAAATTTTTCACTGGAATTTCCATCTATTTTACCTTTTAGCTGTTTTGTGTCAGTTAAAAAAATTTATTCAACTGTTGCAAATGCCAAAAATAGGGTCACATTGTAGATGGTTGTCATGATAGAACACAAGACAATTTAGCATTGGAAAATTGTGTCGTTTTTCTCTTATTTGTTTGTTAGATGCAATATCGATTTACCCGGCTACCTGCCCTCCGACAGCAACAATACACAAAGTGCACAATTTTGTCAGTGTGTCTGTGTGTGACTTATTGATGAATTGAAATACTGTTGCATTCGCCAAAAAGAAAAACTAAAGAAAAATAGACGATTTTTCTTCTTCTGCCCCAAACATGAAGCTAAAATCAACCCCTCCCTAACACCGAAAAAAAAACAATCAAGACCGAAAAATGTGATAACTCAAAAAATCTAGAAATAATGTAACCCCATAGAGACTATCTAGAAAAAAACCTTTGGCTAAATGAAGGAAAATGTCTGAGGCAATGTTGACGAATCAGTCGGAGCATCAATCAGAAGAATTAAATTTTACCGCTTTCACTGATTTATGTCGTTTTTGTTCACTAAAAAATGGTCCTAAGCTGCATCTGTTTGACAAAGAGGCCGAACAGAGGCAGATCATCTTCAAAATACGCTCCCTACTGCCAGTGGTGGTGAGGTTTTTTGTCGTCTCAGTTGAGCCTTGGCACTGGCCGAGCTATCACTATTAATTTGCACTTGATGCACATTTTTGTAGATAACCAAGGAGGATTTTTTGCCAAAGAAAATTTGCGAGCTTTGTGTTAATCGACTGGAATTGCTATTTGAGTGGAGGGCCAATTGTGTTCAGACCGATGTTGTGCTGCGGACCTATGCAGAATCCATGAGAGCTGTTACTGCCACAATAAACTTTCAGGTGAGTCGTACACCTTTCCCGGACCTCTTTCTGTAGGGGAATTCTGTAACAGTATGACAATGTTATATGACAAATTTTCGTGGTAAATCCAGGAGCAAGACAACATTAAAGCCCAGTCAGCGTCGAATGACCATTCCAGGAAGCTCCAGGAAAAATATTTGAATTTGTCATATGACATTGTCATGCAGTTACAGAATTCCCCTACTCGATAGCTGCTTCAGTACGGTTGTTCCGTTCCGTATGACAAAATTGTATACCCCTCAATCTACAAAGAACGACACGGAATCTCGCCAACCTATTACTGAAAAATAGTTTTCTGCAATAAAATTCTTTCTCTAAAAATCAATGAACCATATTTACCACGAAAAAATGTGATTCTATTAAAGTTCTAAATCATAAATTAGGATGTGAAAATTAAGAGATAGAAACTGAGATAGGGTCTAAGGAACACTTATTGGCAGTTTAAAAACTGACTGAACTATTGGCACCCTACCCATTCTGTTCCATTTGGCATACGAAATTTGAATACATATCCTTAGAGGAACAGGCAAATTAACGGAAAAGCGTTATATTACATGAAATTATTAATTTATTATTATTTATGTATTTATAATTTATATAACTGCTTTTGAGCTAGTGCTCTTGAAAGAATTCTTCAGAAGTACAGAGTTTATAGAATTTCGTATTTGAGTAATAGCGGCCACCGCCGTCTTAGCGTTGGTGAGCAACCTCCAGAGAGTGAAAACGGTGGAAAACTCTTTCTCAGGTTGTATGAGCCATCTGCATCACCCAGAAGGAGTCACTTCTCTTTTTTTTGTTCCCCCCCTTACCCCTTTGTAGGTCTAAAACCCTTGGGCTTATTATGACCAAGAACCATTTCTAAAATGCTAAAATGCTAAATAAATAAATAACAAATAACAAACAACACAAATGAATTACAATTTGTCTCCTTATAAAATTAACTCACACACATTTAAGACTGTCTCTCCATTTCTCTTTTATTATATTAAATAAATTTCAATATTTTGACGAAATTTCCAACACGTGTTCCCTGCCGAACAGATGTTCTTTCGACCCTAATAAATAAATCTAAAAAACAAATTAAATCATTTGTAGTATTTTTTTTAGTATTCATTTAAAGCATTTAGTGTCCTTCGGTAATCATTTTTCGCCTAAAATATTCAGAAGTTCCCTCTTTTAACATGTTATAAAGGAACTGTACCAAATTTCGGTCAGCTTGCAATTTCGGCCATACCTTTCTTCTTCAAATTTCTTTGAATTTTTAGTTTTTGCACACTCTAAAAATTTTACAATGCAAAAAAAAGAAAAATTACTTTGTTAAAATTCCGGAAAAGCAAGGAGAATCAAGGTGGTCGAAATATTATTCATAGCTATGTCCGCTAGGTCTATGCTTTTATTCATTTTAAAAAATATCAAGAATGATTTTAGAGAAAACAAAGATGATAAACTATCTGTGAGCTTCCAAGCAACATTTCGGCAACTATGCCGAAATTTGATACAATTACCCTAGTAATATCTAAAAAATTAGGATAAATAATTTTTCATAATAAAATAACAGATTGATCAGTAAAAAAAACAAGCTTAATATTTCAAAAAATTATCATTAAAAACTTCAATTGTGGTCCATGAAATATTTAATTTATTTTGTGAAACACTGAAAGGCTTTGGATTATTTTAAAATAATCCAAATAATGCTAACATAGTTTAAACCGTTAGGTAAGACTGTTTGAAGATTAAAAATAGTATACTTTTATATGGAACATTAATATGGATCCCGGTCAAAATGTCGAAAGCCAAAACCTCGGACATTAAAATCCCGAATTAGCCGAAATGGCAAAAGCCAAGTCCTGAATAGTCAAAATCCCGTATGGGTCAAGATCCGGAAATACCAAAATCCCAAATGGGTCAGAATCCTGAATAACCAAAGTTCCAAAGAGTTAAATTTCACACAAGCCTATCACCCAATACTTAGAATACTAAGCCCTGCTTGTAGTTTCGGTTATACGGGCTTCATACCTAAGGCTTGGCCATATGGCTTAAATTCCCTAATTCGTTCTTAATCAGGATTTTTTGGGAAATTATCACTTAAGATTGGACAACACGGGCAAGTGATCCATTAAATTTTGAAAAATCAATAAAATTGGTTGCTATTTTGAATTTCGAGACTATCGGGAAGTGGGCTAAACTTTAGGTCTGAAGCCAGCCTTAGACCGTCTTCAGACTGGAGGTTTAGCAGTTCCCGAGGGTCTCAAAACCTTAAACAGTAACCGATTTTATTGATTTTTTAAAATGTAATAGGTCATTTGCCCTTAATAATCCAATATTAAGTCAAAATTTTCTAAAATATCTTAACTGATAAGATATTAGAGAAGTTAAGCCAAATGGCTAAGTCTTAGGTCTGAATCCCGCATTTGGGTTTGGCTATAAGAGAAAACTATTTTTTCAATGTATTTCTTTAAAAAAAATCCCTGTGAAATGTTAACATTAAATTGTGAATTATTCTTATGGTTCAAATGTGTTTCGAAGACATGTTTCAAGAATTTAGCAATATTAAAAAAAAAAACCAGACCATTTGGAAATGAAGATTGGAGCTGTTCAATCCATTCGAGATATTGGATTTTCGGGTTTTTAGTCTATTTGGGATTTTGACTTTTCGGAATTTTTCCTATTCGAGATTTCGACCATTTTCCGACTTGTTCGGGAGTTCGACCTATTTGTGATTTTGGCTATTCCGGATTGCGACCTATTCAGGATTTACACCTATTCGGGAGTTCGAACATATCGGGATTTTGGCTTTCGGAATTTCGGCCAATGGTGTCTACACATTAGAAGCAAGTTTCGTCAAAAATTGCATTTAAAAAAAAAAACTGACATTTCTGCTTAGAAGGATAGGGGAAATTTTCTCAAAAAAGGAATTTTTTAAAGAAATTTCTCCTAGTGTGTAGAGGCCTTAACAGCATGTAACATAATATGAAGTTATTGGGCTTGATTAAAAAAATTATATATGAGATTTTAGTTATATATTTACGTTAAACGTATTTTAGCGTTTTATAGAAATGTTTCAGATGATCTCACAATAAGAAGTTTTCACTTGTGACCATACTTAGGCATATATAATTCTTATTTAAAACGCAAGAAAACAACAAAATATTAAATTTATAATATAAATAAGTAAATTCGAAAAAGAATTACGTTGAATAAACGTGAAATCTTTAATATTGCTCAAACGGATTTACAAGGGTGTAACTCGATTTTTTTTACGATTTTGTGTTTCAACTCTACTTTAAAAAGGAATTTAATAAATTTACAGATAACCAAATCAATTAATGCAATATTAAAAATATTTTACAAATTTTTATTCTTCTTTTCGTATTTTCCCGATTAATTTGAGGGTTAAAAATTTCTTATGTTTGTTATATTTATGAAACAGTGTTTGTCATCTTGTCACTCTCATTCGAAAGAGGTTTGCTTATTATTTGAAATTATAAAATCAAAACTATATGAAAAAACTTGAAAAATTATTTAGAAAAAATGTATTTTTGATATTGACTCCTGCAAAAGCGTTGGACTCTTGAAAATTCTAGTGAACGATATAGTTGAATGAATTAATGAATTTCTGTTTTGTATACGAAGATACACAGTATTGACAGAACATAATTTTGACTTTATGACAAATTTTGGTTTTCAAAAATTATAAGTCAAGATCTGTGTAATATTTGCAGTTAAGGAAAATAGCTCTTACATTGGGTAACCGCTCGAATACTTCAAAAAAATATAACAGATAGACTATTAAGGATCTTCCATAATATTAAAAAAAAATGCTCTGGTTTTGGAAAAATATTCTAAAGAACTTTATGAATTTTCTCGTGATATATCGTAATCTTTTATAAAATTAAGTATTATTATTAGGGAAATGCTACCCCATGGCAAGTGGCCTTCAATGTTGAAGCGACTTTCTCACATTCACATACAGATTCGTATGGAAATTGTCCTGCATTCGTGACCGTTACACGATATATGTCATAATCGAGGTGTGACTTGTACATAGGACACTGTGCCTTGTAAAGAGGGATAAATATTCTACATTTCCGTCTAAAAAGTTTTTCGTAACTCGAAGTGTAAGCTGAGTTTGGAAGCAATTTATGTGTTGGCTTCAAACAGCTCCATATAAAAAAAAATCTTTAGCCAGGGGTTAGGGGAAATGTTTGCATGGTTCGCACAGAGTGAACCTTCAAGCAACGCAAATTTTCTCTTTGTTTACAAAGAGCCAGTTCGTCATTTCTTAGCCATAAGATAGATAATTATTAAGCTCATGAAACGAGATGAGAAATGGTAGGGGAGCTCTTTGCAAACAAAGAGAAAATTCGCATCGTTTGAAGGTTCACTCTGTGCGAACCATGCCTACATTCCCCTATATAGAATTTATCTAATAAAACCGGCTTTCTCCGGTTAAAAATAAAAAAATAGCTCTATTCTCAAATTCAAAAATTAACAACAAAAAAATATATTAAAATAAGTTTCAGAATCTTTAAGAAGATTGGATCGTTTTAAATAGTAATGACGTGTAAATATAATTGATATTGATCGATTTTTTAAGTATAAATATTTTATTATTTTAATTGTAAAATATTTTTTTATAATAAGGTATTCATCATAATAAGCCGATAACCTTCAGATCTATATGAAAGGATAAGGTACGGATTAAAAAGATCAAAGAGAAGTGAATTAATTTGATTTTGAATATAAAATTAATCAAAATTATCCTCTCTGTGAGTATTTATTTTGTTCTATTTTTTATTTCTACCTACCTATCTATACTCTCTACTTGGAATATTGCAAGGAAGACATATGTAGTTACCACAGATAGCATTATTCTAGTGTGTAGCAGTTAGGTTTAAATATTTCGAAAACACCAATAGATTGACTAAAAAACCTTACGTTTTTGAAAAAAACCAAAAATCCTAATATGAATATTCCTGTTCTTCTGACTTTACGCTTTCCACCAAATTTTTAAAAAAAATTCCTCTAGCCGGTTAATTTCTGCGATTGAATCAAATCAATAATTTCTAATTCGTTTTGCAATGTATTCACCCACAGAGCCCAAAGACATACATAGACTATAAAGTTTTCCCTCGGAGTTACCACCCTTGTGGGTGAAAATTTTTCTCTTCATTTCCACTAACTGCCAATGTCGCTGTTGTATGTTGTACACTTTAAATCAATAAAAACACTCTAGAATGCCTTTTTTCTCTCTTCCCCGATTTTCTTTTTTCAATTTTATTTTATTTTATGTAATAAGCTACTACATACCTTTCGCTGTAAGTACATTGTACACAATTTTTGTAATCTATATCAGATAGTCTATTTATTTGGCTCGTTGTCACAAACACCAAAATCCCAGAAGAGAGAGAGGAGAATTTTCCTGACTTGGGACTTTCTGAGATGTGTATGTATGCCTTTCCATGTAAAATGCCGAATGGGGGGATCGAGAACGCGGCTCTCGAAATTCGACGGAGGGACGTTGTATTGATCCTTCACCCCAGACTCATGCTCAGTATGAGGAGGGGACATGAGGGTGGTATGAGGAATAACTATACATATTTGCTTGCGACTGTAAATACTGTACCACTCCCTCCCCCTAACACCCTACATCCTGCCTCTAGTGAGTGCACCTAAAGGGACACACACACCAGGGTGGCCCTTGCCTTGCGGCGACGTCGATTCTCTCTTCCTGGCTACCCTCGTGCAACCCCCAGTCACGGAAGTGTCCGCTGTCGGTCAATGCAGACAATGTGAACTACCACCCATCCACCACCACATACACAATGTACCATCTTCTAAGTCAATTGCATACCCCATGTAGTCCTGCATCTGGAAAATTTTGAATCACATCCCTACCTCATCCCTCACAGCCCCTAATACCATTTCGGAGAATTCCGCAGGAGGGTGGGAAAATAATAATCACTTTCGCTGCCAATCTGCGGCCCTACATAGTCACTGTATGCACGAAAATGCTCATCAAACGTGTTAGTGTTCAGTGACGGATCTACCAAAATTGCACAAGTACTTTGTTGTATCAATAAAATCGAAAACAGAAAGCAATGCAGAAGATGAATCCATCACTGTTTCATATGAAGCTCCCCATTGGCTCGTGCCTCCCTTACAATGAAGAGGAACACGTGTCAGGATCGAATCAAGGGGGGCCCTAGAAGCAATTTGTATTAAACTCTTAAAGGAGAGAGGAATTTGAAAGGAATTTTAATGATCTAGATTCCTGATCTAGGTTTGTGAACCGGTCCATTATGAGTCTTAAGGACGGGGTACCATGTCATCGTATATTCCTATCTTCGCATATTTCTGGTTACGTCATACAAACCACGCTGTTTCATATGATTGTGGTTAGGAAAACACTATACTCTTACTTACTCTTTAAGTAGTTGTCAACTCGGCCGGTGAGATTATTTATTCAATTTACTTAGATTTGCTATAGTATGGTCTAATCCTGAGGTGTGCAAGAACCGTTTGAAAACGAAGAAACGTCAAAATAAGTTTGTTCTGGTAGCGTTTTGAGCTTTGGCGTACATGTTTCATTTGACGTCTATTCGGTTTCAACGGTTCTTGCACGCCTCTGGTCTAATCTGTCTAACATTATAAGGTCCATTACATTATAAATAATGCAAATCTATTAAAATTTCATAGAAATTCACCAAAATTAAAACGTTAAAAAATGCTTAAATAAATAATTCCACTGGTCGAGTTGAGGAACCGTCCCACTACAGGGCCTTTACCTTATTTAGAAAATCTACGCAAGTGAGAGAAACCTAGTAATACCTTACCATTCGTGTTTTTCTTTTCATTACTCGTATTTGGATTGGCCCGGTCAAAATCTTGAAAGCCGAAATCCGGAATTGATAAAAGCGTCATATGTACTGCCATGATTGCATTCGCGTTTCAGGCAAAGGGAAACTTTTTTTTATGATTTGGAAAATAATTCCACATATTATCCTCCGTGTGAATTGGATTGAAATTCCAAGTTGTAGGCCTATATCAGGAGTTTTGATCCCTTATGGACAAGTACCGTACATGCGGGTGACTTTGTCTCCTACGGGTGACTTTGACCCCTTTCTGTTCGAAAGCTTTTCATTAATTATAGCACTTGAGGAGGGTCTTTACCGATACAATATACCATGTCTGATCGGTGAGGCCCATTCTTAAGCATTAGAATTTTAAAAAAAGTTTACGAACAGAAGGGGGTCAAAGGTCAAAGTCAACCACGGAGGACAAAGTTACTCGCATCTACGGACCCTCAAACACCTTATTCGGCTTGGCTTGGCGATAGATTCCAATTCTTTATATTTATCTGCAACGGTCTGAAGCTAAATCTTCAGACTATGCTACCTTTAAGATCCGTAACTGATTTATAGCGTAACGTGATTTATAGCGCATTTACCGTTTTATGATTGAGCTGTGCGTGATTTTAAGCGCATTTACCGTTTTATGATTGAGCTTTTCGTAATATTAAGCGTATTTACCGTTTTATAATTGAGCTGTGTGTAATTTTAAGCACAATTACCGTTTTATGATTGAGAATCTTAATCGTTTTATAATTCAGCTGTGCGAGGTTTTGAGCGCATTTACCGATGATTGTGCTGTGCGTGATTTTGAGCGCATTTACAGTTTTATGATTGAACTGTGAATGATTTTAATCGCATTTACCGTTTTATAATTGAGCTGTGCGTGATTTAAAGTGCATTTGTCGTTTCACGATCACGCTGTGCGTGATTTTAAGCGCATTTACCAATGACTGAGCTGTGTGTAATTTTAAGCGCATTTACCGTTTTATGATTGAGTTGTGCGTAATTTTAAGCACATTTTCCGTTTTATGATTGAGCTGTGCGTAATTTTAAGCGCCTTTACCGTTTTATGATCGAGCTGTGTGTGATTTTAAGCGCATTTACCGTTTTATAATCCAGCTGTGCGTAATTTTTAGCGCAATCCTGAGAATTTTATGATTTAGTTGTTCGTATTTTTAAGCACAATCTTAACCGTTCTATGTTTCAAGCTGTACTAGTTTTATGATAAAGATGTGCGTGTTTTAAACGCAAAGTGAATCGTTTTATGATTGAGCTGTGCGTATTTGTAGCGTTTTCTTTAACCATTTTATACTTGAGCTATTTGCAGGACAGGGTTAGTCGTTTTATACTTGAACTACACTTGTTTTAAATATACTTTTTACCATTTTGTGATGGATCTGCGTAGCTTTTAAAAATATTTAGTATGACTTTAAAATATTTAGTTTTGAAAATTATGCCTTCCAGAAAGTAGCATTTTTTGTTCATGATTACATATAGATCTTTTTCTATACTTGAAATACAATATATTATTGTCGTAATAGATGTTGGTTTTCTCCTAATATAGCTCATTTCATTTCATTTACGAATAATAATCCATGTTATAAATTTAAAATTATTAATCAGCAGTCGTTAAAACATTATCCACTAAATTTCCATAAGTTTCATAAAATTTCATAAATTTCACAAATTTCATGAAAATTTCATTACCATGATGTCTTACTTAAGGAAATCAGTCAAAATCAAATATTAGATGTCAAATCAAATATAAATATTTTTAAAAATGACATTTGGATTTGAAATATATATAAATGTCAAAAGCGTGTCAATGGTATTAAAGTGGCTTAAATTGGCTTATATTGATTAAGCAATCGATTAGGGTTCTTAAAAAATTATACTTTAATAAAATTGTCTGAAAAAAGTGATTTTTTTGAGCGTAGTACATTTGACCTTGAAAAACACCATGAAGGAATTTTTCAAGGTCATTGGCATGTATGGACGAAATATCCGTCTGGACAAGGTCTAAAATATATCAGCTAGTGAAAATTATCTGAAGAGTAGTTTTCGAGATATTACAAAAAACGTGTTTTTTAGGGAAAGGGGAGGGGTGGAGGAAAAACAAAGGTCATATTTAGATTCCCCAGGTCAACTTACGGCGGGGTCACCCGAAGACCCCAAGTCGCTATCTTCAACCCTCTGGCTCCTACAGCCAAAAATGTGAATTTTGTCCCCCAAACACCCCCCCTGTAACGGGTGACACAACAAATTGCAAGGTTTCTTGCTATCACCATCGTATTTGTCGTGCCCAAATTAGGTAATATGCAAAGTTTCATAAAGAAATTCGTCCGAAGGTCCGAATACTTCCCTTGTCAGTGTAGAGACCTTCGGGAACTAGGCTAATACGGGTTTCAGACCTAAGGCTTAGCCATATCGCTTAACTTCTCTAATTTCTTCTTAATGAAATTGGTTGTTATTTTGAATTTCGAGACTATCGGGAACTGGGCTAAACCTTAGGTCTGAAGCCGGCCTAAGCCTTTAGTCTGAAGACCGCTTTAGTGTCGAAAAACGACGTATCTTTAAACTGACCTATTAAAATACCTTTTTCTCCCAAACTCACAATCCCGGAAAACTTACAAGTCCTACGTACGACCCTGGGCGCCGCATTGAGCTCATATCAGAAAGGGAGGGAAATTGCCGAGGGGGAGTAGAATGGTGGTGAGGCCGTTTATAAATTACATCGGTTTATGAACACACCATCCACATGACGTATGTGTATGTGTGTTATGTGTAATGTGTATGTCGGCAATTGGGAGGGAAAGGGACTGCTTGGAGAGGGCTGGGGATGGGAAAATGCCTGCCGCCGCTTCGGTGGTGAGCCAGGAAATTTTCTTCGACTCGGGCTTGACGGACGGCGGCACGACACTCAAACGGAGAAAGGCGCTTGTACGTCGCGCGCGCGGAAATTTCTTCCTCCCTTACGATATATCCCTAAATGTTGAACACTGTGCAGCTCCCTTTGGGGTGAAGGACACCACTTTTGCCGTCGAATTGTACACACAATTTAATATTGACGCTTGTAAGTGCTGCAGGAGAGGCAAGTTGGGTGGAAAGCACCACGGTACATTTGTATCTTAGTTAAGGACTAGGTCTCTGTGGGATTGTGCAAAAGTGGAGCTAGGGTGTGTTGTGAATTAATGTGATGCAGTGAAGAAGTGCAGAGTGATATATATTGTTACTAGGAAAAGGCCATTTTACATCAATATCTCCCTTTTGTGAGCACTGTCTGGAATAAATTGGTTATGCAATATGTTTTTTGTGAGTACCTTAGAACACTTGTGCTAATATTGCATGGGACGGAATCGCGAAAATCTATTGCTTATTCCGGTGGGTAGGGGTAGGGTAGGGACGTAGAGACCCGGTGGGGGGTTGGGGACGGTTGGGTGGACCATCGTCCCAGAAGAGAGACTTTCCTGATGAGGTGGAAGTGCTTCGGTCCGGATTGGTGGTTTGGGGGTAGGGTATACCACCAACGACGTCGTACATTTGTGATTCGGCGTTAAATTTCTGCCAGCAGTGGGATATGTACAAGGGCGCCCATATATGTTTAACTCTCCTTATGTGTAGATTGTGAAGGGGAATTGTGCGAGGGAAATCTATATTACAGGGAAATTCGGTCCGCACCGCAATTGTTCGTCTCCTCCTCTTTCTCTCGGTTTTGTCGCTATGTTGGGAAAATCCACCATCTCCCATCACCACTACCAACCCAAGCTCGGGGTTGTGCCGTTCGAACATTTTCCTGCCGCTATGTGTGTATGACTGTTTCAATTAGTTTTATTGATTTTAACATAAATTCGAATTGAAATTGAGCTCTGCGCGACTCCCTATGCCCCCCCCCCCCCCAATCTTTACCAACTACCCCCTCTTCCTTGTAGACAATTTCGGCACACAATGTCTCATTGCGATACACAAAATCGGTTTTGTGGTCGAAATAGCCTGTACCCCCCATTGTAAGGACACCCTTTGATGCTTGCAGGATGGTCAGGTGAACATTGACAAAATGTCCTCAGCGCAGAAGAATGCCTATCTGGAGGCTCATATGGCTGTGCAGCAGCACATGGCCCAAGCTGCGGCTATGCAGCTCAAACAGCAGGTTCTGTCGCGACCCGGCGGTCATACCAATGACACCTCAGGCAATCAGCAACCACCCCAACAACCCGGCCAGACGCAACATTCTCCCTCAAATGTGACCTCATCGCAACACTACGGCAGTACAATAAAGGTTCCACAAATTAGCTCATCGAGTTCAGGTGGTGCCGACAGCACGTTCACTGTTCCCGATGATGTCGGAATGGGATACGAAGGAGGAGTACGCGTTCTGCAGAGTTTGGGGAACTGGTACGTCATTTTCCGTATTTTCACAGCTGCATCCGAAATGTGCTTTAAACATTAATTTAATAATTTATTGGAAAACTATTACTTGACGCTCTATTGTTTTTATTTATTTTATTCCTGTTTAATTCAAATGAATACTTACATAATATTTATTTTTGTAATATTATTGTATTTAGCAATGCTTTGTAGTAAATCCATTAATATATTTTGTATTAAACTCTTTTTATTTTTGCTTAGGGTAGAATAACCTAATTCGGGACTTGATCTAAATGAAAAGATTTTCAACTAAAACGTTTCTATATGAATGGAGTTTCGACGTATCTGTAATGCCAGGATTCAGATAATAAGACTGTGTAGAAATTTAATATTGTGATCATTGAAAAAAATCTGTACGCCAAATTTGGATTTCTAAAGAATTTCCATTTAGATCTTGTTCCGAATTAGATTATTCTGTTTTATACCAACTTGATACTTTTCTCTAAATAATTCTGTCGAAATTTGCTAAATAAAAAATAAGAGCTAGACGGTTGAACAATAATTTATCTAATATTATTTTAATTTATTTATTATGTCTCGCACCTTTTAGTTCAGTAAAATTTCATGAAATCAAAATTACTATCCCTTTCTTTTTCAAAATATTTGATTAAGTCTATCCCATTCTCTTGGACTCAAAATTGGACTGAACTAAATTTAATTTGGTGTGATTTTCAAAAAAAAGGAGAAGAGTGCAAAAGAGTAGGATAGACACATGTAAAGCTTTTACGAAAGAAAGGGATGTGAATTTTGATTGTAAGGTAAAGTGCCCTCAAGTCGACCGGTTCCTGAATTCGACCGGTAGAGTTATTTTTTCAATTTAATTATATTTGCACTAATATTTGGCGTATGATCTAACAATAATAGGTCAATTATTCCATAAATAAATACGAATTAGTGACAATTTTATGGAAATTCACCATTAACACATTCAAATATTGACCACCGGTTGAGTCGAGAAACCGGTCGACTCGAGGGCACTTTACCTTACACTGGCAAAAATAAAAGAATCAAATTGATCCAAATTTGATCCTTTTGCAAAAGATGAATCAGATTTCAAACGTTGAATGCACATTTATTCTAATAGAACATGTTAATTTGATCCATCCTTTGCAAAAGGATCAAATTTGGATCAATGTGATCCCTTTATTTTTACCAGTAGTGTAAAAAGTTTTCCCAATCAAAAAGGTGTGCCGTAGCCATAACAATGTATGGCAAATTTTGTAATTCTGGACAGTACGAAATGCAGAATAAACTTGATGGGAAATTCGACTCCTTTGGCAATTTAGTAATAATTTCATATTTATGAAATTGTTGTTTTTGTTGTTATTTCAATTTTTTACCTAAATTTAATTCTGTTAACTGAAACTTTTATTTCTTATATCATAAATTACGTTAATTCCAGTAGACTATCGCTAATTCTGTTCTTTTAAGATCAAATTAGTTTTTAATTCGTGCAGCAGTTAAATTTGAAAAAAAGTTTATCGATATTTTTCAAGTTTTCTAATGAAGCAAATATGCTGAAATATGCCATGATTTCCTTAGTTCTGATGGAATTTTGCATTATTATGAAATTTTCCGTAAATATGAGTAAGTAGGGTAAGTGTGCCAAATTTCGGCCAGCTTGCAATTCCGGCCACATTTTTTATTCTTCGAATTTCCATGAATTTTTAGTTTTTGCATACTCTAGAGATTATACAATGCAATAAAATAACAAAAAATGTTGCTTCGATAAACGAGAAGATGTGAAAAGACATTGGAAAAATTTCCGAAGGGCAAGGAACTATGAGAATGAAGGTGGCCGAAATAGGCCATCAAAGCTATGTTTACATTTTTATTTATTTTAAAATATATTAAGAATGATTTTAGAGTAAATAAAGACCATAAACTGCCTACAAGGTTCCAAGAAACACTCCTTAAAAATAACGAATAAAAATTCAATTTATATTAAAAATATTACATTATCAAACTTGAGACTGGCGCTTGCATGCGACTATGCCGAAATTTGGAACACTTACCCTAAACTTAATATTATATTATATTATTATTATATTACTTAATTTTATCCGTCCTAAATGGCCGATTGTTTACTGTACATATTATTCTAAAATTATTAATATTCAAAATATTAAAAAAATGATATTTAGAATTTACAATTTATTAAAGAGCTTTCCAACTGTAAAATTGGAAATTAGTTAAAAAGACGCTAAAACGGCGATGGACATTAAAATCTAAATCGCTTAAAGTGGAATATATACATAATTCTGTGACGTCTTATTAGAATTGTTGTTTATTCTAAAATCGATCAAATTTAATAAAATATAGGAGGAATTTTCACAACTTCATCAAGTTTAATATAAATTTTAATTTTTCAATTTAATTCCATTTTTTGCTTTCCTTAGGAATTAACTATCTGAAAACAATTACTTGATATGTTGTCTACCTTTAAAAAACTATCTTTTTAACTATAGTATATTCGTGAACTACCTCACTCTATCCTATTTTATAGAACTTTTCACTTTTTATTTAAATTTTCATCCTAAAAATAAAAAAAAACTAAGACTTACTATGTACTAATTTATGAAAAATCTAATTTTTGAATCTTGAAATTTTATTTACGATGCTTTTTTAGTATGAAACCGAGGAAAACAAAAATTAAAAGAATAATAAAATAAATTACTCAATAAATTAAATTATGTTTATTAAAAAAAAATAGAGCTAGCTCTATAAAAACTGTTTTATAATCGTTTTTCAAACAAATAAACGATATGGGGTTATGTTCTAGACACACTTACAACTTAGGGCAGAATTACATTGACAGTAAAATGCTCACTGTATTTCGTTGACTTACGCATTTTCTTTGCAATTCTTACGCAAATTTTCCATTACCGTATTACCTTATCTCATACTCGGTGGCCAGAAGTGAAAATAATTAAAGAAAATTGAATAAATAAAACGAAAATTCGATAAACGGTGAGCAAAAGGATTTTTTTACTACAGTTTTTCGTACAGTTTTTCGCTCACCGTTCATTGCATTTTCGTTTTATTTCTTCAGTTTTCTTGTATTATTTTCACCTAGTGCTACCGAGTATGAGATAAGGTAATACGGTACTTGAGAATTTGCATAAGAATTGCAATGAAGATGCGTAAATTAACGAAATACGGTGAGACTTTCACGGTGATGTGAGCATTTGACTGTCAATGTGATTCTGCCCTTAAGCCGAAAGACAACTTAGTGAAAAACGTTGGAAATGATGTCTAACCATTATTTCGAATATAATTACGCTAAGCCGTCTCTCGGCTAATCCTCAGGTCTGTCAAGGCCCAAAGGCAGATTGAAAATGTAAATTAAGTTTTTGTATACTTTTTTTTAATACAAAAATTCCTTGTTACTATAATTCAGTTTTCCCAGTGGAAACGCAAGGTGAAGAAACTGATCTATTACCAAAAATCAGTCATATACACAAAGTTTGCTTCTGATTGAATTTTGAAATTGAGGGTCAATTGAAAATATTGGAAAAAATTGAGTTATATTTGGTTGTTAAAAACTGATATTAATATAGCTCTTACAGCCAATTATCACAAATCTAATTATACATTATTATATTGATTTTTGAATGTTATTAATCTACTAACTCTTTATTTAATAATTTTTTTTAATAATATTTGTGTTTGAGGCTAATCACGTAATATCCCTTATGTTAATATGTGAATTATGCATATTATGTACGATATAATACATATCTTTCATTTTAAATTGCATTTAAAATATTTAACATTTTCCGTTTTTGTTTTCCTTTGCAGGACCCCAGATATTCCTCCAAATGTGCCACGTCCAAACTTGATACCCTTCACGGAGCCTTACGTTGAAGGTGGCTCAATGCACCCTGCAAGTCGCCTAAAGGCACTGCAGCAAGTGCAACAAGCCTCAAGTGGTATTAGAAAAGCGAACACATCATCCAAAAGTACTAGCACAGGCGACACGAGTATAAATCAATACATTACTTTTCTCATATCCTGACATTGACGAATAGCACTAATTGTTACCATAATCTCTCCCTCTGCCATGGATAGGTCACAAGGCGTTCGAGTGTTCAGTGTGCGGAAAGGGATTGGCCCGAAAAGATAAATTAACGATTCACATGCGTATCCACACGGGAGAAAAACCTTACATTTGTGAAGTATATTCTTTGAAAAAAAAATAGGGGAGAGCGGGGAGATTTGAGGCATGTTTCCGTAATTTGGTATTAAGACACAATTACAAAAAACAATCGTAGGAAGTAAAATTGAAATTTAATTTGTTCTTTAGACTTTTGCTATGAACCGGAATATTACATTCATTCCTTCTGTTTATTTTAAAACCTTCCGAAGAATTCTCCTATTCGGAAAAATTTTAAACTGATTTTCTAGTAATAATTTAGTAATTACGCAACATAAAAAAAAACTTTGAAACTATGTGACGGATTTTTTAAAAGAAGTTTTAAGATAGTAATCCGAGTTTTAAATTGGTTTGTCCGAAATTCCGCGTTATCCGGAATTTCAAATTTTACCCCAGGTCACTAGGGATCTGATATTAAATGAATCTGACATAAGTAGAAGACTGACATTATTGGTTTTAAAAGAGTTTTCTATAAGGAAATTAACATTAGTAGAAGATATACTTGAATAAGTCGTATAGCCAAGCCTTAAAAAAAATTTACATATCGGAATTAGAGAAATTTGGAGGAATTCACATTGGAATTTTCAAAAATCTTTTATGTTTTGGATCCTTGTAGAGCAAATAAAATTCTTTTTTTCTCGATAAAGTAATTTACAATTTTTGTTTTTCAAGTTTAATTTTTTACTGAATTTAAAATCGTATTAAAACTTTATAACGGCTTTCAGATCTAAAGTTTTTTTTTATTTCTTGAAGTTTTTGTAACATTTTTCTTTAAATGTTGTAAATCAATTATTATTTATCTTATAAAATCTTGTGTAAAAACTTTATTAAAAAATCTCGCTAATTAAGAAATTAAAGCCATTAGGCCGTATGTAAAAAAACCTATGATCTCTAGATCTTTTATTGAATTTTGCACTAACCAGACACAAATTCAGAAGCATTTTTTATCCAATTTTTCACTTTTTGAAACACTTTCTCTATTTAAAAAAAAACAATTTGTATTTGTAAATTGATTGCAATTGTGTGTAAATTTATGCTAATATTGTTCCATCGAAAATATGAAAATGTTCGATAAATTATTTAAAGTAGGAAAATTTTTAACAAAAACCGTTAAAATCTTTTTTAAGAGTTACGTATGTCAAAGAGACTGGAAAACTGCATATTTTCTCTATTTTACTCTTGATTTTACTGCTTGAATTCAAAGAGCATTTTTATAATCGACTTTTTTTTAGTTTATTTTGAAAACGGCTCCTATAACTTTTTTTTCATTTTCGAACATATTTTGGAGGCAGTTAAGGCGAATATTTCGTCCTTGGACACCTATGTTCGAAAACCATTTCTATACAGTCATTTCGAAGATGAAGGTTTAATCACTTTGGAGTGCCTATTATTCAACCGATATGCCTAAATTTGGATTTTTATTGAAAGATCTTGAAATTTCCAACGCGCCTGCATCGGACTTAATCGGTAGTGAATCAGTAATATAACCGTAAATGATTTACCATTTCGGATTTACTTTTTATTTGTTCGCATGCTTGCTACTCATGCTAAAATATTCTAAAAGATACTTTTCTTAAGCAATTTCGTATTTGCGAAAGTTTTGTTTTTTTAGTTTATCAAACAATTTAATCGGTAGTAAAACGATTCTTACCCAAAATGCATGCGAAAAGATAATACACGGATAGCTCTTTCTCATGAATTCGAGCACTCCGCAAAGCTGGGACTCTTTTCCATCTCTTATTCTTAACATAATACATCTTAATTTTCATTTAAGTTCTTAAGCATATAAAAGACAAGATTTAAGCAATATTTTCTCAAATTTTCATTTAAAATTTGAAGTAAGGTTTTTTCACAAACCGTTTACAAATATCAGGTACGAACGGTAAAATTTTTGAAATTCTGAAATGCAAATTTCTGAAAATATAGTTGAAATTTTGTACATTTACATGCTTAAGCAGGGGCATTACATTTCCTATGTTTCCCATATGTTTCTAGTGAACCGAAAAAACTTTTGAGTTTATTAGCTGTTTTCTGTCATTGTAGAATGAATTAGCAAAAAATACAAATACAAGATAAAAGCCAATTTAATAATGAAGAGGCAACCGAAAACCCTAAATTGGCAACCTGCGTAGTTTTGGAGATATCTTGTGAAATGTGTACGAAAACAGGGAAAAAATTACACTAATACCGGTTGCATTCTTCAGAGGTAATGTCACCCCCTGTGCTTAAGAGTTCGAATTAAATTGCTTTTTCTTAGTCGGTGTGACCCACGTAACCCCTTGAGTGCAGTTTCGAACTCGTAATTATGAGGTTTAGTTCTGTTTTAATAAATTGATGAATATAATTTTTGGTCATTATGAAAATTAGGGTGGTTGATTAAATTTCGAAATGAATAGTAGGTAAAATATTTAATTTAAAATTAATAATTTTTAACTTGTCCTTCGTTAAGAAAGATTAAAAATTTACGATTAGTTCTATAACAATCTAAGGTTAGTGAATTATGTATCGGCCATAAAGGTTGAACCGTTGCCCCAAAATAAAATGATTTTTTGATTTTTTTCGCTTTGAATGACAACAAATGGTCATTTGGCAAGAAATGGTCCATTAATTACTAATTCAAGATATTTTGAAAAAAAAAAAATAGTAAAAAGCTAGGAATCATTTTCAAAAATCATTTTATTTTGAGGCAACTATTCAAAATTTATGATTGATACACGTTTCACTTTCCTTACCTCCTGTAATTAACTTTTACTAATCATTTTTATCAAAATAGGGGACAGCTTTCTGATTTCGCATAAACCTACCAATCTGACCAATCTATGGCAATTTTAATTAAATTAAAATTAAAAATTTACTTTTTCAAAAATTACTGGAAAATAGCAAAATATGAACGAGCAGTAGAAAATTCAAAATGGACGGTAAAAAATTTAAAATGGGCAGTAAAAATCTTTACAAAAATGGGTCTAATTTATAGATAACATTTAAAATTGTTACAGATAGAATGAAAAGCCCTTTATTATCCCTTTGCCAAAATTTTGACGATAATATCACTGTTTTAATTTTTTTTGTTACTGCTCAATTTTAACTTTTTACTGATAATTTTTAATGATAATTTATACAATGCCTTCATTTATACAAAATTAGGTTAGATTCAATAAAAGAATACGGAAAAAATATGAAGTGTTCTAAGTCAGAATGTGTGCGAAGCCTGAAGGCTTTCCCCTATTGATCATTTTACTCTATCAGTAAATTAATATCTTTACTAGTTCTTAATAAGAATCAACGTGAATTCATATGGTCTCAAACTACCGCTGTCTCAAATGCACCTGCCTCTCCTCTATGCAGATAGCGTGTGCAATGAAATTTAATTAATTGCGTCTTTTTCTCTTCCAATCCACACCCCTAAAAAAAATCATCGTATAGGTGTGCAATAAAGCATTTGCCAGACGAGATAAGCTTGTGATCCATATGAATAAATTTAAGCATGTTACCCCAACCAACATTGCACCACTCGGGAAGCGCCACAATAATTTGACGGTGAAGAAGAAGGAGGAGAACAACGAGAACAACAAACAGTCAACAATTGATCATCAGAGTCTGTCACAGACTCCGACCGTGGCCCACAGTATGGTACCTCCGCAGCAACCACATCCGCAGACCAGCGCCCCAATTCCGGGGGTACCGTTGCCCCATCATCATCAGCAACAGCTGTCGTGGACATGTGAACTCTGCGGAAGAATGTTCTCCACCAGAGATGAGTGGTCTTTGCACGCCAAGAGTCACTTGGAGGTACGATTTGTGAGTGAATATAATTTTCTAAAAGAGTGCTTATAAATGAAAAAAAAACATAGAAAAACATGCAACGGACTTCTATTGGGAATTTATACGGTAGCATCAAGCCGGCAAAAATTCATTTATTGCTCTTCTTGTGCCAGTGACTCGCTTTAATAATACGGATTTATTTGTACATTTTTCATTACATAGAGAAAGTTTACTTTTGTGTGATATTTCTCGTACAGATAAAATTCAATACGACAAGGCAATTTTCTTGACAAAAAGACTTCTTAGTCACGTGTTAATTTATCAGATTGGACGAAATTATTCTAAAATGGGAAATCTAAATAGAAATAGCCCAAGTAGCAAAATTTGGCTAAGGTCATAATAACGTTATTCTCCCATTATACACGCTTTTCAAACGACTTGTGGTAATCCTGATTTCTAGCCACTTTATTAGGGTAAATGTCCTAATTCAGAACCATTTCCAGACGCTTTAACTTTTACAGAAGATTCAACACATTAAGTTCATTTTTTTTTCTAAAGAAAAATACATAAATTTGCTCAATGACTCTTCTAGAATGTTACTGTTTAGTGAAAATTCTTTAGATATAATTTGAAAACTTCTTAAATACAAGAAAAATATGCGAGTGTAAAATGCTTCAATTGGAAACAAATTAATCCAAATGGAGACAAGGGAAAGTTTCTAATTGGAGACAAACAGCTTAAGTGAGACCGCGACGAAAGGCTTTTAAAACCTTGTTGACTTGCTCCCGAGTGTAGGATTTCTTCTTATTCCTGGTCTTTTCTCCTTTCCCATCTGAAACAATAAGAAAATCTCTAAAAAATCATATTTCCGGGGTTTCCTATTAAAGTATTTGCAGACACTTCAGAAAAAAACCTTTTTGTTCACGAAAAAGGTAATTATTTCATTTAAAAACTTCACGTACCGTTAACAATAAAGATTAACAATTAATTTCACATAATTTTGCCAGAAATATTACATAATTGTTAAAAAAAAACGAATAAAGAACAATCACCCTATTTTGTTTTCACTAGAAAACATGATTGATCGATGAAAAATCCGATAGTGAAAAGGTACATTTTTAATTTTTCTGAGAAATTTATAAATTAAAATTTGCGAATATGAATGGATTTTCGCTTTATTTGCAGCAAAATTAACTAAATAATGAAACTGAGGAGTAGAAAATATATAAATAAAAATTTAATACTGTACTTATCACATAAAAAATTATGTTTCCATATAGAGTAGCTAAAAGCTTCCATTTGGAATAGGTTTTGAATTAGCTTAATTTACCCTACTTCAATGTGACGTTATTTAACATGAATTAATTACTT
This sequence comes from Phlebotomus papatasi, assembly GCF_024763615.1. Classification (NCBI taxonomy): domain Eukaryota; kingdom Metazoa; phylum Arthropoda; class Insecta; order Diptera; family Psychodidae; genus Phlebotomus; species Phlebotomus papatasi. The sequence goes on along the minus strand of NC_077222.1, from coordinate 8,725,141 downwards.
AAGAACTGACCAAATGAAAGTTTCGCTTCTCGTGGTAAGATTTCCGTAAATGCAACGTAAGTTTCTCTAATTGCGATTATCAGTTAATTTTTCTCTCAATGTTACAACTGGGACTGAATTTTCTCGTATGCGAATTCTATGCTGCATTACAATGAATATACTTCGAGAGACAGACTTTGAGTTATAATATGTATTATACCGATTACAGGGAGTTCCGGTTTAAGTGAAAACAGATTGAATTTAATATGAATTGCCTAATTGGAAGCTCATTTAATAAAATCATTTTTGAAATGCTCCTAAATGTATGCAAATATTCTTCACGCGGTAAATATGAATTAAATTTCTTATGAATCGTTGGTACCAGAAATAAACAGAAAAACTGGCCCTAAAAATGTTTTGCATACATCACAGCGTTCCGTAACTTATTCCAAAGATTTCTCCTATGCGTATGTAATTTTTCTGTGTCACTGGAATGAATTCACGGATGTTTTTTCGGTCCTGTGAATTTCTTTGAAAGCGGAACTCTCTGTAATACACAACATAGTGTTAAAATTGTATTACTTACAATGCAATCAGTTAATGAAGTGTAAAAAAGAAAAATTAATTAACTTACTGTATGGTAATTTTTACTGTAATAATTACCACAATATTACGTTGACATTATTTCCTTTTCTAAAGTATGAAGTGAGGGTATCTAAATAATTACTAGGGGAAAGTACTCTCCCTGCGAACGTTCATGCCTTCGAATAATGTGAATTTTCTTTTGCTTTTCCTAGCAGACTTACACAAATTATAACATAATTATCAATAATTGATAATAAGCTAACCGATATTTGAAAGAAACGTGTAAGTCTCTTAGGAAAAATTAAGGAAAATTCACATTATTCGAAGAAATGAACGTTCGAAGCGAGAGTTCTTTCCCCTATGACTACAAGATAAACATAAGTTTATTCTGATTTCATTGTGCTACTTGGGATGTAGTTAATATTCGTGAGGAAAATTGATGTGCTGTTGATGATGGCAAGAGGGATCACCAAAAGCTAACGTTTGGAAAAAGTAAACCCAGCTCTACTCTACGTATCGCAATATCGATTAATAATGTCTTTGCCTTTAGAGTTCAAGAAAGAAGAACTTCGGCAAGTTTTATGACAAAGTACAGAACATCCGGAAAAAATTATCATTTCACACATTGTTAGATACTTTCTCTTAAGATAAAAAACTTGATGACCTTTCCGTACGGAAATATTATTGGCAATATTAATTTTTTATACGGCTGGGTGATTTTTTTGATCCTATCTTCCAACAATTATATTTCTCTCGTAACTTGCATTTCGTTGAACTTGAAAAAAGCACAAAATTTGCATCAGAACTCAAAGAAATTAATTATTTATTCATCTCATGATTAAAAATACGCGAAAGAGTCGATCTTGTGAGCAGAGGGACCTAATTAGTCCACTCATAATGTTTAATCTTATCAATCTTAGAAATCTCATCTTCTTAAGAATATTTCAATGAGAGCATTTAAATCATATAGTGTTATGGATATACTTCAAACAGTAATATCTTCAAAGTATCGCTAAAAATTGCATGCGAGAGATGTAAGATATAGTATCATATTGTAAAAAAGTGATCTAGTTATAAAAAAAGCAATAAACCATATTTATTGATACTAAACGTTCCAAATGCATCACATTTTATCGTACATACGCTTAATTTCAGAAATTTAATTTTATGGCAAGAAATAGACTTTTTTTAATTTGCCAAGATATATTGATTGTTTGAATGATTAGATTAAGTATTTCTTTTAAAATGAGAAAGACTAATAAAATAAGGAAGAGTAACGAAATAGAACTCTATTTATTATATTTTTTGCACATTTTTATATCAATAGTGGTTTACTAATGTTTTAAGAGGTTATCTAGGTCCCAAAACTAAAAAAAAAATATATTTTCTCTTTTTTAGATATCTCCATAAATTTAGATTTTGAAATTACAATGTAAAGCAATAAGGCTAAAAAAAACATTGATAAAATTTAGAACTTTAAAATCAGTGAAATTTTCATGAAATATTTGGCAAAGAATAAATGAAAACCTTGTCATTTTTCTCGCAAATATCTCAGATTTTAATTTACAAATTAGATTGAACGTTACATATATTTAGGTTTTTTTATTAAACGATTTTCATTATTTTATTGATAGGGTACAGTAGGATAATTTTGAACAGAATATAAATTTGTATTCAAGAACTCTAGCACATCTTTCAGATCAAGAAAAATTCATTAAGTCAAAATTTACGATTCTTTACGACTCTTCTTCATGAGTAAACTGTGTTCTTCGTGAGTTCCCTGAAGAATATAGTGGTTCTTCAGGTTCCTTGACAAAATGTATGGGTTCCCCGAGATTTCCTGAAAAATGTAAATATATGTATAGGTTCCCGAAAGTTTCATAAAAAAATGTATGAGTTGCTCGGGTTCCCCTAGAGTTACCTAAAAAATGCATAGGTTTCCCGGGTCCCCCGACAGTTCCCTGAATACCTTATGGGCTCTCCAGGTTACTAGGTTCCTCTCAAGGTTCCTAGATAAAATATATGGATTCTCCGAGAGTTCCATAAAAAATGTATGAGTTTTCCGGCTTTCCCGAAAGTTCCCTATAAAATGTATAGGTTCACCGGGTTCGGGTTCCCCGACAGTTCCCTAAAAAATGTATGGGTTCTCCAGGTTCCTTGACAAAATGTATGGCTTCATCGAGAGTTTTCTGAAAAATGTATGGAATCCCCAAGAGTTCCTTAAAAATGTATAAGTTCCCCGGGTTCAAAAAATTTTGATACGGGAACGGTCCATGCAACCGACTATGTCTTTCGGAGTCGTATAAGTCTTGTGCAGATTAAGTAAGACATTATAGAACCAATATTCTTATAATCTGCTTATAAGTTCCCCGGGTTCAAAAAATGCAGATACGACAACGAAAAATGTCTTTCGGAGTCATAAAATTCTTGTGCAAACTAAGTAAGACATTATAGAACCAATATTCTCATAATCTGCTTATAAGTTCCCAGGGTTGAAAAACTGCAGATACGACAACGGTCCATGCAACCGACTATGTCTTTCGGAGTCGTAAAATTCTTGTGCAGACTAAGTTAGATATTATAGAACCAATGACTCGATCTTGGTGTCCACTAAAAATAAATTGGCGTACTCTTAAGCGGCTTAAGAGTTTCTACAGGAATTGAAACGCAGAATTCTTACTATAGGGGAGACTGGGGCAAAAAGTAACAAAACGGATATTTTATTTTTTTACAAGCTACCCTAGCGCCCAAAAAATTTCTAATTAGTGCAGTTTTATAGGAAATTTATTGCTCTACAACTTTGTAAAAGTCATTTTCCTCTATTTTGTAAGGAAATTCATTTATCGAGCTGTTTTCTAAAAGGTAATTTTGTGACCATTCTCAAAAATGCTGGGGCAAATAGTACCATACCAGACATGGGATATTATCACATTTTGATTTGCTTTATTACGAGCTTTCGTAAATTTAAAAAAAATAGCTAGGTGACATATTTTCATAGGAAATTTCTATACACCTTTTTAAAACACAGTTTTCTCTATCTGAGCGAGAAAAGCGTTTTTCAAGCTATTTTAGAAAAAAAAAACACAAGAGACTGCTAATAATTTGACCAATGCAAACAAAAAGCGGCGAGACGCGGAAATGACGTTTCTTCTCGCCGTGAGACATAAAAAATTGCTTTGATCTTCACTACTTTTTGCTCCATAACTCTTGTTACTTTTTACCCCAAGTGGTCATTTTTCATAAAAGGATTTCTGGAGAAAAGAATCTTTGTAAAATTTTAAAATAGATAGTGGATTCGTATTCAAAGAATTCAAATCATTTAGGAAATACTTACCAGTGCATCATTTTTGGAAAATAAGTAGGTCAAAATTGATATCTGCTGTTAGGAAAACATTTCAAAAATAGGGCTAAAAATTTCAATATTTTTTATTTTCTGAATTCCTTGTTCGAATTCTAAGAAACTTACGACTTTGAAGAAGGTCTATGGTGGCCAACTATGGAAAAAAATTTAAGCCGCTATATCTTTTATCTTGGAAGATATTGAATTTTGAATTTTCAATTTGTGACTTTTTGCCCCAGTCTCCCCTAAGCTTTTTATTAAAGGTTCATTGAAAGATCTGTTAAGTATTAGTTCTATAAGGCAATTATTTTGCTACTTGGACCAGGCCTAAGAATTAATTTTTTGATAAGGAAAAGGCGTTTTCTCAAGGTTTTTCTTTCTCTCTCAAAGTTCCGCACATGTTCTGCGTTCAAAATTATCTCATTGTACCCTAATTTCAATTTTAAAGTCTAAAAATTAAGCCTGTAATTTAGCAATAGAACAATAAATCACCAGGTAAAAGTTATTTGAACAGGATTGATGTAAAAAGAAAAGTATCATCAGGTGATCCAAATTTAAGTTGTCCTACCAGTTTTGCTGCGAATGTCAGTCAAAAGCAGAGCCATTAAACATTATTGCAAATCACTGCTTGAAGTAATTCGCATTGTTTGTGCTTTCGTCGTTAGAGAAATGCATCGTCTAATTCACCAACTGATATATGCAATTTTCTCTTCCTATGGTTTGTGACAAAGGTTATTTTCAAATCACTCTCTCAAAAGTCAAATCGTCATGGTTAGAAAATAGAGCACAAATTCTCAATGAATTTTTCATTATGAAAAGAGGAAGTATGAAAGTTTTTGATGCTCGTTTTTTTCTTTACACATCTGACGTCACTCTGGCATATGACTTAATTATTCTGGTAAATTTGAAACGGTCTACAAAATTGCAAACAAGATGTATGGAGAGTTTGAATTTTTATTTCTATTCCACACGTTCCATCTCAATGCAGATCAACATGGTATCAAGAAGTCGTCTCTGAAAGTTACACAGAAAGTTACAGAGATATTGCGTGGGTGGGTGGGGGGATAATTGAAGGAAAAGAAGAAATGTTTTTACATGGGAAATTTCCTGCAACTCATTGACACAATCCATCGTTATTAATATTAGTTGAAAGTTTTTATGTTGTTTAAATAATGCTAATGGGAATTAATTTTCTTGATTTTCCTGGGGTGCAGTATTGACATCAGGAAAAGGCAAATGGAGAGATATCACATCATGGGAATGGCTCAGGTGGAACAGGTAGGAATCCAGTGAAGGACAAAATGTTGTTACCTCATCAAAACCAAGCTATTCTGTCGCAGCAGCTGCGGCCTCAAGGGGCTCATCATCCAACATCAAGCGGCGCCATAAACGGCTACCCAGCAAGTAGTAAATCACCGGCTGTTCAGCAATTTCTCCACTCACCGTCAACCTCCAGTACGGATCTAGATGAGCGTCAATGGCATCTCGGTCAGTGCGCTATCTTAGCCAATTCCTCCACGCTCCAGCATCATCAATATCCCGTCAACAGTGGCCTCTCAACGCCACAAATCTCAGCCTTCAGCACTCAATAAGAAAATCCAGAGAAAAACCTCCTTATCTCTGGACAATCAAAACTCTCCTCCCTATTCCTCCTCCTTCAAAAATTTCAATTCCGGTGTACATATACCATCCCTCTCCTAAACACCAAAAAAAAACAACCATAAACAATTCTAAAGCAGCAAAAAATCAACCAATGAATAAAATTCAAAAAAAAAGAAAATAATCTTGTCAAAACCAATTTTACACATTCAAGTAATAACTTTATAAAATAGAACATTTTTATGATAAAGAGAAATCTGTAAACGCGCTTTTGATCCATTAACAACATGAGTAGAAAATGGACTTATTTTGTATGAAAAAAGAAGATAGTGCAGAAACTTTTGCAACTTCGATGTAGATATTTGTTAATTTTCAAATGAACATTGAGAGTATGATCCAAACAATAATATTAAAAAAAAATCAAGAAAAAAAGTAATGGACTTGTAAAAAAAATAGACGAAAATAATCAAACTAATACCTTAAATTTGAGGAATCATTTAATATTTGAGGGGACTTATAACTCATTATATAATAAAGAAAAATAGAAAAAAAATATATTAACTGAATATATATCACATATCTGAATTAGAAAATTTACGTTTATTATTACTTATGACGAGATAATTGAAACATGAGTCTAATGGATATGGGATAATAAATTGAAGGGAATCTCTCTGGGATTAGCGCAGAGAAGTGAGCAAGTGAATAAAGATATGTAAAACACCTAGATTGTAATACAATAAAAATCAACTTATTCATGAAATTTCAATTTTGAGTCTTTTGATTTGTCAACAGTTCTTTGAATCAGCAAAAGAATATCAAGGAGAGGTACTCTGTAACACTTTTACAATCTCATATGACAAATTGCGTTTACGTCACAGGAGAGCTCTTTCGAAAATGTGATTCTGTAGCAGTGACATTATCATTTAACCCATTCAGTCATTGTACCAGAAATATTTGAGATAGAATGTTCATACTTTGGGATTAGTTTCCTACAGGTTAATAGATGATTTTTTCAAAAGAAAAAAAATTATTCATTATGTTGGCGCAGGGAGCCGCCCTCAAACACGCGTCTTAGCGGTCACTGAATTTAAATTCTGTTCATTAATTCATTACAAACTCTATTGATTTAAATAGAGTAACTATCCAAGAAAACACATTGACAACCAGAATTCAAATCAGGAAAGAGGATAAAAGCCAATTTTTAACAAATTCGACGGGATGTCGAATTTACCGTCCGTCATTTTGAGCAAAATTTTTACATGACTTTCTGCGAAGCGAGAAAAGAACAACAAATGTATTCCCATCTCTGTCGGGCTATTTTTTCCAAGTAATTGAAAGACTAAAGTAACTAAAAATCCATTCTCGACAGAAATTTGAATTTAAATAGCTCTGGAATAAATAATCTAAAATCACTCAATTTGCGTATGATGTATAATACCATGGTAAGGAATGGTTTAAACTCACGTGGTATTACCAAGAGTCAGATACAGTAGAATTCCTCAAATTTGAACATTTTGGGCCTGTAGATGACATTTCTCACTCCTTAAATTTGAACGATATTTTAAAACACGTAACGGAATTCATGTAAAATGCACTTACCCTAAATTAAGATAAACAGCTTTAGTGAATATATCAATGCAATTCGTTATGAAATATATAGAATTTGTTGCGGAAGTTAATATAATACGATAATAATAAGGAAACAAAAGAGAAAAATAGTTGTAATTCAGACTCCAAGCAAAACTTTTTCACATAACCTCAAATTTTGCATTTTGAACTCAACCGTCCGTCGTTTAAATTTGACGAGTTCAAATTTGAGGAACTCGACTGTATTTGAGATTTCTGACAATTGAAATGACAATGAATTTTATTAAACAAATCAACCAAGACGGTATTTGCATAATATCATTAAGTAAAGAGATTTCATATTAGATGCTCGGTCAGTAGATTAATTTTTGAATGACAAAAAAACACGGATTTGACCTAGATCCTTCTCCTCCTTTATTACTCTAACTTTTTTTTTTTTTTGACCTAGATCCTTCTCCTCCTTTATTACTCTAACAACGTTTCGGAGCTTGTTGGCCCCTTCATCAGGTCTACAATATAGAGTAATAAAGGAGGAGAAGGATCTAGGTCAAATCCGTGTTTTTTTGTCATTCAAAAAATAAAGAGATTTCATTAAAAAATCAAACCATCGTATTTTCGAATTCATGTTATATGAGCAAAAAACTCGATTGGCATTGTCAAAAGTCGAACTGATATATGTGACAATGCCACAAAAATTACAGAATTTCCCTACAGGAATATCAAGATAAGTCATTATTGAGTTAAGCTTGTTAGGTGCATCAGTTATTGTCGTATCTGCATATTTTCTATTTATTTCGAATGATATTTTTCAATTAATTTATGCCCAACGCACAATAACCTTTGTTTTTTAAACATGTTCTTTAACATTTTAATTAGGGTGAATGAGACAGAGATCTAGTTATCTCGCGCTTTCTCACAGATCATTTTGAAAACGTGTACGAATAAAAATTATTGTACGCAGGGCATTATGCCTGACGCACAATAACTTTTGTTTTGTAAAAATATTTTCGGAACTGCCTATAAGAGTGAGCGAGATGGCTAGATCTATGTCTCATTCACTCTAACGGAAATGTCAAAAATATGTTTACAAAACAAAAGTTATTGTGCGTTGAGTATTATGGAGCACAATAACTTTTGTTTATAAACATGTTTTCAAAATTTCACATGAGAATGAGCAAGATGACTAGACCTAGATCTCACTCACTCTCATTGAAATGTCTAAAAAATGTATACAAAACAAAATTAATTGTGCGTTGGGCATTACAGTTTAAAATTACTATTTATTTACATAATTCCAGGCAAATAATACCAGAAAATTAAAAAACATGCAAAATATTTAGTATTTGTACATAATCTTAAAATTCCAAATTACAAAAATTTTCTATTTTTTAAATTTAGGCATTTGAAATTTAATTTTTTCATTTTGGATTTTGAATACTGGGAAGTTCTTTATTTCAGAAAATTTTGAGTTCATAATTTATTTGAACCTCGTTGAACCATATTTGAACCATATCCTTATTTGAACCATAACCTCGTAAAAAAGAGAGCATCGAATAAGCGAACAGTAAAATGGGAAATTTGGTCAGTATGAAATTAAAAATGAACAGATAGAAATGAAGAAAACAGTAAAAAAATAGCAGTATTTTATTAAAAACGGTCAGTAAACAAAATTAAAAGTGAGCAGAGAAAATTAAAAAGTGAGTTTAAAATAAAACTTTGCCAGCGTAGACTTAAAAATGAGCATTAAAAATATTCAAATTGGTAAGTAAAAAATTAAAAAGTGGTCAATAAAAGTAAAGATCGTTCAGGAAATATCACTTCAAATGGAAAGTTCTTAAATCGCGCGCAATTCAACTGTGAGAGAGAGATAGAGACACAAATAACTCACTTGACAAACGTCTGGCGGCGCTGCGGTTGCAAAAAATCTCTAAAATGCCACAAAATATTTTCTTCTCTATTTTATGCTTATTAGCAGGTCGTGTCCCTTCTTGTAATATGTACTTTTGCATTCTTTATTAACCAAAATAGTGTTGTACAAAAGGGTTTTTCTCAAATCTATCCCGAATTTTGGGACAGCTCAAAAGAATATGAGTTTTCTAGCTTAAAATTTCATCCCAGTGTTTTTGTTGTAATATCGACAATTATTCACACTTAACCCAAATAACTGTATTCAACTAAATTTTAAAAAGGGTTTTCTTGTGAAAATTACTTAATTTTAAGGAATTAAACAATTTTCACATTAAAAAACCTCTTATTTTCTCTACGTGAATTTTCGCGGCATTTCGACGAATGCCAACAAGCACCACCAAATTCACTTCGGCTTTTCTTTTAGCTCAGGTCTCCAAAGCATCCCTCCACTGCTCGAGTCTTTGCTCCAAACTGATTCTATCCACTCTGACCAATACCATATCATCATTATACAAGACGCACCACGGTTCAAGTTCTTTTAGAGACGTTAAATAGTCCATCACATTGTTGAAAAGTATTAGACTCAGAGCTGAATCCTGATGAACTCCCACAACAATTGGAATGGACCCAGTGTCGGAACAGGGTAATCGAACACGAGTTATTACTTCCTCGTACATTTCCCTAATAATGCAAGTGTATTGCTCAGGAATACTCTTGTTTCTTAATGCTATAAAGATGAGATTTCTAGGTGCAAAATCAAGAGCTTTCTGTAGGTCTCTAAACAGATCATGTAAAGGCCACATTTGTTGGGCCTGTATAGATAGGGGACACTCCGGTCACCGGTGATGGCCAGTGAATTTAAAGTCACCTCACAAAAAAAACACATCAATCTTGCCCAGAGCTTTCGGTCCTCGATATGGACCTTCTTCAGTGCCTACAAGGATTCATAAATTTATTTTAGAAATTTGTTGTGCCTTTTTTCTCTCGCAGTGAATTCTGACGACTTGAATAGCATCCGACGTAGATCTACCTTTAACAAAGTCACATTGTTTTTTCGATACAGCTAGGAAATGTTGAAGTCTATCCACCAAGACGCGCTCCAGGATCTTAAACGTGTGAGAGGTAACCTCTGTAATTATCACATTTTCGTACATACCCCTTATTCTTGTAGAATGGTATGATGTACAGTGCTATCTCGCTATATGCACAGTTTGGGTACTTTTTTTGACAGTTCTCTCTCTGAATATGCACAACTTTTTTTTTGAAATTCCCAACGGTTTTTTTCTTTCTTTCAATAAATTATCATTTTTTTTGTTCTAGAATTTCCCGTGTTATTTTAAATATAATATGAAACAGAAAGAAATAAAATTAAGAAAATTAAAAACAAGAAAAATTAGTTACCAAGAAAATAATTTTCTTTATTACTTTGTGAAAATGTAAACAAATTGATTTTGAATGCAACCGACACAAAAGCTGTGCATATAGAGAGTGTGCATATAGAGAGACAGTACTGTAACTATATGTCCAGGAGTATGATACTGTTGCCATGTTGAGTATGGAATTGAAAAGTTCTGTTAACCAAACAGAGCATGATTTGCCAAATTTTTTCCATACCTCTGTGGGAATCTCCGTAGATCTCCCGTAGATTTCCCAATCTTCATTGCAGTCTTAAATATTTTGATAGGTCTGGCGAGTTCAGGCTCAGAAGAAACGGAAGGAACGCTTCTCTTCGGAAACTCATAATTCATCACTGAATTATAATAGTACATCCAGTTTATTCTGGATAACCTGGCTACAACCTTGATAACCTGGCTGCTTTATGTATTGAAAAATTACCGCCAATAAATTTAATCTTGGTTATAATAACCATGATTTTCCAACATCATCTTAGCTATTAGACATCTCTTTAGACGTAGGATGTGTTGAAATAGTTGAAATATCTAATTAAATCTGTCTGGACATATCGAAAGTTAAGATGCTCTTAATACCTCTAACAAAAAGGTAAAAATATGAAATGTAAATTCAAGATTAACCATCACAAATTGCGCTCAAAGAGAATTTAATCAAAATCAACATCGCATATTCACTGGCTTTTGCACTAAAAAAAGATTTCCTTCTCTCTCTCGCGCATCTTCACAAAGCCATCGAGACCATTTGGTATAAAAGCAGTTGGAGGAATTGCAACAAGTTTAGTTTCATCCGTGGCGCTCATCAAGAGATACCATTCACTAAAGATAACACAAAGTCCCAAGATGATGGAACGTTTGGTAAGTTTAAAAACGATGGAAAAATCTTTGTGCGCGAATATAGAAAGTTTTTTAATATCACAAGTAACGAGTGCAAACCACAAAAATTCCAATAGCCATGTCAACAAGTGAAATTAACATAATTCCAAGAAATCTCAACATATCGACACATTCTGCACACTTTTCCCGCCGAAACAGTGTATTGAAATACATATTGAAGTTTTCATTGTGCCAAAAAAAAACAACAACATTAACAGTTTTGTGCTTGATTGTGGAAAAACATCTTATGTTCAATGAGAGAGAAATAAATCAAGTTCAGGGGCATATCTATATGCATATAGTATATCGAAGAAGAAAAGTGAAAAGATAAGAAGTGAAGAAATAATTAATTATATATCTATAATCACATTGGACGATGACGATGGCCGGATAAGAGAGCTTGGGATAATCTTGCTCGCACTTTTCTTTCCAATGTTTGCAACATTGTGATTGATACCATTTGGATTTCTAATTGATTACCCAGCAATTAAGTTTACTTTTGTGTCTACTTGTGCTGTCAATGGACTTCATTTCCTCCAAGACTTTTTAATTATGTGCTTCTTTTGCCAAGTATTTTATGCTTTGGGCCAAGCTTTGTTGATTTTTAGTGCTAAACTCAATTGAGCGGCAAAGAAATGCATTGGCGAAAAGCTTTTTCTTACTAAATTGTCAATTAACCCTTTAACGCCCATTCGGTCATATACGACCTATTCAATTTTTCATACTTCTGTTCATTTAACTTTCATTTCTGAAATATTTTATGAAAAAAAATAGGTAAAATTATTGCTCTGGAAACTTCGGTAAAATGACCTTAAGTCCTAAAGTTTATCTATTTGGATTAACCTGCGATTCTACAGTAATTCATCTTATTTAAAAAAAAAATAATTGCTTCTTGTTTTAAAAAATAAAACTTTCAAAAACTGGTTTAAATCTTTTTATAAAACCACTTTTGAATGATATTTGAACCAATGAAAGTTTGAAAATCTTAATTTTTTTAGTGGAAATATAATTAACTCTTAACAAAAAAATTAGGCTTTTCCGCTCAACACGAATTAAAAAAAATTAAAATAACCGATTTTTAAAAACTAAAAGTCTTTTTTTTTCGGAGCAAAACAATACGAAGTGTACATATAGTGGAAATTTTTCAAGTTTAACAAATTTCCAAATAATTTATAACTTTTCTCATTACAAAATTCAGAAATTTTCTTTTGAACTTTCATGAAAATTTAAAAATATTTGAAACACTATGAAAATATTCGAATATAGAAACTGTGACAGCTCGTTGTTGCTCACATTTAGAAAATTAAAATCCCCAGAGAATCATGCAAAATCTAAATTAAACCAAAATTTGGAATTCAAATCAATGCGGAATTCCAATGCGCTGGCACATCTTTTAGATCATGAAAATTTCATGAAATCCAAATTCACATCCTTTCCTTTTCAAATTATTTGCATAACTCTATCGTACTCTTTAGTCCTCAACTTCTTCTTTTGTATATCAAGCCAAATTCAATGTAGATTAAACCAATTTTCAATGGGAAAAAGTGAGACATGGATGTGCAAAACGTTTAAGAGAGTAAAGGATGTAAATTTTAATTTCACGAAATTCTCCTGATTTAAAAGGTGTGCCAGAGCCAATTACAAACCGATTTAGAGTACGGATAACTCTCTTTAGATTTCATAGAAAATCAATTTAGGTTGCGGAATTACCTATGGCTTGTCCATGTCCATACTTATGGCCTTCTCGCACAAATCTTCATTTTTCCTTGGAAAACGACTTCGAAAAACCACAAAATTAAAAAAATATTCCATATATTTATGATAGTCCATAACGATTTTGTGGGTCTTCGAAGTCATTTTCTGACAAGAATTTCGGCGAGGTCTTAAGTATAGCCGGGGATCTCACTGGGGCAATAGTCAAGACCGTTGGCTCTTGGGTGGATACGTTCCCGGCTTAACTCACTTGACTCAGTGCAAAAATCTGAATGTCTAGAATAAAGATCTTTTTATTGTGATATAACGTAATAAAAATGCACTGCCTCTGCCTAAAAAAACTCCGAGAGCATGGAAGAAGAATCTACATTCCGAGAGGCGCTCCTGGGCGATCTACGACCAGTAGATTCTACCAACACGGAATATATGACAACATAATTTAATTTTAACAAAAATATAACCCGATACTATTAATAAATAATAATTAGGGGAAACTTGGGCTCCACCAAACACGGGGTAGAACCAAACACTATTTTTTTATTTCTTGGACTATCTCAACTATTTTTCAGTAAACAAGCATCCCTATAGTGCTTATAAATTCCTATAGGTCTTGTCCTTAGAAGTTGAATATCTGATTAAAAAATCGCAGTGTTTGGTGCTGCCCCAGTTTCCCCTAGGTATAGACAGGCCATAATAAGTAATGTTGTAATCCTATATAATCTTTAAAGTTCTTTAGAATCGCTTAATCATCAAATGGTTCGTAAATAATAAAAATCCGAACCTCGATCCGAACTTACACTCAGTCCTGGCATTATGCACTTCGGGATTATGCACCTGACGGAATTATGCACATACAATTATGCAAGTTTGCTTACCATTGGAGTCAATTTATGAAATCGTTTTTGAAATACGCCTGAATGTATACTATTTTGCGACACGGGAAATTTAAAAAAACATTCTGCTTCTTTTTCAGAATAAAATTTTAATTCCTTTTATTAAAGTAACATTTTAAAATATTTGAATCATTTATTGAAGAACTCTAGCGAAAAAGTACTCTTTGTTAAGGCAATTCTATTAAACCGGTTGAATCTTTTTTGTTTTGTCTACTTTTACTCCGCGTGAAATTGGTTCTACGGCCGAATTACAGTAGACTCTCTCAAATTCAGACATTAGGGACTAAAATGTCACCCGAATTAGAGAGAAATTCGGGCATCAAATTGTTTGAAATGCAACGATTATTATTTGTTTTTCCGCATGCTCATACTAAGTTTACATACTCGTATTTATGGTAAATTTCATGAAACTCCCTTTATAATGCAAAATCTCATGATGCATAAATCTAATGAGACTGGGTGTACAAATTATATCTACCCGAAACTCCGAGTTGTCCGAAAACTTAAATTCTACCCTGATGAAATTTGTTGCAAAAAGATTTTCTAAGGATATTAGAAATGCGTTATTGTTTAAATATTTTAAAAACCAAATACTGAATTTGGCTTTCGAAATTAATGAAAAATTGTGAAAATCATAAAAGAAATCATTTATTTGATGTACAGATCTTAGAAACCGAATTTAATAGTTTACAATTTAGAATACAATCTGCAGGTCAGTTCTTGTGGAAAGATATGTATTTTGATAGTTTTCTCATGGATAAATTAGTCAAAATCTTTAAAAGAATATGTCAGAAATTTCTGAAAAATTCAACCTAAGTTTGATGATTTCGAAAAATAGCTTTCGATCGTACAACATTTTAATTTTCTTGCTACTCTTTATTTTTTCATTTCATAATAGTTTTTAAGGAAGTTTCGAGCTGAATTTTTACTAAACTTCAAGTAAGTTAGTTTGTTAGTCTTGTCAGGGGCCTTCTCAAATCGAGATATCAGTAATTCATATTTTAACTTCCTCTGCTTTTTTTTTTTTCTGAAAGGCTCAACATTGTAAAGTATACTCTTTTTGAATTTTATATTCCTAAAGATTGAATAAATGAATTATGGTTAATTATGGTTATGATAGATGGCGTGTCATTACTTTTCAAAGTTTAAAATTCGAATTAGGTTGTTTCGAATTTTCAAATTGCGCAGTAAACCAATATTTTAAGCCCGTGAGTTATTTTTACTTTTCACGTCATATTTGATATTTGCTTCAGTTTTTTGAATCTGTGGTAATTTTTATTACTTAATTTATTATTGAACTTTGCCAATTTGCGTTAAGTAATCACAGTTTGATCTTTTGGCACTCTTACACGTTTAATAAATTAGGAACTAATTACAACATCAAATATCTTCGAATAATTCTCTTTATGATTTTTATTTAGAATTGTATACTTAGGGTACTCATTGTATTAGATAGATAAATATGTTTATTTCACGTCAAAAGAATTTACATTACTTACTTACATTACTTATTGATTTCTAGGCTAAATCTGAAGGCCGTCTTAGGATCAGCCTTAGTTTATTTAGGCCGTAACACTTATCGTTTAATAATTCCAAACAGAATAAATATTCCGCAATGACGGTTTTTTGGAATAATTGCCTCAAGACATTCTTTGGCAGCGCTAAAGGGTTAAAAACGGTTAAAGCACATATCTTTAATATAGCAATAAAAATCTCCTTTCGAACATATCGAACCAGTTCTTGACTGCAGTTCAGGTTCAATATCAATATCCGGAACTTGAAAACATGCATCGGGGCATATTTAGTATGAAATCGCCAATCGACTATTCCCAATGTTGGAGGATCAATTCTGCGCCATCAATTAAGAAAAATTGTGGTGGATATTTAGCTACATATAAAGTGAAAGTGGTGCTGAGATGACCTTCCAACGATGGTTATTCTTTTGCATTTGCCTATCTGGTGCAGGTTTATTGCACCTCCTGCTCCATCGAACTTCCTCAGAGCGATATCAATCGCACCATTTACGATTCTTTTTTCGCATAATTTTCAATTGGCAAAAGAATGATGCACGAGGAAGTGTTAAATTATCCATCTCATGATGTTTTTCATTCGTGCTTTAATTGCGGGCATATAACGGGCAATAGATATAGAAATGAGAAAATTCCCATTGGGTGATAATTGATGTCTTGGCTGAAAGTGTGCATAACATACCAGAATAAAATGGAAAAGTAAATCATTTGCACCAAGATCTTTTTTGTGCAACTTGCGTCGCCTTGGTGCTTTTTAGAAAATGCATTCACTCTACATTATGTATAATTGTTGGAAGATGAAAAAGAGAAAATTCAATTTATTTTCCATAGATTGTGGTTTTTATCACTGCAGCCGCAATGTGTGGAGTTTCCAAGGCAGCACAGCAGCATTACCACAATTTTGCAGAACCTCGTGCAGATCCCAATGTCAAGGGGCACTACAGCTATTCAGATCCATATGGTGCAATCTTTCACGTCACTTATGAAACAGACAAGAAGGTCTCACCAACAGTTAATAATTATTACCTACATGCTTAACAATAAGATGAACAGCACTGGATTTACGGATACTCTTTGAACGCTAAGCCTCAATTTTGTGGCCTACATTCAAAGAAATTTTCCTCAAAAGATGATTTAGCATAAATATTTTAATTACTCTGCAATTTAATCAACTTTTTTGCAATATATCTTTCTGAAAATAGAAATTAAATTTTATTGAAATCCAACGATAAATTATAAACAATGTTCTAGATTTTGCTTAACTGTTAAAGGTTGGGAAGCTTCAGACAGTTGAAGCCTCTTTTAAGTCCAGGGATAACATGATAACATCTTCTCGATACTATAGACTGTGGATTCTGAAAAATTCAAATGATAGCTTTACTTCTTTGAGTTAACACGGTTAATACAAATATTTATTATATTCAGAATGTCACAATAAATGGACTAACATTGCGTAAAAAGTCATCATTCACTTAATCTACCTAATCTACCATGGTACAGATTTATCGATACTATCGATTCGATAGTAGGGGAAAGTGACCATGCTTGATACTGTAAAATGATGTCCAAGGTTTGTGATTATTTTTTGATTAACACACAAACCGAAGCGATTCTTTCACTATGACAAAAAAATGTCTCACTTATTAGGTTCATAATCCAACCTCAAATAGTTCTTGGAAATCCTTAGATTTTCCTCAAGAAGAAAATGGAAATTCAGTAGCGATTTTTATACAACTTGGGTCCGGGGCCTTCCTGTATAATAATTGATTCGACTATTCGGAGGCCCATTTTCACTGCAAAAAATACACCGAATACAAAAAATTGCACATCAATAATTAGACGGAACTCTAATCTATCTGCTTAAGTCGTTTGTAAGACTGGTTATTAGTTTTAAAATCACTTTTATGTAATTTTTCTAAGCCATGTTTTTATGGCATTAGGGCGCTAGCGAAAACCATTTCTTCACTTTGAGTCCATGAAAATGTAATTCTGCAACCCTAAAATTCAGGCAACAGGGTTGAAGATTATGTCAATTGTCGATAAAATTGGCGGATTGCAATATGTGTAATTATGAAATAATCACATCTAATGATATAGTTGCCACATTAAAATTATCATTCATGGACCCTTCTTAAAATATAGGATGGACACAAGTAGAATTTATGAATTTATTACCACCCACAAAAACAGTGTCCCCAAGTAAAAATATTTTTACATAAATATTAGTACTGATGACCCCTCTATGTGCCTATGATAGTAGTTTTCGTGAACAGCGACATTAATTAAGAAATACTTATGAAATATCATGTATCGAAATTACAGTTTTGGACCCATTTTTGATTTTTGCCTCCTGAAACTAGAAAAAATGAGCTAGGATCCTAATTTTTTTAGGAAATGTGAGGCTTAGCACCAGCTATTGAAATATATTGCGATGAGTCATAACTATTGATTAACATAGGAAAAAAATAGTTATTATCAAGCTTGGATCGTATCAAGCATGGTCACTTTCCCCTATCGAAAAGTTATCATTCCACCCCAGGTGTTTTGCCCTAATTACCCTAATTACTATTGCTTTTTTTTAATATACCGCACATTTCTAAAAATTTTATTTAATAATCTTAATTTTTTTTTATTATTTTTAAAAGTCGTGCATTTCTGGGACTGTTCCAGTCTACCAAATACGGTAAAAACGTGTCAAAATTTGCCAAGTTGAATTCGAAAAATTAAAAGGATACCCTGTAGTTGATGGACCCGGATCAAAGTGGTTCATTTGCCACTACGTTTCAGGAATAAGGGAAAGTGCCCAGGCTTTACACGGTCCCAAGGTTCATAATGACTAAATTTTTTCTATGTTTTTCAATAAATGTGACTCATCGTTTCTATATTTTAATAACTACAGGACAATGTCCTATTTTTAAAATATATTGCGGAGTCATATTTATTCAGAATCATAGGAAAACTTTAGCCAATATGAAGCTTGGGACCGTGTAAAGCATGGACACTTTCCCCTACAATGTCTTCTAAATCAGGTCCTCAAAACATTTTGGGCAATTTTGATTACAATTTTCAAAAAGAGATTTTGAGTTTTTAAAGGAAACTTACATACAACAATTGAAGGAAGAAACACGTAAGGTATATATCGTTACATTTGACTTACCCTCGGATTAGTGAAGAAAAATGGATTGTAGAACTCATCACCATGAAGATAGAAACAGAATGAGTTGGCAACTAATTACATTACGTTTTTTCCTTAATTATTCTATAAAAGCTTCCCTTTGAAAATATCAAAATCATTTTTTTTTAGTGTAACTAAAATTGTTCAAAACGATTTAAAGATCTGATTAAGGGGACATTGTATTCCCAAAAAGTTGTGGCGAATAAAAATAGAAAGAAGCGAAAAAAGGTCTTGATCCGTTCTCACCATCTACTGAACTCCACCAGAATACATAGGGCGAGTCTATGTTAAGATTTTTCCAGGGAAAACGTCTCAAAATCGAAAACTACATAATGTTTAAGGGGTTACGTTAATCAGGCCCCAATGACTGAATTTTAAATATTTTTAAATGAAAAATTCAGAAAATATATATTTTAAATGTTGTGCTTTTATATGCTTGAGAACTGTAATTAAAATAAATTATTTTTATGTCCAAAAAAATAAGTGAAAATATCGTGTTTTCAGTCCTTTTGACCTACTTAACCCCTTAATGTCTTTTATCGAAGATCATTATCGCCGTCTTTGATCATTTTGTTCCACTTTTTCATGAAGTCCTCTTGTGAAGACCTTTTGAGAGGAGTCAAGAAGAAGCTGTGAAATTTTGATAATTAAAAACTTGTTTATAAATTTTGCTAATTAAAGAAAAACAGTGTATCTAAATTATCTACAAAGGAGTAAAGTTTCAAAAAAAATTCTTCAATTTTTTTGAAATATTTTGTCGTTTTTGAATCTTGAAATATTTTTCATAGGAACAATCCTATCGTCGACACGATTTAGTCTAAAACGATTATTCTTGAGATTTTACACTGTACAAAGTACTACGATTATATCACAATAGGTGTAACAGGCTTATTGTAGTAAGAAGATAATTTCTCAATTGAAAATTGGTTTTTATAACGCTTATCATTCGAAATTTCAATTTTTTCCTTTTTTGTATATTACAACTATTATGGTTTTTTTAATCATTTTGTAAAATTTAATTTTCGATGGAAAAACTGGACTTTTTGCTACAAAAATCTCTCGAAATATTATGGTGATAATAATTCGTCTCTCTTTACTTACGATAATCGTAGTACTTTTTACAATTTACGTTCAAAATTGTAATAAAAACTTCTTAACTTATTCAAAAGACATTAAAAAAAAAACATTTTTTTTTCTTTTCGTCCGTAGCCATCCTCTAAATTATTGAAAACGATATTTTAAAATTTTAAATTTTTAGAAATTTATTTAAAATTAAGATTTGTGTTTATAATTTTATCGTCTAATAATATGCATAAATTTTTATTTGATATTCATTTTAGAATCGATTTGACGGCTTTATTTAAAATTATTTTTATTTTTTGCCATAAGATCTTTTTTAATATCAAAAACTTCCGAAAAGAAATCTTGGATAAATTTATAAAAAAAATATTTTTGTATGGATTCTGTGAATTGTAATTAAATTCTTAAATGGACTGACTTAATTGATGTCTAATTTAATTCAATATGGCTTGATTTTATTTTTAATTAACTGAATTAAATTAAATACAAAGTTAAAAAAATAAATAATAATATTACAAGGGCAAAATTTCAATTTATTTGTTATTTTCTTCACAAATCCTTTAAATTTACTATTTTTTCAATTTTTCTGGACTAAGCAAACTATTTCAAATATTGTTATATTTGTAAAATAGAAAAGAAACTCTCACTTTCACACTAAAATTACTAAATTTAAGTACTTTAAGATCGATATATATTCCTAAAGTAGTAAAGAAATTTATTTTCGCTTTTGATAAATTGTTTTTATTGAAAATTATACTAACAAAATTATTGAATATTTTGAAGCAAGATTTTAAAACAAATTTTACCAGAAAATGCAATAGTTCAAAATAAATCTAACAGACGAACGCCATTGATTTAAATATCAAAAATCCGATATTATTACTAAATTTTCCCACATTTAACCTTATTCAAGAATTATAATACATTTAATTAATTACATGTTTTTGATTAAACTATTCTTCTTAGTAACGTTATAATAATAACCCTAATGAAAAATTAAACCAAACAATATCATTGTGCTTTTTATTGTGTATTATTCCAATGGACAAAGTATCTTATGTACATTTAACTTTTCCGTGTATCTAGTGCTGTTCATCTTTCCGTGATTATTTCTGTATATAACATTCGTAAACTAAATATTTTAAAATGCTTTCTTCAGACTTCAACAAAAACTTCTCCAGATCGGGATTTAAGTGAACTTGGAACTTTTAGTGGCAAACGGAATACCCAAATTTCGAATTTTAACCGTCCAATTTACATCGTAAACACCAACAATGAGGATGATAAATTTGAGGACAAGGTCAGCTACCAGATTGCCTCTAGTACAACCAAATCACCCTTCAAATACGGAGGATTCCAGTATTCCTCAACAACGCCCAGTCCAGTTTTTAATAGTCTCCCCAATTCGCACATCAATAAGCCTTCATTGGCAAACAGCGAAAGGAGTAGTGCGAACCAGGGGGGCAGTTTTCGTCCGGTTACAACGAAATTCACAGTCAACCATCCCCATCCACCGAAGAATCAGGGCAATTTGATCAGCAGCAGGTATCAACAATCCTCCTATGATGATGAGGAGGAGTACATTGAGACCAAACGGGAGCCTACGAATGCAGGGCAGGTGTCTGACAAATACCTCAATGACTACCAACAAGCCCTGTCTAAGCTTCAAGCAGCAGGTTCCAATGTTGCTCGAAGGCCAAACCCACCAAAGAGTCAGATCAAATATATTGGAGTCCCACCCAATTCGCCAAACAGCTATCTCCCGAAAAATAAGCAACAGCAATTCCCAGCCTTAGAACCCGAAGCCAAGCCCTTCAAGCCCAAGTTCAAGCTACAAAATGTGCCCAATTTGTACCCAAGGGATGATGCACCCTTCAAGCCCTCCGTGGGATTCCCCGGAGGCAAAGGCGCCCCAACGAAGCAGAAAGAGTACTTCGAACCACCCCCAGAGTATATCTACACCAATGATGATGTGCAATACTACAATGTGGACGGTGGAGCTAGTCCACCATCCAAAAGTCAGAGCCCTCAGTACCTGAAGCGACAGAACCAAATGAAGTTCCAGCAATTGGCCATTGAGAAAATGAAGAAGGCACGCAATCCCTACTTCGGCCAGCCCAGTCAAACCAACTTCCGGCCAATTGTACCCCAACAACCTCCACACAGATTCAGCATGCCCAGGAGGAAACCATCCAGAGCCTTCACACCTGCAAGAAATTCCTATAAATCCAGGCCCATCATAGATGGACCCTATTCCATTCGCATCTCCATGTAATTTCTCTTTACACTGTTAATCGTGTTTTCATAGCGTACATCAGTGATGCTCATACAATGCTAATTTTGTACCAATTTTCGATGTAACGGTTTGTTGATATTAATTTATTAGATAAATAAAAAAAATCCAAATTTAAATTGCTTTTCACTATTACCGCCGAAATGTATGCAGAAGTGAAAGGGCGAAAGCGGTGAAAGTTAACTCATCGATTCATGACTCATATCATTTGGCATTTGGGACAATGATGGAATATTTTCAGTGTGTCTCGACTAATCGTAATTTTAAAATGGGAAAAGCGGTTGGTTTATGCTTTCTTCTTGAACAATGAATACAGAATGTGGGTATAAAACTTCTTGTGAACTTTACAAGGAGAACAAGTTCAACATTTACTTCTAAGAACAATAATACTTTTTATTATCTGCTGGCCTATTGCAAACTTGTGTCTATCAAAATTAGTTTAAAAGCCGGTAAATAAATTACTCCAGTTCCCACTCAATTAATCTTGAGATATTAACCCTTACGGTCTTAAAAATCTTTTCATAAGCAGAAGGAATCTGACAATTTAATAACTTTTTTCTTTAATTTTATAAATATTTAAAAATTTTACAAAACATTTCTCATTTTTTTTTAAATAAAATTATAGCCAAAATCTACTTAATTAATTAATCGATTTAAAATTGCTTTTGAAATATTGCTCTTGAACGCATATTTCAGAGATGCAGAATTAATGAATTTCGTATTTCAGTATTAGCAGCCCTATCGTTAAATAGTAATACAGTACAGTTCGTTCAAGAATTTAACCTGTTATGAAATAATTGAAGTTAAACCGTGTCACTAAACTCCAAGTCTGAAGAAGTATTTATAAATTGAAGGTAGAACTTTTCACCTTTGTATGAAAATTTTCTCATGAAACCCCGTACTTAGGCACATCCTTTTTTAATTTATAATATGTATTATAAATTTTTAAGTATTTCCTATAATCTATTCTAAGGTAAAATGACCACAAATTGACCGTTTCTCATGTTGATTGATGAAGATATTTATTTCATTTTCTTTTAAGATTTTATGGTTAAATAAATCCACACTTGTTTTATTATGAAGTAATTATATGTACCTTATTATCATAAACCAGTCATTGATAGACTTGAATAATTTATGGTGTACTCATAAAAGGTTCGATTAGATTATAGATTAGAACTACTTCAAAAAAAATGTTTTGTTAAACGAACAAATGGATTTTGTTGAAATTTTGTCAAAAGTATGTTATTTACGTTATTTACGAATTTGACAAAACTTTTTCTTGCATTTTATATGGAAAAACACCCTTGTGACAAATTTTTAACAAGATTTAGTTGGCCAGCGATTTGACAAAACTGTTCTATATTCTGTATGGAAGAACATCCTTTTTACAAACTTGTCTTGTTAATTTGACAAAACAGTTTTTTCAGAGTAGGTAAACAGTATCTTTTTCAGCTCCATTATCATCTTTTTCATTTTCACGTAATCTTTTTGGACTTAGATTTCCTTGTCTCTATCCAGTCCTATATTAGGGCTCATTATGTATCCTATTGGATCCCTTGTTCTTAGTTCAAGGGTTATGCTTAAGCACTCATCCCATAAACTCGAATATAAATTGATTTCCAAATTTAAAAATATCCGCTTGATTGTTTTTTTATTGAATTGTAGGTCTTTTTGGGCCTAAGCAGGACATTTTAAATATATTCTCCTACTTTAAAATCTACAGAATCGTTTTCCAATTAAATCAAGAAAAACCGTTTTAATTTTTTCTGGTGTAATAATGGCCATAGACTCTTCAAAAATTTGGGCATAATATTCTAAAGCTCGATAGAGAAAACAAATTAAATAATTCAATTTTTAGTCCCCTGTTTTGTGAGATTTTTTTCTAATTTTCAATGATCAATTTTATTTATTGAAGATAATCTAACAAATAAAAAGGAATTAGAGTTAAACTCTTAACATAACTTATCGAATAATGCAAAAGGAAATTCATAACCCATTCCAAAAATCTGAGAACATAGGTAGGGGGAAGTGGGGCACCTTTGAAATTGGGATTTTTCACCTGTGTTCAAATAGAACTGAGCCATATCAAAATGTGATTTAGCTTCTCAATCTGTTTGTGCAGTTTAATTATCTCACGATAAGGCTCAATTTTATTTAAAAATAGGTGAAAAATACCAATTTCAAAGGTGCCCCACATTCAAAAATGCCTTACTTCCCCCTACTAAATTTAACCCATTCAGTCAATGTACCAGAAATACTTGAGATAGAATGTTCATATTTTGGGATTAGTTTTCTGCAGATTAATAGATGATTCTTTTGAAAAGAAATTTTTTTATCTATTATGGGGGCGCAGGGGGCCCCTGTCAAAGACACGTCCTAACGGTCGCTGAATTTAAATTCTGTGCCTTAATTGATTACAAACGCTATTGATTTAGATAGAGTAACTATCCAATAAAACAAATTGGCAACTAGAATTCAAATCAGGAAAGAGGAAAGAGGCCAATGTAGGACCATTTTTCCCAAGTAATTGAAGAACTAAAGTTACTAAAACTCCGTTCCCGATTCGCAATTCGGATAAAATTTGCCCAGGAATAAATTATCTAAAATCAATCAATTTGCGTATGATGTATTATACCATGGTAAGGAATGGGTTTTAAATAGATATTTTTTTAGAGTGCGAAAGCTTCTCCTATATCGTGGGAATAAAACTGAAATTTCTTGAAGTAATTCTTAAAGAAAAACCCTATTTTTTATGACTTTTATAAATTAAAAACATTTCTAAATTAATGTCTGAATTTAATATTCAAAATTTCATTTCAATCTAAACATCAAGAATTGATAAGACTTTCAGATCTTTCAGATATTTCTTATCCAGATTCCTTTGTCATACTGGAAGGGTAAACCAGAGCTTTTAAATAAAATTATCTGAAATCTATCTCGAAAATTAGCCATTTAAATTCTAAAGGTAATTAGAAATTCAGATTGTTATTAAAGAAAATCTTTATTGATATACCCACCTTTTTAGCTTTGGATTTTTTTTACAAAAGAAATCTTTAATTACAGTTTAGTAAAGAAAATTCTGTTGTATAATTACAAGGAAGACCCAAGAAGCAAAATAGTTGCCTTATAGAACCAAGTATTAAACAAGTCTTTTAGTGCACTTTTAAAAGACTTAAAGAGAGAATTTTCTGTTGAAATTCCTATAGCAGCCCTTAAGATACTTAAGAGTGCGCCACTTTACTTATAGTAATCTCAGTGATGGAAGCAAGAGCGTTATAAGTAAATAAATAGATTTTTGGTTCTGTAGTGCCTTACTTAGGGAATTCTACAAGACTATTTTAAGAAAAAATTGCTGCTTGGGGAGGGTTGTTCTTTTCTTGTCGTTCTTGTCCTAAGTAACACAGTTATAATGGCCGGTAGAGGAGACTATTTTGAACTCTGAGGCTGCATTGATTGGCATTGATAGATGACCTTTTTCCATAATTCTAAAAGAAGCTGGACCCTACCATATTTTTAATCTGGTTTTATAATTGTTTTGTAGAGCTTAATTAAATTATGCTAAGGCCTAGTTTCCACGGGCACTCAATGGGTCAATTGGTAGAGCACTCGCTCTATGATGCAAGTGTCCCGGGTTCGAATCCCTTTAGGTCACCAGGAACATTTCTGGCGTTAAAGGTGTTGGAATTGCATCCAGTGAGCTTCACTGTACTTGATTCCAGGACTGATAACCCCATCCCTGTATATGAAAAAAATAATAATGGATGTTCCGAACTCCCCTTGCGGGAAGGCCTAGTTCCTCTAATGGAACGTTGTGCCACCATTATTATTATGATTATTATTTCGCATTGTTACCCAGTGTAAGAGCTATTATTTTTAACTCTTAAGAAGCTACAAACAATTCCCCTTATATTTTTTTAAATCTAAATTTATCATAAAGTTGAAAAGATGTTTTTTTTCATAACTTTCTTTTTGTATAATTCTGCTAAAAGCAAAATTTAATTAGATGGACAATAATTTAATAGTTTATTCATAAGCCTAATATCGTTCATTCGATTTTTCAAAAGAACAACGTCTTCAGAACATATTCGAATAAACTGAATTAAATACATCTTATACGGGATTTTTTTGACTGAAAATGTTTACTTTTTTTATTTGTTTAAGCTCTGTTTTAAATTCCGATACTCTCAGGTTTTTAACTTTATAGAAATATGCTTAAGCAATTTCAAACTTGTATAAGTTGGTTCACTGTTTCTAGAAATAACAAATGTAAATAAATTTTAGCCCTTCAAATTAATCGGGCAAATACGAAAAGAATAATAAATAATTGTAAAATATTTCTAACAATATAATTGATTGACTTTTGAAAATTTATAATTTTTTTAAGTAGATTTGAATTTTAAAGTCGTATAAAATGAGTTACATCCCTGATACGAATAAGCGATATTAAAGATTTCACGTGCAGTAAGTGTATTATATTTACTTAAGGCCAAGTTTCCTTTAGAAATATACGAAAAAATCGTATATCAATGTAACCTCACGAGCCTAACAGACCAAAAATAGCCCCATCTCCCCGTATAAGTACCGTGAGTGCAGGTGACTGTGACCCCCCTATTCGTAAGGTTTTCTTTACTTCTAGAACTTAAGGACTGTCTTTACCGATCCGATCTACCATACCTGATCGGTGAGAACCGTTCTTAAATATTAGAATTAAAGAAAAGCTTATGAACAGGACAGGGTTAAAGTCACCGGCATCGGTATTCATTTTTACATTCGTTACATTCTTATGTTATCTTATGTTTTTTGCCCCAATACTTTTTTATTTATTTTTTATTTTTCGTATTTCCTAAACCTGTAAAAGGAGTGAATTCTTGTTCAAGCATAACACGTTAAAAAGAAATATTTTTTCGAACTTATTTCATATTTTAATTACGAATGAAAGGAGTTTGTCATCGTATTCAAGTTAACATTGACTTTGATCGAAGGTATCGATTTTGGCTATAAGTGAAAGTTTATTTTTTACTTATTCCTCCTTATATCTTAATTTATGAATTGTTTTAAGATGAGATTTTTGCAAAAAATTAACCCTGATGCAAAAGCAAGGACGGAAATTCGGTTTCCTAAAATAAGATTTAAACAAAAAGCAAGAAGTAATTGAGTAATTTTCCTGCAATAACCAAGGTAAAAACTTTCTTAAATCATATCGGAAAAATGACGTCACTTAATCTTATTCTTATGCACTATCGATAGAATAAATTGTCGCAATTCTCTGAAGGTCAAACTAATGGGTTGATACACTTGGGGAATGGAGAATGTTGCTCTGTAGAGGTGGAATTTCTCCATAATAATTTCTATATGGCTCACGTACCACAATTGCAGATTAATTGGTATGTCCAATGATCAAAATTACAACTAATTCGTGCTAAATGGGCATATTAGTTTGTTCTTTTTTTGCGAATGTGAATTGAGACATTTTCCGAATGACCAAAACATGTTCTCAAATTGGGCAAATGAAGCAAGATGTTGAAATCAATTAGCACACCAACATTACAATCCATTACAATCTCTGTTGCGAGTGCAATAATCTTTCATGTTATGAGGAAATAATGTGGCACTCGACGTTTCTTTACCACCCACGCCCAAGATATGCTTCATGGTGTAATTTGAATTGAATACCGTGTGAGTTCAGGTCATGAAGTCCAGTATTAAAATGTTGGGAGTGAGAAGAAGTTCACCTTCCTCCAATTACATCGGCAAAATCGTCACTTGGCGGATATTGAAAACACCCATTTTTCTCGATTTTGGAGGAGAGGGAGTCCCACTCCTTAGTTCTTTTGGGTGCGAAAACTACCAAAGAGACAACATTAGATGTATTTTGGATGGAGATGGCTGTGGCGTGAGGAGAAAAACCTTGGGGTGACGCTCACCTTGACTTTACCTATTTTTCTTTCCACCTGGTTACAGTTTTACGAATGTGGTTATGAGCTGTTTGCACCTCCAGGCACTAAATTATTACCAATCCGAATAACTTCCCGCTTCTGGCGATAAACAACGAACAAGAACAGGGTGTGATTCCAAACCCGGAGAAGGAAGTCACATGAAGTTTTTGAGAAAGTCAAAGACATTTTCTTTTTTTTCACATGTTTTTTATTGTCTCTACACGTTCTTAAATGTTTTCTTTTTCCTCATACACACAGTCCTTATCATACAAAGGTTATCAATAATTAATACATTATTGGTCCATTGAACTGCACGATCTCTTATCACAAAAAAATTATGTTGCTTGATTCGGCTGCTTTTTGGGTAAAGGTGATTTGGGAAAGGTAGAAGAGGAGAGTTGATAGAGGGGTAGTGTATAGATGAAGATCGGTAGGAGAAAATAGAGCGTGTTAGTGAGAAGATTCATAGAGTATACATATCAGGTTCATAAATTAAATGAGGCACTGAGGACAAGAACAGCTGAATCCAATCTTGGAATCCTCCATAGTCAACTGGTGAGACTCTGGTTTAGCGCTAAACAGACCTAGCTAACTAGGTAAGGGTAAATTCTAAGCTCATCCACTCGATATGGGGTTGTTCTAAGCCCTGGATTTAAGCTGTTCTTATCCTTCGGTGGAGAAAGGATAGATAAAATTTAGAGTAATAGTGTTTTTGTGATATTCTAGACCTTGTTAAAAGAGTAGCTGTATCCATCAGGAGTACGGTTCAGGGAGAGCTGAAATAAAAGAGAAAAGGGGTTAGATTTACCATTTTTTTTGCATTCATCTGGGGTTAGTTTAAGCATGACTTTTATTGTAATTTCACTCAAAAGAACCTGATAAGAAAGAGTCAAAGAAAAATTCCAGGTAAAATAAACTGTAATAGGGTAGAGTCAGCCCTTTTGGCCATGTAAGCACTTTTTGGCCACCTAAAGGTGTCTACATATTGAGCACAATTTTCGTCAAAAATTTCTTTTTTGAAGGAAATTGACTGCAGTGCTGTAGGTAGAAACTTCAAAATTCTGTCAAAAATGCAATTTTTGACAAAAATTGCTCCCAATGTGTAGAGGCCTTAAGATAAAACAACTAATTTAAGGAATTTAATAATAAATGGTACTTCTACACACGTAATATGCTCTATTCTACTATTTTAATGGGTTATCATGTCTCTTAATTATTTAAAATTCATTTTGAAATAAGTGGCGAAAAGTACTGAAACAAGAACAATTGGTGAAAATGCAAATTTTTTCAAAGAGATTCACTAAAATTCTCGAAAAGTATCCTAGGTATTTAGATAGATGTTGATTCGAAGCAGGTGCCCATCAAGCCAAATAAAAAGTGAAGATATTTTTCACTTTTCCTTGTAAAAGTTTTGCAGATATTGCACCGAGTCTTAAAGAAATTTCCTCGAAGTTCTTGTATTATTTCGGCGAGCATTATGAAATATGTATTTTTAGATAGATTTTAATGCAGAATTTCGAAATATATCAGACTGACAAGTCAATTCTCTTTAGGAAAAAACTTGCCAATGCTCTTCAGTGCCTCTATGCAAACACGGAAAATGAATTTTACACATAAGGAGGCCATAAAAGCTTAAGGGTGGCGAAAAGTACTGAATCTACCCTATTAGCTTCAGATCTAGGCTTAGCCATATGGCTTAACTTCTCTAATTTTTTATCGGGCAAGACGTTTTAGAAAATTTTGATTTATAATTGGACTATTAATGGTAAATAAACTATTAGATTGTAAAAAATCAATAAAATCGGTTTTTGTCTAAGGTTTTGAGACCCTCGAAAACTAGGCTAAACCTCTGGTCTGAAGACGGTCTAAGAAGTTACAAGCTTTGGGATTTTTACACATTGTTCATTAGCAGTTGCAGGGGGACTACGCTTCCTGTAGCCCTTTGCCAAAGCAACTTGTAATAGTAAAAAAGGGTCTCTTGACTCTTCTTGCAGTGATATTTTAAAGGTTTTCTTAAATTTTTTTTTCTTATTTCCAAAATCTTGATTCAAATATGTGCTTTTCTCACAAAAATCTTTTCAGTGTTAAAAATTACACCTGTGTAAAATCTATATATATTTTTTGTAAAATAATAATTGTAGAAAATTGCTTTTAAAGAAAGAAATGGTAACACTTTTCGCTTTTCAGATTTGAATTAAAAAATTGGGTTAGATTTTACACATTCAGTGGTAAATTTTACACCTTCGAGTGTAAATTTTACACCTGTTTTTTAAAATGTCTTCTGAGTGAAATTTGAATGATAAGATCATGGGAGAAAGAGGTGCTGTCCTACCTTTCCTGGTGGCTGGAATCGGTGTGGGGGAGGGGTGGTGTGGTATTCTGGCTGGTGGTGGTGGTGGTGTGGGGGATTGCTCTGGTGGAACTGGTGGGCTTGTTGGATCTGCTGCTGGACACTTGGTGGGTGGGTGGGGAGTGGTGGGTGGGTAGGCAGGGCAGCAGCTCCATGGTGGTAGGCTGGGGCAGGAGCAGGGGCCTGGTAGTAGTCAGGAGTCTGCTCATAGCGACGAGGATCGTAGGATCCATCATCGTAGTCATCGCTGCGGGCAGAGTGATATTGGGGCTGGGGTTGATGATAAGGCTGGGGCTGGTACTCTGGCTGTGGCTGGTACTGAGGCTGGGGAGCATGCTGTGGCGGGGCAGCTGGGGCTACAGGCAAGTGATCACCACTGGCACGGAACCTATTCGTGGGAAATTAGAGAACGGGTGCATTTAGCGCAATGGAGAAAAAAAACAACATTGATTTCATATTATTCCTACAGCGATATACAATAAGATCAAAAGTGAAGCAAACAATTCATTTTCCTATCTGATCTCTCCTACTCTCAATTATGCACAATGCTCCATGGGATTGGGTGTTACATAAATTGTAATATGCATGTGTTATAAACTTTGGGTCTGTAGTGGACCTCCTCTCTAAGTTAATCCCAAACAAAGAATTTTATATTAATGACTTCACACATGAATGCGCTTTTTCTTGTACTCTATATTTTCTTATGAGCTTAGTATGCAATTCCCAAAGAGAGGTGTAAGTACTTTTGTCTGGCCATTTCGCAATTCCATCACTTCTTACATCAATGATCGTGCAATGGGTTAAAATCGAAGTGAAAGAATGTGGGAGAAAAACCCATGGCATGGGGAAATGCTCCAAATAATTGGTACTCACCCATCTTTTCCCGCTGTATAGGAAATTGTTCTCTTCTGGCCAGTTGGATCTACATAGCTGTAGCTTCCGACTCTGTTGCCAGCAGCATCAGTCTCCTCTTTGAAGTTGATACCTGCAATTGTCCATAAGCATCAATGCAATTCTATTATATTCCATGAAGAAATTTTCCATTTACCATCCTCTTGTGTGTAGGCAGCTCCGAATTTTCCATCACCAGACAAATATCTCTGTTCACTGATGATGGCAGCGGTCTGTGGACTGTTGTGGTATCCATGCTGGGCAGCAGCAAGGGCCAGAAGGGCAAAGAAAATCGCCTGAAGGATGAGGTGAGAGGTTAATTTTTTTTAGTATATCCAGATTAGGAAAAAGCCCATATTTGAAACTTGCTTTAACACTCACAAACTTAAACATGGTAAGAAACTGCTTTTCAGCCTTTTTTTCCACTACTTTTTACAATTTCCGCGTATTCCAACAGCCACTGTTCAATCACTAGCCGATGGCAAAAGAGAACTGATACATTGGAGCCTCCCGCTTCACTTTTATATGAGTGAAGGAAACCTTGATGGTCCCCCATTCAATTCCAATTCCACCAAGAAATTGGTCTGGAGCATACGTCACTTGCAGTCACTTCGGTCGGTGTTACAATAAATTGTACCATTCCTCCTCGAGATCGTTCTGCAAGAGTCAATGAAGAAAAAAAAACGCGGGGGAGGATGATGATTTGATTAAGACATTAACAGGTCATTAGAGATTAATAAACTGCACTGACTGCACTCGTAATTATAGAGTTCTCAAATTCGAAAATAAAAGTAAAAAAAGACGAAAAAAATTCGTTGAGTGCTCGTCATTATTCCAGAAAATTAACAAAACTTTTAATTAAAATTTATTTATCTATTTTGTAATGATTTGTATAACCGGTTAAGACTTAAAGAGCATTTCAAGATCTTTTATCAAGATGTGTTATCATACTTGCATATTAAAATTTTAATATGATTCTCATTAATTGCCGCTGGTGAGAGTCCAAATGTGTAATTTGTGTGTTTGAATCATTTTATATTCAAAATTTGATCTATTTGTTGATAAAAAGGTAGTCTTGGCCCGCAAAATTTGATATAAATTGATTTATAGCATTAATGCGAAAAATTAATGCGATTTTCTCTTTAATTTTTTAATGTGAAAAATATTAATGCTTTAGGTAAATTTAAACTTATTTTTGCAGGCCAAGTCCACTTCTTTATCAATAAATAGAAAAACTCCAAATATTAGGTGACTCAAAGGCACAAATAACATATTTGGACGCTCACAAACGACAATTAATGTGGATCACATTAAAATTTTAATGTACAAGTGGTGATAACGCCGTAAACTGATAATTTTGAAAAATATTATTTAAAAAAATAAGTTTTTAGATTCAAGAACCAAACGTTTTGAAAATTTATCAAAAACATTATTTTGAAAAAAAAAAAGAGTTTTGTTTGAGCTTAAATAATATTAATATTGTTTCAACATTATTTATTTATTTATTTTAATGTAATTATTCTAATATTCAAGATTAAAACAATTGAATGGCGAACTTCTA
Organism: Phlebotomus papatasi; assembly: GCF_024763615.1. NCBI lineage: Eukaryota > Metazoa > Arthropoda > Insecta > Diptera > Psychodidae > Phlebotomus > Phlebotomus papatasi. Next base: position 8,692,431 of record NC_077222.1, on the reverse strand, counting down.
ATTTTTCAAATTTCAAATAAAAGTAATGATATCGCAGAAAATAAATAAAAATCTGGGTAAAAGTGGATTAAAAATGAGTTATCTTCATTTGCCAAGGAAAATATTGAAAAGATTTTTAAAGTGATATTATATGGAATGACATGCAACAAAGGATTAGAATCCGAATTCGTATTCCTAATCTATTATTACTTCTCTAAAATCTTCTTTGTGAGAAATTCTCGCGAAAGTTGACCAAATTGAAGTAAATCGCTTTCAATATGTGTACGTCGATGCCGTCCAAAATCCCGAAAGCCAAAATCCAGAAAAGCCAAAATCCTAAAGCTAAGATCCTGAAAGTCAAAATCCTGAAGAGCTAAAATCCTGAAAGCCAAAGTCTCGAAAAGTTACAATCCCAAAAAGTCAAAAAAATCCGAAAATCCAAGATTCTAAAGTAAAATCCCGAAAGTCAAAATCCTGTAATCCAAAATCCCGTACTCCAAAATTCCAAAAGCCAAAATCCTGAAAAGCTAAAATCCGAAAATCAAAATCTTAGATAGTTACAATGCCGAAAAGCAAAAAACCTGACCATCCAAAATCCTAAGCCAAAATACCGAAAACCAGAATCCTGGAAGACAAAATCCTGAAAGCCACAATCCCAGACTCCAAAATTCCGAAAGCCAAAATCCTGAAACGCTAAAATCCGAAAGTCAAAATCTCAAAAAATCACAATCCCGAAAAGCAAAAGACCTGACAATCCAAAATCTTAAGTCAAGATACATAAAACCAGAATCCTGGAAGGCAAAATCCTGTAATCCAAAATCTCGAACTCCAAAATTCCGAAAGCCAAAATCCTGAAAAGCTAAAATCCGAAAGTCAAGATCTCAAAAAGTTACAATCCCGAAAAGCAAAAAACCTGACAATCCAAAATCCTAAGCCAAAATACTGGAAATCAGAATTCTGAAAGGCAAAATCCTGTAATCCAAAATCCCAAACTCCAAAATGTCGAAAGCCAAAATCCTGATGAACCAAAATCTTGAAAGGAACTATCGCAAAAGTGACAATCTTGAGAGCTAAAATCGAAATTTGTCAAAATCCTGAAAGGGGCAAAATAAATCGGAGAATAATGTGTGGAATATTTTCCCAACACACAGAAAATTTCCAAGATTTTGACCAGGACCCGTACACGTAAACTTAAATTAGAAATCTTATTGAAAAAAAAATTGGTTTAATTTCTTGTATAGAAGTACGAGAAGCTCTTCTAAGTGTACCCCTTGACTTATAAACACGGTAACAATTGAATAAGAAGCAATATGAAGAGTGTTTTGAAATACACTGTTCTATAATATCTTACATATAGAAATATATTTACAAAATAATAATAAAAATATATTTATTTCCAGAATCGTGAATCAATCACAGCTAAATAGAAAAGAGTAATTTCTATTTTTATTTTTTTTATTTAATTTCTTTTTAATCATATTCCTTAAATTTTTAGTTTAGGTTTTACGAACAAGGTTAGTTCGAACCACATATGCAACCTGCGAAGAAGCGTTTCTACGGTTTTTCTCTGAAGCTGTGTCACCTAAGACGACAGAGGACGTTGAATCAATTTTGAATCATGAAACATCTTTTCTGTACTTTTACGATATTCATATCTCAAAAAATTTCTGTTATCATTAAAAAAATAAATAAAAAATTAAACAGATGGGCAAAAACATATTTTCTAGATTATACGAAATAAAAGGACTAGGGTAAATTATGAAACAGTTAAAATATAGCAAACGTTTTCATATTTTAATATTAAGTCTTGTGGCTCCGGCACACCTTTTAGATCAGGGAAATTTCATGAAGTCGAAATTCAAATCCCTTTCTTTCTCACGCGCTTTGCATATGTCTATTTCATTCTCTCGCACTCTTCTTCTTCTTTTAAACATCACACCAAATTTAATTTACCTCAATCGAATTTGGTATGCGAAAGAATGCGATAGTCATATGCAAAACACGTGCGAAAGAAAGGGATGCGAATTTCGACTTCATGAAATTCTCCTGATCTAAAAGGTATGCTGGAGCCATTGAGTTCGACAAGTCCTGAAAAAATCAGGTCAGGTAAATTAAACAAATGTGGGAAAAATATAAAGTGTGCGAAGCCAGAGTGTGTGCGATACCAAAAAGCCTTCCCTTACTAATCTAAATTAAAGCAAAGTGAAGAGCGTCAATAGGCATCACTAACTGTTTACTCTCTCCAAAAATTATTGCATATATACATTGTTTTCTCATTGAAAACAAGAAATAAAAAAAAGCATGGAATGTTAAATATTCGAAAATTTAATTAAAAAACTGATTTAAATTGCATGCAAAACAATTGCAATAAAATTAAAATTACTCCGCTACTTAAACCTCAATATTTACGATGTCATCTACATTAGCCAATATATACATAATGTCTGAAAGTCATTTCTCTAAAAACGCGCGAAATGGAAAAGACAAGAAGGTGGGTAAAAAGTAAGTCTGAGAAAACTTATTCAACAATTTCATTTTTGGAGCATGTCCAATTTAATAACGGCGCGAGTTCTTGCATTTTTTAAAGCAGCACAAATAATTTCTTATGCATTCCCTGCAACATACACTCTATTTGTCTATTTGGCAAAAAAGGGATTATCTAACAAAATTTTTATTGGTAATTTCTCTTTCAAATTTGTTAAAAATGCCTCCAATTGAAAAACGGAATACCGAATTATACTGAATTTCCACAAATACCAAATACGAATGTGCGTATTTTTATTAAAAAAAAAAAGAAGAAAAAAATAGAGAGCCACAATAAACTTTACTTCCGATTTGAATAAATAACACCGCCGCTTTTTTCTCTCTCTCTGTTCGTATTTTCGCATTGTAATTAAAGTTACTTTTCATGGTGTACCAGTTACAAGAAATGAACTTCTTGCGTATATGTCTCTTTGGTTCCGATTTTACATTTAAAGACTTCCTGATACACGAATTACTTCTGCGTTTATTTCTTTTATCCATCTCAAGGTGGTCGAGTTGTTGAATTTGTCTCACAATATTTTTAGTTCAGTGAATAATGCAAATTTTTACTACAAATGCTGATGACAAATTTTTTAGACACTCATTGTAGTACGCATTCAATTAATCATCGGGATTGTCATCATACTCTTGGAGGGATTTGCCATTAGAAGGCCATCGGGGTTTTCTTTGAAGTTAAAAATGTTACAATTACAATAGTCAAGTACTCTTACTTAAGGGATTATTTGCACAATAAAATTCCCACAGCGGCACTTAAAATTATGTATCTTTGTTTGAAATCAAGATTGTTAAGAAAATGTAAAAATTAACAGCACTAAAACAATTAATAGCCTAATAAAATAAAACGATTTTTAAAATCTATTAATTTATATATTTATAAATAAAAAAAGCTATTAAAGGTTGAAAAAAAATGGTGTAAAGTCCAACCAAATAGCTAATGATAGCTGAGATTTTTTCAATCCGCCTGAGAAATTTTATCTATTTCCTTTAATTTGTGTTATTAAATTTGTTTATAACACATTTAAAAAAATTACAAAGATATTATTATATTTAGATTTTTAAAATTAAGTATTTATTTATTTATCAATAAATTGAATATTTAGAATTTTTAAGCTAATAATTAACATTCGCACATTGGCGATTTCAGAGGCGTTTGAGGCTTTTTCGATAGCCCGAAGTTGTCAAAAATTTAAATATCAAAGAATTTTGTTGATTTCTCAAAATCTAATGGATAAAAGTGTTCTCAATATCCAATCCTAAGCAACAATTTCCTCAAAAAACTCATCTGATAAGGAATTAAAGGAATTAAGTCATATCTCTAGGCTTTATGTCTGAAGCCCGTATAAGTGGATAGAGAATTCAAATCAGGGTTTACCAGTAAAGGTTTATTCTGAAGATTTTCTACAATACCTAATTTTGAAAACTTCCAATAACCTAAAAATTGATATATAAAACATGGTTAAAAATTTTTATTTAAATAATTGCTCGCATTGTGAAGGGTCTGAATCAAATCCTGTGATATTTTAAGGATTTTAATAACTTTTCAGAGACTATAGTGGCCCATTGTGCTAAGAGAACATTTATTTATTACAATTTTCAATTTTGCTCCCAATTCAATTTTGTGACAAGTTGTAGCAAGTCAGAAAACGTATTCATTAAATAACCTTATGTATGAATATTTGGCCTGAAATAAGTAGTAAGTCGGGCCTGGGACAGCCCTATGCCGGGGTCGCGGACCTAGGATGTCCAAGTTAGCAGTCCATTCCAATCTATTCTCCGCCACTTCAGGAAGATGTTCATGTTCATGGTCAATCCCAAGGTGCTCCCATGCTAGATCCTGAACTTGATTCAGACATACTGTCCTTGGTCTGCCCTAAGGTCAACGCCTCCTCACAATGGTTTAGCTTTGCTGTGGAATATTTTACTACTCAAGGGCTGAACATGCCCATACCATCGAAGTTGTGATATCTCAACCCAAAGAAGCAACTCCTCGACTCTTGGCTTTTCACGAATGGCTACGTTCTTTACTCTATCTTGACGAGTGATTTCCTTAATCACCCAAAAGGTACCTCATCGCTGCATATTGTACTCGCGATCTTATACTTTCGGTCATTACCCAAATCTCATGACCATAGGGGAGAATAAGAATGGACATAGTTTTGAAAACCGATAATTTAGCCAAATGATTAAGCTTGATCTTCTTCGCCACACTTCTGCCAAGCTAACTGCAGAAGCCTGACCGATTACTTTCACCACTATCTGCTATCACTCATAGATAACACCCCGAAATCCTGAAAAGCTACCACCTGTTTCAATGAGACGCCACTAATATGTAGAGTGCATTGTACTGGCTGTTTCTGTCGGGAGATTACCATTACCTTTGACTTAACCACGTTCACTTTCATACCTGTTTAAACTTTTCTTTGGAAGATCCAAAAAGAACTAAATCATCTGCAAAGAGGAGATGGTTCACCCTCATTCTGCCCTCGACTGCGCTCCATCATCTTGTCCATATAAACAGATAAAAATAAAAGGATCACACTGATCCCAATTTGATCCTTTTCCAAAGAATGGATAATATAATATTTCAAACTTTGAATGCACATTTATTAAAATAGAATATGTTGTATCATAAACTTATTACTCACAACATATTTTTCTCATCAGTGAGAACACCAAAGATGACTTTTCATTGTTTTTATTCATTTATTATTTAATAAAAAAATGAAACTTTTCAAATGATCCTTGATGATCCATTTATTTTTACCAGTGTAATATGAACAACAATGATGATAGAACACACCCCTGGAGCAGTCCAACACCCATCTGAAAACCTTCCGTTCCGACTTACATATATCCATTAGGACGAACACAGCTACTACAGTCTCTGTACAATTACTGAATGACTCCTACCAACTCCTCATCGAGTCACTGATAAAAATAAAAGGATCAAATTGAGTCATATTTGGTCCTTTGAATGCATCACTATAGTGTCTCCTGAAATTTTGTATGCACATTTATCACGTTTGATTATGTTTAATCTAAACTATTTACTCATATCACTTCTCTCTATCTGAGCGAACACCAAAGATGACTTTTTCATTATTTTTATTCGTTTATTCCGGAGTTAAATAAGTGTCAAAACAGTGATAATTTTAAAAGATCCCCGATGATCCTTTTATTTTCACCAGTGCGTCCGTACTCGTGCAGTACATCCCAAAGTTGTCCTCTTGGCACTCGATCATGTCGCTCCTTGGAAATTATTTACAAGGGTCAACTCACTTTTTCGCGATTTTGAGATTCTAATGCACTTAGAAAGACAATTTAATAAATTTTCAGATGATATAAGTCATTAAATTTCGTTATTAGAAAAGTTTTTCAAAATTTTAATCTTTTTGATTTCTTGTTTGATTTTGTTTGAAGTACGGGGCACAAAATATATTCATCGTTCAAATTTTTGTGAAACAAGGGACTAACTCAAGCAAGTTGATCCCTTGTCATTCTAATTTCTGCAAAATATGCACATCATTTATAACGACAAGGAGCTAACTCATTAAAAAACATATTTTGAAAGGAAAAAATATAAAAGTTTCGATGTTTATATTAGTGCTCATACAAACAGAAAAGAAATAAATTGTTTTTGTTCAGTCATTAAATTGAGATACTTATTTACACAAAGTTGAATTTTTCATGCTATCTCCTGAAAAATGGCCTAAAATTAGTTGGCCCCTTGTAATTTCCAAGGAGTGATGTGCTTTTTCCAAATCTATGAAATTAGCATAAAGTGGAATTGCATACTTCCAAGCCTTTTCTACAATCATCCTATGGGTAAAAAGCTGATCCGTGGTGCTTCAAAGGTATGAAACCGCATTGTTCCTCGCCCAATCTGGGCTCAACTATGTCTCGGCACCTCCTTTAAAGGACCTTGGCATACACTTTGCCGGGCAAATTCAGAAGGGAAATTCCCCTATAATTGGAATAATCTTGAAAAATACAAATAATTTAAAAAAAAATATAAATAAAAAATTCCTGTGTCACACCGGAGTGAATTCGCTATTTCTTGTATATGTGAAACGTTATAGCAATTAAGTGTTTGAGGGTTTCTAGCTCAAAACCCCAAATCCAGAAAACGTCACTAAAATCGTTGCTGTGCGATATGATTTATTTTCGTAAATTTACTGTGATAATCAATTCCTAATTCTTTTTCAATAATTGAATATCAGTTTTATTTTTTCTAAAGGTTTATAAAATATTAAAATAAAAACTTATTTTTTAATTTATTTTATGTAAATATCCTTTCCAATATTTAGACACTGGTCTCTATTAATCTCTCCTTTGCTTTTTTAATAATTCTCTCATTAATTTTAAAGCTTTTTTCGATACATTTAATATGGTACACTGGTATATTTTTGTTTCAAAATATTTAGCACGTGCATGTGTCAAATATTCGCATAACATGATTTAACACCTGTACTAAATTTCAAATATTATGTAGGGCAAGTTTAATTTTTATTTTTATTTTTATGAAAGACATCTCCGTTTTCCCTCTGACATACAAGGAAATGATAGTGAAAGAGAAGAAGTGAAATGTTTGATGGTTGTTTATTTAAAATATTTTTAATTGTAATAGCTCTACATTTCACTGAACTTAACGATGCAGAAATTCAATTCCAAGAATCTATACTTGCACTAACGATTTCAAATGATATATTTCCCAAGTCACAATTATTTTTTTACTCTGACTGTGTATATAAATATATAAATATAAATATATCTCAGTCTAGCTTCTATATATGTTTTTTTCTATCCAAAAATCGTATAATAAAAGTAATTGTGTTTAATATGAGGAAATAAATCATAGTTGTAAAAATCTTATTAATTTGCATAAAAGAATGTTACTCACATCTTTTCTTTATTGTATATGCAATTTTTTATACGCCAATTACCAAATTAACTATGTAGTTAACAAGTTACACCTCTTTGTGTTTTTCATTAAACCAAGAGTGAAAGAAAATATTTCCTGACTAATAAAAATATTTAGGCTAAAGCACTGCATGCCAGAGTTACGTCAAAACATCTATATCAGTGAGTAATGAATACATGAGGTGAAGTATATATATATTTAAATACCCACTTACCAATATAAATGCCTCACTTGTCTCTACTCCCTCTTGTTATATAGATCAATTATTGTGGTATAGTGAAATAATTTTGAGAAAACTTCCATCAGTCGGATTAATGCTCAATTAACGAAATAACGTCTGGTATGCGTAACATTTCACGGTTCAAGATCGTAAAATTAGCATTTTGAGCAAATTGTCGTCAGGTATGGGGTCATTTTTCACCTCAATCATACAAGTTTAATTCACTTTCATAAGACTGACTGAGTATAGTCATAAATTTCTTCGTCAATCCGTCAACTACTCTTCATGTTTCTACTTGTATGTATAATTCCGAATGCCGGCAGGTCAATATCAAGGTTTGCACTTTCAAAACTACATTCCCATTTTGGTATTGCAAGTTTGGTGTTCTATCTGTTTTTTTTTCTTCCAATTCATTCACATTTCAAATAAACTATTGGAATATTTTTAAATGGAAAGAGATCCCCAGCGTGACCAATTCAGGATATTTGCGCTAAATTGGGAAGATAATGTTGCAAATTGCACTCAAATACTTAAAGTATATAGGGGATAGTGAGGCAGTTAACATGCAGAAATTCATTATTCATCTTTTCGCCTAATTTACGATAAGATAATAAAGCTTTTCAATTTTTAGTATATCCTATGAGATTTAGTAAAGTATAATAACTACAATTCTTAAATATAGGGGAAAGCGTGCTACCTTCGGACGACTCAAGCTTCGGTCAACTAATTTTTCCAATGCTTTTTAATAAATTTGAATCATAGTTCTTTTCAGAAAATTTGAGGCATTGGACTGGGTATTACAGTCTTAATAGGGATCACAAGATTTCTTATACTCTCGGGATCGAAAAACATCGCACGAAATGGCTTTATGTATACAGAAAATTTGCATAGATTTTTTACAAATAAGTTACACAAACGCCATATAAAATATGCAAAATATAGGTATTCGGCGACAATTTCTTGGAATATTTTCAGCACCAACGGTTCATAAGAAGTTGACTTCAAATCTATCGTTTCAAAAAATTGCAAACATTTAGGGTTATTTCAAAAATGATTTCACAAGTTAGCTCCTAGTTGTAAGCAAAGATTATTGCATAACCCCATTCATGCATAATCTAGATTTATATAATCTCGGGACCCCCTGTATTTTATAATTGGTCAAATCCATTAAAAAAAATATTGAAAAAATATAAGTTGTCCAAAGGTAGTACGCTTTCCCCTACTTGGTTTCATATTTTATTTCATTTATATACACTAAAAGAAAAGATACAAAATACCGGGATTATTTTAGCAACAAATTTGAAATTCGAAACAGTCAAGCCCTGGATTTTAAAGGATCCATGTTAATATATTTTTTTAATTCAATAAAAATATATTTATTTTGAGCTCCTAAACATATAAAAGTATAACAGTTAATTTATATTTTCTGAAGGTCTCATTTAAAAAAAAAAATCAGGCGTTGGGGCCTGATTTTGGAATCTGATTTTGAGTAAACCTACCTTGCGGTAAATACGATTACCCAGAATAGACGAATTAGAAACTAAAAAACAAAATATTTTGTATTACCAGATGAGTTAAACTAGACTTTGAATTGAGGATTTTATGTTTTCTTGACCATGAAATGGTGAAAAAAATGACGAAATTGGTCAACATTCTCACAAAAATACTAATTTTGTTTTATTTTTTTGATTTTCAAAAATCCTTCGTCCAAATACGAGTTCTAATCATTTGCTATCACGAAACAATTTTATTTTTTAAATTTCTGATTTTCCTACTTTGAGTAATTGTAAGTAAAGTTTTTTTTTAAATCGTTCTCAAAAGTCACTTCTCAACGGCTGGTTTATGATAATTTAAAAACGAAAATTTCCGAAGATGTAGTTTAAATGTTTTACTTTTACAAGCCTAATAATTTAAATTAAATATTTTTTATTATATTGAAAAAATATGCTGTTTATTGGCCATTTTGACCCATATGACTCTTAATTAAATTGTTTTGAATACACTAAAATTTAATTATTAAAAAAAATGAATTTATGATATAATGTAAATTCAATTGAATATTTGTCACGAAATGATCTTGTACTTTTTCTCATTTATTTTCATTAACCGGTCTCTTGAATTTGTAAAATCCTTTAAATACAAAAAAAAATCTTTTTGTAGGGGAAGTGGCCTGCCTTTGAATGCGGCAGCCTTTGAATGTTTAATTTTTCTCCTATTTCCCAAACTAAAATTCCATTTTGTTAATCGAATTTAATAGAAAGTAGTTAATAGTATTAACAATAGTTCACAAAATAGAAATTTCACTTTGGGAAATAAGAAAAAAATTGAAATATTCAAAGGCTACCGCGTTCAAAGGCAGACCACTTTCCCCTATATCGCGTATACCTTGATTTTTTTAATATTATTTAAAAAAAAAATCATTTAATATTAATATATTCATTTAATATTATTTTTAAAAAATTCTAGGGAAGTTTTTATTTTCTGAGTTGGAAAAAATTGAAAAGTTACATTTAAATTAATAGCTTTAAAACACTAATAAACTATTTTTATTAAGTATCAAATTTAATAGAATTTAATTATATTTTTATATAAATATGTTTAGGTAGAAACTTTCGACAACCGATAAAATCTCATTTGATCAAAAAAGAGGAAGTATTGGTTTGGTCTAATTTCTTAAAGTAATTCATTTTTTCGACCGGTATTCTAATTTCGAAAAATGTCGCAGTCTTTATTTTCAAAATTGCAATTTTTTTAATAGGAATAGTTCATAATTGGACTCTGTAATTTACCGCGTGAGCCTGTATGAAATTCTCCCTCAAGCAGAACTGTCTAAACACTATTTTTTATAGATTTAAAATTCAGAATAACGCGGAACTCCTGAAAACCAATTTACATTTCGATCAATTCCCTTAAAACTTGATAAAAGAATTAATAAAATAATCTCCAAAATCTTAAAAGTACTCTAGTAATAGATAGATTCCTACTAGATTATTAAAGTCCGAAATTCAAAATCGCTTTGTCCGGAATTTCGCATTGTCCGGAATTCCGGATTTTGTCTTACGTTATATAGTTGAATATTTAAGTAGACATAGTCCTTATTAATCCTTAAGTTGCATTACAATTCTTGTCCATCCTTCTAAAAGATATAAAAAAAAAGATATAAAAGTCGAAAATGCCCCAGACTCCCCTACATAGTTTTAGTGAGGATCAATTGAAGGGATATTGCTGTATATAGTAAATAATTTGTAAGGATCAGAAATGTAATTTATTTATTCAGGTGCTACAAAAGTCTATTCGTCACATCAGTCAACGCACACAGTTGGATGGCTATTATTGTATCTCGGTTGAAGAGGGAAAAAAAGCCAAAGGAAAATAGCCTGTAATAGTTTTTCTCAATGCCCTGTCCTCAATTCAGGAGAGCCTAAAGCCCACTGAAGCATATTGTCTTTTCTATCTGATAATAGTCTCCGGGGATATTCCCCTTATTTTGATTGTGGATAATGCTTGATTTTTTTTCGGTCTCATCTCTCACTCTATCCACAAGTTCTCTCTCCCTCGTATTTGCTGCAAATTGTACGCTAAAATCTTCTATATTGATTGTATTATATACAGAATATTGCGCATACGGCTCTTAGAGGGGGATATAATGCCATGAGATAAGTGTTAGACTTCAGGTAACTTTTTGCCCATTAGTTCATTATGCAAGACTTACCCCTCCCCTAAACATCAATGTCTGCCTTTTGTGATCTTCCATTAATATGAATCTCTATTTTGTGATTCAATCCCCGGAGAAGATGGAAAATTCGAAGGTCTCCGATATATAGGGCGTATCTGGTATTTTCCAGCTGTACCCATGAGACTGATCTCAAATGATTCCTCACTATGTACATCTCGATCCCAGGCACTTTCACACACTCTTGCACAGGAGATTATCTCTTCAAAGTGCACATGAGGGAATTATGGCAAAAATGATTTACCTCTGAAAAAAAAAACTTCCTTCACGCCACGTTTGGTAACCTCACCTCAGGAGTCGGACCCGAACCCAGCATATCCTCTATTAAAGTTAAACACAATGAGCAACGATGGACTAAAAGGGGCCTTAGATGGATGTATGAGTGTTCTATGTTAGGAGAAAATAAGCCAGAGGTATGACTCTAAAATTCACTACTCGATTATTTCATTATTATCTTCACTTTTCATTTATACATTCACATTCACACTCCTCAAAGAGAGTAGTTGAAAAGGCAGAAAATCAGTTCGGAATCTATAACAATGCTATGCACATGGCTTTCAATCTCGCGGCTTAGTCAAGGTAGGGCATGATAAAGTGCATTTCATTGTTGGACCTTTTAATTTGTTTACACTTTGTAATAAGTTTATATCTTTAGCCAGAGTTTAAGAATATATTATTTTATTATATTTATTTTCTATTTTTTAATATTCTCTAAAAATCAAATTGTAATTTTTGATTCCACTTTGAATATTTAATTTAATCGAGGCAGACCTAGGACAAGGTGGCTGAATCAAATTAAGAATTTTGCCTTAGAGCCCTTAGAGCACTTCGAGATTGATCGTGAACACCTTCCTATTTATTTATTTATTATTTATTTATTTATTTCCTATCTATTTATTTATTTTTAACTTATTTATTTATTCATTATTCTAATCTTACTCAAAGACAGCCAGTGGCATACAAGGACACACTGGAAATCAGCTGACCGCTCCAACCCCCGGGAGGACAAAGATAAGGGGGATACTTAGCATGTCTGGGTTTTTAATTTCGGCGAAGAGGGATTGGCAAATAGTCCATGTGTCTCACTGAAGGCACTAAATAAAGGCCACAGTCGTCCTCCCTTAGCCTTTAGTACCACTTAGGGGAAGTTAGGGATGCTTCGCACGCGCGAACATTCAAACAATGCGGATTTTTTCTTTGTTTAAAAAGAGATGAATTTTCATTTCTTGAGAATAAGATAGATAATCATAAACCTTATCTTCACTGCAAAATTAGGCAGCCTAGCCCTTCTCTCCTAGGTTCTACGATCACAAATGCAAAATTGGCCCAAAATTGGTAATTTTGATGATGCACATTTCATGTGATTTTTCATTAATAAATTCATTTTCAGAAGAAATCACTTACACCAATAGATGAAGGGTTAATCTGGGTTGATATTTACGTAATATTTTTTGCATCTGAGGGAAATTATTTTGAGAATACTGTATAATTCACAAATGCTACATATCGGTTAGGTTCAATCGCTTAAAATGTTATGGTTCGCACGCCCATCAGGCAACTCTAACTGGAAAATCATAACCTCACTAATAACCCATTTCTTATGTGAGTATATATTGTGATTTGGTCAAGAGTGCAAAAGATTCAAAGGATAATGGAACAAGAAAAAAGAAAGAGGAGAGTGATTGATGAGAACCGTATGGTAGCTGCTCTCACAGATGTCAAGAACAAAAGGATGACTCTACACAAAGCTGGCATTATATATGGAATACCGAAGTCTACCTTGTACTCTCGTTTTAAGAAAGTGGAACTTCTTGGAGAGGGAGGGGAAAACGGCCTGAAGATCACTGATCGATACAACAAATATGCAGCGAGACAGGTACTCACTGATGCTGATGAGGGACTCCTCAGCGCTTATCTTCGAGCCTCCTCACAACTGAACTATGGTCTCACTATGACACATACGAGAGAACTGGCCTACAGGTTCGCCATATATCTGCAACGACTTCTGCCTTCGAGCTGGGAGCGAGAGGCCAAAGCTGGCAAAGATTGGGCGCGGGGATTTTTAAAGAGACACAGGTATATTTCTTAAAATCACAAGGTCTGGAAATCTTTAACATCTCGAGTGAAACTGAAATTATTGACTGTGTAAATGGGCTGGTTTGATCGGGGATGATCTACGAGTGTAGTATCCGGAAGATAATTGATTATGTGGATGAGGAACTTAAATGTCATCTCTTCTCATTTTCTGATGGGATGTTAAATTAGCCTGTTTCTATTTCGAAATATTCATTTTCAGAGAGCTGTCCTGCCGTAAGCCGGAGAACACATCTATTGCAAGACACACAAGTTTTAATCCGGAAAATGTATCTATTTATTTTCAAAACTTGGAAGAATTGATGGACACCTATCATTTTGAGCCAGACAGGATTTACAATTTAGATGAGACTGGCCTCTCATGCGTTCTTGCAGCAAAGGAAAAGGTGTTGGGTTCAAAGAATGCTAAACAAGTTGGAAAAATTGTTTCCGCTGATCGAGGAGAAAGCGTTACCATCGTTGGAATCGTTAATGCTTCCGGAGGTTTTATTCCACCTATATATATATTCCCTCGCAAGCGATTCCATGTAGACTATATGGATGGTTCCGTGGAAGGATCTTTTCCTCTCTTTAATCCAAAAGGATACATGGACACCGCTGCATTCCTGAAGACCTTGGAGCACCTCGCGGTTCATGCAGTACCCTCAAAAGAGAGTCCTATTCTCTTAGTTCTCGACAGCCACTCATCTCACTTATCTTTGGAAGCGATTCTCTTTTGTAGAGAACGCAGTATACATATGGTTACATTGCCGCCTCACACATCTCATAAAACCCAGCCATTAGACTTGACGGTTTTTCAACCTTTTAAACAATACTGTGCAGCATCGTTTGATGAGTGGGTTAGAGCTGGTAACACAATCACTATCCAAAATATTGCTAAACATTCAGCAATTCCCTTTATGAAGGGATTCAGTTCTTCAAATATTAAATCTGGATTCCGGACTGCAGGCATTTATCCATTGAACAGAGATAAGGTATTTAGACTCTTTCGATGCACTGAATCTGCTGGCTCACAGCAGTTACCGAGAGCTGTATCAGTGGACAATGATGTTGCTACTGAGACACACGTGGACTCAAGAACCAGATCTCAAATACCAATTGATAAGTATGAGCCATTGCACCAGCCATCACTGGATTTGGTAGAGAGTTCTGAAAATTCAATAGATGTCGTGAGACATTCTGAAGTGAAGTTGCAGACCGCATCCGATGATACCATTGTGATTCCAATGAAGGTGCAGAGTGAATCCGAGGAAGTGGCAAATGTGTCAGATTTTTCTAATTTACTGGAAGACACATATTTGCATACCTCAGTAGCATCTTATATTTCTAATTTACATGCTTCAGCAGAGTTTCCCAAGAATGTGAATGATGATGAGGAATATTGCATGTTGGCAAATGATCCCAATTCTACAGAGTCACTGGAAAATCTGGAAGATATTAGACATCCTATGACTTTTGAGTTGCCATCTCACTCACCATTTGCCACTCAAAAAGACTGTGAAACTGGGCATTCGTTAAATGAGGCGCTCGATCTCACTTCCAAGACACGACCTCAAATTGGCCAACTTCTACTTCGCAAGAGGATTTATCCGAATAGCGTCTATCCTCTTGATCTCTCCACGCAATCGAACTGCACACCTGCCTCTACTCTCCGTTTTGGTGGTTTAGAGTTAATTAGGCCACTACAAACACCCATCAATAATGCTAAAAGGACGACAAAAACTCGAAAGATGGTGTCGACAATCGTCACTGGTTCTCCAGAAATGAGACGGAAGCAAGAGCTGGAGAAGGCAAAGCACCTCAAAGAGGAAAAAAAGAGGGAAAGGGAGATCAAGAAAAGGCTCAGGGAAGCCAAGAAAATCGACACGCAGATCAAAAGACGACTCAAAGAAGAGATGCAGGTTGAGGAAAAAATACCGCCCAAGAAACGGGGGCGCCCAAAAAAAATAACCACTAAATAAAATAATCCTTACTTTAATTTGTGTATCGTTCTCTTTATATTGTCTCGACATCTTTATCTTATTGATTCATATTTTAAAAAGCTTCCCTAATTTCTGCTTAACTTCTTCAACTTGACAAAAAAAGTTCCTGCCTGGCTTCAGAAGGTAACTACACCAAATTCCTTTGCCTATTACAAGATCTTTAGCCATTCATCTCATGTGGATAGCATACATGGACGATGCAAACAGCAGAAATGCAACTCTCTTCAATAATATCCCAGCTCTTTCTTCCTTCCTTCCCTGGACCTTCCGACGAGGGCAGGGACTATGTCCCACACTCCCCTGTGCCCTCCGTTGAGGGCACTCCATCTGTGGTTGAGTGAGTGGGATTTGAGGGTGGCTGAAGAAGCCTGGAGAATGTCCAAGGTTCTCTGTTAGTGATGGCTGGCTCAAAGGAAATATTTCCAGGGAATGTCTGTTCGCTTTTCAGATATTGTTGTATGCGATTCCAGCAGTTCCGTGTGGAAGACTTTTCACCCTTTTGAAAGAATCCACACACCGGCAAAATCCTTCCGGAAGCCCTTAAAGTCATGCGTCAGATTTTACTGCCAGTACACTAAAAGATACCAAAAACAAGAGTTGAAAGCATTTGCAATTACAATTAGTAAGACCCAATACTATACTCACCAAGCGTTTTTTTCCAGGAATACCCTGAAGAGTAACTCACTAATTTATCAATTCAATTTTAAATGTAGAGACTGCTACTTTCACGAAAACAAAACAAAATTCGCTGTTTTGTGAAAAATAAACATAACCTCGTAATGCTTTTAGCGATTCAAGCAAAATCAGCTGACTTATTGTTAGGGTTGCCGTATTTGAATTTTTCACATTTCAGTCGTTTTTTGACATTTCACTTGCAAGTTTTTCAAGAGAAAAGGGTACTTTAGATAAATAAGAAAAAAAGTGTTTTATAGAACTTTTTTTAGTGCAGTGATAACTTGAGGTGGTTCACAGGGCTTCAATCTAACGAGTAGTAAATAAATTTTGATTTGGCATAAGATATATTCCGAGGAAAAATGCGATGACGAACCTATACCACCCATCGTGCGAATCTTGCCTGCGGAGGCATGGTTAGAACAAATTGTCATACTTTTTTCTTTTCCCTGTCCAGGGAAAATCAAGGATTCTGTGGCCGTGAGTAAGATATGCGTAGAAACCTGAAAGATCATAGATTGTTTTGGTGTAGCGCAATGCACAGTCGCTTTTAACGTTAAGTCAAAAAAAAATCTTGAAAATAGAGTTTGAGAAAGCGTGCGAACCATCCCTAACTTCCCCTAAAGGTCACCGGGCCACAAGTAACCGGAGAGTCCGGCCATCATTTTAGTGGCCGCAACATTAAATAGAAATCTTTACGTGATGACTTACACACTGTTACGAATATGAGTAGCAGAGCCCCTGCCTTAATAACAAATGCACCCTGGCGGACCGACTATAACCCCCAAGGGGGCAAAAATTCATTGAGTAAAAACATCTTGGTTTGCCTTACCGATATTTTATTGCCTAGATATGCTGTAATTTGCGTAGAATACTCTAGAATCCATATCTTAACATCTCTTGGCGTAGTTAGGGGATGATGTAGGTTAAAGATTTTTGATGGAAAGTCCTAAAGATGACTTAAAAAATAGATCTTCTTAATTCCGATGATTCCATTGCCATGTAGAGCAATCTCTCCCGCTAGGAACAGGCATTGGGGTATCTAGTCCTCAGGGTCCATAAGGAGTGATCCTCAGGTTCCATCCTCTTATAGGAGAGGTTTTGCTTAGCGACTTCCAATTAGCGCCAAGGGGACTCGTCAGTCCAAATTCTCTTATGGCAGGTGGATTCAACCTGAACCGTGGAATCTTACAGATTCCATCTACAGGAACAAGAAGAATGCGCGTATTTGGTAAGGATTGGCATGGCTATTGTAGCCCCAGGAGCTTCCCCATTCACACAGCAGGCGACTCATCATGAATTGTGATAGGTACTACAGGCAAGGTTATCTTATAATAAAGGGGCAAAAATCTCTTCTCTTTCTGTGAACGGTTTAAAAGTATTGACTTCCATATGCTAAAGCGTATGCGTATCCCTACCGAAGTATAGGTCTTAAGTGTAAAAATGGTTAAGCTACCTCATTTGACCATAGTCGTGCGACTTCGTGAGCATCGCGAATTTCTTTCGTGTTTTCAAACCATTTCCTTCCCCTTCGTATTTTCTATTATGGCTGAATAATATTGTATTATAACATTATAATAATATTGTAAAAAAGAGAGTATTCATGTAAAATTGTTGAATAAAAATTAAATTTTAAATAAATTGAAATACATATTTTTATGTAGTTAAAATAATGTTTAGAAACATTAGAAAGGGTAGAAGAAATGTAGAAATCATCTAAATACTCTAAAGAAATTCTGCCGATAATTTTAAAATTTTCTATATAAATTCTGCAGAAAATTCTGCAGAATTTTCATACATCAATCGGATCCACCTTAGAACAAAATTCTGCAAAAATTCTGCTGATTTTTCGGCAGTTAGTAATTCAAATCTGACGAATTTCTGCAGAATTCTGCAAAATTTGCCGGGTGGGATGTTGCTCATCTGTCATTGACAAATTGAAATATTTTCCATACAATATTTTTATTTACAATTTTTTTGCAGTTTCAGTGAAATTCGCGTATTTTTTTTAATAACATAAATAATGCGAGGATAGGTAATGTATAGACCGGATGGCAATAAACAAATTGTAAATTGTAATTGTTGTCTCTAATTCCTAAATAGCGAGCAATTTTATAGCTTTTTGAGAGTCTAATAGGTTAATCATATTTAATAATCAAATCCTAAGTTAAATTTTTCCAAAAAATTGTGATTGATAGGAATTAGAGCAATTAAGCCATATGGCTAAGCCTTAGGTCTGAAACCCGTATTAGGGACCTGAATAATATCTAATACTGGGTCCTATTTGTCTTTCGTGACACACAAGACTATTCCGCAATTATCGCTCCAAAACCGATAGCTAGGTATATAAACGGCCTAGGAGCGCATTGTGGAGGTCAATAGCCGTAGACAAAATCAAAAATCAGATCCAATGACACTTTAAAAATGAAACTACACTAAGCTCTCTAATGATATATTTTCAATTTTAAGGATTTTTCTCATAATTGCGAAAATAGTTTATAAAATTTTGAAAAACAAGCAATTAAGATATAGCTCAACTTTTAAAACCAACTTTTAATGTACCCGACTTTTAACACCATATCCGACATTTTGCAAATTACCCTAATACGATTTCGGGACTGGGGGTTCAACCTAGTTTCCGAATATCTCAAATCCTAAATAATAACAAGCAATTTTATTGTTTTCCTTTTAAATCTAATTGACCTTTGACATTTAATCTTATGTCAAAATATTTCCAAAAATGTTGCATGATATTTTAGAAATTAGAGAAGTTAAATCTGGCTAAACCTGTTTAAAGTCTATATAATGAAAAACAGTATCAAATTTGGAATTATACATACAGACAAATTTATACCTCGAATAATCTCCTTAAAACTTGATAACTTTTAAAGAATAATTTAAAATAAATTAAAGATTCTTCAAAATACTCTAGAACTGGATATTTATTATATTATTAACACAATAATAAGGTTCGAACTTTTAAATTTGTTTTATCTGAAATTGAATATAAGTCAAAGTATTCTTAATTATATTGTAATTATTTTTATTTAATTTAATTCTTTCCTTCAGCTTGGTCTTCTTAGTATGTTCCGTTAACAAACCTTTTAATTAAGTGCTTCCTTTAGAATCTACGAGTAAATCAAATTGAAAATCTCAAATGTAAAAAAAAAATATTAGTAGCACAAAAGCTCTGAATAAATTGTGAATACTTTATGTTTATACACTGCACGCACAATTTACTTCATGTTAATTGAAAATGGATAAAGGTGTTGCATATTTATTTTCAAACCCAATCCTACTATCCTAATTCAAAAATTTAAATATCAGGTATTATTTTAAAATGATTTATTTTGAAATGATTGAATTTGAAATCGAATAAAATAAAAATATTTTAGTTAGAGTTCACCGTGAAGGAGAGAGAGTGGTCTTAATCTTATTTATGAATCAATCGGTAGCCTTTAATTTTTCTTATTCCAAATTCCGTGTAATTTACCACAAAATAAGAAAATTTTAAACATTTTTTATAAGCACGAAACGAGTTTATTGCCTAAAGGAGCCTCGCTTTCTTTTAAGGAATATAATAATATATCAGGATTTTCAAATGAAATATAAAAAAAATATAATAATAAAATCAAATATCCGGATATAGGGGAAAGTGGAGCAGCTCTGAAATTGGGCTTCACCACCTATTTTTAAAAAGAATTGAGCCTTATCACCATTTATTTTAGCATCACAATTGGTTAGCAGAGTTAAATTATAGCATGATAAGGTCCAGTTTCATTTAAAAATAGGAGGAAAAAGTCCAATTGCAAACGTGCCCCAATTCATAAGTGCACCACTTCCTCCTAAGAAGTATTGTGATGCATTTAATAACATTTTTATCTCAAATATAGTAAATGTTAGTTTATAATTTGAATAAACAAAAATAAAATATTTTCTTCTGGATTTTGTGATCTACTCTAAATATTGTCTTATTAAACATCAAAGCGTCTTGCAAAGTACATCGGCATTGGATATGCTTTACAACTTTATTTGTGGTAATTTTTTATATAAATGAAATCCCACCATTGGCATACATTCACGAGGCAATTTTTAATTCGAAAAAAGGATGAGTTAAGCTTTGATTTTAAACACCCCAATTTTTGATGCACATTGAAAGCCATCGTGCATGAAGTAAAATGTCGAGGCTTTTGTATGCCATGATTTTTAAACCAAATGCTCTTCCATTTTCATTAAACATAATTGGAATAACTTATCAATAGGACAGATTTTCTCTGAATTTTTTGGCGGCATATTTATGAGAGGATTTTCGATAATTATCAAGGAGTTATTGCTTTTATCTTTTTCTGCCACTTTCTATTGTTCAAACGAAAAGAATACTTTTTTTGGTGAAGGAACAGAAAAGTTAGACAAAAAGCAATACTTTTTGTGCTGTAAGCCGAGTTAAAGAAGTAAGAAATGTTTGAAGATAAAAAAAATAGAGACTTTTTCTCTTTTCGGCACTTTCGGCAGCTCGGATTAGATTTGACGGTGTTTTACCTACAGAAAACAGCTACTTAGAAAAGTTATTAGGACAGACACACAAAACTTGTGCGAGGATTAAGGAAGTTTCAAATGTAAAAGAGGTATTTCGGTTACATTTCTTATTCTTTCTCTCTATGAACTTAATTAACAGAGAGTCTTGCCTTAGTTTAATTTACTTTTGTTGAAGTTCTCCAAGTTCAAGAGGAAATACATTTATGTATCACTTTCTTCTGTTCACATGACTGTTAACACAAAGTTATGAAATTAATTGCTAGAATTATTCAACTCCACTGACAAAAGCAATTAATGTGCTTATGTTTCTGATGAAATATTACTTGTTTACATTTCAAGTTCAATAAAATAATTGTGCGTAAAGTCAAAGAATATCGTGCAGGTAATGATTCCAACAATGCTGAAGTTGTCTTCAAAGAACATTGCGATCTTCATCTCAGAAATATCAAATGGCTCATCCCTATTTCTTAATTCATCTCTACAAGTAAATTCAGGCTGAAGGCAAAAAAAACAAGGTCGGAAGTCATAAGGACCTGAGGTAATGTTTGTGCATAAAAAAATCCTGCTGAAACATTGTTTTGGATTATAATTGCTTCAATGAACTTGTGGGAAAATGGTGAATTGAGAAAAAATATCTTTTATGGAGTTATTGAATGGAGAAATATTTCTAGGATCAGTCAGTTTATATGTCATGCATCTTTCACTTTTAGTACTAAATGAACAGTATCGATATTTTTCTGAAAACAGCCAATAAGTAACCCATGTGGCTACAAATATTGCTAATGTAATTTAATAAAGTAGTTTTAAATAAAAAAAAAATACTTAAAACTATTTAGCACATGCATGTACTAAATATTTCAATAATAAATTTTTTATATTATTCAAAAAATAAACAAGAAGCTTTTACAGAAATATGTACCATGCTTATATAATTACTAAAAACATTTTAAAGTTAATAAAAGCTATAATTGTTTGTACGATATCTGTACTAAAATTTAGAACTGTTCAGGAAAGGTGGATTTAGAGTTTCTTCTATGTTTCTATGTAATTGAAAATATCGAGAAATATAACATAAATAAATATTTTTTAATGAAAATGTTTAGTACATGTCTGTGCTAAATAATCACCACATTTCATATTTCTTTTAAAATTTACTAACAAAAAATTAGCTACATTAATACATATTTTTCATGCTATTGGAAATTGAATTGAGATTATTAAAAATCTTGCCTTATAATCTTTGTGAGCATTTTTTTTCTTTCAAGCTAACAATTTAGTACAAGAAAGTGATCAAAATAATTTACGGTAATGGTATTTTTGCTATCTATTTATATAGACATTATGTTATGCATGGGTTTCTACTAATTTAAAATTTATTTGAAAATTTCACAATATTATAAAATAGTTTAATTTACTTTAATAACTATGAATGAAACTGATCAGACTATAGTTTTAGTACATTAAACGATTTTCAGACTAGAGATTTAGCCCAATTCAGATCAAATTCAGCCCAAGGTCTCAAAATAATAAATAGCAATCAATTTTTTTCTCTTTTACAGAATCTTATATGTCATTTGTCCTTAATAATCTAATGATTGATAATAAATTATAGCAGTTAAGCCATATGGCTAAGTCTTCGGTCTAAAGCCCGTATTACTTACTTACTTACTTAAGTGGCCACTGACATCCCTTTAAGAGACAAGCTCTTGCACAATACCTCGCCATTCCACATGATCCAAAAACAGTGTCCGCCAGCGTCGCAGCACCCTCAGGGTTACTTTTAGTACATGCCTGTGCTAAATATTTAATTTCAAGCCCATTTTCTTTTTCTCTAAATAAACAAACCTTAAAAATATCAAAACATACAGTGAGTGTCAATAGTTTGTTGCCTAATGGATGTTTGAGAAATCAAGTGAAAAAAATGATAGAAAAAAATACTTTTCCAAATTTTTCTTTTTGTAGATGAGTTCCTTGTAATCCGTAGATATTGTTTATAGTTTTCAAAAAAAATAATTAATTTTATTTCATATCAAAAATAATTGTTTTCCAAAAGTTGGTCATTTTTGAAAAATCAAAAGTTTGTTGCCTCATTAAAAAAACTAATTCAAAATGGTGAAAACGTGCAACCAACTTTATGTAAACCGGTTACATTTTGAGTTTATGTCATTTGATAGGCAAATGGTGGATTTGTACATTTTTAAGGCTGTCAATGTTAAATATATATGTGTAAGAGTGATGATAAATAACAAGAAATAATCATTTTTTTGATAATTCATAATTTAGGTTATAATGGCAAATTACAAAAAGTTGAAAGGTGGGATATTGTCCAGAGATACTGCTGGAAGTAATCGGCGTCGCTTAATTGCCAAATTTTATGGAAATTCATGAAAAGTTATACATAAAATGGACAAATATTATAGTTATGAAGCACGAGTACATCTGAAAAACGCTACTGGTAGACCCAGGGTTTCGACTCAGAAAGCCGATAACCGCATTCTAGGTATCTCTGATAGTAACCCCATGATGTTTGCTTCAAAAATTCAAAGTCGACTGGTTACAGAAGGCATACAGGCTTCAAATGCTTCGAAAATCAAACTCAAAATGAAAGAAAATATAAGAATAGGTACTTGGCTCGCAAGATTTCATTGGTAAGCAAAACCAAACTGCGTAAGAGGTTGTATTTTTACGTTTTTAGCATGCTCCAAGTGAATTTACAAACTTTTCAACCAAATTGGTTTTGTTTACCAATGGAAACCTGCAAACCAAGTAATTATTCTTACCACTTTCATTAAATTGCGGTTGGTTTTGAAGCCTGTATGCCTTCTGTAACCAGCCGACTCTGAATTTTTGAAGCAAACATCATGGGGTTACTATCAGAGATACCTAGAATGCGGTTATCGACTTTCTGAGTCGAAACCCTGGGTCTACCAGTAGCGTTTTTCAGATGTACTCGTGCTTCATAACTATAATATTTGACCATTTTATGTATAACTTTTCATGAATTTCCATAAAATTTGGCAATTAAGCGACGCCGATTCCTTCCAGCAGTATCTCTGGACAATATCCCACCTTTCAACTTTTTGTAATTTGCCATTATAACCTAAATTATGAATTATCAAAAAACTGATTATTTCTTGTTATTTATCATCACTCTTACACATATATATTTAACATTGACAGCCTTAAAAATGTACAAATCCACCATTTGCCTATCAAATGACATAAGCTCAAAATGTAACCGGTTTACATAAAGTTGGTTGCACGTTTTCACCATTTTGAATTAGTTTTTTTAATGAGGCAACAAACTTTTGATTTTTCAAAAATGACCAACTTTTGGAAAACAATTATTTTTGATATGAAATAAAATTAATTATTTTTTTTGAAAACTATAAATAATATCTACGGATTACAAGGAACTCATCTGCAAAAAGAAAAATTTGGAAAAGTATTTTTTTCTATCATTTTTTTCACTTGATTTCTCAAACATCCATTAGGCAACAAACTATTGACACTCACTGTATATAGCAAATATTTATTTTTTTAATGAAAATATTTAGTACATGTCTGTGCTAAATAATTACCACGCTTGATATTTCTTTTAAAATTTATTAACAACAAATTAGTTGCATATTTTTTATGCTATTGGAAAACGCAATGTGGCTTTAGAGCATGGCAACATAGTTTCTTTTTTACATTGAACAGCATTTTCTGCTAAAACCACCAACCACCCCTCAAACACCGTTCCATTTAGATTGAAATCGTTTGCGCCTTCCGACCGACCATATGCAAGTGTGGTCCTAATCCACTAAATATGCGAGTATAACCAGGAAAATCTCATGCTTTGTGACGCAATAAAATCTGAAGTGCCCACTTCTCAGTACATTTGAGAGTGTTGCGACCCAATTGTCCTTATTTGTGGGGTGAGGTATTGGGATTGAACGATCCTGTGATATTTCCAAGAGAAATGTTTGCCCGACAGATTAATTTGAGGATGTTGAAGAGTAATTTATGTCATTTCACATCGGAAATGTTTAACGCCTCGAGGTTCTTGTCAATTGAAGTGTATTTAGTACTCGAACTAAATCAAACTTATATCTCTCTATCTCTCTGCATTTCCTGATTTTTTTCTAATTTGTTACACAAGCTTTAATCCTTAGCTTTAAGATGTAATGCAAATAGCAACTTATGTATAATGTTGGAGTTTTCGCCTTTAGTTTATTTTTCGCACAGATCTTTTTATGTTCCTGAGGGGTTGATTATACTGCTATTACAGCACAAACATGTGCTGTGCACAAAAACAATAAAAGTCCTCAGACACTTGAAAATGTTGCAAATTCAACTTAGAATACCCACTCAAATGTAGCTAAACCAAGAAGAGGTCTATCGAAATGTGAAACATTCTCAATTGATCCTTTTTATTGTATTTTTATTATTTTGTATTAATATGCGACGGCTGCAAAAATTGTTTAAGGAAGGGGTTGACAGCATTTTCTAGTGAAAAAATTTTATGTGAGAAAATTCTGATCAATTTTTCTACACTCATTACTTCATGGGGTATTAACCACTTTTCGCAACTTTAAGAAAAGTGAATGGTGAATTTTTAATGAATATTCAGAAACAGCGGAGGGAGCAAAAATTCCGAAATCCAAAATCCCGAAGGCTAAAATCCCGAAATGGCCAAAATCCTGAAACCCAGAATCCCAAATATTCCAAATCCCGAACGTCAAAATCCCAAAAGGGCCAAAATTCCGAAAGCCAAAATCACGAATGTTCCAAATCTCGAATGATAAAATCCCAAATATTCCAAATTCCGAACGCGAAAATCCCGAAAGTTCCAAATCGCGAATGCCAAAATCCAGAATATTACAAATTACGAACGCTAAAATCCTGAAAAGGCCAAAATCCCGAAACCCAAAATCCCGAAAAACAAAATCCCGAAACCCAAAATCCAAAGTGTTACAAATCCCGAATGCCAAAAACCCGAATATTCCAAATTCCGAACGCCAAAATCCCGAAAGGGCCAAAATCCCGAAAGCCAAAATCCCGAAAGCCAAAATTCCGAAAGCCAAAATCCCGAATATTCCAAATCCCGAACGTCAAAATCCCAAAAGGGTCAAAATTCCGAAAGCCAAAATCCTGAATGTTCGAAATCGCGAATGCCAAAATCCAGAATATTACAAATTACGAACGCCAAAATCCTGAAAAGGCCAAAATCCCAAAAGCAAAAATTTCGAAAGCCAAAATTCCGAAAGCCAAAATACCGAATGTTCCAAATTCCGAATGCCAAAATCCGGAATATTAGAAATTACGAACGCCAAAATCCTGAAAAGGCCAAAATCCCGAACGTCAAAATCCCGAAAGGGCCAAAATCCCAAAGCCAAAATTCCGAAACCCAAAATCCCGAATGTTCCAAATCGCGAATGCCAAAATCCCGAGTATTCCAAATTCCGAACGCCAAAATCCCGAAAGAGCCAAAATCCCAAAAGTCAAAATCCCGAAATTAAAAGTCCCGAAAACCAAAATTCCGAATGTTCAATATCGTGAAAGGGATGAAATTATATGGAGGATAATATGTAGAATAATTTCCCAAGATTCAAAAATTTCTCTTTGGCTCCAGCAATCGCGGCTGCAATCGTGGAAGTAGCTATAACACTTTTAAGAATTCGGGATTTTGATCGGAACCCCAGAAACAATACCTTTTGATATATTCAAATGGTTTTTTAATAACTTTTCCCTGGAAATGAAAACCAGACCAGAGGTTCAGCTCAGAGGTTAGTCCGGTTCAAGGTGCCAAAATTCTAAATAACAAACTATTTTATTGGATTTTCAGAATCTAATGGATCATTTGCCCATCCTGAATCAAAATTTTCCAAAAAATCTTGACTGTTAAGACATTAGAAGATTTGAGCGATATGGCTAAGCCTTAAGTCTTGAGCCCGTATGAGCGTATACCTTATTCGACACATGTCGTCAACCCAGTTGACGGCCTTATGAGACCAGTACCGCAAAACTCTTCTTATATAGTATGACTTTTACAATTTAAAAGAAAAAAATTAAAAATACACAAAATAGTGGAAAAGCGGTTACTGTACCCTATTGATCAGAAGAAATGATGAGAAATTTCTTCATTGGCTCTCAATGGCTCTTGTAGGTCATTCAATTTCTTGAACCACATCTGAATTGCACCAAAAACTTTTCAATTAACCGAACAGACGTCCTGCTGTCTAAAAGGTGAGAAAATGTGACACACTTGAGATCCAAGTTCATTCATATTGTCCCGCAGTAGTTTTATTGCAAGATACCAAACCATTGATGAGTTATTCCTGGAGTAGTTCATGAAGGATGATTGAGATGTGGTTTCAATATTTATCACAAACTTCTTAAGAAATACTTAAGACCCGCATGAGATTATTTCTTACTTCGACTCTGTAGAGATACTGTGAGAAATGGTGAGGAAGGATAGTGATTGAAATCAAGTTTCTATATCAATTTATTTTAAATCGTTTTAATAGAAAATCCTGAGACATTTCCAAAAAAAAAAACTTTCCTAGAGGTATTTCAATTCATTCACATTTTACAAATACATGGAATTTTGAGTGACAAATCCAAAATTAATAAAGTATTTCTGACTCAATAACTTTACCACCGAAATAAAGGAAAAGACTCTATTATTCTCCCATTTCCCCTATAGAGTTGTTGTCAACAGTTTCATATGTATTTGCGGTGATGATGAAAAATCCTTGTCGTGTATACTGCAATTTGTCAGTTGCCTATTGAACACAACAATGCTAAATAGCCGAAATGATGAGGATTATTTATACACAAAGACGAAAAAAAAACCTATTCGCAACTACAAAATGTACCGCACCTGGAATAAGACACCGTCATGCCAGAGACTTTTACCTGGTTCACTGAACACTTCTTCTTCCATGGGCTTTCAATGCAGGATGGCGAGGAGAGGATAGAGAAAAGGCAACTAAGAATCACATAGTCAATTCAGAGGCGAATTCAGGAATTTCAGGATCTTTCTTCCTGAGACTCCTTCTGCCTTCTCACTGTTGCTCTTTGTTTGAGGATTGAACTACCCAATGCGCTCCTTGAGACAAAGCAGCTACTAGGCTTGAATAGTCGGCAGCTTTATCTTCCATTTGCGGATTTATCAAAAACACTGGACTGAAGTTCAAGGAATGAAATCCAATACATAAACCAGTAGGTTTTAGACTAAGGGCAGAATCACATTAACCATCAATGCTCTTCACCGTTTTCCTCAAATTATTGCAAAAAGATTTAAAAAAATCGTATTCAAGATAATTAAAGCTTTATTATTAAGGAGATTAGATGTGATGTGAGGAAATAGAAGGATTAAGATGAAATTTATAGAACTAGGACGAATAAGGATAACCACTAATTTTTTCACAAACTCTTGCCATCATCGTAATAGGGAACAGCAGGGGAAAGCGCGCTACCTTTCAACGATTCAAGCTTCGAACAATTGATTTTTTTCAATATGCTTTAAATGAATTTGGACCATTATAATATTATATTTTAATAGCCAGTCCACAATGCCTCAAATTTCCAGAAAAGAGCTATTCTTTCCGTACAGAAGTAGATCTTGAAAAATTCGAAAATTTATTTTAAGATCCAAAAAAGAGACTTCCTTACTTCTTGATAATTCCGCAAGGTGGCTGAGGTACATCCTGTTCGAATTTCGAAGTGCTCAAGTATCAAAGTGTGACGGTCTTCGCATTGTTGTGAGGAAAAAAACAGAACAACGACATTTACTGTTCTTGCCCCAGTATTTAATCACACCATAATCACTGAGTAACTCTTGTGCCAGCTTTTTAGTGTGATATTTGATAAATTTTCCCGACTTTGTTCTAAAATTTAGTATGAAAATTCGAAATTGAATTTGAATTCTTCGAACATCAACAACTTTTTGTGCAAATAGAGTTCCATTTACCTTTTATCCAAGACACTATTGGAGAATCAAAATCTACTTCTATGTTTGGGCTCATTGGTGAAATCTATAGGGAACATAAAAAAATTGAATTGTTCGAAACTTGAATCGGCCGAAGGTAGGGCACTTTCCCCTATACTAAATTGTTCGCTCTTATTTCATACACATTCCATTTTTTCTGAATCAACTATACGGGTCTCGGCCAAAATGCCACGAAATTGAAAATACGAAAAACCAAAATCCCAAATTTTCCCAAAACCAAAATTCCGAAGGAAAATTCTCTGTATTTTTGATAATCCACACATTCCAATTGTTTAGTCCCTTTCAGGATTTTGACCATTTAGGATTTTAGCTTCCGGAATTTCGGGATTTTGGCTGCCAGCGAACTACACATTTCTCAATTTATGATAACAAATTGTAGAGAAAAAAATTACATAAGAAATTACTTGAATTCTGAATAAGAAAAGGCATCGACAACAATATTTTAAGACGGTTTATCACGGTTTTATGGGTTTTTAGGAAAATGTTATAGAAATTGGGTTATAGCAATTCATCATTATTTTCCTAAAGATATATGGCTGAAATACGTCGTATAAATAAACGTAAAAAAGTTAAAAATAAAAAAATAAAGAAAAACATATTCTAATCCAAGAAATTAATTCCGTGATTAGGCATGATCGATCCTTAATTTTTTACATTACCGATCAATTACAATCTGAAAATTTATTTATATTTAAATGCACCTTGAAGTAGTTTGGGGCTTGTAGTGGTCTAACCGGTCATTCAATGTACGTAGCATGACATAAACATGGTGCCACTATAAAAAATATTCAATGTCAAGATCACAAAGATGATATATGCCATTTTGTTAAACGTCCTATTTATACTTGGTATTTTAGATATGAAGAAGATCTTCGTGCGATGGCTGCCGTATTCGCCTTCTTTGGAGCAAAACCGAAACACCAAAAATGAAGCAAAATTGCACGATATTGAGTATGAATTGATCTTTTAGACGCCATATTCGCAAGATCAGGAATTCTCCAACCATTGTGAATGATTCAGCAAGAGAATTCTGTAAAAGTATGACAATGTCATATGACAAACTTAATTTTTTATGAAGTTGATTAAGGAAAACTACCCGTAAATGCGATTCCTATCAATTACTAAGAGCTTTTTGTAGTTCCCTGCAATGGCTGATCAACGACCTCTGGCCTTTAATGTTGTCCTGATGCTGAATTTCTCACAAAAATTTGTCTTATGACATTGTCATGTTGTTATAGAATCCCCCTACAGAAAAGTAACCGATTCCCTACGTTGACAAAAATAGAATGATGTATTATTTTATCCGAAAATAGTTTGAATAGCTTTGAAAATGCGTTAAAAAATGATATTTTTTTTATTTATTTTCTACAAAGCCTCACGATTGATCAATTCAAAATACAAGTGAACCTATCACTTGACTTACAGAACTCATGATTCCACGGAGTTTTACCCAAAAAATCACCTCACAGCTTAGCGATTTTACTCAAAAAACGAACTAATAATTATCTGAAATTATTATCTAATTTTGAAAAACTTTCTAAAAACTTCATTTTAGATGGACTAAAAAGTCAGATAATCGTTGAAAACGCTATATCGACTTTAATCGGCAGTCTCTTGATAAACAAAATCGAATTTAACTTAAACGAAAATATTTTCATTCTATCCCTACGGACTTATTATTCTTTATTATTCCTCATTTTTTCAAATCTACAATGGTGGCCAAAATAATAGGACCACTTTGTAAAGCTTATTTTTGTTTTAATTTTTGTATCTTTTCCCAATTTGTTGCCACAACTTTGATGTACAAATCTTCAAATTATTAACATCGTAAAATAAAAGTAGTTTTTTTCCGCTAGAGGTCACTATATTGCGTAGAATATATAAATACTGAAATTCAATTCGGACAATAAAATAGGAAAATTGTCATTTATAGTTTCTAAATATAGATTTTGTTCCGCTTAGGGTAAAGTGATACAAGTTGGACATAGTGTTACAAAATGGACAATTCGCCGGTACAAGTTGGACAGGGATTTTTTCTTGATAAATACAGTACTAATTTTTTTTAAGCACAAGGAACCAAATTATAAAACTAAAGCATTAAAATTATACAAATAAAAATGAAGTAACTAAATTTCAAGAAAAAAAGTAGTGTCCAACTTGTACCACTTTACCCTATTCGATTTATAGGTCATATTCATTTTTTTTTTTAATGAAAGTGGTCCTATTACGTTGTTAAAACAGAATTTCACTATTGACATTTTCTGTGAAAAATAGAGACCTCTTGCGGCCAAAACAATATGTATTCGACGTAAGGTAATTATTTGAACATTTCTACATCAAAATTGTTAGAAAAAATTGGAATTAAAAAAATATAAAAGAAGAAATAATGGTTTTTGCAGAGGTGTTATTATTATGTTGGCAACCACTGTGTATTTGCTCTAACATTTTCTAAATGGATTTTTTTAACATTGTAGTAGACTTTGAAATAGCCCCCCTCTCCCTTAAAAGAAACAAAATTTGCGATTTAAAATTTCAAAAGCAGAATTAAGAAGAAGAAAAAAATTCAACATTTACAACCAATGCATCATATTTTTCATTTTAAAAAATATTTTATTTACTATATCATAAAATATTCGTACATTTTCTAAATAATTTTAAAACTGTATTCAATTTCAATAACTAAATCCATATTTTTTGCAATAATTTTTAAAGTTATTTAAGGCAATTTGGGTTATACACTAAAACGGGGGGGCGTATCACAGGAAGGCTACTTGGAGAGTGGTGGAGGATACTCAAAATGATGAGCCTTTCGTTGACTGTACATATTTGCTGTGAGTTTGGCAATGGAAACATATCCAATATTTTGCCTGAAGAAAATCTCCTCTATTGTGTAATTTGACACTGATCCCAAATCCGGCAAAATCAGCAGCAATTCTTTGCATCTCTGCACTTGGATGGGATATACGGTGTTCACATAGGCACTTAGTTTAGCTTTGGAATCCTCATGGAGGCTTCTCACGCGTTCGGGCTCCTGTAGGGATCGGCAGGTATGGCCCCCATCATCCGTGGTGCTGGATGAGTCGGAATCCGCGTCGGAATTGGTTTTGAACAGGACAATTGCACGAAGGAAGTAGTATTCGTTCTCGTCGATGCGGAGTTGGGTGATTCTGTGGAGGATTTTCTGAAAATTGTCCACTTCTTGCATGAGAGTTGCCGTCGGCTCTCGATTTTCCCGATTGTTGTTCATGATCTCGTATGCATAGAGGAGTTGGGAGAAGTTTAGGGGCATGAGATATTGAGCTGTGGCTAGGATGAAGAATTCTCGCCAGGATTCTTCTAGGAGGAAGAGTTGATCGTTCAGAGGGAGATCTGTGAAGACACGGAGATTTTTGAGCCACTCGACATTGCGGAAGAGGAGCTGGGCTGCGGATTCCCGGATGGCTTCTGCGGCCATCAGGGGAGGTGTTGGTGGAAGGGGTCTTGGTGTAACCATTGGCATGAAGTTGACGGTGGAGGAGAGTAGGGAGGATCGAGGCACTGAGAGATCCAAGACAATTGGGGCTGGTGGAGGTGCCAGTGACATCGGCATAGCCTGGGACATGATCAATTCCCTCCTCATAGTTTGTAGATCCGTCATTATGGGATGGTCCCTATTGATCAAGAGGGACATTTGCTTCCTCAGGGTTGAATTCCGAGGACCTCGTTCGTGTTGGACAGCATCCCTGTTCATCCCGACCTCGAAACACTTCCTAAGACGACATGCCCGGCACTGATTCCGGTGAGTTTTGTCCACTACACATTGTCCTTCCGACCGTGACTTGCAGGAATACTGTCTGTTGCGTCGGATGGACCTCTTGAAGAAGCCAGCACAGCCGTCGCATGCATAAATCCCGTAGTGCTTACCAGAACTGTGATCTCTGCAGACTTTGCACGGAGTGTCATACAGAATTCGACCTGAAAGTCAATTAAGACGGGCTGTGAGGAGTGTATTATTCTCACAAAAGGATCTCTTATTACATCCACCATTATTCGTCCAAGGAGCTAAAAGAGCAGCTTTGGTTTCTTTCAGGGATTGAGGAGTGATTTCATCAACAATACACCGGAAATGTTTGCATTTCTTTTGCCTTTTCATTCAATTCTTTTTGCATTTATACTTTATTTATTATTTTTTCTTCTCAGCAAAATTGACATTTTAGTTATTTTTCCAAAATCATAAGTGATTTGGTTTTTATTTATCAACTTGCCAGAGGAAGTTTCTTTCACTATTTCAATAGTAGCAAAAAGGGAAAGATCAAATTCATTCAGTAAAAGTTTGAGGATTTTGGTGAAGAAATTGGCACTTGGAAGGAACTCATTTAATCCCCAGTAGCAATTTACATTTTAGGTAGAAAATTTAGTTATTATCGTTTCGACCTGACCTACATACCCTAATTTGTATTTGTAGTTTTATTACTTAATCCTGTGTTAAGATTATTTGGGAAGAAAGACCCCCCGACGGGTATGTTTGCCGAAACTATAATTTCTCATTTGCCTAAAATTATTGGACTACGAGAAATGTGTTAGTTTAGTTCATTCAAAAACTATTTGTTCCATTTCATTGAGAAACTATCAGCCCAGTAAGATAACCCTCAAAGGTTGTAGAGAAAAGGCTATTACGTTAGTTTTAATCCCTTGTTTAAGGATAAAGAAGCATAATAAATTTTTAAATAGTTTAATGACTTAGTAGTTTTGATAGTTTCTTTCAATGAATGGTTGACCTGTAGTATATCATAAACTATATAAACGATATAAACTATTACTGAAATTATCAATCAAGTGTAAAATGCCATTTTCGATTTTTATTTATTCGTTATAGCATGATTTTATTCGATTCCGAATGTTTTTCTTTTTTAAGGAATACTTCCAAGGAGTATTTCTTTAAGAAAATCAGAAATAAAACAAATGAAAAGTTGTAAAGACTATTATTGCAATATTTTTTCAATATTCTTTAACTAAAACATTATTTTTCATATTTTTCAATTTTTTTAATATTTAATTTTATTTTATTCTTACGAATATTCTATTTATTCTGATAATTCCCAATGGATATTTTTCACAATGGAGTTAAACATATTCCAAAACACCTTTTCATATTTTTGAATATTAAACTGAAATCCTTTTTGAACTTTTTTTGTTTAACTGCATTGTGAAAAATATCCATTGGGAATTATCAGAATAAAGAGAATATTCCTAAATATAAAATAAAATTTGATATTAAAAAGTTTCAAAAATATGAAAAATAATGTTTTAGTTAAAGAATATTGAAAAAATATTGGAATAATAGTCTTTACTTTTCATTTGTTTTATTTCTGATTTTCTTAAAGAAACATTCTTTGGAAGTATTCCTTCTATTCCTTAAAAAAAAAATAATATGCGGAATCGAATAAAACCTGAATATAACGAATAAATAAAGAGTTCAAAAAACAGTTCCATATTCAATTAAAATTTTGCTGGATTTAGTATGTTATTCCATTTTTACGAATAATTTTTTTTATTCTTTTCAAGAAAAGATCTACTTAACGAATATTTTGACGAGTTAATAATTTTTTAACCTTTTTTTGTGTCTGTAAAGTTAAATTGCTGATTTTTTTTTAGTTTACTGAAGCTTTTATTCAATGTCTAATTTTACCCCATTCGTGTGAATAATTTCTTTATCTTATTTATTTTTTAAAGAATATTTAAACTATGAATTTTAACAATATCAGCAAACATTTCTTAATAACTGATTGTGGAATATAAGATATTTTAAACTGAAGCACAACATTTGATCCCTCTTTCAGTTTTAGAAAATATAATAGAATGATTAAAATCATAAGTTATGGCTAATTCTGATTTATAAAATATCGAAAATCGAAAAAATATATAGGGGGAAGTGGGACACCTTTGAAAGTGGGATACCTTTGAAATTGGGATTTTTTACTTATTTTTAAATATAATTGTGCAATATCGCGATATAATTTGACTGCACAAAGAGATTGAGAAGCTAAATTATATCACGATAAGACTCAATTTTATTTAAAAATAGGTGAAAGATCACAATTTCAAAGGTGCCCCACTTCCCCCTAGGATGAAGTGGGCACCTTTTAAAGTGGAGTACCTTTGAAATTGGGATTTTTCTCCTATTTTAAAGTGGAATTAATCCATATCATAATGTAATTTAGCTTCTCAATCTGTTTGTACAGCTAAATTATATCACGAAAAGGCTCAATTTTATTTAAAAATAGGTGAAAGATCACAATTTCAAAGGTGCCCCATTTCCCCCTATTTAGGGTTTATTCCATTTACTTTTCAATTTTTTTAATAATTCCCAAAATTATAAATTCCCAACTTACTTGATGAGGCTTGAATCCTCAAATGGCTATAACGAGGATCCATCAAGTCCGGTGATGTATTTGGCGATTGCATTTTGCATTTAATTCCCACTAAAAATCCCAATTGTTGAGACACTTTGATTAACCTCCACAAATATTGTATTTAAAATACAAAAATAAAATCCCACTTTAAACTTTGCAAAACACTTTGTCCCGATGAATGGAAGACTAATTTGAGATAAGGTCAAAATGTTCCTTTCTTCAACATTTACTCTTTGACGTTTTGACTAAGCAACGTTTGATGTGTGAATGAAGAGTTGGAAGTTGAGTCGAAGGAGCATATAGCTAAAAAGCATCAAGGATCGGAAATGGCTTGGGCCATTTACTGCTTGATCCCTTCATCATACATACTTTGGTATTCTCGGGGCAAAAAGTGTTTTGTGTACCACTGTGTTTCCCTTCGGTGATTGGTTCTCGGCAGGAACCCTCTTTGAATTATGGCTAGGGAGGAGCTTAGTTCATTCACTGCTGGGCCCTCTCTATGTGATATCTTTTGGCTCAACAAGGCAGAAAGGCATGTGAATATTTTCCAAATGAAGACACCCCATCCCTATATATTAAGTGTTGTTGTGAAAGGCAATGTCTGATTCCCATTTCAAGCTGATAAGCCAAAAACCTTTAATTGTTGAGCAATATACAAATTTTCATATGCGCATTACATTATCTCTCGAATGCCTGAGCTCGTTTACGCATCATTCAAGAGGAAACAGACTGCAATTGATCTATTTATTGTATGAGTTCCTTTGAAATAGGTTTAAGGCCCTATTGACTAATTAGTGGTTCCTGACTAATTAGCTTGATCGGTAGTCTCAAATTAATTTTTTTAACGAAAAATAAGGTGACGTGATAACTCCTTTTCCATAATATCAACCGACGATTTTGAAAATTTATAATGATAACCACACTTTTTATAGCGAATATCAATATTTACCAAATGTCACATTCTTTCAAGAATTAAAAAATTAAATGGTTCCGTAATATTTAAAAATACAGGATTCACGGGACGCGCAGAAATCTAAGATGCAAAGATTTATCGATAATACCGATTCGATTATTTCGAAAAATTATCATTCCACTCCTAAAACTATAAACAAATTGTCCGAAAGTTTACGATTTTGCAGAATTTTTATCCTTATCAAAATTAAAAATGGCATAGCCTAAGAAGCATATTTATCTTATTGCAGTCTTCTAGAAATCTGTATAACGTTATAGAATAAAAATTCTTATAATGTGCTTATAGCGATCTTTTGTTTAATTATCTGTAACTACTAAAAATAAAGTAGACGAGAGCGCTACTTAAGAGCTTTTGTAAGAATTTTAACACAAAATTCTAGTTAGAAAACCTTTTTAATGGTACATTACGTGCATTAAGACACTTGTGCAAGTCTTAGTTCTATAAGGCAGCCATTTTTCTAGTTGGAAGCCTTAAAAAAATAAGTAAAAATAATTTAAAATTAGATTAAATAAAATAATATGTGTAATTTTTGTATCTCCATTGTATTATTGTATTTTTAAGCGAAATTATCATAAGAGCATTATCGTTAGCAATTGAAAGATGTTTTTTTCAGTTTTTAATATATTTTGATTTATTTTTGATAATTTTTTTTCATACCAGAAACAATATTCAAGCATTCTTAACATTGCAAAACCATTTTCAATTTTCAAAAAAAAAAATCCAAAAATAGGAAATCAAAACTTATTTTCAACTATCAGAAAAACAATTATACTGCAGCGCAGTAATTTAAACTTTTACAAGTCTTTGAATTAAAAAAAAATTAGAGTAATATATAAAAAAAGAAAGATTTTAGTATACACTAGCTGTCCTAAGTCATTTTAGAAATTTTCCTCTTTTCCGAAAAATTGCTCAACAGTATGTTTGAGTTGCGTCAAAACAGCGATATCACAGCATAAAATTATGAGAATATTTTTTTAGAACGAATATGTGCTAAATCAATTGCTAGCAGCCAAAATCCTAAACACCAAAAGTTTGAAAAACCAAAATCCAGTGCGCTGAAATCCTGGAAAAAGCCAAAAAATCCTGAAATATGCACAATCTCGAAAGCTCTCCGAACAGCTTATAGTTTGTATATCCCAAAAATAATAAATTTCCTCTGTACCAACAAGCGAAATTGATAATTTCCAAAATTTTGACTTTTTAGGATTTTGACCCATTTGAAACTACAGCTTTTCTGAATTTTAGACTTTTGGGATTTTTCTTTTCTGGATTTTGGTCTTTCGATATTTTGCCCTTTCGGGATTTTGGCTTTCGGGATTGTAGCTCATTCCGGATTTTGACATTCAAGATTTTGGCGTTTAGAATTTTGACTTTTGGGATTTTGGCTTTTGAGACTTATGCCCTGGACACAGTTACAGCTATAGTCCAGAGACGACTGAACACGTTCATAGCCAAGTCAGTTCCTAACACACTAAAAACGAGGCTTAGCATTTCCTGGCACTCATAAAACATAATTTTCATGGGTTTTTATGCAGATATTAGGTGAGATTCTTAACAATCTCACCTACTATAATCCTAACAAAATTTCATGTCGTCCGATCGAGCTCAAACTTGGCCAAAACGTGTTTCAGCACTTCCTGATCACGAATATATATGTGGCTAATTTACGTTCCCGGCCGGCCGGCCGGCCGCTCTTTGGAGCTTAATAGCTCCTAAACTAAAAAAGATATCGACTTGCGGTTTTCGGCAAAGGTTATATATCGGGTGAAAATTGCAACTTGGTGCATAGACCCCCCACCCCCCACCCCTCCTTCCGCCATTTTGAAGACCCCCCTTTTTTTGTTTTCTCAATAGCTCCGCCCCTATGGCATTCAGCGGACTCAAATTTTAGTATGTTATAGCTGGGCCTTAGAGCTTTCCATCAATACCAAACTTAAGGTCCCCCGACCCCCCTGACCCGAGCTATAAGGGTCCAAAAAAAATTTCTTAAAATGGCCATTACTCCGGTTCTAATTGTCAGAATTTAAAAAGTGAGGGCTTTTTGGAAAGCTCTCGTGAAATGCCACTTCCCCTTCTAACATCGCAAGTTCATAAAACCACCGCTAGGGGCGCTTTTTTAAAAAGAAAATTTTTAAATCTTAAAAGTTAAATAACTCAAAAATTCCATTGTGCATCGGGCTGAAAATTTAGTATGTTGTAGCCGTTGATTATACCTATCAAACAAAAAAAACCTTAAGTCGATCTAAAACCCCTGACCCGAGCTATAAGGGGTCAAAGTTCGAACATTGACCGGCCTCTATCTCCGGTTCTAATTAACATAGCGACCTAAATTTTACCTTTTTGGTTTCGTCTCGATGAGCACTTTCAGATGGAAGTTCAAAAAGTCACCATAGGTGGCGCTGTGATAGCGTCAAAATTCATCGAAATTCAAAGTCACTTTTCTCAAAAACGGCATTGTGCAAGTTAATGAAATTTTAGTATGTTGTAGTCCAGTCTAGGACGTTTCCAAAATGGTGCGTATGCGCGCTGTGGTTTCAATAGAACCGGAGATATGAGGGGTCAAAGTTCACGAAATTCAAAAAATAATATCTCCGGTTCTATGTGACCGATTTTGATGAATGAGGGCTTAAACGAAAGATCTCACCAAATGCTACAACTTTCTAGAATATTTGAACTTCGTGGGACCAACACCAGGGGCGCCACAGTCGAAAAACCATTTTCAATATCACATAACCTCAATTATCTCGACTATCGCTGAACCGATTTTGATGATTACTTCGACATAATTATAGAGGACATTTGTCTCTACATTTCGTCCATACATCATTTTCCGCTCAGACTACGCTATCACTCCGATTTTGCCGTTTAAGTGTGAAAAAATTGATTTTTCCCATAATAACGCTTTGAAATCACTCAGATGCCAATTTGACTGCCTCTACTCCACAAAGACACTTAAAATATGGTTTTAAATGGAAAGTCCCACAAAATACAACAATTCTTTGATATAGTTGAAGTTCATCAAATGAACACTTGGGGCGCTCTGGTCGAAAAAACGAGTTCAGAAACAAACAACCTCGATTATCTCGGCTTCTAATTAATCGATGAGATCAAGTTCTACGGCAAAATTATAGAGTACATTCTGGTCTACATTTCACCCATATATCACTTTTGTGCCAGTTCATCCCAATCCTTGATATTTTGGTTTAAATACAAAATCTGTATAATTTCACGAATTTGATTCAAGATATCTGAATGGCGACTCACAATTTCAGCTCTAAATCGAATTTGCATGCACTCCGAGTTAGCTCACGTTAAGAATCTCACCTACATAAGCCGGTTAGGATTATCTGTCCCTTTCTACTGAAATGAACTAATAATCCTTTGAAAATTATACTACTTGTAAATTTACTTCACAATTCACCTATAACAGATAGAATTATTCACTGGAATCGCCTAAATTGGCTTAAGTCGCGAGATAGCTTTCACTTGACAAATAATTGTAATTAACAATAATTATTGCATGTGAACTGCAATATAAATTTACAAATAGTTTCATTTTAAATAGAGCACATGTACATTGCAATAAAAATATCTGCACAAAACCCTACAAAAGCTATGTTTTGTGGATACTAATGAATACAAAGCCTCGTTTGTAATGTGCCAGGAATTGACTCGGCTATGAACGAGCTTAGTCGTCTCTGGACTTAAGTCGTAAGTGTGTCCAGGGTATTAGACTGGGACCCTTACATACGCGCGTAAATGTAAACACTCTGAATCATACATAAATTACAAGGAATTAAATTTAAGAATAAGGGCTTGTCTTCAATTTATGTTCTACACAAATATCGCTAATTAATTGCAACAATATAAAAAATAAACTTTTTAGTACATATCTGTACTATAAGTCAAGTCATGATGGAATCTTTCCATTCCTGCATGAAACTGTCAAACATTTATATAAGCAATTTGACACTTCATATAATATAATATTGCGGTATTGGGTTCATTAGTACAAACATGTACTAAATTTTTAGTTTTACTAAAAGCTGCTTTTTAATTAATATTTCAAACGATTTTCCATAAAATAACTTTTATAAGAAATGGATTTTAATGGGTGTACTAAATTGCATATAAGTATTCTACAGCAAGAAATTTTAGTACATACTTACAGAACATTTTCATATTACTATAAATCATCTTTAATCTTTATTTCGAGATATATGTTTCTTTTAAATAATGCGTTTTGATCAGGAAAACAAAACTAATCACAAATTGATAAGTATTCCTTAATTTTTGTTTAATTCTTGTACTATAAAAATTTTCGGAGCATAAATCACTTAT
This sequence comes from Phlebotomus papatasi, assembly GCF_024763615.1. Classification (NCBI taxonomy): domain Eukaryota; kingdom Metazoa; phylum Arthropoda; class Insecta; order Diptera; family Psychodidae; genus Phlebotomus; species Phlebotomus papatasi. The sequence goes on along the minus strand of NC_077222.1, from coordinate 8,652,045 downwards.
TCAGCAAACTCTTATGCCTTTCGACTTCTTTTCAGTGTCAAAAGATTTATTTAAAAATTCTTCATATGAACTCTTTGAGGTATGTCGTGAAGTGCCTCTTGATGAATTAAATTAAATATTATGCACCCCTTCTGTACCGCTATATTAAAAAATTATGGAATTTGTGGGATTGAGATGAAATATTAACGATGTAATGTAGAAGACTTTTTCCAGGAAGGATTGTAATTGGTAGAAAATTTTCTACACAGAAAATCTGAAAGGATATAGAGTATTTTTGTAAAATAAAGTTGAACAAATAAAAAAGTCTGTTCATTGTTCGATTTCCCACGATATGGAAGGTAATAACATCTGCCGGTGATTCATTTACATTGGGAATCATCACACCTACTCTCCTGTTCTCTTCGTTTTTCATCCCAACCCTCTGGTGAAATAATTTTGCTGCAATGGTAAAATTGGGGTTATCAATGTGCTGCACTTGTTCCGGACTCTCATTCTCATCAGATGAAATTGAGATGATGATTAGACGCACGAACAGATGGTCTAATTTTTAGTTGGTCATTTTTGTGAGGGTGACAGATTCACACAGATACTCTTCCTGATAAATATATCGATTGCGTGTTTATGATCAATTGGACAGGGGATACATGGGAATGTCTGTCCCAGGATGAAACAAATAAATTCCATCTGAAATTTTCTCTTGCAGAACCGTTGGGAATGTTTTTATAACTCTTGGCGTCAAATGGGAAAATTTTGCAATTTGTTAAACTCATAAAAATTTACATGATTTTCTCTGTTGAGCTCTCTTTTTTTTGTAGGCCAATTTGTACCTCGAGTACTAAAGCTTATTTTCATGAACGAAATCCTAATTTTTGAAGACTTTACAACTCTCTGTCAGAGGCGAAAATAAGAATGAATTGTCCTAAATGGGTTTTTGGGCAGGAAACCTTTTAGATTGGTTTTTAAACAAATTTTATGACCTTACCAAAAAATCCAATGGCCAATGGAGAGGATTTTGGGAAAAACCCTCAATGAACTGAGGCATATGCAAAACCTTCTTAATGAAAATCAACCTATTCCCATGTGATAGTCTTTTTAGCAATCAATTTATTGAATTATAGCTACCTTTTTAGTGAACCTAACCCCTGGCTAAAAGAAAAACAACCCCCAACTGTGCATCCAAATGAAACACAAACAACTTGTTGAAGTACCCAGTTGAGCATTCCTTTTGAGATTATTTGTGTTAAGGTCACTTTAATACAGTTTAAGTACACAAAATTATTTACAAAAATAATCACGAAAATTTGGACTTACTGCTTTTTCCCCTTTTTATCTGTCTTTTCTTAAGTTATTTTTTTTTTCTTTGCAAACTTCTATCCTCTACCAAGAACATAACCATTCAAAACTCAATGGAGATTAGCACCCTATGTAAGAGATCTCTGTGACTTTTCGAGAACACATTATATATATCCCCATAGGTTTTGTGTTAATTTCTGCAATTTTATCCAACATCCTTCTTAATTTGACACGAAAAAAATAGACACTGAAAGTCTCTCTAAAAGTTCCGATACTTATCTCAATTTTCTCTCCAGTATCGTGTGAAATTTATTTTCAAAAAAAAAATAAGATGCTTCTGTAAGAGATTTCCAATGAGGACATCTTTTTTTGTAACAGGTTTTAAAAATCCATTTGTACGTCTCCCTTGAGATGAATATACCTCGATAACTTCTCAAATTTCGCGAGTTTCTGAGAGTGAAAGACTTTTGGAGGTGTGGTTGCTTTTCCAGCTACGAAATTATATGGTGAATGTTCTTTTACGGCTATCCTTCCCATCCCGTCAGTAGTTTTATATTACATCGTGTTTATTGTCCCTCGTCTAATGTATGTATACACCGTACGAGTCCTTCCTTTGCCTTTTCGTCAATTGCATAATGAAATACTTGGTGTGGTGTTGAGAAGGAACGTACGAGGGCAAAAAGAGCGTTTTTATGCGCAACTTGTAAAGGGTATCAAGGGGTGATTATCTAACCGAAATTCACAATACCAACCACAATGAATATAAAATTGTTTTGAAATATTATATAATAGTTAGCTAACAAAGCAAGGCTTTCGGCATTGCTGAATTCATCAGCAAAAATATGCTGACCGGTTAGCAGTTCCTGAACAAAAAGTGCTAACCAAATATATGAAAATGGCATTGCCTCGATAATGACATTATTTTAAGATTAGTAAAATTCAGCTGAAAATACATGTGTTTTCAGGTGAATTAGAATTAAAAAATGTCTGTTCAAGCACAGCGCCATCTGACGTGAAAATGTTCATGACGGTTCATGACTGATTGAGTCAGGACAAGATCAACAATTACTTGTAGCAGCGGCAAAGTAAGTAATTCATAAAATTTCTTTGAGTGGTCTTTGGTAGTTGATTTTTCAATAACAAGAGGTTATGTGACAGAAAGTGGTTATTTTTACCACTTTCTGCGAATATGCACTTGATTTTCATATCTCTATGGATCTGTGTCCCTTCAGTAACCAACTGGCTTTGAATTTTCAAGGCAGACATCATTAGGCCACTACCAGAGATATTTAATATGCTATTATCAATCCTCTGAGTCGAAAACCTTGTCTGCCAGTAGCGTTTTTCAGATGTACTCGTGCTTCATCACCATAACGTTGGAAGATTTTAGTATATATTGTCGTGATTTTACATAAAATGAAAAAAATGACAACGTAGATACATTTTCACAGTATCACTGAATGATTCTTCTTTTTTAACTTCTTCTAACTTGCCATTTTTAGACTATATGATAAATTAATAAAAAAACACAATTTTTATATTATTTGTCATCACTTTTATATGCAAATATTGACCACTGAAAGCTTTAAGAACGTGCAAACACATCATTTGCCTCTCAAATGACATAACTTCAAAATACATCTGGACGACACGATATTGATTGTACGTATTTCATAATTTTGAGTAACATTTTTAAATAAGGCAACAAACTTATGGCGCATCAGAATTGATTAATTTTTGGAAAACAATTACTTTTATATGATTTTTTTATTATTTTTTATCATTATTAATCGTATCGGGATATTTGTTACAATGTTATATTATTATGTTATATTGTCATATTCTCATATTATGTCTATTATGTTATATTGGTGTTCTATCTCGTGTTAGAAGAATCTGCTAGTCCGTTTGTAGAAAAATTTCTTTTTCTAGACATTCAGTTGCTTGCACCAGGCGGGACTCGTATGCACAACTGTGAGAATCGAGTCAGAGATCTCATCTGCCCAAGACCCAACGGTCTTGCCTATTGTGCCACTGAGATCCGTTTTAAAATAGATAAAAAAGATCTACAGATTACGTGGAACTTATTTGCAAAAAGAAAAAAAATAAAAAGTATTTTTTGTATCATTTTTTCCACTTGGTTACGTGAACATACATGAGGCAACAAACTTTTGACACCTACTGTTTTCTTTTGTATTTCTTTAATAAAAAAAATCCAAGAGATTGAGGTTATTTTGGAACGTGAAGTTGTGTTAACCTTCGTCTCAAGAAGAATTCAAAACAAAATTTAAAGTTTTATAGTTAATGCGCTGCTTAAATCCAAATTAATTTTCCTGAGTACATCTTTTTATACACTTTAGAAGATTGTTTTATAAAATCCTTAACACAATGCTATACGGATTTGTTTTTGGATACTTGTGCCATTTTTACCATTCCTTAGCTTCACTTTATTTAAGAAGTTTCTGATTGCAATTTTAATTTGCTTCAACGCCAATAATCTACAAGATGTTCCAAGTATAAGGTGACCCATTGCGAGTTAGAGATGACGTAGATACTTCTACCAGACTGGTACAGTGCTGACGATTCATATTTATCAGATATTTTGTAAGAGAAAAATAAAGATCGAATAATTTTGCAAAGATTAATTAACTTGATTAACTATGTTAGTCTTTAAAGTGGGGGAGAGAAATGAATGGCATTTTAATGGTCCCAGGGTTGACTTATGGGGGGGGGGGTTCCTTCAAAGATCCCATAAAGTCTCTATCTCCAACCGTTTGGCTTTTAGGCGTCGTAACGGTTTTACGGACACACGGACTGAAATAGTCAGTCATTTTTCTATAAAAAAAACTGATCATTATGAACTAGTATAAATATTACAAAATATAATTTACCTTATTTACTTATTGTTTAATTATTATTATTATTTTATTTTAATAACAAAAATTTGAAGTAAATTATATTACTTCTCTGATTTTGTTTATTTCTAAGTCGAACTATTTAAGTTTTTGGAAAATTGTATCAAAACTAATTTTTATTTTATATTATTACTACTAGAAAAAAATATATAATAAACATATTATAGTGATAAATTATTCCAAGATTAAACCACAAAAATCGCCGTATAAATCCCCCGTGAATTGAACCAGGCAAAGTGGGTTGTTCACTTCAGTACCAGAGACAAATAAAGCATTTCCTGAATGGGGTTTGATTTAATTCTAAGAATGTCAGAGACAGTCAGTAATGTATGTCCTCGAATCAATTTTATAAAAGGCCCAGAGATGAGAGACAAGATCCATGAAGAAGACATTGAAGATGGAGTGTCTGAAACTCAAACTTTACACAAAACTCTTCAGGGATGCTTTTGTTCGATCTCTTGGAGTGAAACTTCAAATCAAAAGTTTTTCTTTTGGGAAACCATCGCGATATGGGCAGAAGATGTGGAGAAGGATATAATCACTCATAATAGTGGTAAAAAAATCTAACTGCAAGAACAAAAGCGACAAATATAAGCCACCTGATGATTCCAATAGATTTTCTAGCGACAAGGGAATCCATTCATGCTGGGATGCAAGAAGGCGTGCTTAACAACAATAGGGTCCTTCTCTCTTCAATAAAGCCCAGCTTCCTTTCTTTTTGTGCCCGGGGATGAGGGACTTTTCAAGATCACAGCGACTCCTACATCAGTGTTATCTCCGGAATAAATGAATTCTCGATGGTATCGAATGACGCGACGTGGGAAGTTTTTCACCGAGGGAGAGTCTAATTTCAGAATTGAACAAAAACATTTTAACGTCTGCAGTCGCATCGTTTTGTCACAGTTTATGCACACAATTTATTTGCATCTTTCTCTCCCGGGAAGGGTTGGAAGTGGCCAGAAACAATTAATATGTCACCCCGTTGGCAATCAAATTGCCAAAATAGCAGTCACGCAGTCACTTTAACGAGAGGTATTCTCTGTAGAAGATAGAATTTCTAACAATAAATTGAGAATCAAATATCACAAGTGTTCTGTATCCTCTTTTGATGCAAATTCAATTCATTTCAATAATTCGATTCCATGTTTAATTTGACCTGCAATTTCAGTAGTATTTTAAAAAAATTCGTAATTGCACTCCATTATTGTTCAGAATAAGGTTAAAAAAGGAAAGAAAATTTGGATTTGCAGGAAAATTTAAATAAAAAAAAACCCTTTGATAATTTAATAAAATTAAAAAAAAAATAAATTTGTAATTTTAGGAAACCCGACTAAAAAGAATCTTTTTTTATATTCATGTTACAATGCTTGACTTGTATCAACAATTCAATTTTTTTCTGTTTTGAAATTAATAAATTTTGCAAAGGATTAAAGCCCTTCAAAAAAGAAAAAAAGAAACATTAATAAAAAAAGAGATTGTTGAACAATTTCAAATAATTTATTTTTTGAATTGAGTATTTTAAAATATATCGTGGAAATCCTATATATTATATATAATTACTACTTACTCTTTATTTAAAACAAAAACATATTTTCAAGGCCTCATATTCGTGAAACTTTCCAAAATTTTTCTTTTTAAAAAGAATTAATAAAAGAAATTAAAAATAAACGTTTTTGCAAGAATTTTAATTAACAGCAATTCTAATATGACAGATTTTTAAGCTTAAAATTTTTAGATTAAGTTTGAATGGTTTGAAGACATTCTCTTGTAACAAATAAAAACTGTACAAGAAATTTCTCGTACAGTTTTTTTGCTCACCGTTTATTGCATTTTTGAATTATTTTTTCAATTTTCTTATATTATTTTCACCTAGTGCTACCGAGTATGAGTTAAGGTAATACAGTGATTAAGAATTTGCGTAATAATTGCAATAAAAATGCGTAAATTAACAAAATGCGGTGAGCATTTTACTGTCAATGTGATTCTGCCCTTATTCATTAGTCGGCCTTTTTGTAATTTATTTTCCAAAAAAAATATAAATAAATAAATGTGTATAAACGGTAAAAACTATACCGAAAAAATCTCGAAAAACAGCTCGTTAGCTTCCGAATTAGGGGACCTCTTAACCTTTAACGACGAGACACTTTTTACGGACTGAAAATCAACAATAAAAATTAAACTGGTAGACCTTGGAAAGTCTAACAGAGTCTCATTCGATGTATTTTGTGCCTCTATGAACGATAGGGACAAAAATAGCCCAAACATTTACGTAATTTTTCTGACAATACCAATGAATAATAATTTTCGCTCTAATGAAAAATATTACGTATGAGCTTTGTGGATTTTATTACCAAAAGGATTGTGCTTAAGAAAATTGGAAGTATAATAAATAAATAAAATCAATTATAAATTTTAGAATTTAAAAATTCGGCATTTTTGAGCTTATAGAGTAAGTGTGCCAAATTCCGGCCAGCTTGCAATTTCGGCCACCTTTTTTCTTCCTCGAATTTCCATGAACTTTTAGATTTTACGTACTCTAGAGATTATACAATGCAAAAGAATAACAAAAAATGTAGCTTCGACAAACGAGATGACGTGAAAAAGATATTGGAAGAATTCCCGATGGGCAAGGAACTATGAGAATGAAGGTGGCCGAAATAGGGCACCAAAGCTATGTCTACATTTTTATTCATTTTAAAATGTATTAAGAATGATTTTAGAGTAAATAAAGACGGTAAACTCTTTACAAGGTTCCAAGCAATACTCTTTTAGAAGAAAGAATAAAAAAAATCAATTTGCATTTAAAATATAACATTTCAAACTTGAGACTATGACGCTTGCATGCAACTATGCCGAAATTTGGCACACTTACCCTATATTTAGTAACATAGCAATTAGCTGGAGACTTGCAAAAAATATCCTCGAATCCTTCAAACTTCTACTTTCCAATTACTTCAGCTAGTCAGGAAAAATTATTTTCTTTATGGTACACCAATGTTCCAATTGTCCTTAAAGGATTAAAAGCCATTTAAAAATAATGTTTAAGAAAAAATAATTAACAAAGTCGCCATTTCTTGCGAGTTTGGTGGAGCATTTAGGGTAAAGTGGTACAATTTGGACACTACTTTTTTTCTTGATAAATTTAGTTACTTCATTTTTATTTGTATATTTTTAATGCTTTAGTTTTATAATTTGGTTCCTTGTGCTTAAAAAAAAATTAGTACTGTATTTATCAAGAAAAAAGCCATGTCCAACTTGTACCGGCAAATTGTCCAACTTGTGTCACTTTACCCTACTAATATTTTGACTTACGTAATGAAATTATTTTGTGTTCTAGATTTTCAAGAGCTTTTTGTACCTAAAGAACTTTGCAGTGTTAGAAATTAGGGACAACAATGAGCATTTTGAACTAAATCTCTCGAAAATAACCTTAACACTGAAAACAATTTGTTTCAAAATACAAAATTTTGATATATTTTTTTCTCAGTATGATAAGACCTTTAGAAAATTGATGTATGCAAAGGAGTACAAATGTATGCAAATTACAAGAGATTTCAACTTATAGAATAGTTATTTGCTTGCCTAAATAGGCCCAGAAATAGACAAAGATTTTTAAATATTGTAAGATATTTTCCTCTAAATAGACTATTTTAAAGTAAATCATTTGTACTTGTTCAGAAAAAACGCGTCGAAACTCTTCAAAATGCTTCATGCTTCCCGGTATTGAGAAAATTATTTTTAATTGACTTTTTTTTTTAAATTTGATTTACACCATGCATTTTGATGAAATTACATTTGGTTTTGGAGAATTTTAACACCTTTGCTATGGTTCAAGATCAAGATATAATTTGTAAAAATTGGTTTGGTCATGTAACTAAAAATTCGAAAATCAATCTGAAAAATTAATGATCAACAAAATTGTAGTAATATTGTTGTGGCCGATAGGTAAAGCATAAATTCTTAACATTTTAAGGTAAAAAATAAATCAAAACCTACATTTTCTTTAAACTATTATGAAAATAAATAAATAGAAAAAATCCAAAAAATAAAACAGTTGATAGCAGATTTGTATAATGCCCAACGTACAGTTACTTTTGTTTTGTAAACATGTTTTTGACATTTCAATGAGAGTGAATGAAACTGAGATCTAGTCATCTCGCTCTCTCTCATAGGAAATTTTGAAAATATGTTTACAAACAAATTTTATTGTACGTTGGACGTTAAGCACTTGCATGAAAAATTTTCTACATGTTTTTTTTTGTTTAATTAGTTGAATTTTGATTGTTCAGAGTAGCTATAGGGTAGAATAACATAACTATATCAAATACTTACCGTTCAGATGATCAAAATCATTTGGTACATTTGGTAAGCATTCAAGATAAATATCAAGTAAAAAATGAAAATGCTGTAGAATTAATCAAGTTTATTTCAAAGTTCATACAAAATTCTTGAGACTAAAAAAACAAAAACAAAAGTGACAACCTTCAACTCTTAATCATCATCATTATCTTTGCCCACACGGGTTTATTGCAGAAGTACGGTAGATCCTTCGAAAATATAATGGCATTCTTAACTCTGTCGTCGTTATTCATTTCCAAAGTTTGATTGAACTCAATGAGAAATTCGTAAATCTAGAAAAATACAAAGCACAAATAAAATTAATTTAATAAATAAAATGAATTTAGAAATGAAGAATCACCTGTCCACAGTGATCCTTCCAATGCTTCTGCATCAGTAATGAGCTCAAGGCATGAGCAAATGCATTCCCATCAGGATCATCGCTGTTAATTTTATTGAAGCCGGAAATATTTTCAATAGCGTCGTAGAAAATTTCGCTGTAGTTCCTAAAGTCTTTTGGATGACCATTGACCATAGAAAATTGAATGTCTGCCAGGATTTGGAGGCAGAAATTGATGAAAACTTCATTTTCTTCGCTATGCGAAGCATAAATCTCTTTTAATTCATTTAAAAGCTCTTCGAAATCTTCCCATTGAACGGAACTGTCGAATTTGGTTGATGGATCGGAGATGTGACTAACTATTTGATCCAGAAGTCTGATGTTCCCGGGCTTTTTAGCTAATCTGGAGCAAATGTATCTTTTGAGCCCAAAATCAAGCTGAGATGCAAGGCGTAGCACGAAGTCCACGTGATTCGCATCGACATTTCCGTAAATTGCGTCAAAAGCTTCGAACATCTAATGAAAAAAAAATTGATATGTGATATGGAGCTTTTAAAAGTCTACGGTGAGACAAGTAGCGTCAAAATTTACTCCTTTTCAATTTATTTTAATTGCTTTATAATTTAAGTTAAAATGGATTTTATTTTCATTTACACAATCCTTCGAAAGATAATAGAAAGTCTGCTCGACTTTCAATTTTAGCCAAGACACACAGGGAAGATTATAACAAAAGGACATACAAATTTTATCTCCGGAACGAACCACAAGAGGATATATTTTGAAACAAAGAACCCAAATAACAAGTGCAATATTTTTATAATAGTTAACTTCGATATCGATCGTAGGTTACATTCTATTTTTATTTTTAAATTTTCTAAAAAAGCTGAATCATCTCGAACTTTTTGATTCGTAATCTAACCTAAGAGTGGTTTTTGTTTGTCAGATTCAGAACATCTTTTGAAGGTCTCGTCGATTTTTCAGTAAATTTCTTTGGTTTTCTGAGATAAATTGGTTAATATTTTAAAGATTGTTCGGGTTCTTATTCTTATTTTTCCCGATATCTCCAGTTTCTTAAGTTTCGCGATTTTTTAATAGTTACTCGAGTTTTGAAAAACAACTCGGGAAATTTCTACGAATATTTCGTGTAAGTACCGCCTGATTTTTTTTTATTCAGTTAGAGGTTATCCTTGAATATTAGGTCATGTATGACCTGCACAGTAAAAAAAATTAACACTATTATAGTGTGTAATCTTTCACACCACTATTATAGTGTTAAATTTGGAAAAAATGTTTAATTTAAAATTGTTTAATTTAAAGTTGTTGAATTTGAAGTTGTTGAATTTGGAGTTGTTGAATTTAAAAATTGTTGAATTTTTGTGTGTAAACTCAAAAATTGTTAAATTTTCATTTCATTTCATTTATTTTAGTTTTTTTTGCCTTTTTAGACATTTGTAATGTTTTTTCCTGTACTCAGGATCCTCCCTAATGCGAGATAATTACATCTGATGCTCGGATCTTCACGATATACTTATTATGCATATAAATATTTGATGTTCTATATGACTTTTGCCCAATGAAAAGTATCTCGACTGAAGTATATGTCTTAAATGGAAATTCAACAATTTTTACACAACTTTTGTTTAAAAATTCAACAACTTTGGTTGAAATACACAAGGCTTCGGACTATAATAGTGTGAAAAATTATGATCAAACTATAATAGTGTTAATTTTTGATCATGTGACAAAAAATACTATAAAGTTGTGTATTTTTTCACACTATAATAATGTGAAAAACTATAATCATACTATAATAGTGGTAATTTTTAGAATTTTTCAAGAGTTTTAAATTACAAAACATTGTTGAAAATTTTTTATGACTATAATAGTGAGAAATTTTTCACAGATCGCAATTAAATAATTTATCCAATTTTACACTATTATAGTGTTAAAATTTTACACATTTTCAAATTAAACAACGTTGTTGAAAATTTTTCAACTATAATAGTAGTAATTTTCAATCACGTGACAATAAATTACCAAATTATTGTGCATTTTTTAAACATTTTTAAATTAAACAACTAAAATGGTCGATTTTGCACTATTATAGTCATTATAGTAGTAAAATTTTACACATTTTTTTTACTGTGTAACCTCAAATAGAAAGTCATAAATACCAGGAAAGTTTCAAGTTCAATGAAAAATGTTATATTCTGCTGCAATTAGAAATCTACCAATGTCTTTTTTTTTTAAGAATTTAACAAACATCCAAGAAATATATGCTATTTTAAATGGTTAGAATTTGTCATGTTATTGAGGTTAAAATTCGATACATTATATTCAAAAAACTTTTTAAATGTTTTTAAACACCTACTTAGTTTTAATTTGATTTTTTTACATAGATTAGAAGATTCTGTCCATTCTGTCACAAAAAATACATCTTGATTTTTTAGATTAGGCATAGCATAACCTAAACTTTTTAAAAAAATATTTAGGAAACAGCAGAGAAATATGATTTTTGGGGGAAACAATCCTGGCAACGTTATTTAGCACCAAAGGCAGAAGGTAATTCAGTGATCGTTTGAATAGCTGAGATCTTGGCAGCGGAACAGAAAACCTATCCCTGCTTCCGACCCCGTTCTCTTGGATGATTTTCAATGACTGAAATACGGCAGTCAGAGAATCCTTACGTCTTAGAAACTTCATAGTCCTAATGACTCTTCTCTGACCCGAAATCACTGGCCTCAGATGCTGTGGACACGCCCCACCCCAGCATAGTAAGGCATATCGCAACCTAGATTCGCCCAACGCAAAATAAAAAGCCCTAAGAAGTCTTAAAGAGCATGAACCCCTTAATTTATAAATTTGATGAGCCAACAACTGTAAAGAAGACGCCACCATATCGGTATGATCCCTCCATGATAAACCCTCATCCAGCATGGCCCCTAGGTACCTAAAACGGGCGACCGGAGAGATACTGAAAATTCGGGATATACACATAGCAGTTAGAGGCGCATCACACGTTTACATTGGTCATCGAAAACAAGGCAACTCACAAACATAAACATCTCACTATCATGCATCGACATTGGAGGTGACCTCGTGATTAACTTTCCCGGAACCATGATCGGCCATTGTAGTTCATGAATTGGTGATAGATTTCTATGTATCTACGAAGGGGGATCATTGCGACAGTGGTTTCGAGCATTTTAGTGTATATTTTTAGGCGCTTGAGGCTCTCCACTGTCTCTTTGGGGATCGCTCCAAGAGTGTCAACTATAATTGACATTACTGCATTCGAGGTAGCTGTGCTGTACAGCTCCCGCACAGTGTCTAGGAGGGGCGTATATTTGGAGACTTTGTGCCTGATCCCGGTGGTTAGGCCCTCTCTTCCTGGTTCTTCACTACCAAGTCAGGTTTGAGAGTTCCGCCACCTGGAGCGGACATTTTCTGCTTGTTTAGGTATTCCGTCCCAGGATCGCGACGAGCGATTATATATTCACAAGGTCACGGATTTCATCATGTCGTCGCATCCTTCTGCCTTTGATATGTATGAAGATGCCCACAATTAATGTCATTATGATGGATCAACTGATTAGTCTAAAGTTAGTACTTAATTAAGTACTTAGTCTTAGACACAAAGCGCTATGTCTCATTTTCATATTTTCAAGTAGTTGGATGTTCAGCAACTCCTTAAAGTTGTCATTTCCTAATAACTTATTAAGTCCTTAATATGTCCTTAATGTATTGTTATGTTGACCCAATCTTTTTTGTTCTGCTTGACGATAGATTAGAAAGTCTGCTTACCTTCTTTCGATCGTGGCTTGCGTAGAAAACTTCTAGGAAGGCTTCTCCGACAACGGTAAGATGGCCCTCCTTTAGATGCTGCGTATTCTTAGTGAAGCAGCTTCGGAGGATCTTCCTGCGTTCCTCCTCTTGGAAAGTAAAGCCTAAGCATCTTTCCAAGTATTTCTTCGCAAAAGAAGTATCAACTGTGTCGAGGAGAGTTGGAATTTTCAAAAAGACCGTAGAGATCTCGTCCTGGTAAGATACGCTGGGTTCAAATCCTTCGAGGTAGTTGCAGAGGAATCTCTTGGCGCTGCCTGAGATGGCGTTCTGGTTAATGGCCAGAGAGATGCAGAATTGCCGAATCTCGAGGCTTCGGTGGAAGATTTCGTGCAGGCAGGACCAGTTGACGGGCGGAATGGGTTTAGGGAAGTCCTGGGACAGGATTCTAAGGCACTGGATGAGGAGGTAGTGATTGCTGTCATCATGGGGAGGCTTTTGGGCTTCCTGGTGGATGAAGTGGACGATCGGACGGAGGATGCTTTTAGGCGGAAGATATGAGAGATTTTCAGGTTCTCCTTTCCCGGCTGGAACATTGTAGACTCCTCCACGGTACTCCCGGACTTCTGAACGAATTAATTTCGCCGTGAGATCTCCAGCGAAGGAGCAGGCTTCCTTGTCGATTTTCTGCAGCATCTGCATCCAGCATTCTCCGGGGATGTAGGTCAGGGCGTCCAGGGGATCGGTGTCGGGTCCTAATTTGGACTTTGGGAGTTTGAGGTTTTGCCGGAACTGCTCCGGAAGCTGCTTCAGATCGATTTTGTCCAGAGGGAATTTAGCCAGGGCGTCAAATGCTGCCTTCCGGACTTCCTTTTGTAGAGTTTTGTTGAGACCGATGGTCCAAAGTCTGCCGTAGACTTCCCTGACCATGGCGTCGTATTCCGGGGAATTGCTGGGGTAGTCGGGGAGATTCCCAAAGAACTGGCAGAGACTTTTTGTGACATTTGGGCGTTTCTCGTAGCGAAAGATGAATCCGAGCGCCTTCCAAATGGCCACAATGCTGACAGTTCGGCTCTGGCAGAGCAGAAGAATCGTTTCTAGGACAATACAGATCACGGATCCATCGTCTGAAGGGCTGGAACATTGATTGAGGACGTCTGACAGATGGGATACCAAATCTGCTCCATGTTGTCCGGGATTCTTCTCACAGATCTCCTTGATGGCTTCTGCTCTGGCCAGATTGAGTTCCTGATCGGGATTCCCACGAGCCCGGGCCAATTGATCAAAGAGATACTGATAGGTCCTTGAATCTATCTTCCAGAGTCTCAAATACAGCTTCAAGACGTCTCCGTTGAATTTTCCGCCGTTTTCCTCGGAGAAACTGCGGATTGTTCCGAGAATTGTCTGAATATTGGTCCTATGGTGCCCACATTCCACAATTCCCCGGACTATTTCCAGCTTCTTGGGTCTGTCTTTGATATTTTTGACTTCCTGCTGGAAAACGGCGAGGAACTTGACGGAAATCTCTTCATTTTCCTTCAGGAGGATTTTTAGAGCGTTTACGGTTTCTTTGCAGTTTTCTAAGGAGATTTCCTTGTGACAGAGAAGGATTCCCCGGAGAATCTTACTGTAGAGAGCCATTGCTAAGGGTATCTTGACGATGTCTCTGGAAATTGACACTTGGAAGCCTTCCGGGAAGCTCGATTCAATTTTGCTGCAAATGCCGTCGAACTTATGATGCAGAGAAACAGTTCTGTCCAGAAATCTTGATTTAGCAGTCGAAAAGTCTTCAGGTATTGGGTCAACAGTCTCCTCGATGAGCTCCTTTAGCAGTCCCATTTCCTTTCTAGCAGCTCCGGAAAGCAGGTTTTCCTCCTCTGACCACAAGAGCAGGGAATCAAGAAGCATATGCTGCATCATCATACGCTTTCCCTTGACCATTAAATGTTTTATCAATTTTAGGAGGTCCTCCAGGTACTTGGGCGGGATTTCTTCAAGGAGTTGAATACACATCAGTAGCAGGACTCCCTGAGGCACAATTCCCGAGCATTGTTCATTCTGCAGCATCCGCAGAATCAAGCTGAAGCTGCTTTTCGGATCCAGGCCCAGCTTCAGTTGATTGGACAAACTTCCTGCCAGAATCAGGGCAATATTCACAGTGATCCAGTGTTTTTTCTTCGGAATCATCGCCTCGAGGGCATCATTGAGGAGGACATTGCTCAGCAGAGTCGATTTCTCGCAGCTGAGCCACAATAAACAGTCCAGGAAAAGCTGCTCGCCCTGATCGGATTTAATCGCTTGACCGATCAAAAGACCCCACAGGGTTCTCACACTCGGAATCTTCTCCATATTCTTCACCACGTACAGGAACACTGGCCTCAGGAACTCCACACTTGCCTGGGAAATATCCCTGTCCTGATGACTGAAGAGTTCCTTGACTTTGATGGCAATTTCCTGCCCGTGTCCTTGCTTAGCATTGAGAATGGCTATGTAGGGGTGTTCCGGATGCTGTAGCCCATAAGGACAAGTGTATTTCTCCTTGGAATCCTTCTTCCCGGAAGCCTGGGAGTGCTTCTTGAGCTCCAGGAAAAGCAGATCAAAGATTCCTTCAGAGACAGCAGCAAAACGGGGCCCTTCTGCATTGGGCAGCATGGACAGCAGGATTGTACGGACTTGGGAGAATGGCAGGAGGTCATCTTCAACTGTCTTGACCAGAATCTGGCACGCCAGGAGGCTCACTTGGGCATTTTCCGAAAGGCAAAGTTTCATCAATGTTTCAACTTCTTGATCTGCATTTTGCTTTCCGGATGTCTTAATTTTAATCCCACTGTACACCTTGGAAAGCCACGAGATAATTTTCACACTAGTTCCGCAGGAATTAACCTGGGAAATATCTATTTTTCCTGAGGACATTGCTTGTTTACTATATAAAAAACACTAAAAACTGCCAACAAAAACAGCTGTTCCAGGGCTTGCCCACCTTAATTTGAATTTCTAATTTTCCACTCAGCACATAGATGACGCAGACATCATCGATTAAACAAAATTGAAAACCAAATTTGCATACATCCAGGCGATTCTCTTCAATTCAAAATTTCTTCGGGACTGCCGATCAATATAAATGCATTGATCGAAGAATACGATGTTGATCGTTCTTTATTCCTCCAAAGAGTTTGTTGATAATTTATTGATATTGTGCGATCGCAAAAGTGTAAAACACCCAGAGTTTGACCACTTCCTGGAGCTGCCTACGCTATATTCTATATTTACGCAATTCACCAATATTCTTGCTTCATTTCATTTCAATTTCATTTCGTATTGCATCTATCTCTTTTTTATTCAACTTTTAAATTGCATGTTTAACATTTATTTGTGTTAACAACATGAACTTCGATGTGAATACCTTTTCCGGAGGCTAAATGGATGAATATCAAATTAATTTCTTGATTTTTTCTCAGACGAATTAGTTGGTATAATAAATTCGATGAGACAACCTGATTTTGAAAAAAAAAGTTGAATGGCATCAAATTTGTTTTCTGTCATGAATAAAATTTATATTTGCTTTTTTTCGAATTTCACTATTTCAAACATTTCAAATATTTCAAACAATCGAAGAGATGGGAAGGAAGGATGTTGTTGGCTATTTCCTTTATAGATTTTTATTGCTCGCTCTCTCAAGGGACAGCTATACAATTCTTCTTCCTTTATGAGATTTAATTTAAAGGATGAATCCTTTTTATAATGACAATCCTAGTCAAATAAATTTTTAATAAATAAAATTTAGTAGATTAAAATAAGGATACGCTTTTAAGTCAAAAATGTTTACGTAAGGAATGTGTATTTCACCCTGATTTTCATTTTCAAATAAAAATTATCACCTTTGGTCTTTAAGAACTGATTTTAACTCCATTTTTAGGTTCCCACACAATTTAAAATAATCAGAAAGAAAGTAGAATATAATTATTAGGAAAAATCAACACAGTAAAAGAATTAACACTATTATGGTGTGTAATCTTTCACACCACTATTATAGTGTTAAATTTGGAAAAAGTGTTTAATTTAAAATGGTTTAATTTAAAGTTGTTGAATTTCAAGATGTTGAATTTGGAATTCTTAAATTTAAAAATTGTTGAATTTTTATGTGTAAACTCAAAAATTGTTGAATTCTATTGATTGTTGAATTTTCTTTTCATTTCGTAGATTTTAATTTTTTTGCCTTTTTAGACATTTTTATTGGTTTTTCCTGTACTCGGGATCCCCCCTAATGCGAAATGATTACATCTGATGCTCGGATCTTCACGATATACTCATTATGCATATAAATATTTGATGTTCTATATGACTTTTGCCCAATGAAAAGCATCTCGACTGAAGTATAAGTTTTAATTGGAAATTCAACGATTTTTACACAACTTTTGTTTAAAAATTCAACAACTTTTGTTGAAATACAAAAGGCTTCACACTATAATAGTGTTAAAAATTATGATCAAACTATAATAGTGTTAATTTTTGATCATGTGACAAAAAATACCATAAAGTTGTGTATTTTTTCACACTATAATAATGTGAAAAACTGTAATCATACTATAATAGTGGTAATTTTTAGAATTTGTCAAACAGTTTTAATTCACGAAACATTGTTGAAAAAATTTTATGATTATAACAGTGAGAAATTTTACACAAATCGCAATTAAATAATTTATCCGATTTCACACTATTATAGTGTTAAAATATTACACATTTTCAAATTAAACAACATTGTTGAAATCACGTGACTATAAATTACCAAAATGTTGTGTATTTTTTAAACATTTTTAAATTAAGCAACTAAAATAGTCGATTTTGCACTATTATAGAAGTAAAATTTTACATATTTTTTTACTGTGAAATTTAAAAATATAAGTAATAAATAAAAAATAGTAATACTATAAATAAATAAAAGAAAAAAATCTAGAATGAGAAACAATCAATTAAGTAATTTGTCCTTTGATAACAAAAGGAAGAGAGTAAACTGAAATACTAGTGGTTAGGATCGTTGGCAGCCAAAATCCCGAAAGCCAAAATCCCGAACGCCAAAATCCCGAAAGCCAAAATCCAGAAAGCCAAAATCCCGAATGTTCAAAATCCTGATAGGAATGAAATTATATGGAGGAAAATGTTTAGAATAATTTCCCAAGACACAGAAGATTTCCCTTTGCCTCCAGCAAGCGCGGGTACAATCGTGGGAGTAGCTATAACTATAACACTTTTAAGAATTCGGGATTTTGACGTTCGGGATTTTGGCGTTCGGGATTTTGGCTTTCGGGATTTTGACCGGGACCCGTTAGGATTAGTACTCAAAGTTTTTAAACAATTTAACGAATGAGAAAAAAAAACATATGCTCACAAGCTGGAAAAATTTCGTATCAATTCCTTATTCATTTTAACCGATTCATTAAAAAATGTTCCAAAATCTCCAAAATAGATTACGGGAAACTGGGGCACCACCAAACAAGGGGTACCACCAAACACTGGAATTTTTTAATCGTCTATTCGATTTCACAGGATAAGACTTGTAGGAATTTATAGGTACTATAGGGATGCTTGTCCTCTGAAAAAATGATCGAGATAGTCCAAGTCAGAGATGTACAAGAACCGTGTTTGAAACCGAACAAACGTAAAATGAAACTTGTACGTTAATGGTCAAAACGTTGCCTGAACAAATTTATTTTGACGTTTATTCGGTTTCAACTGTTCTTGCATACCCCTGGTCCAAGTAGTTTGAAATAAAAATTAGTCTTTGGTGCTACCCCGTAAGGTGCCCCAGTTTCTCCTATAAAGAAAAATACATTTAAATTTCAAAATAGAATTAAATTATCGACACAGAACTAGTTCTTAATCGCTTCGACTGAGCTTATAGTCACCCAAAACGTTTCAAATTAATCCAGAATTATCCAAATCTGTCGACAATTAAGTTCACCAGTGCTATTCAACTTTTTACCTTGGAAACCTATTATTAGGAATACTTTAAAGTTATTTACGTAAATAGAATGAACTGTGCAAAAAACAGAATAAAAAATGTACAGAGACAAAATTTTTACATTTTAAAAATTATATTGATTCAGTTTATTAAAATAATACAGTAGACTCCATCAAATTCATGCGTTTGCGACCGAAATATCACTCAACTTATAGAGAAATTTTGGCGTGGAACTGTTTGAAAAGCACCGAGTTTTTGGTAAATTTGAAACATTTTACTTCATTACCCTTTTTAGGTGTATTAGGGGTTAAATTAACTCTTTTTCATGTTAATTTTACCCTTAAAAAGGTGTATAATTAACATTAAAAAATGTTGATATATTTTTACACCAAAAAAGTGTTAAAGTTATAAGGAAAAAAAGTTAATCGCACCCTCTTTTTTTCTCAGTGTTAAAGCGGCGAGATGTGTCTTAATCTAAATTTTAGCAAAAATAAGAAGATATTGAGTCAACTTAACAAAAAATACAATCATAAGAATTTTGACACGAGCAAGCGTCATGTTGTTCTTCAGGTTTTTATTGACAACAAATATTCGTTCATTGGCCATTTCGTATTATTTATAATATTATTATTAATTTTATTTAGGTATCAATTTTGTTTAAACTGCAGTAGTTTGATTAGTACTTTAGTAGAAATGGTTAAAGGGTTCCCCTAATTAGGAACCCAAAAATTAGCTGGTTATCTACATTTTTTTAGGAGAGAGATAACCAAGTTTTATGAAATTTTTTGTATATTTTTATATTTAAAGAGGCTTAAGTTTTTTTTTTAGAGATGCTATATTAGAACAAAATTTCACCCTAAACATGATGTGAATAATAGATAAATAAGTTTACAACAATTCTTTTAATTCAAATAGAAGAAAATTTAATTCTGAAAGGGATAGGCCTTAATTCGTTCACTTGGATGACCCGATTGTTCTTGAACCTGCTCTGAGCTTATTTGCTTGCGTCAATGTACCTTCAAAAATCAGGATGTGAATAAGTATAGCCAATGACTGAACCGTGAGTGTCAGATCGGTAGGTCGCGCCAATCGGTCTCCAAGATCGCACTGATTGCGCGATCAGTCTCCAGAATCACGCCGATCGGCACCCAAAGTGAACCGTAAGTGGCAGACTTATTTACCCTGTCAAAAATAATTTCGAAATGGTTTTTGAAAATTTTATGGAATATTTTTAGACTATTAGAGATAGACTATTTATTGATATAAACTTTAAACAATAAAAAATTATATTTCTTTTAACCTTGTGATTAGAGGATTCCCCTTAAGTGAAAAAAAACAAATTAAATATATTTCGAAGGAAAATTATATTTTTTGTTTAAAAATAAAGAAAAAATCTTGACAAAAGGAATGTTGAGAGTCTACAATCGTATTGCTAACTCAAATATAAATTAAAATGTTCTCTAATCAATTTGCGTAAATTAATGTACAAAATTTAATATTATCTTGGTCAAAATATTTTTTTTTAATTTCGTTATTTCTATTAAACATTATTATTCTCATTCCAACCTTACTGCTAATTTACTACTCATTTATTTTATCTTTAGTAAATGTTATTTAAATGATTTACGAAAACAAATCTAAAGAAAATTTTTAAATGAAAGTCCTATGAGGTTCGAGCACTCTGCGAATTTCCTTCGCCGTTATTTCACCAGTTTGGGCTCACGTGGATTTCACTTTAAAATTTCCGGTTTTTCCTCTGAAGAGAGTGTTTTGAATGATTGAATCACTTCAGGAGAAATAAAACCATTGACCATCAGACGTTATTTAAGATTTGCATAATGAATTTAAAATGTTAGTGTTGCCAATAAATGTGTCTACATCCAGCCGACTTACCTGCAAATTAAGATTGTCCGTTGTGCCGCCGTCTTGAAGGTGTTTGAAAAGAGTTCTTTTTTAATGAAATTGAATTAAATGTCATTATTGTGGATTTTAGCAATTATCAGGACGTCGAGGATGTGGGGAAAAATGTCACCTGAAACCCTCATTTTCTCAACATTAATGCACTTGGAACAATCACTGCAATTTAATAACACTTAATTTGATAATGTCGCCGACACTCTGCTTAATTGCCCTTATTGACAATTATCTTAACGCCTCTAATGAAATCATTTAGTGATTCTAAAGAGGTGCTTTTCTGCAGAAACGGCAGAAACTATGCTGGAGAGTCGCGTTGGTGGAATGGGAGAAATATTGTGACAATGATTGGATTAATGTTTTATTATTAATTTGCAGAATTGCAGTGAACACGATAAATTAGGGATTCCTATGTGTTTATGCATCACGCAGATTTATTGCAAATTCTTAAGATCTTACACTTCTCTAAGTCGATGGACACTGACAGATGAAAAAGATTTCCCACTAATATATTAATTGGATGTCAATTACGCTGTTACCGGAGGATTAACTGTCCTAGCCAAGAGACGTGAACATTGTGCATTGAAGTGTAATTTTATTCGACACGCAATAATGCCAGATAAAATATGTATAGTAAGAAATAAATTGGCAATAAAGTAGGATTGAAAATTGTTTTCTTAATACGTACATTTTACAAGAATTCTTAATATTTTATTTACATAAACACAGATTTATCGTTTTAATACATTGGATGTTGCTGGTGGAATATTGAGTTCTCAACCAGGGTGGAGTTAATATCTTTGAGATAGTAGGAAGGCACAAAACAGATTCTTCTGTTGCCGGCAAAACATTTCACATTTCACAAAGGTTATGCCACAAAGACAGTCTTTTACTGCTTATGATTCGATACACAATGTCCACTTAACGATTCTTCTGCAAATTAATGACATCTTCACCAATTTACCTTTTGATGGGCGGCACGGTTTGCAATAAAAATGCCTCTGATGGCGGTATTGTCACCGATGCTCAAGATTAAATGCTTCAAAATAATTACATTATCGTTCCCATGCAAGTTCATCATGGGGAATTTACAACTGGCGCCGTCCAGCTTAATACCAAGCAGGTTGATTGTTAAAAAAAAAGTCACTTAAGGAAAGTATTTTTTTATTAATAGAGAAATAACTTGATTGCTGAATAAAGAACTTCAATTTGCACAATTGCAATATATTGCTTAATATAAGAATAAAAATGCATTAACTTAATTACTTGTTCAATATTCAAGTGCAAACTTTAATTATTAACTTTATCTTAGCACTAGATTGCTAAAATAATAAATAAAAGTGCGAGAAACATATATCATTTTTATTTTAAGCATGCTAAATAGCTTTTGAGATGAAATTTAAACGCAGAATATGGTAGCATACAAAAGAAAATTGAACTTATTTCAGTGGCGTCCCCCGCCGTCTTAGCGTTGATGACCAACTTCCAGACCAAAGCAATGGAGACCACAGCAAAGAAAGAGCAGACTAAATATTAAAATTATTTTAAAATCAAAGGAAAAAGTCAATAAATATTCAGAATAATTAAAAAGTGAAAGGAAAGTCAAAAAATATAGGAAAGTTGCCAAAAAGACATAAATAGGTAACTGCTTCTACCGGATACCCATTTACCAATTTTATGCTAGAAATTACCCAAGTAGCAAAAAAAGTGAGCAACGAAAAGGAATTGTTGGCAACGAAAAGGAGTAAGATAACGGAGCAACACTGAAGTAACAGAATGGATGGAACTTTGAACTACCGCTAGTAATTTCAAAGTCATCTAAGTGACGTTTTCATGACTTAATTTGTACAATACTAAAATGTTGCTTGTATTATCACCATATCGAAATTTTTTTTTCAATTTCCCAAAGTTTTTCATGGTCGCGCAACAAGCTTTACTTATAGATATATCCCAGTTGTCATATTTAAATAAATAAGTAATCATCAATATGAGGTTATGATGAGCACGACAACATAACCTTACCGTGCTTTCACACTAGGATTTTTCCAATTTGTAAATTCAATTTAATTTTCAGATGAATTGCTCATCTGGAAATTTTGCATTAAAAATCATGTGAATTGATAGATTTTCGCTTATTTATTGATATAAACTAATACATGACCCACCAAAACATGTTTAAGCACGCTAAAATAGCATGATTGTGGTTTATCAATTAAATCTCGATTCAGCAAATTAATATGTTAAAATTTCTCAATCATTTCAATTTTATTGCAGTTAAATAAGTGGCCTTTTAAACCAAATTGTTCTTATTAAATTTATTTATTCGTTATTTGATTTTATTTGTGGCCAAAAAAATAAGATAAGTACTGTGATCAGTGTAAGAATCGGGAGTAATTTGCTAAGTTCCTGCAAAGCCATTTGAAGGAAATTGTTGTGTCAAGAAATCGCAGTTGGAATGACTTCATGCAGATTTTCACCAAGACTGTATGAGAGTCTCTTCATGAGCCCTCTTGCCTACAACCCTTTCTTCTGGCTTTGGGGATTCTTTTGCCTAACAGATAAGCGACTTATAAGACATTTTAAGTACCATCACACATTTTTCGGAGTCATTCACAATCAAAAATCTCGCGGCACTATTTAAAATTGAGCAAATTTCTTGCAAAATGTGTCTTGGCTGTGAGAATTTTCAAGTGAAATCTAGAAATCCTTTAATGCTCAATTGGCTCAATTAAATTTAAAATTAAAACGTGAAAATCCTAGTGTGATAGCACCGTTAAAACAACAATTCAAACTTCGAATATAGTAACAAAATTCAAAATTTTCGGATTACAGTAGAGTCTCGCTATAGTCCATATTTGGTTCCAGATTTGACACTTGGGTCGCACTATAGTCCATGTAATTTTTCAAAATTATCAACGACTTTTAGTATTGAAATTGCTCGACGGCTTCCACTTTCTTTGCAATTGTGGTACTTGTCCTTGCTCTCTTAATTCTGGATCACAATTATCACAACTACTCAATAAAGTTTGCCAAAAATATTAAAATAATTATGCATGTCGCGTACTAAAAAACATAACCTAACTTAAAATCAGTGTTTTAAAATCAACGGTCGATAAATTGTGGACTATAGAGCGATGGCCTATAGCGAGACTCTACTGTACTAGCAATTAAAGTGTGTCAAATTTCGGCATAGTTGAATGCAAGTGCTACAGTCTAAAGTTTAAAATGTAATATTTTAAATAAAAATTGATTTTTTTAATTCCTTCTTCTTAAGGAGTGTTGCTTGGAACCTTGTAAACAGTTTATCGTCTTTATTTACTTTAGAATCATTCTTAATAAATTTTAAAATGAATTAAAATGTAGACATAGCTTTGGTGCCCTATTTCGGCCACCTTCATTCTTATAGTTCCTTGCCCTTCGGGAATTCTTTCAAATCTTACGTCATCTCATTTGTCGAAGCTACATTTTTTGTTATTCTTTTGCATTGCATAATCTCTAGAAGAGTATGTAAAATCTAAAAATTCATGGAAATTCGAGGAATAAAAAAGGCGTCCGGGATTTGAAACACTCCCTATTTTTGACATTTTATCGGTGTTTTGTTTTTTTTTTGAAAAGTCTCATATTAACAAAATTTTCAAATTTATTAGTAAAAATAGAGATTTAGATTTATGAATCATAAAAAAAATATTAAAAAGACTGAAAATGCTATAAAAAGATTTGTTTCAGACTAACAGATTGAACTTTTTCAAGACTTAAAATTTTTTTAAGCTATACAATAAATTTATACAAGCAAATTTTTAGGCTGCGGTTGATTAGGCAGTATTTTGGTAAAAACGGTTAGTAAAAATACAAATTTGTATAATATTTGGAAAGGGAAAATTAAGAAGTTATGAATCATTTTAATCTTTTTATTACCGAAATGCCAAATTTACTTACCAAAATTGATCTTTTTCATTGCTCACTTTGCATTCTTACTTTACCAATTTTCGTACCAAAAACGTTTACTCTTTTTTTATAAGTAATGGTAATACAACATATGAAAAATTAGGGAAAAAAATGCTATAAGTAAAATAATAAATAAATAAATAAATAAAATAATAATTAATCTGTACATAAATACAATTAATATTTAACTAAAGTTCGTAAAAATTCTCACAATAATAAGTAATCCCTCGATTTTTTCACCCCTTCCCCAAAATTTGCACCTTTCACCAGTTGAAGACCAGTTTTGTCAACAGACAAAAGACGTTCAGGTAAATCTCCACGTTACAGACGATTTCTCAGATATGTTTGTCCGTCGGTCCGTCTATTCGTCCAGCTGTCTCCAGCTCTTGAGGCCAAACGGTTAGAGATAGCGACTTGGGACCTTCGGGGGCCACCCATAAGTGGACCCAAGGATCGTTAACATGCTCATCATTCCCCCCTCTCTTTCGCCTCCAAAAATATTGCTTTTTGGATTTCTCGAAAACGCGCATTACTCAGGCGGACATTTCGTCCTTAGACGAAAATACCGTTGAATCATTCCTAATAACGGTTTTTCAAGGTCAAAAGTTAAAAGGACACTAGAGAACGCATTTATCAAGCGAATGAGGTCATGTTTGGGCTCATTGGAAAGGTCTTGGAATTTCCTATAAAACTGGACCGGTTCCAATCGGTAATGAACCGGTTTATAACCGATAAATAATTTTTGTACGAAAAACCAATATAGTTGATTGATTGAATAAATTGATTGAATAATTTCTATTGCTTTTTAATCAATTTTAGAGAAGCTTTTGAATGATTTACGATTCGGTTCTAATCGTTTGAGTACCGGTAAACGGTAAATGATGCGAAAATACTTTTGAGGTATAGCATCTGAGTCATGAGTTCGAGCATTTCGCAAAGCCTGGGACGCTTTGCCACCCCTTTTTTATGAATAATTCGATATTTAAATATCCTTTTTTTGAAATTCTGAGATTCGATCCATATTATCGATGCCTCATGGCATACATTGGATATAAAAGAACTTTATGTCATTATGCTCTTGAGTCTGATATTGACGATATATTGACATTAAGACGACTAATAGTTTTTAAATATTTTGCAATAGAGTAAAGTATGCACTTTGCGTCAGTTTAAACCTGTACCATCTTACAAATTTTGAAATTTCTTTCAGATAATAATAATATTTATTTTTTTTAATAAAGAAGCTTTGAAGGAGTATTTGTCTTATCTGGAAAAAGTTTTTATGAAAATATGCATGCTCTAGCACTTACGACATTTATTTTCAAGTGAATTTGATTGAAATACAAGATTTAATAACTAATTAGAATACAGTAGGGGAAGTAGGTTGAATTGGGGCACCAATGGCATTGGATTTTATGGTGATATAATTAAGATCAGAAAATTAATTGTGAGGCTAAATTACAATAATGCTCAGTTCCACTTAAAAATAGTAGAAAAATGTCCAGATTTGAAGGTGCTCCAATTCAAACAGGCCCCAGTTCCCCCTATAATATTCATATATAGCATAATACTCATTTTATATCTGACTCGCAATTATCTTAAAAAAGACCTACTCTACCCTATATTGTGCCTATGAACTATTGACTATTTATTATCTATGTATCTATCAATCTATCTATTTTATTTATCTAAAGCGAGGAAGGGGTATCAGGCTAATGATAGAATTTTAAAATCAGTCGTCTGACTTCAAAGTCATTGCGGAAAGGCTAATTTCTTAAGCTCAAGGTTCCTTATTCCTGATCCTGAACACTTGATATGCCAAATAAATTCTGGTATTGCAATTTTGTCAAGAATATTTTTAAAGTATTTAGAGAAAGGTCTAAAAAATGTAATTTGTTATCTAATAATAATAAAAAAAAATGCAACTTCCTACCTTTGACGCAGAGATAGGTGGCCAAAACTAATTTGATCTTTGATTAATGTACAGTTAAATAAAAAACTGTTTCTTCTTGATTGCTATATGTGTACATAGTACGGTAGACATATGAACCGCGACCTAGAAAACGACCTTCCATTTACGTTAATAATTTCACAATTAAAAGTGTGGTATTTTTGTTGGGGTAATGGTGATTTCAATTGTCTTTGCATGAAAGATAAGGCGGATACGCGGCAATAAAAACTGTTCAAGCATATTGGTTCACAAGTGATTTAATCGAAGTGATAAATGAATTTTCTCGTGCACCAACTCACCTGACACCAAATGTGAATTACTGGCAAGATTGCTGGATTGAATGGAGATATTGTGGACAGATGGTGGAGGAAAAAACAATTGACTCAGGATTGTATAAATTTATTATCTGGAGTATCCTATTATCACACAGTATATCAATAACATAGTTTTCTAATTTTAAATTAGAGACAATTACAATATTCTATCTAATGCTCTTTTGTTATTCCTAGAGAATTGAGAATTTCTAAATAATTTTGTTTTTTTTTAAATTCTTTCTAGTAATTCATGCGTGTCTTCTGGAAATTATTAGCTCATTTTCATTGTTGTTGTTGTTTTTTTTTAATGGGAAAAAATAACAACTTTCTGAAAGTCACTAAACTATGGCATACATTCTTTTCTCATTTTGTTTCTTATTTATTTTTATTTATTACTCTTTTTTTTGTTTTGCCTAACTATTCGAATAAGAATGACCTTCCTTATTCTTTCCTAATACTTTTATGTATGTCTCTGGCCAATTGGCTCAGAGAGACAAGAACTTGAGGAGGGCATTGTAAATAAGACTTGGACTTATGTTGGAATCAGCCGTGTATCTAACACCACGGAGACTTCCATCATCATGACTAACAACCCCATATTCACCCACGATAAATCCATCGGCGGTCTTTTCCTCAACACGATACTTTCTAAAGTTTCGTCCTTCTACCACATAACCTACTTTCTTGGCGTCATCCGTTATGGGCGTAGCAGCACTTGGTGACTGAATTCCGTGGTGTCTCCCATTTGTCATAACACTAACTGCCTCATCGACCTCATAATTCTGTTCTGGAGTGGGCCCCTCGAAAGCACTCGGTGTGGAGGCTGCTTGAACATCTGAACTGGAACTGGGAGTGAGGTTCTGTCCCTTGAATCTGGGATGGGTAGGACGGGTGCTCTGTGGTCGATTGAGTAGGTCATAGGGGAGTTTATCTAGGTTGAAGACGATTTTTTTGGAGGGTGGGGCTGTGGTAGGGGCTTGGGTGGTAGTAGGTGGTTCGGCATAAACCTTAGCTGGTTTTCCATAAACCTTAGCTGGTTCTGAGTAGATTTTGGCGGGTTCGGAATAGATCTTTGCCGGTTCCGAATAGATTTTTGCCGGTTCAGAGTAAATCTTCGATGGTTGACCGTAGATTTTGGCGGGAACGGAATAAATTTTAGCAGGTTCACCGTAGATTTTCTCTGGTTGGGAATATGGGGTGTTGCTAACTGTGTTGTCTGTTTTATTGAGTCGTGCTTCAAATTGGCGCCACAATTTGGGCTCAGTGACTGTCTGACCCAGAGACGTGTATGAAATGGAGCGAGGCAATGGCGTGCGGTCTTTCTTTTCGTCATCGTGATAAATCACTTGGTAGGGGACAACGTCATCTTGCTTGCGCTGAGTTCTTGACCTCACCTGCTGCGATGCCGGCACGACACCTGAATCAGGTGGTGCAACGAAACTGTGAACGTTCATTGACTCTTCTTTGGCTGAATCGGCAATGTCTTTTGTGAGTGTCAGTGGTTCATCTTCCTCAATGGAAAAGTCACTGCCCGACCGACGAGATGGTGTCACATCCACGGGAAAATCTCTCTGTGGTGTAGATGATCTCTGGGCTACGGATGATGAAACACTCACGCCAATTACACGAACACCTTCCTCCTCATTCTTCTGCGTCAGCGCCACTTCAGCGTCCTTGACGCCCTCCGGTTCAATGAAGACAATCCTGCTTCCAGTCTTAACGAGCTGCAATTGCGATTTATTGGCATCTGCATCATCTGATTTCAATGTAGCCGTGGCTGTAAAGCTATCCAACTTGCGATTTGATCGCTTATCGAGAGAATAGTGATTGGTACTATCTGCCATCATCTCATCTGTGGAGAGGAATAATTTCTCAATTGGCAGAATCGTATCGTCTTCTTCCAGCTGCTTCAAATACTCCGATCTGGCCTGATTTTCCTCCAAATCTCCCTGAATTTTCCTATCACTGAACAACGATAGAAAGTCCTGACCAGATATGAGATCACTTTGACCTGTAGGATGACCAAATGCTTCGCTAATGGCAATCTGCAATAAACAAAACCCCAGAAAAAAAACATCAGTCAATTTCAACATTGTTGTGGGATTAAAATATTTCTATTAAAATAAATAATTAATTCCCTCTGTTCGATATAATAAATAATTAATGAGTTAATTACAGCCTGTACTATTATATTATTTAATTGCATTCCTGGTGTGAACGAGGATTGAAAGTGGCAGTGAGCAAGAATTGTTATTGAAATTCAAAAGAGAAATATTTGGAGCATTTTTTGTTTAAAAAAAAAACATTTACAATTCTGCAAAAACGCACCGTTTAAATGAGCTATAATTAGAAAGATCACTTCCAATATAAGAAACTTGTTCACCACATCTACATATACTATTTATTTTTTTTAACCATCGCTTGAGCTCCCAGCTTTCTTAAGATTTTACTTATATTGTAAATGGGCTTGAAGGCAATTTCAGTGAAAAGACCTAATTTATACATTGCCTGTTTTCTGACTATAAAAATATGTTTTTATGGTCAGAAAATACCAATTACATAAATTAGTTAAAATTGAAATCTACAGTTTTATTTTTATTTTACACAAATAGATACTTTTATTGTTCTCAATTTTTTCAGGGAAAATGAAACTTTTATTATGTTGTAAATATTTTGTTTATGTCCATCGCCATCTTAGCGTAGGTGTCTGCCCTCTGGAAAATTTATTATTGCTGTGTATTTGTATTTAAAAAAAATCGCTTTAATCCTGAGCTTACATAACTTCTGAACAACGAAACTTGATACATTTGATTATTTAAATCAATGGGCGTGGTCTCTTTTCCCATCTGGATTTTCAATCTCCCCTTAAATAGCCATTGACAGTGTTTTACTTCCAGAATGATACAAAATCTCCAGATCAAATATACCAAATACAATAAATTACTTTTAATTGTCAATAGCTCTTAAAGAAGACGTGAACCTAAGGTGTTTATGCGCGGACCATATTTGGAAAGGTAAATACATTAACTTTACTTTAAAGCCCATTTATTATTTTACAATAAAATTTAATTACAACATGTAAAGCATTTTCCGCTTTAAATAATTTTAAATGAAATGATTACTCTTCGTTCATTGGCTGATATGTAGGTCAAACGCCTATATATTCAATTTGCCAATTTAACTAGTTCTAAGAAGTCACGTGCCAAAAACGTGCCATGCTACCTTGCACCTTATAATTGTTTAAACACGATCACTTCATAAATATTTGGCTTAATAACAAGCATATTTATGTAAATAGAACTATAAAACAAGACATATCTCACCATTTGTACATACAAAATAATTGTTATTCTTCCTATATTCTAAGATTTATTTATTTGTTGTGGCCTGGTAGGTGTTAGACATTTGTTCGAAAACTTAGAAAAATTTGAGAACAGTTCCCAGCGCCACACGTGGCAGAAAACAACGCCCCCATACGGAGTAAAAGATTATAAATGATAGAAGGAATGATAAATAATTTAGAAAAAATACAGAATTTATCTTATTAATATCGTAGAAAAAAGTCAAGAAAAATAAGTATAAATTTTATTTCAAGCTGAGCTTTTTTTTGGAATTCCTAAAAATTGAAATAAATGCATTTATTTTAATTTTGTCTTCTCAGGTACTATACGTAAAAGCAGTAGAGCTTCGTTTTGCACAAAATCTCAAAAGGGAAAAAATCACGAAACCCAAACCCTTAAATGGTCAAAATCCCGAAAGGGACGAAATTATATCGATGATAATATGTGGAATAATTTTTCAAAAACACAAAGTTTTCCTTTGCCCCTGAAATCGTAGGAGTAACTATGACACTTTTAAGAATTTTGAAGTTTGGCTTTTGGGATTTTGGTTTTTGGGATTTTGATTTTCGGGATTTTGGTTTTCGGGATTTTGGTTTTTGGAATTTCGATTTTCGGGATTTTAACAAGGACCAATAAAAGATATTTTACATCTACACAGAAAAAAATATTTTGTAAAAATGTTCGTAAATGTTTGTGAATTCCTATTGGGGACTTAAGAAATGCTTGTAAATCTTATATCCTACAAAAAAGTTCGTAAAAGTTTGTACTTTTTCACAAACATTGTTCATAACATGATCATTTGACGAACATTTTTTGTACTTTTACAAACGTTTGTTCGTAAATGTTCGTAAACACACAAATTTCGTAAAATTTTATCATTTGTTCGTAAATATTCGTAAAATGTTCGACAGGAACACACACTGATCACACTTCTGATTCCTGGGATCTCCAAGAGGGTACATGGCTTCGTGATACAGAGAGTTTACTCTAGCTTTCGCGAACTAATTTTGCCGATGGGGTTGTCTTATACAACTCCTTTCACTTACATGCCAGATCAATACGGATCGGTATCACTATATTCTACTAGACTTTGTTAGATTTAGTTCACCGAGAAAACTAGGATGGTACAATTTAACGTCCTCAATACAAATTTTGATAGCCCAATAATAGAAAAGTTGTCCAGCAATTGTTGAAAATGCGTGTATGTCTTTAGAATTTGCAATACTATGGATCATATGGATAGCAAATTCTAATAATCGGATGGTAAATTCTACAATGCATCTTTTGATTTAACCTCAAGCCACTCCTAAATTATAATATTTGGATTATTTAAAATTTATTTCATATTGGAAATACATTTTTTCTAGAATTTTACATTATAATATCAGGCTAGTAAATAATACTCTCGGAATATTAAAATCTAGTAGAGGCTTGAGGTAAAATCTAAAAGAATATAGTTGAATTTACCATCCCGCTATTAGAATTTACTATCGATAGGATACAAATTCTAAAAATTCAATATTTTCTACTACCTTTTAGGGCAGTAGAATCGAAAGACACGATTTGTGGGAAATACCCGAAATACCAATCAATTTTTTTCGGTTTCCTTATTCATTTCTAATTTTCTGATTTTTATTTCCAGATTTTGTATTTCTTTTTTTTCTATTTTTTTTTTAACTTAATTAAATTAACTTTATAATGATGATTGGACAGGTATTGACTTATGTAAATAAATAATTAAAATAAATAAATTAATTAAAAGTTCAATCGTATGGCTTTACTTTACTAATTTCTTATTAAGTAATATTTTTGGGAAAAAAAATTACTTATGATTAGATATTAATGACTTTTATAAGATATTCATGAGACTTTTAAAGCTTACTAAAATTGCTTATTTTTCGCTTTTTGCTTATTCGAGAGATTCAACCTAAACTAAAAAGAGGCTAAACCTGTAGTTTGAAATCCTTTCAATTACTCTATCATGATAGAGTATAAATGTTTGAAACGGGGTGACCATGAGTGTAAAAATGCCTCAAGAAAGTGCACACTTATTGCCATAAGCAATCTCCTAAATATTTTTAAAAATAATGTGAAATTGATTATACATTTTTTTATTATTTATTAAGAAAAGATATTAAGAAAATAGAGTAAGATAGCGTAATTTGAAACCATGTCTTCTTTTGGAATTTTGAAATTTTCTCGCTTTTTCAGATAGTCAAAGAGAAAAAGATATCTACGAAGAAGTACAAGACTTTATATTCAAGAGCACTTCTTCGTTGTTTTTTTTCCTTTTGTCATCTAAAAGTCTTAGAAAATTTCAAAGTTCCCAATTAGATATAATTCCAAATTAACCTATTTTACCCTACCAAAAAATGAGTAAATTTCTTAAGGATATGATGCATCTTAAATTTTAGATTGTACAATTTTTGTATTCATATTCAATGTAGCTATAACCTATGCTATCAGTCTATACACCGACAAAAAAAGAGGCTGCGATTAACTTCTTTTCATCATAACTTTAGCACTTGTGGGTGTAAAAATATATCAACATTTTTTAATGTTAATTTTACACCTTTTAAGGGTAAAATCAACGTGCAAGAAGGGTAACTTTAACCCATAATACACAAAAAAAGGGTAATATTTACACCGTTTTCGGATCAATACTGCAGAGTAAAATCAAAAATTCTGGAAATTTATTTTAACTTTTATTAAAATAATAAAATTACCATTCTAGAAATGTTAATTTTACCCTGCAGTATTGATCCGAAAACGGTGCAAATATTACCCTTTTTAAGTGTATTATGGGCTAAAGTTACCCTCCTTTCTTGTTGATTTTACCCTTAAAAGGTGTAAAATTAATATTAAAAAATGTTGATATATTTTTATACGCAAAAAGTGTTAAAATTATGACGAAAACTCGGTGTAAATATTATGGTTTTTAGGTGTATTAGGGGTTAAAGTTGCCTTTCTCATGTTAATTTTACCCTCAAAAGGTTGTAAGATTAACAGTATAAAATATTGATATATTTTTACACCCAAAAAGTGTTAAGGTTATGAGGAAAAGAGTTAATCGTACCCCCGTTTTTTTCTCAGTGTAGATAAATCTGAATTTAGAATCACAAGTCACATGGCAACTGGAAGAATCACATCGACCACAGATCGAAGAAACGTAATCACGATTGCTTCCAATAATCTCAATTGGTGAACTTGTTTCTTATTATATTCCAGCATTTCCTGATTTATCACTTGAGCGTGATAGACGCTAAAGCAAGAAGAGACACCACAGTTGTAGGAATTATATCAAACAACTTAATCGAATTCTCATACTTTTTTTTATTCTGGCGTCGTTAAGAACCATGTCAAGAAGTAAAAAAAAGAGACTTTGCTATGCATGAATCTATATCAAAGATTGTCAATAAATATTTCATGAGCGAATATAATGTATTTAAAATACCAGAAATATAATAATTATATTGACTAATAAGGCATTAATTTCCTCATGTCACGACACAAAAAAATTTTGAAGGGGAATCTAGTTTAAATATAATGGAAGTATGTTTTTTTTTTCTTTGCTTTTGGGCTCTTTTGAAGAAAATTAATCATTTCACAAATTAATTCATTGGCCATCAATTATAATTAAAATTTGGAAATGATTAGGGTATTACATAATTTAGTTCTTATTCCCCAAAGTGTGACTATAGCAAACCGATTTAACACTGTCTGATTGGTAAGCTCAAAGTAAGGTACATAAAAGTTAAATTGTAGTGAATTTTATTGTGAGAGTTTCATGAAATAACCCTCAAGGCCGTTCAATGTCGTTTCTGGCTATGCCGTTGTTTCCAACATAAAAATCGTTGCAATTTCAAAAGACTGAGATGCCCAATACACGTAATGAGGCATCCATTAACTTTTTTTTAAAGGTATTTATTGTGTACTTATTTTGGCTGAACATTCAATGGACTTTGCAGAAATTGTTCGAAACCAATTTTTTTGCTGTTGGTGCTTCACCTTGCAAATAAATTCAAGAATATCGCGCAGGGGAAACTGGATATTTTGCGGTACTATTTAATTATATATAGCTGTTTTTTTTCTTATGGACTTTTGCGAGGAAGATTTATTCATCCTTTTTATTTATTTACCTATTTTTTTTTTGTTCCAATTTACTTTTTCATCGAGATTTCCTTTCGATCATGTAACTTATACGTGATTCAGAGCATAATATTTAAATACTGGTCTCTCGTGTGATCTTTACAAAAAATTCCTGTCTCGTAATTCGATAATGGATGAAGGGAATTTTTGAATTATTGACGTCTTAAAACTGGTATATTTTTACACCACCAGAGTCTCAAAGACATAGGGGAAACCGAGGCAGAATTAGTCACGTATATTATTAGATAGTGGTATCTTATAGTTTGTCTTCGAAGTAATATTGAGGAAACCACTCTCTATTCTAAATATATAGGGGAAGGCTTTGATGTTTCGCACACAAAAATGATCTTCAAGTTCAGTGATTTTTTCTGACTACCATGGAAACCGTAACGATTCTCAAAGTATGTCAAAAAAATTTCTTACTTACAAGGTTCATGATTTCACCTCACAAAACTCCAGGAAATCCGCAGATTTACCTCTAGAGGAAAATGAAAATTTAATGGCGATTTGTGCGATTGATCAATCAAGTTTGTATCTTCGCACACGATTCACATCATCCTTGAGCACCCCATTTTCACCGTAAATTTTGCACCGAGCACTAAAAATTGTACATCATTGTTTAAAGTTAACTATAATCTACGTGATTAAACCGTTTGTACAAGGAATCAAACGATTTAATGCCAATTTTTCTGAATTTTTCTAACACTAAAATCAACTTTTTTGTTCGATTTCCTGCACTGAGAAAAAAAGAGGGTGCGATTAACTTTTTTCCTCGTAACTTTAACACTTTTTAGGTGTAAAAATATATCAACATTTTTGAATGTTAATTTTACACCTTTTTAAGTGTAAAATTGACATGAAAAAGGGTAACTTTAACCCATAATACACCTAAAATGCATAATATTTGCACCGATTTTGGGATCAATATTGTAGGTTAAAATTAACATTTCCGGAATGTTATTTTAACTCTTTCGGATTTCTCTCAGTGTGGGAATTTCATTCTGGAAGCGGTAATCTGGTGAATTCTTCCTTGAAAAGTCTAAATATCATCAAATTTTAACTAATTAATAGGTTTTTTAAACTAAAAAGTGACTAAAACTCTGCAAGTGAGAAGAACACATAAGTTCCACAATTCCTCTACGGAGCCGGATATGCTCAAAACCGTCATTGTATGCGCATCAATGAAGCTTCTTCCATCCCCAAAGTTACAGGAATTGAGATTCAGGACAGAGATTGACACCAAACAGTCTCTTCCGGACAATATTTTTTTTCTTTGACGTGAAACAAACACAAAAGTGAGGTTATGTCAAAGATGCTCAAAAAACCAGTTGTAAGCTGTGAGTGTTTAATGTGGATGTGATTCTTTCATTGCACATTCAGTTTGGACAAGCTTGAAAAATATTTTTATATCAAAGATATGCAAAATTGCTTTCACAATTACCACTGCGACCTATTTGAGTCAAATTACTTCTGGCTTATCAACTTTAAGGTTTTTAAATTTTATATTTGAATAAAGGAGCAAATCAGAGAATTACAATAGATGTGAATATGAGAGAATCGCATCGAATACAAAGTTTCCTGGAAAAACGTGCGAAAGAACAATGTCTTCTATGTGCGACCGATCATTGTGAGTCAAGTTTTTGGATTTTCTTTCACCCACGAAAACAGTTTGCTCCAGCCCAAATCTTTTTTACATAAATATAAACCCTTATAACATCTCTACGCCCTGTGATAGTCGTTTCTCAGGAAAGTGATATGAATTGTGCAAAATTATGCGAAATATTACACATCAAAATTACAGTTTTAGACCCGTTTTTAATTTTTTCTTCCTGAAACTAGAGAAAAGGAACTAGACTCTCAATTTTTTTTCAGAAAAGGTGTGATTTAAGACTAGCAATTAAAATATATAGCCATAGTTGAGATTAATAAAGGAATATGGGAGAAATATGAAGTGTTTGATGGTAGCGTATGTGCGAACCATCAAAGCTTTCTTCTACTTCCCTTACTATTCATTGAAATATTTATCAGCCTCATACAAATATTTTTTGTACAAATTATACGCAATAAAAAATTTCATTTGGTAGCTAATTCTGCCCCGGTCTCCTCTACCAAGTAAAAGATCTAAAATTTATAGAACTCGGCATTTTTTTTCAAATCCAATTACCATCAAATGCAAAAATGCATAAAACATTAATTGATTATTTAATACAATATCTCTTCCAATACCTCTGTCAATTATTAAATGCAATTAATTACTATTATGGCATTTTTATGCGCTATTTGCATTAATGCTCACCAATTAGAATTGACTCCAACTTAAGTGGCAACTACCAGTTAAATTCCTTGTGGAAGTTTAAACATCTAAACCATATGTTTAAATGGTATGTTTATGGGTGACATCTTCATTAAATAATTTACACATTGAGGTATCATCATTGTCGGCTAAATACTCTGTTATTACATCGTAAAGATGCAATATAAATATCTCAATAAAGTTTTTCATTTTATGAGCTTTTACAATTTGTCAAGCTTCTTCATATTTAAACATGACCTTATAATGTCTCTCGATTATCATGAAACTCGCGTGTTTTGAAAACTTCTATATTATAAAAAATTTCCGTATATCATTATTATTGAGATTATAAAATATCGATTCTTATGATCTACACAATGGGTCTTTTTTTTTGCTGGCGGAGAAGAAGTAAATTATTTTAGCCATTCATCCGTCTTTGGAATTTCAATTCGCCTTGAGCAGCAGAAAAACCGTTAAAATAGGTAATTAAGCATGGATGAATTTTTTCTCAATTAAAACACATCAATGTGGAAAATTTAATATTGAAAATTTATTGAATAAAATCAACATATGACTGAATTCTCTTTATTTTGTGTAAATTACTATCATGCATCTATTTTTAGATTATTTAAGAAGTAAATATGTTTACGGATTCTGCTCGGAATTTACCGGATATCAGGAAGAATAAAAAAAGATAGGTTGGATTTTACCTTTGAGGTTATATTCAAAATTTTATTGTCATCACGGAGCTTCTGATTTCAAATCGTACACAAGGACCTCACAATCTCAGAAAGAATGCAAGACAATGCAAATTGGAGTATTTGATGTACTTCACCAAGAAATTGTTTCGAAATGTGAGGTTATGTTTCGTCTAACCTCAAACCTAAACTTGAAAAATTCGGTCAGTTCAGATTAAATAAGCAGTAAAGATGAATTTTCACCCAGATTTATTTGTTTTTACGTCAGAGACATTAAAAAACGCTTCTGGTTAGGGGGAAGTGGTGTAGCTTTAAAAGTGGGGCACCTTTGAAATTGGAATTTTTCACCTATTTTTAAATAAAATTGAACCTTATCGTGATGTAATATAATTTCTCAATCTCAATCAAACCAATCGATTTGCGTTTAATATAGTGTACGATAGTCGCTAATAGGTTCAAATAAAGTTCGTTATAAAATTACTAAAGAAGTGTCATATTTTTCTATTTGTACCATTTATACTCAATTTTTTCCGCATCTGCGCTTGCTTAACCCCAAAATAGACACAAGGAGCGGCTTAGCGATCAGCTCGAAAAATGAGGATTGATGTTAATACTCTGAGGAATTATCCCAAAATTAGGAGAATCATGCTGAGCTTCTAAATTAATGATCAAGGTCTAGTGAAATTTACGAAGATTAGCGACACCAGCGCTGTGGATTCTTGAGGATCATCCTGTGTCAATTTTCGGTATAACGGTAGACCAACGAAGCGTTTTAAAAAGTTTAAACTATAAAACCTATAAAAACCATAGAAAAGAAAACATATCTAAAAGTCCAATAAACTTCAAATTCATCAATTTCTAATCCAAAAAAAAAGAAAATTGATTTAAAAATGCTTTTGACGTTTATAGTAAATTCCTCAAGATTTATTATTTATAGGTAAAAGAAGTTGAAAAATTACATATTATATTAAAATTCTAAATTTTCTGCAACGAAATTATTTTTTGAGGTTAGATCAAACATAACCTCAAATTTTAGAAAATTTCTAATATTAATATTTAACAATAATATTTTTTATGTAGGGGAAAGTGTCCATGCCGAATACCATTGGAAGCTTTGTAAAGACTAAATTTTTCCTATATTCCTCATTAAACGTGACTTCGCAATATAAATATTTTAAAAACTGGCCTTTTTTCCATAGTTTTTAAAATATGGTTGCGATGAGTCACATATATAATGTGAAACATAGAAAATATAGTCATTACGAAGCTTCCAATGGTATCAAGCATAGGCACTTTCCCCTACTGAGCCACTATAGCTATTTTGCAGTTCTTTAAGTTTACATCAGAATAATTATCAATTTAAAACTAAACAAATTCTGATCACTTTATGTTCAGAAATATATTTAGTTTTCTTTTAAAATAATATCATATTTATTTATTTATTTATTTATTATTTGTTAAACAATGCATCAATAGTAAAATAATTATGATAATTTATATTCGCGAACTTTGGAAAATTTGGCGAGAAAACAAACCTTTTTGTAAATATTCTTGAACTAGAGTTTAAATAAATAAATAAATAATAAATCTTGAAAAAAATAAA
This sequence comes from Phlebotomus papatasi, assembly GCF_024763615.1. Lineage (NCBI taxonomy): Eukaryota > Metazoa > Arthropoda > Insecta > Diptera > Psychodidae > Phlebotomus > Phlebotomus papatasi. Next base: position 8,613,209 of record NC_077222.1, on the reverse strand, counting down.
GCCCATCAGATACAGTACAAGTAATCAATTAAAAGTATTTGATAGTTATTAAGTTTAAGAAATGATTTTTTTCTGATATTTAGAGTCGAAGGAACACCTATTAGTACAGTAAGAAATTGTATCATGACATGACCTATTGCCACCATATTATGAACTATTTGGGACATGAAATTTGAAGACATATATCTTTATGCCAAAAAAATAGTTATGTGAAAAATCGTAATACTATTTAAATTTTATGAGATACATAAAATAAATTTTAATATTTTTGATGAAATTACTAACAGGTGTTCCCGACTAAACAGGTGGTTCTTCGACCCTATTTGGGAAAAGTATTTTCAGTCAATATATTATATAAGCAAATTCTTTCGTATGTGCTTCCCTATTTTGGTCAGTACAATGTTAAAGAAAAAAACCATAAATCTCTTAAAGTCAAACCCAAAATGCCAGGATGGATGGTTCAAAGTTCTCCATTTTCACATTAACAAAGATATTTCACTATTTTTTGCAGATTTATAATTTAAGATTCTGTTTTACTTATCTAGGGGAAAGCACTCTCCCTTCGAACGTTCATGCCATCGAATGATATGAATTTACTTTTAGTTTTTCTAAGAGACTTACACATTTATATTAAATATTAGTTACTTTATCATCAATCATTGATTATTATGTGATAATCATGTGTAAATCTCTTTAGAAAAGTAGAAGAAATTCACATTATTCGAAGGCATGAACGTTCGAAGCGAGAGTATTTTCCCCTAGTAAACTAAGTGTAGTTTACTGTATCTTCCTGGAGATCTTATGTGATATATGTAAGTCCGACGGAAGGTATAATATTCTTTCGAGTGGTCGTAATTTTTATCAGAATGCTTTTTAACTTTCATGACCTTGAGATTATGCTTAAAAAGTTTAAAATATCTAACCTGAAGGTAGATACACTGAGAAAAAAGAGGGTGCGATTAACTTTCTTTCCTCATAATTTTAACACTTTTTAGGTGTAAAAATATATCAACATTTTTTAATGTTATTTTATACCTTTTTAAGGGTAAAATTAACATGAAGAAGGGTAACTTTAACCCATAATACACCTAAAAAGCATAATATTTACACCGATTTCGGAAAAATACTTCGGGGTAAAATAAACATTTCCGGAATGTTATTTTAACTTTTTCGGATTTTTCTCAGTGCAGCTTATGAAAATAAAAATACAGTGTCCGCTTTCTAATCCGGATCGCCGTAATCCGGACAAGTTCTCGACGGTTACATTTAAAATTCTTTTGAGGTTATGTATGCATGCGTGTTCAGCAATGAAAATGAACTATCCTGTGATGTTCTTGTTTAATAAATGAAGTATAATAGAATAGACTTCTCCAATTATGTCTTTTCAATCTTCTTTAAAAGTTTTATTCTAATTCTATGAAAAAATTTTGAATTATATTTTCAAGACGTTGAACAAATTTAAAAATCCATCCGGATTACGGAGCGGACATCTGTCATTTTGTCTCCCAATCATCCGGATTACAAAGCGGGCACTGTATAAGCTAAAATTCACTGCTTAGCGAGTATCAAATTCTAAATGATTTCAATTCAGTCAAAAACATTTTTAGATAAATTCTGCTAACCTTAGAACGCCACTCGCGAGAAAGTTCTATTTCCGTATATTACGTTGTCACTTTTTGTTCGAAAACTGCTGATCGGTCAGTATATTTTTACAGATCGAAATATGCAAAAAACGCACTCATTTTTAGATAAGTGTGTTTGCTGGATAGGGGAAAGTACTCTCCCTTAAAACGTTTTTGCCTTCGAATAATATGAATTTTCTTTTAGTTTTTTCCTTCCTAAGAGACCTACACATTTCTATTAAATATTAGTTGGCTTATCATCAATTGTTGATAATTCCGTGTAAATCTCTTACGAAAAACAAAAGAAATTCACGTTATTCGAAGGCATGAACGTGTGAAGGGACAGCACTTTCCCCTACTGTTTTTATTTAAAATTTCCGTTAACTTAAAATTCCTAACGGATAAATTCAAAAACTTGCACTTCCGCGCCAACTAGCGTTGTACATGGAATGCACGAATGTTCTGTGAACTTTCAGTGTTCAATTTGTTTAACATCTCTCATAATTTCGCTTGAGTGATTGCCATGGTCAAAAAACTGTAATTCAATTATGTAAAATCATAAGCATAATGAGAGTTCTAGCTCACTAAGCATTTAGATCAGCCAGGTGTCGATTTAATTAGAGTCAAAGCAATTGACGAATAATTCTATTGAGCGTAAAAACAATTTATAAAAGACGCCATAGAGTACCAATTAAACTTACCAAGAGAATAAATGAGAGACTACACACATTGACCATGGCCATCCTTAGTGGTTAATAGTTGGATCAAAAGTTGAAGAATTTTCCAGTATTTGGGTGGCTTATTCAACTCCCAAAGATTACTACAAGCGATGATTTATGACTTATTGTTGAGATGGAATGTCATACTCGTTGACATTTAGCCACCCCAAATTGATGAAGAACAACCTATTTTTTCTCTCCAGTGTTACATCCAAGAAAAAAACCATTGTTGCTGCAATATATTTTTTTTTCGTGTTTCACTGCACAATCACTTTCTTCTGGGTGTTTTGCAGAGATCAAAATATGTTAATATAGTATAGATTAACCGCCCACTTGTTCCTTTTTTTTTTCGACGAAATAATAGAGCACCATACACATTCGAAAAATCACCATTTACTGCACTGAGCGTTCATAATTCAATCTACTCAATCCCATTATTACGTGGAATTTCTTCAAATAACGTTCAATTTGAAACTGATTGAAATCATTGGCTGTGGCTCGAGGAATTACGAAAATATCTTTTATATGTCAGCCTTGAAATTCTCCATACGAAATTTGGTCTTGTAATTGTTTGTTAGATATGTTTTTTCGCCAAAAATAAAAACTTTTCTTTCACTTTGGCTGGCACAAACTTCAAAAAATAGATTTAAGTTTATATTATGTGAGAAAACCAGGCTTTTCGCGCACTCCACAATGCCAAAGAGGTGGTTGTTTCCCGCTCCGTGGTCTAAGGTGCACTGAAACTGAAACAGATATTAAATTGGCATAAGAAAGTCTCCCCGACATCAGCTTGGCTACACAGAAGTGCTTTGTAGGTGCCGTATAAATAAATTTTTTTTTAGTGTATTTGTGCTTTTATAAAATAGCGAAACTGTCGCTTGGGATTCCAGTTATTATGAGCTTTGGGTGGCTCGGACAAGTTCCACTGAAAGTCGCCTTTTTTTTCGTCACAAGAACAAACCCTCACTGGAAGTGAATGTGGAGACGCCAGGTGATTTGTGCTCATTGTCTCGTTTTTATTCCTGATACAAATTACAATATTTTATTCATTATTTAATTTTTGCTTTTTTATCGTTGAAATAGGACGAAGTGTTCATGAAAAATTACTTTTTTCAGTGTTTTTTTTAATTTTATTTTAAGATATGATAGGATTATGTATATCCAGATCTAGACATTATCTCTTAAAAAAAAATCTAAAGTCATGTGTGCATGCTGTCCCACCTTCTCCTACTTTTTTTATTAAACAAATTAGTCTAACTTGTCTTATATGAATTGTTATTCTTGTTACATTTTGGAAAAAAGGAGTTCACATTTCTAACTTCCTAGTTTCTTTAACAAAACAACGTCTTTATTTTACTATTTTAAATTTATCATCAGTTGATTTTATCGTTTTATAAGATCAATTTGGCGATAGACACAATTATCAAATATTCATCCCATTTTTGCTTAATATGAAAATTATAAAAAAGTTTAATTGAAATGATTCACTTCATAGTTATTGTAAAATCAAGATTTTAATTACATTGTGGACAATGTGACTTCCGATTGAAACAATATAGAGTAAGAATAAATCTCTTAAATAATAATATAATAATAATGCTGGCTCAACATTCCATGAAGGAACCAGGCCTTCCCACAAGAGGATTTCTAGACATGCATTATTATTTTTTCTTAAACAGGGATGAGGTTGTCAGTCCCATGCCCCGTTGAATCAAGTGCAGTGAAGCTCACTGAATGCAATCCGAACACCTTTAACGCCAGAAAAATTCCTGGTGACCTAAAGGGAATTCGAGCCCGGGACACTTGCATCATAGAGCGAGTGCTCTACCACTTGACTCATTGAGTGCCCTAATATCTTAAAACTTTATAAAAATACTTAAATAATCTTGAAAGTGATGTAGAATTGCATAATTATAAGAGAAGAGTACCCCGGATCGGAATGTTAAGAGACATGCTCCATATTTAGTTGAAAATATCAAAACACTATTTGGTAATTTTATGTAAGCTAATGGATACATTAGTGACCCCTTTTACTATATCTGTGCTTTTGAATTTTTAATTTTTACAATAAATTAATAAAAAAAATATGTGTAATTGCAAACTTGCACGCTGTACCTGGGATCGTCAGGAATTTAATCAGGTGTCTCAGGGAAAATTGGTTTTATAAATTAAATCTGATTTAATGCACTTCATTCTTGTGAGAGTTAAATGGTAAAAATTAACTAATAATTTTTTAAAATTCGTTTTATTTGGAGCGATGATAGAGTGTTAACCTGACGATCCGAGGAACACTGCCGATCGCTGGTGCTCTTCCCTTACTATTATTAATAAGAATATCAAAGTCAAGGGTCTGTCCGAAATTCTTCCTTGTTTGTAGTTCCAAATTTCACTCTAAACAGTTTTTGTTATCATCAGAAATATCAAAAATTAATTATCACGATTAAGTGATAATTTTTATTAAATATACATATTTTAGACAGATTAAATTAAGATGATAGTAATATGACTTATCACTCAGAAGGAAAGAACTCTATCTTAAAATCGAATTTGTTGACGAAACTAAGGGTTTCTTATGTTTTCCTCCCTATAACCCCCGTTAAGGTCTTAGTCCACAAACCTATTTTGACCGCCTATAAACTAAAAGTAATTAAATAAATAAATAAATAAATAAATAAATAAATAAATAAATAAATAACTACTCAACAATAATAAATAAATAAATAAATAACTATTCAACAATAAAAAAATAAATAAATAAATAAGATATACTTCATACACATAAAACACTTCTTTAAATGAATAATGCCACTTGCCTATGAATTTGAAATTCCGATTCTCTTTACGAATTTGGCGAAATTAAGGCTTAAAAATTTCTTTTTTTTTCTGTGTGTAAATGTTAAATAGCGAGTGATAGAGTTTTGAGATGCTTTCAGAAGCCCCTATAAATCGACCCAGGTAACTAAGACAAGACATTAATTTCCCTCTATTCATCTCCTTCAGCCCTAAAAACATGTTTTCAGAATATCTCAGATTATAATAATTTTTTTTTTGAAAAAGAGCACCTTGGAAGAGTGATGCCTTTAACCTTGAAAATAAATGAAGTAATATTTCAAGATTATTGGCATGTAAGGTAAAGTACCCTTTATCCGACCGGTTCCTCTATTCGACCGGTAGATTTATTTATTCAATTTATTTATATTTGCTATAATATTTTGTGTATGATCTAACATTAATAGGTCAATTATTCTTTAAATAATACGAATAAGTGACAAATTCATAGAAATTGATGAAATTCACCATCACATATTCAAAAATTAACCCACCGGTCGAATAGAGGAACCCGGTCGAGTAAGGGTACTTTACCTTATGAATGTAATGTTTACCTGGACAAGTTCCAAATCATATATAAAAGTGAACACATTCAACTCAATTTTGGGATAATAGTAATGATAATAATGGTAGCACAACATTCCATACAGGAACTAGGCTTTCCCGTAAGGGGATTTCTATACACGCCAATCAAATTTTATTTCAAATCAAAAATTCAAAATCAAAATTCAAAAATCGAAAATCATCATGCAAGTTTGACAAAAAGGAAAATAAAGTATAAACTTATAATCTACAACTACATTAAATAATACTTATCCTTGTAAAGATTTACGATTTGAATGATCAAAAAATAATATTCTACCGAAAATTTCTGTTTTTACAGCAAATTTGCTTTTTTGATTTTCAAAAAGAAACTAATTAGTATTTACAAAACAATAATTCTAATTTCTGTCATATTTCTAAAATATTCTACAAGAAATAATAATTCTTCAAATAGTTCTAATATAGGTAATATAATAGTTCTAACAAAAATTCTTCAAATTCGGATTTTCTGAAGTTTTCCTGAAAACCATTGTTTGGAAAATAATTTTTGAATTTTTGGTTTGATTGATAAATATCAGTTTGGAAGACCTAACATCGAAATTATAAGTTCTTTCAATATTATATTTCACATAAAATATCAATGGATATTTAAAATATCTCAAGTCAAAAAGAAAATTCGTAGTATAAAAATACCAGATTCTTAACCGGTGTAACCGGATTCTAGTTGTTCGAGCTTCAAACTTTTTTTTTAGAACAAATAGTAATTTGATTTTTCTGGCATAATTCTCGCTTTAGAGCTGCTTGTTGGCATTTGACCTTTAAAACTTAAAAAACAGGAAAGTTCAAGGTCATAGGCAGGTTTGGATGAATATCTATCTGGAAAAAATATCCGAAACTTAAAAAGGATCGTTAAAATTACTTACAGGTGATAGAACAAAGTGGTCATCTTCTGAATGCGCCAGCCTTCGAATACTGCAATTCATTTTCGCTTTTATCAAAACAAAAATGAAATTTTATCAATAACACTGAATAGAATAAATAATACAGTATAGCATTAATTGAATGGAATTAATTATTTGTGAATAGTAATGTTCAAAATCTGGTGTGTTCGAAACTGACCACACTCCTCTAAGACAAAAACATACAAATATTAAAAAGAAGAAAACCGAAAAATAATGGTCAGAATCGACTTCGGGTAATTTACTAAAAAATCGAACAGAACTGAAAGTCGGACTATAAAGAGCGGCTTCAGCATACAAATCACTTATTAAGTTGGGCAGTTTCTCAGATGTAGGCTTTGTCAAATCGTATCCTGTTATCAGATGCTCCAAACCCCTTATGTGCATGTATCGAAAAGTCAAAATTATATGTTTTATTTTTAATTTTTTTTATATATCTTCGTTTTACCTCATTCATTCACATTCAAATGAAGTAGGATGAAAATCAATGAACCAAAATAGATCAATCAAAATTTTAACTACCGCCCTACTTCGAATTACTGCTGCCTATGTTAAAATCAACTCTAGCTACGACTCTGTTCAAAAGCCTTAAGTATTTATCTCCTACTGTTTGTCTTATGAAATTATGGTGTATACACACTAGAAGCAATTTTTGTCAAAAATTGCCTTTTTAAAAAAAATTCTGAGATTTCTGCATACAAGGATAGGGGAAATTTTCTTTAAAAAGGTATTTTTTAAAGAAATTTTTCTTAAGGCCTCTACACATTAGGAGCAATTTTCGTCAAAAAATGCATTTTTGACAGAATTTTGACGTTTACGCCTACAGTACTACACGCAATATCCTTCAAAAAATGAATTTTTGACGAAAATTACTTCCAATGTGTAGAGGCCTTTAGTGTGTAAAGGCCATTAGACAAGATACTTAATTTTTTTAAAATTGTAGGTGCTTAAAATTATGATTAAACTTGAATAATTATTATATAAATTTTAGTATTATAGAATTTGACACTTATTAATTCTTTCAGTTTAAATAGAGTTATCTCTCATAAAATATTCTAAGATGTATTTTAAATATTTCATATGTTTCTACTATTATTGAATCTCTTTTTATCATACAATGTAAGAGAGATTGATTTAATTTAAACATAAATATCGAATCAATATATTGCTCTGGTGCTCGATCAATAAAACCAGTCTTAGTAAAATATTTGAGAGTATCAATAAAAAAAAATAATATTAAATTTAAACCAGTATCTCCCTCGTTAATTAGCAATTTGTAATTTTTCTGCTTCTTCCTTAAGACACTGAAGACAACAAAATGATCTCAATTTATTCATCAAATTACATTTCTATGAATGTAAACAGATTGAATTCCTCAGGTATTTCTCATACTTAGAATTTTCCTGAACTCTAATTAACTCTACTGTCTATAAAGTCACATAATTTATTCACGAAAACTGAACTAGGTAAAACACTTTTATTGCCTTAAGACATTAAACCACCTACATCAATTAATAACAAAATTGTCTGAAATGTCATGCATTTTACGATTCCGGCTGTACCTTATTCAGCCGATCTTGTAATTACTGGTGCGAGGGAATTCCACCAAATAGAGATTAGTTAATGGTAGATTTGAGCAATGGATTGAATTAGATGAAACAGTGGAAGTGGAAATCTTTTTTTTTTGTTGGCCAATTAAACTTTTCGAGTTCACGGTCATTCGGTCAAAGTTATGAAAATTGGCTCTACATCTTACATACCAAGGATTCATGCATGACTAGCGGTAAAACATACAAAATTCCATGAGGTGTGAAATAACAAATCAATAATTTTTATTATATTATCCAATTAACAATCGTTTGAATGAATTTGTTCATACTCTTGAGAGCTATTTCCTTTTCCTTGATTCAGCTTTCAAGAGTCCTCAAGTGCTTGTCTAGCCTATTCTTAGCTCATTTGTAGAACATGATCCTTAAGTTTGTATACACAAAAAAAATCCTCCACTCCTTAAGAAGTTCCCAAAAACTATGCACTATTTTTTGCAGCTCATCTCTGAACTTGACATTTATGAAAAAAAACTATTATTCAATATGCTGGTGATTCAACAAAAACTTTCAGTTACTAATATTCGGCATATTAAGCATACATATGCCAGTCATACACAATTTCAGGTTCTTTCTTTTTCACTCTCAAACACAATTTCATTCCAGGTGGTTCAAGTGTACTTATTAGGTGTATCCACAGCACAAAATATTGTGAATAGTATAAGAAAAACCAGAATATGATCTGTCCGACTTGTTCCTTTTACCAAGCCTAACGATTATTTTTATTCAAAATGAAGACTGATGCATTTTCAAGTTCAAATAGCCTATGACGTAAGTACAAGAAAACAGTCACCAATAGAGCTCAAAGGGGCAATTTTTTTCGAATTGTGGTTTAATTATTCATATCCGGTATTATTTACTACAAGAAATTTTTCCTAAAAGGAAAGATGTCTCATGTACTGCATGATTAATCGTTATCACAGGTCCCAAATTTATTTTTCAGTTATATTAATGACTCATGAGAAAATTTCAATACTTACGAATTGACTGAAGAATCATCGCAAGAATTTCTGAATGAAGAGTTGGTACTTCCCGCAATTTCAGAAGAATAGGGGAGTGTAAGGTGACTTTGTACTTTCAAGGATTAAAAAAAAATACTATACCAAGAGATTGTTTTTAAACTGAAATCCAAAAAACCTACAATTTGTGGTTATTCCAAGAAAAATTTCTTATTCTCTTGGAAAATGTTTCTCAATAAAAAGAAATAATATAAAAGTCCATAAGGTTTCCGAGTCAAGAAGATGTTTAGGATTTAGTTTTTTTTTACATTTTTAATTGAAGCCCTATGGCCATAGTAAGAAACGTGATTAACGTAAATTTATAACAATATATAAGAGGACTTAATCCGGAAGGATCGCATTGTGTTTAATTCTGATCATCAACGTCAAACCTCGATACAATTCTCAATTTTTTATTATTTGAATAGCGGTTCTTAAACAAATTCGGAAAACAAGCTTTATTAACACTTCATAAATCAGTTATAAATTAAAATAAAATTAAAATAATGAATTAAATATAAGTTAAAAAAATTAACTTAAAGAAGAAATATTAGATGCTCGGTCAGTAGATTAATTTGGATGAAAAGAAACACGGATTTTGACCTAGATCCTTCTCCTCCTTTATTACTTGGACAACATTTCAGAGCATGTTGCCCCCTTCCATTGTTATACATTGTAGACCTGAGGAAGGGGCCAACAAGCTCCGAAACGTTGTCCAAGTACTAAAGGAGGAGAAGGATCTAAGTCAAAATCCGTGTTTCTTTTTATCCAAATTAAAGAAGAAAATTTAAACATTAAGAAGACTTAAATTCAACTATTCTGAATATTACAGTTGAAAAAACAATTATATTTTTCTGAAAATTATGAATATTTGTGAATTTAAGGAAAATAAAGTATGTTTTGGTACAGTGCCGACTAAAATTCTAAAAAACCAAAATTTCTAAAATCCAAAATCCCGAATTCCAAAATCCTTAATATCTTGAAATTCCGAATGGGATAAAATCTCGAAAGTCAGAATCATAAATGTGCCAAAATCCTGGAAAGTCAAAATCTCGAACGTCAAAATTTCAAACACCAAATCTCGAAAAGCCAAAATCCTTAATAGTCAAAATTCTGAATGGTCTATAAACCCGAAAGCTAAGAGACTGACATTGACCTTACAAGAAACAGTGACACTTCCCTTACTTGATCATTTCTAACTTATTTACCTATTGAAAATTATCTTGAAGAAGTAAAAAAAATTACTTATTTTTACTAAATTTTGAATATTTTAATTATAATTATAAGTTTTTGGATTTTAGACTTAAAGGGTGAAGACGCTGTAAATTAATTAAAATCTTACCTGAAAATTTGCACTATTTAAAGGTTTGAAAGATCCTCTCAAATAGTGCCTAATACGGATTTCAGAGTGGAGGTTTCGCCTCATCCACGAATGCCTTGAAATCCTAAATAAAATTCAATTTTATTAGTTTTTCAAAATCGAATGGTTAATTTTCCTTCAGTACCAAAACTTAATTCAAAATTTTTCCAAAAACCTAATTAAAAAAAAATAAAGAAACTGCACCATATAACTGAATTAGAGGTCTGAAATCCTTATAAGTACACTGCTCATGGTTTTTTCGGGTCCCGGTCAAAATTCCGAAAGCCAAAATCCCGAAAGCCAAAATCTCGAATTGGCTAAAATCCCAAAAGCCATTAAAAGTGTCATAGCTACTCCCATGATTGCACGCGCGTGCTGCTGGAGGCAATGAAAAATCTTCGGTGTCTTGGGAAATTATTCTAAACATTTTCCTCCGTATAATTTCATCCCTTTCAGAATTTTGAAAATTCGGGATTTTGGCGTTCGTGATTTTGGCTTTCGGGATTTTGGCTTTCGGGATTTTGGCTGCCACCGGTTTTTTCAAATACCAATTTTGATTAGTCCTTGTACTCTTACATTCGGATTTAAAATAAAAAAAAACTCAAAGAATTTTGTGATTTATAATTTCAAGGTTGATTAAAGGTTAAAAAGTTTTAACAATTATCACAGAATTCAGGAGTATATTAAATTTTGCTATAAAAACAAGAATTTTTTTAATTAAATAAGCAAATGTTTTGTTTTCAAAATATAGGTAGGGTAAAGTGTATAATTTGGAATTAGTGTTATAAGTTGGACAATTCGCCGGTACAAGTTGGACATGGCTTTTTTCTTGATAAATACAGTACAAAGTTTGTTTTTAAGCACAAGGAACCAAATTATAAAACTAAAGCATTAAAGATATACAAATAAAAATGAAGTAATAAATTTATCAAGACAAAAAGCCCTGTCCAAATTGTACCATTGTCCAACTTATACCACTGTCCAACTTGTACCACTTTACCCTAAATACTCGGAAAACCGATTTAATGGTTCTTTTATAATTTGTTATTACAAAAAAGAGAATAAATATATTATATTTATTCTTATATATTATTTTTTGGTGTGATTTATATAAAATCAAACCTATTTTTCTTTCTCAAAATTTATAATCGTGGTTAATTGAAAGAGATAAGATTTTGTAGAATTAAATATAAGCGGTAGCACTTCAATATTCAAGAAATATCCAAAAAAATTCTTGAAATTAAAATTCATGTCCCATTTATTTCTCACGCGTTTTGCATATGTCTCTCTGATTCTTTTGCATCCTAAATTCGATTGGACTAAATAGAATTGATTGTGAAGTTGAAAAGTAGAAGAAGAGTGCAAAAGAATGCGATAGACATATCGGACATATCCAAAACATGTGAGAAAAAAAAGATATTTGAATTTCGATTCCATGAAATTTTCCTGATCTAAAAAGTGTACCGAAGCCATAAAATTTGATATTTAAAATATACAATAAAACTAATAAAAAAAGAATTTTAATAGAATGTTTGTGATATCGTAAATGGGAACCATATTTGAGTCATAATGATCGATTTATACAGAACATCATCATTATTTAAAGGTTATAAAAACGTATTGTTTTAGATTTTCGAGTTGACCGTACGAAGTTAGGTAGTTCAAGTTTACAGAAGAAGGCATTTATTAAATATATATTTATATTGCTTCTCTAGTTAATCGACTATAGTAATAATGTTGTCCTAGATCCTCACGGCCTAGAAGACGGACTCCATCCTCCCGTATCCTAGATTGAACCAACAAGACTGCTCCTTCTTGAAGATAACTTCTCTTCAATTACATGCAGAGTTTAAAAATAAAAATTAAAAAAATAAAATTTTTACACATATAAAATATTAGCAAAAAAATGTTTGAAGTTTAAGTCCTATTCCACTTTAAAAATTCTCTAATTTTATCTGATTTCTTTTTTTTTCATTACTATACAATAACTTACATTACTTTTGTATCAACCTATGGAAAATCGCCTACATACAGGCAAAACATTGAAAAAATAATTTATTACAATTGAATTTTCGAACGTGGGCTGATAACGGCACATTTGATCTTGTCTCTCACTCGATACATTTCTTTTACGTAGGAATGCCATATTTCTTTTATTTATACAAGGAAGTGAAATTAAAATCACTCAGCTTTTGCGTCACGTTGGATTTATGACGACATAAGAATGTCGCGAAAAGTGGTATTCAAGGGCATAAAATAAATCAACAACCATTCATTGCGAGAAGGATCTTTTCTTTTTGTCCACCTACATTTTTTTTTTACTGTCGGAGACGATTCTATTGCCATATTGAGGTTTTGGTTTAATTGTTTCTGTGCTCAGTGAAAATTTCCAGTCGATTAGATTGATTGAAATACTGTGCAATTAAAAAGTTTTAAGACAATGCTTAAACACCCGCGTATCAATGGTGCGGATCTGCAAGAAAAAGAATTCTGTAACTTGGCCGCAAATTGGTTCCACATTAGGAACGTGTGTTTCATTTGGGGATACCAATGATGGGGGGCTACTAGAAGTGGAGGTGGTAGAAATAATTATGTAACTATTAAACCATGAAATGCTTCAAATCACCGTTGCATTACTCAATGTTTATAATAATAATCAAGATATTATACATCGAGTATGTAAACATTATCCTAATTTGTTATCGTTGAATAATAGGATTAGCAAACAATTTAAAAATAGTGCATATTGCAAATTTTTTCATGCTTAAACTTTGCCAGAAGTATTTCGCTAATTTATAACAAATTTGCTGAAGGGTTTGTTTGTATTCTTCTGGTTAATAAAATGCTTTGAGAGCTCTTAAATTGTCTTCAACATTTTAAAAAATGTGTTTAAATATAATTTACATAGATCAAAGAAACGAAATTAAAAGTTTGCAACATAAGAATAGAATAAAATTATGAACAAATGGAATATTAAGAAGCAATGAATCACCTTGGTAACTTAAGAATTGCCTTAAACCATTTATGATCACTTTAACAATACTGAGCGATATAAAAAAATTATTGTCAATAAACATTTTTTCATTAATAAATAGCTAGATGCTGGATTGTAAAACAAATTAGATATTTGAATAAAAAATAAATTATGTAAACTCTTCAAAAGCTTTATGAGGCTTAAATTAATCTACATAGAGACTAATCTAGAGATGATCTTTCATGATAACGAAACTTTGCTAAGCTTTATTTTCTTGGAGTATTGTTCAAATGAGAAGTAAAAATTTAATTTTGTGGAGTTCTTTTGAATATAAAATCTCGGATGACTTCAAAAAGGTCAGAAACCATTGAAATTTTAATGTGAATTTTAACAAAGTGAAAATAGAGAGTTTTTGTTACTTCTGAAACCATATTAATTATAAATTAGACCAGTTTTTCTAAAGACTCTTAATTTTTCCGTATCAAGAAAACATTTTACTGGCCAATTTTTTTTGCTTTATCTTTGATATAAATATTATTATGTTGTTCTAAGAAATTTTTCGGTATATTTAAAGTTATAATTGATCAGTAAATCGTAACAAATCATTTTATTATTAAAATGTAATATACATCAACTATATTTTAAAACGCTTTTAAGCATTTGATTTGTTACTTTTGATACTTTGCATTTTTTGTTACTAATTTCGAAAAAATAATCGTATAGGGGAAACTGGGGCACCACCAAGCACGGAGTAGCACCAAACACTAATTTTTATTTCTAAACTACTTGGACTAAATCGACCATTTCGTCAGTGGACATCCCTATAATTAATGCCTATAAATTTCTGTAAGTCTTGTCCTCTGAACTCGAATATCTATACTTAAAAAATCGCAGTGTTTGGTGCTACCCCGTGTTTGGTGGTGCCACAGTTTCCCCTAGTGATAAAAAATTGGCTACAATTTTTACTCCTCGAACTCAAAGAGAGTGCTGTATATACAATCCGTTTTTTTTTCAATTTGTCATTGTACCGGAGCTGAGTTGGTAAGAGATATCGACTTTCGGTCTCCGATGACCCCCACATTATCTCTACAACTATTTTACCTTTTTCTAGTTTTTGGTTTTTCTCAAGATTGGCCCAAGTTTTTTTTTATTGATTTTACAGAAATGTTTTTGAGGTCCCCACAGGCAAACAATTTGTCCATGCGTACCTATCACATGAAATTTCGATGTTTGAATTTTTGAAGGTCAAAATTCAACCATTTTGGTGAGCTTATTTTACAAGCGACTTGTTCATATAGGCATTTTTTTTAAGAAAAGTAGTGAAATTTCCGACCCGGCTGCATCGGTTATTTTTTTCTCAAAAAATATTTTCTTACTTCTTCTTAATATTTGTTCCCAAACTACATGTCAAACGGTAAGAGATAACGAATTCCGATCTTCGGTGACCCCCACATAAGTGGACATTATCTCGGACGGTCTTTATTTCTTTTCCTCTCAACCCCAAATCCCTTTCGAAAGCATGTTTTTTGAGTTTTCACAAAATTGTCCCCAGTTTTTTTTCAATGATATTTGGATAGGTTTCAGAGGTAGCCTAGGCAAATATTTCGTCCAAACATACCCATGACCGGAAAATTATCCATTTTGAATTACTGAAAGTTAACCACTTTAGAGCGCCCACTTGCTGCTCGAACTCCACAGAGAGAACAGAATATAGAATCCCCCCCCCCCCCAAGAGACCGCCTTTCTTAACAAATCTTCGTTTTCGGACGATTTGTGAAAAATGACATCTAGCCATCTGTGCTTCCACCAGTCGCTAGTTCTAGAGGCCAAACGGTTAGAGATTGCGACTTGGAACCTTCAGTGGATCCGTCCATAAGTCAACCCTGGGACCCTTAACTTGGCCCTTATTTCACCCCACCCCTCTTCATGCCATCCAAAACTATATTATGTCTTTGTTTAGAGATTACCCAGGCGCGGACATTTCGTCCTTATACGAAAATTACGTTGAATTATTCCATATAACGGTTTTCTATGATCAAAAGCTAAAAAGGTAATAGAATAATATAATGTTTGGCCATGTTGGAAAGGTCTTGGAATTTCCGATGAAACTGAACTGGTTGCAAATGCTTCTGAACTGGTAATGAACCGGTTCACAACTGATTACTAATTTATATACGAAATTGAATTATATTACTCTTGAAATGTATTTTGCGCAGTGTTTTGAGTGATTTATAAATCTGTTCAAATCGGTTTTGAACCGGTAATGAACCGAATATAAACTGATAAGTAATTTTTGTCTGAAAATCAGTTCTCTTACTCTGAAAAATAGTTGGGGGAGGTCTTTTGAGTGACTTCCCAGCACGCACAGTTAGCTGAAAAACGCTGCGTTTTCAGCACATTTATAATGAAGCGATCAGCAAAAATATGCTGACCGGTCAGCAGTACTCGAACAAATATATTTATTTCGAAAATTGGATTTGCATTCATATCATACAGAAGGATTTAGAGATGGAATATAAAAATTCCTTACAGCTAATGAGACTTAAATTGACAGTATATCCTGGCGGATTAGGATTTAGGCACTAGATAAGGTTTTTTCAATTAAATACATATAGCATAGCCAAAAAATTTACAATAAGTAGTAGAAAAAGTTTGTTAAAAAACAAACTTCGAAAAAGTAGTTAAAAGTAGTAGTTAATAGCAAATATTTGAGTAAATTTAGCCTTGGTAAGGGAGAGGCCCCGAAAGCGGTTAATGCCCAATCGACCCGTCGGAACCTATCGTCTTCGAAGAAAAACTGATAACCAAATGTATCGAAATGGCACTGCTTCGCGAGTGTCGTTTTAAAGTTAGCAGTATTCAGTTGAAAATACATTATGTTTTCAGTTAAATTGAAATCGATTAGCATTTGGTGCTCTCTGGGTAGTGAATCGGTTAAAATCGGTTGAGAACCGGTAAACAATAAATTTTGTGAAATTACTTTTGAAGACAACATTTAAGTCACTGTTCGAGCACTTGGCTAAGCCTGGAATCATCTCTTTTATTATTATCTGTATTTTTAGATATTTTTAATAATCTAAAAAGGGAATAAAAACTTAGTTGTAATAAAACACTACGTAACAATGTTACTTAAAAGATTATCAGTAAAGTTGAGTAGCGTAGATCTGACCCACTCTCCCGTAAATGAAATTATAACATTTTAAATTGGAATGTATAATTTCACAAAATCTTTGTTATCTAATTGTAAAACATAGATTTACATAAAATATTTAAATTTCGTTTGTTGTATTTATGGCATAGAGATGGAGATTAGAATTTCTAATTATAGGGTAGAATATCCTTACTCAGAATCTTTCTTAAATGGGAATTTCTGACAAAATACGGAATTTATACTAGGTCAGATTCGTTAAAGAAATATGGGAAAAATATGAAGTGTTTGATGCCAGAATGTGTAGTAAATCTGGAATCCTTCCTCTTTACCAAATTGTTAATTATACTCTATTCTAAGCAGCTTTTATTGAAGTTTTATTTAATTATTAAAGATAACATCAATATCATTATTATAGAACTATCAAGATCCAAAGATATTATGTATTTATTTAAATTTTTGCATCAATAGCTGCATATTGTACGCACATATGTAATTAAATAATTACTTTCTGAATCTTATTACACTTATATCTAAACAGATATGACTGACTAAAGCTCAATAAAAGCATTGGAAAGCTCTTCTTGACTATATCACATAAATAGATTGATTAAACTAAAATATTTTATGGGAATAAATATTTTATTACAACTGATTAATGCTCAACAGTAGATTATTAAAAAAAATGAAACATATTTAATAAAATCGCAATATAATTTCTTTAATGCTAACTGAATTCTTTGTTGACAAGATTGTTAAATTTTATTGTTATTTTTTTTGTAATTTGATATTAAATAGATTGAGTTGTTTTATTGAGTAATGCCTCATTTGCCATCAAATTTATTATCTTTTTATGATTATTTGTAAATTAAAACACAAAAATTCTATATTAATGTGTATCCAGTGTTGGGAGAAAATTATATAAACTGGCATTATATTTTACAAACTAAATTAATTTCATTGATAATTTTACGATCGAGCATTATTGCAAATAGTTTCAATGGAATCTGGAAGCAGGATTCCATATTGCACTTAGCGTTACAAATTCCAGCACTTTACTTAGGACTTGTACTAATATGGCTCTATGTCTTATCGAGTGGTGTATGCGAATTTGCAAACATCTGAGGGCGATTATATATTAAATTCTTTGAATGTTTGCAGTCAATTAAGTTGGCAACCTCAAGATCTTTCAAGGTTGCAAATTGTGCAATACATTGAGATTAAACGCTAAAATTAATTCAACCTCTTTCCCACAGACTTTTCTCTCAGTCTTTTTTCTTTTATTTTGGATTAAGAAAAAGTCCACTAATCGATTTACCGAATTTCAAGTGAAATTGGCGTCGAAGAAGTGTATTCACCACTTTAGACTAATCCATTTTAAACATTTTTAATTAACTGCTGGAAAATGTTATAATTTCTTACATCATCCACAAATACCCATTCCACTGGAATTTATTTAAACTTGCATGTTGTAGTCAGAACTTCATTCACCATAACAATCATCATGCTCATAAAATGTATACACACAATTTCTTTTTGCTTTTGAAGAGAAAAAAAAGCTGAAAATACAAAAAACGAAAATCACTATCAGTGAAAATTATTCTATATATATTAAGAGTTCACTTAACAATTATTCAACTTCATTTACGTAATCAAAAAATAATGTTAATAACAAATAGGTACCTATAGGTACATGTTTTCTTGCATATGGACAAAAAATATCTCGGTAGTAGTTTAAAACATTGGAGATACTGTTTTATGGGAAACTTGTATCGCGATTAAACTAACCCTGCAATTTTCTAGCTATGTCATCTGAAGCATAAGAGACATCGTGAGGCAAATGTTACGGTTAAGTAGATTTCCCTGTTCTTCAGAGGCAACTCAGAGTAATAAAATTGATTTAATTTTATTGCTCGAACTTCAAGCGACAGCAATAATATATACATAATCCATCAATTTCTCCCAATATCATAAAATCTCAACAACTACACAATTACAATGGTTTTATCACATTTCAGTACAATTTTCTAAATCTTAAACTCTGAAAACAAAAACGTTCCGGTGAGTAGAAATTCATGCATTTTTCAGGCCAGGCGGGAAGGGATAACAGCTTCTGATTTACGTTGATAAGGCACCGTAGATACGAGTGACTTTGATCCCCTTCTGTTCGTAAGCTTTTCCAACAATAAGGAGAACCGACGTATAATCAATTTTTGAACGATAATCCGGTGTTCCGGTGTTCAGTGGGATGAACACCAGATTCACACTTCGAGGAAGGTGTTCCTGGACGATCTACGATCAGCATATTCTTCCGACACGAGCATGTTGCAAAGATTACATTGTAATAGAAATAAAGTATCTTGATACTATTAAGAATTAGGTGGGAGCGGACTACTGTATTGTGAGATTTTCGATCACTGAAAAAGGTGCATAGTGCACCGAAAGCTCTGGAAAGAAAAGACTTTTATTCTGGGCTAGTCCGCTCCCACCCGACGAACACCGGATTATCGTTCAAAAAGTAAGCTTTTACTTAATTCTAATGCTTAAAAACGGTTCTCACCGATCAGACATGGTAGATCGGATCGGTAAAGACCATATCCTTAAGTTCTAGAAGTAAAGAAAAGCTACGGTATCTTATCTGCCCCTACTATTTCTCTCATTAATAAAAAATTATTTTCAGTTTTTTTTTTCTTTTTTTGGATATTTTGTAAAATTATAGAGTTAATTATATTATATCAGTTTCACCTGGTATAAAATCAATAACTTTAGGACATGATGGGTCTTTTTGGAATATTCACAAAAATTATGCATATAGGGTAAGTGTACCAAATTCCGGCCAGCTTGCAATTTCTGCCACCTTTTTTGTTCCTCGAATTTCCATGAATTTTTAGTTTTTACATACTCTAGAGATTATACAATGCAAAAGAATAAAAAAATGTATCTTCGACAAACGAGATGACGTTAAAAAGGCATTGCAAGAATTCCCGAAGGTTCCTTGCCCTAAGAAATATAAGAGATCAAGTCCACAATATTAAAATAATTCTCATTGATCTGATTTGTTTCACTTTTATTTAAAAAATCGGGATCGTCCCGATTTGAATTTCGCTTAAAAATCACCTAAAAATTTGATATTTGGCTGGCGTTCACGCAAGAACGCAATTGCGCGTGGGTCACTACCATAAAAAGTCTTGTTGGATAGGCCTATATTATACAAAAAATATCAGGTCGATCCGACTTACAGACCACCCACACCACACACTTATAAGTCCGTCCCTATTTGAATTTCGCTCACTGTATTTATTTTATCTTTATTTAATAATTTTATTTTCTTATTGTTATTGAAATTGAAACAGCAATATGCCTTCTGAAGAGTTGATATACTGAAAAGAGATATAGTGCATTAGGGCATTACTTCTCGGGAACTTGTCCAAATCCATTTTTTTTTATAAATATAAGACTTATTCAATAATTCATATTCTTTTCGTAATTTGCGAATTAGTAATTTTCAATCGTTTATCTCTATTGTGGCCGTGGGCCTAGGACACCCAAATTAATATACCATTTCTGTAGATCTTCCGTTACTTCGGGAAGATGTTCACACTCGATTCCAAGGCACTCCAAGGCGCTCCAGGACAAGAGCCTGAAACCCCTTGTTTTGTAGCGTTTTTATTGCATTTCACTTCTACAAAATCTTGTAGTAATATCCAAATATGTGAATTAGTGAATATAATATACTCTTATATAGATAAACTTTATTTCTTTAAAATATCTAAGAATTTCGTGTAAGAAACTTTAATTTAAAGATTCGCTCAAGGCCTGTATAAATGTGCAGCACTCTCATTATTAGGGAAGTTTAAGGAAATGAAGGGAAAGAGTAAGAACGCTAAGAAAGATAAAGTTTTTCAGACTTAATTGAAAACTTTCCTCTAAGTTGAAATTATCCCACTTAGAAATGGATTCCGGATATTTCCCTCCCAATTTGATCTCCATCAAGAAAATTAGCTTTGGATGGTACCTACATCCCGAAGCCAAAATCCCGAAAGCCAATATCCCGAAAGTCAAAATCCCGAATGGGCCAAAATCCTGAAAGTTAAAATCCCGAATTCTTAAATCTATTATAGCTATTCTCACGATTGAACCCGAGCTTGCTGGAGGCAAAGGGAAATGTTCTGTGTCTTGGAAAATTATTCTACATGTTTTCCTCGATATAATTTCATCCCTTTCGGGATTTTGAATATTCGGGATTTTGGCTTTCGGGATTTTGACTGCCACTGTTTAAGAAATCATCTGATGTGGTTGAATCTCATAGCTCTTGAAGGTTTCATCTAATCTCTAGTTTAAGTAGATGGAATCCTCTTCATCTTCTTAAGATTAATTTTACCAGCCAAAAGTAAAAAAATAAGACTACATTTTTTTCATTATTCCGGCATATTCTTTGGAGTACAAAACGGTCTTCGGATCTAAGGTTTAGGCAAATGATTTAACTGTTGTAATTGCTCAACCTGGCGATATTTTTAGTGTTTGATATGTCACATTTTGCAAAACCACTGTGAATGCCTATTTATTAAATATATAATATTTGGAATTTCAAAACAAGATCTTCTAACTATTGTGAATAATCCACCACATTGGCAAAAATCGGTTGATGCATTATTAAACCGAAAAATATTTTAGAATAGCTTTTAGATAATGCATTATAAATTACTCCTAATGTCATTATAGTGCTCTTTGTAAAAGAAGTAATATATTGATAAAGTTGCATAGAAATCTTTGCAGATATTTAAATTTAGGGGAGTCAAGTGGTAGTGCAAGTAGTAGAGCACTCGCTCTATGATACGAGTGTCCCGGGTTCGAATCCCCTTTAGGTCACCAGGAATTTTTCTGGCGTTAAAGGTGTTTGAATTACATCCAGTGAGCTTCACTGTACTTAATACCATGGGACATGGGACTGACAACCCAATCCCTGTATAAGAATAAAATAAAAATGAATGTCCCGTACTCCCCTTTATTATTAACTTTTTAACTTCTAAATAAAAAACAGGAACATATTTTTAAAGATTCTAAAGATTATATTGTTCTTACACAAATACCACAAGTTTGAGTTACGCAAACCTTACATTTAATTTGAACTGTTTACCTAAACCTTAAGTCTAAAACCCGTATTGGAAGTTGATTATAATTCCTTAAGAAATTTTGTTTAAAAGACCACTATTCTTTCCGTACAGAAGTAGATCTTAAAAAATTCGAAAATCTATTTGAAGATCCAAAAAAGAGACTTTCTTACTTATTAATACTTTTGCAAGGTGGCGGAAGTTACATCCTGATCGAATTTCGAAGTGCTCAAGTGTCAAAATGGTCTTCACATTGTTGTGAGGAAAAAAAAACAGAACAACGACGCTTACTCTTCTTGTCCCAGTATTTAATCACTCCATAATCACTGAGAAACTCTTTTGCCAGCTTTTTAGTGTGATTTGATAAATTTTTCCCATCTTGTTCGAAAATTTAGTATGAAAATTCGAAATTGAATTTTAATTCTTCGAACTTCAACGACTTTTTGTGCAAATAGAGTTCCACTTACTTTTTACCCAAGACACTATTGGAGAATCAAAATCTACTTCTGTTTGGGCTCATTTGGTCTCTTGAACAATAATCTGAAGAACCTAAGTGGATGATATGAGCTATTTTTGCCATTGTGTACATTGTGCAGGTTATAAAAATTAATTCGATTTACAATGTATATGAGAAATATGTCCTTTTAGGGTCGAATGAACAGCTCCACGACAGGGAACCCCTATTGGTACTTTTGTCAAAATTTTGAAATTTATTTAATGTATCTAATAAAATGTAAGTAATATGGCGTCTTTTCATTAATCTACGTTTTTCGATAAGGATAAGGGTGCAATTTCATATTCCAAATGGTACAGAGTAGGGTCCCAAGCAGCAATTTTTTCTTAAAATAGTCTTGTAGAATTCCCTAAGTAAGGCACTATAGAACCAAAAACCTATTTATTTACTTATAACGCTCTTGCCTCTATCACTGAGATTACTATAAGTAAAGTGCCGTACTCATAAGGATTTTAAGAGCTGCTATAGGAATTTCCACAAAAAATTTTCACTTTAAGTCTTTTAAAAGTGCACTAAAAGACTTGTCTAATACTTGATTCTATAAGGCAGCAATTTTGTTTCTTGGGGTGTCAGTAAGTCCTGACACGAGTTCTTAAAGTGTCAATAGGTGTTCCTTTCATCCTAAACTCTTCACCGGACGCTACTAGAACTCACTTGATACAAAAAAGAAAATATCAGGATTTTTGGAGTTCACCATACACACGGGCTAGCAATTGTCGAATAGGTCGTCCTCTTTGCATTAAAAAATAATTTTTTGATCTTTTTAATCACAGTTTCTCTTGCATTAAAAGTGTGCTATTTTAAACTAAGTTTTAGCTCTTTTAGCTAATGAAGACTCTCAGGAGTACGAGCACTCTGCAAATTTCCCTTTGCCACTTTTTGTCGATCATCTCGAAAAATCAGTTCAAATGAGCATTTAGTGGTCTATAAAATTCAAGGAAGAGACTTAAGAGACATTTAACTGATGAACGCGCTGGCTACCAATACTTCCGACGAAAGTGACGAAAAACATCCCCCACACACATTCCTTAGATCAGCACGCGATTGGACTTATAATAGTACTTCAAAAGAAATGTGTTCCACCTGTTTGGTTCTTCAGTGTATTTGAAAATGTAGCAAGAAATGAAGTGACTCCCAATGCAATACTGGTGGCGGGATTTACAAAGTCCCAGCGTATATAAGTCGAGTAGTACGGCTTCGGAGGTGTTGTTGGTAAACAAACGTCGAAGAAACAACTGAAGCTCACAAAAAGTAGTTTTTTCTGTTAAAAAAAAAATCTTTTAGTGTAATAAGTTTGTTTTTTGCTCTAGTAAAAAAAAATTGTATCAAAATGAAAAATCTGGTGAGTTTTTCACGATTCTTTTGGGCTGATTGCAAAGTGCTTCTCAGTGTGCAATTGGTGAATAAATAGACAACAATGAAATTGGATTATATATTTTTTTTGAGTGGAATTTACATTGTGCAACTGAATTGTGAAGTTAGGCAATTGTATTAACAATTAATCTTCATTGCTGCAGCATTTGGGATAAAAAATGGTCGAAATGGCATTTGGATTAAAGTACAATTGAAATGCAAAACTGCACTGATAGTAAAATTTATTTTAAAGTGTGCGGAATGTGTAAATTGTTAATCTCAGTTTCATATCACTTTCATTTTCAACCCGATGTCTGGAGAAATTTTCATTTGCACAGTTTCTTGGCATAAAGAAATTGTGAAATAAAAAGAGATTGATCAGCAGAGAATGTATAATTAGCAAATGTCCAATTTCAGGTGATTTTTATTGCACTCACGACTATCGTTGTGGTTCAAAGTCAACAGTATACAACACCAGTACCAATTTTAAAACAGATCAACCGTCACAATGAGGATGGTTCTTACAGGTAATTTGGATTTTGGGATGACGATTAATGTGTTATTAGGGGAGATGATTGATATTGAATCTTATTATTGACAGCTTTGGCTATGAAGCGGCCGATGGTAGTTTCAAGATCGAGACTAAGCATCCAAATGGGGAGGTTTTCGGCAAATATGGATACGTTGATGCAGCAGGAAAGCTGAGAGAAATTTCTTATGGAGCTAGCAAGAGAGGTTTTGAGCCAGAAGGTAATTATAGACAACAACCGATCAACTTTCACTTTATAGAGACAAAATGATGATCAATTTGCGACCTTGTTTCGCAAAATCAGGTACTGACATTAATGTGCCACCACCGACTCTGGACAACAACCCCGAAGCCATCAGACCACTTGGGCCAAATGAAGAGGACGATGGACAGTACAGGGAAGACCCCAGTGTCTACTACAAGGATGAGAAGTACAATGCCCCAATCAGGCCTCAGGCTGTATCGAACCATGGCTTCAACTACAACCCCAGTCCCAATCAGTACTACAACCAGAATGCCGTTCAGGATCAAGCTCCGGTTTATCAACAACCACAGCACAGATTCAACTACCCGCAGCAGAGCTACTATCAACCACAGTCTCATGGAAGGTATCAGGCCCATCCAGCTGCCACCCACTTCGACATCAACACAGGATCTTACACACTCCAATACACAGGCTAGAACCTACCCCCTACCCCCTAGGCCCCCCCTATCCCAAATTCCCAAAAGAATACCAAAAGCCAATTGCACTCTGCACTTTGAACTGTCAATGCTCTCTTATCTTCCTACTCATCCATCAAATGCAAGTGCTCTCAAAATGCTCTTTAAGTCAAAGACGAAAAAAATAAAGTACTGTGTTAAGATTTTTACTATCAAATGTCTTTCACTTCACCAGGCGCCTCCACTTGCCATGATACTGCATTTTGCATCATTCTCAGCTATATCCTGGTTGCATAATTTAAAAAGGAATTTAATCGAAAAATCATTAATCAAGAGATTTCCTAATACACCTCCCACCTGTTCACCTCCAATTTGAGCTTGTAAATGCTCCATTCTTCAGCAGAAAACCGCCCAATGGGTCAGTGCCTATTGTTGCCGGGTACCAAGAGTGTTAATCTATACACTCTCTGGGGAGAATGTTAAAATGCATTTGCACTATGAATTGAGACTTCAATTACTCACAATGACACCACCAGAATCCCCTCGCGTGAATTTTGCACAAAATATAGTCCTCCATGCTAAAGAATTTCCTTTAATTGCCCTCAGCTTCAGCAGCAAAATAACCACTTTTAATATCTCTATTCATAAAAAAAGTCCACGACAATGCGGAACCTGCATGGGCTTGATATTGTCCACACCAAGAATATATTGTCTGTGTAATGATCAAAAAATGGGAGAGGCTGGGTAGCCTTGAAGGAACATTTTCTGAAATGTGGTTTTAATACCGTCCACTTGCTGAGATAATAAAAAAAAGAAGTTTAAGGAATACCACTTCGCCTCTTCGTTGATATTTGGCCAAAACCGGAGCAATAACTGAGCTAGTTCAGCATTTGAAGAATTTGCCCAAAAGCCCGGAAGTGACCTTGGGTGAAAACTGGTATCCTATCGATCACCTTTAGGGCCCTCTTACGCATAAGACTTCTTCTGAAAATGCCGAATATGCCAATGCCAACGTCCGAAAAACATTTTGGGCTTAATCATTAATTATCGCGTTGGATGCACTTGCTGAAATTCAACCAAGAGAGACTCGTATTGTGGACAACCTTCGATTGGGAACAAACTGGTTGATCTCTTGAGGCACTTTTACCACAATGTGAGATAAAGTGAAACAGCGGGCTGATCGACATGCCATATATATTAAATTGGAGGCAGAACAGACAAGGAACAACCTTGCAAGAAGCTCAATTAGAATTCCAGAGGTATTGCACTTCATGTCTGAAATCTCTATACTTTATTGTGCACACCGCTTATTCACACTCAATCTAATGCAGTTCACACACGAAAATTTTCCAATTTCTCACGAACTAATAAATATCTCCCTTAATCCAATAAATACTCTCACAGTTATTGCAATCTGAGGAAGATGCAAGAACTTTATTACAAAAACCCAACTTTAAAATATTTAATAAAAAAAAATTGTTTACTTCATGTAGGAGTTAAACTTGTGCCCAACTTGAGGTCCTTGACTTGAATTTGACTCAAATTTTGATATGAAACTGACCTGAATTACTTTTGAAAAAGCTGATGTAATTTGTTTATATAAGTTGACCGGTCATATTTACGAACTTTAATAAAAAACTTATTTTGTATTGCTGAAAAAAAAATGTTTTAAAAATATGCGAATAAATAATAGAGAGGAGGAGCTAAACTTTCAACACGTGAGAATGCTAACAATATTCAAATATTTAACAAATAAAAAAAACATTGAAATGCGGTCTGAAAATACAATTATGTTGACCTTTTGTAATAAAAAAATTACACATGAAATTTTAGATATCTCATAAATTTTATAAATAAAAAGATAAATAATTATAGGGGAATATAGGCATGGTTCGCACACTGTGAATCTTCAAACGATGCAAATTTTCTCTTTGTTTGCAAAGAGCTAGTTTGTCATTTCTTAGCCATAAGATAGGGGAATGTTGGCATGGTTCGCACAGAGTAAACTTTCAACCAACGCAAATTTTCTCTTTGCTTACGTAGAGCTAGTTCGTCATTTCTTAGCCATAATCATTAAGTTTATGAGACGAGATGAGAAATTATAAGTCAGCTCTTCGCAAACAAAGAGAAAATTCACATCATTTGAAGGTTCATTCTGTACGAGCCATGCCTACATTCCCCTAGATAAATTATCAACCTCACGAGACGAGATAAGAAATAGTAAAGTAGCTCTATGCATACACTGAGAAAATTCGCATGGTCTAAAGCAGTCTTCAAATTAGAGTTTTAGCCTAGTTTCCGAAGGTCCCAAAATCCTAAATATCGTGCAATTTTATTACTTTTTGAGAACCTGATAGGTTACTTATCTTTAATAATGCAAGCCTAAGTTAAATTTTTCGAAAAATCGTGATTGATAAAAAATTAGAACAGTTAAGCCATATGACTAAGCCTTAGGTCTGAAGCCTGTGTAAGGTTGACTGTGTGCAAATCATGCCTATATTCCCCTAACAATTTAAAAAAAAAATAATAATATCTTGTTTATAATAATCTCGTATCAGTATTAAAAGAAATACCTAAGTATACCAGCTTTTCGAAATGCTCGTACTTGTAATTTATATTTCCCATAAGAAGCTTTATATAATTTATCTGTATTAATAAAGTTCTTTGGTAGTCCAACTCTTGGGAACAAGTATCATGCTCACGAATTTAAACATTTCGCAAAGTTTTTTTTTAACCAAAAATTGTTTAGATGTGAAACAAAAAGCGTTTCATTACCGAATCAAACTCGATTGTAAATAGTTCGTATTTTTTGGAATTCAAAGACCTTTCCAATGAACCCAAACTTGCTCCAGTAGATTAAGAATTATGCTCTCTAGAGTCTACTAAGTATTGATATTAAAAACATAATTTTATTGAGAATAATTTGACAATATAAAAATGAAAAAAAAATTGTTTTGAGAATTTTAAGAGCTAATAGAAATATTGAAATATTCATTAATCAAATTTTAAATATTTCGAACCTTTACTTAAACGAATTAAAAAATAAAATAAATTTATATAAATAAGCCTATAGTTTAGTTATTTTGCAATCCAACATTTTTTTAAAAATATTTTCTTGGTAGACTTTTTGCAATATTATCTTTCCGAGTCTTTGAATAGTGGTATGGAAAATAAAAATATTTTTCGATAGGAAATTAATTAAAATTAAATTTATTAATATTATAAAACAATGAAAATGTATAAGGAAAGCGTTAATTTTAAACAAACTTAATTTAAAGCGTGTCCTTGTGAGAAAGGTGTAAACTGTTGATTCGCAACAAAAACTTTGTACTGCTAAAATAACACCAAATAATTGATAACTTATATAGGGAAAAGTGGAGCACTTTTAGTGGGGCACCTTTGAAATTGGGATTTTTCTCCAATGTTTAAGTGGTATTCAGCCATATCATAATGTAATTTAACTTCTCAATCTTTTTGTGCAGCTACATTATATCACGAAACGACTCTACATAATTTAAAAATAGGTAAAAAATCTCAATTTTAAAGGTACCCCACTTCGCCCTATAGATATTAGTTAGATTTCTTTTTTAGTTTTAATATTTTATTACCATATTTCTTTTTCATTTATTTTGAAGCTATTTCCCTTCTACTCTGAGATAAATTTTGAAATTTGAAAATCCAAAATTGTTTTTTTTTTTATTTATTGTTATTTTCTGATAAGGATGATTTGTTTAAAATTTCTGTAAATTATCTCAAAATTTTAAAGCTCGATTCGGGGTTTTAAATACCTTTAAATACGGATAATTTTCAAAGGATTTTGACTCTTTTAAATTACAACAAAAAACATTTACTTTAAAGACTATATCGAACTTTCGCGATTGGAATTGCACTTTTATCATTTAGAAGCCCTAAAACATTAAAAACAAAGTTTTTCATATAATAATTCAAATGGACCTTTTCACAAATGATGCTGAAGCACGCTTGAAATACTTATATTTAACTCTGGAGTTTGCTCACCAACGCTAAGACGGCGGTGGACGCTGAAAATTACACCGTTTCTTACCAAAGCGTAATTCTACTTGAAAAGCATTGTCACTGAATAAATTTATTTATCAAAAAGAAAGAAGTCAAAAAAGTAAATATTTCTTCTCAGCTGATAAACCAAATTCGTGCTTGGACGAAGGATTTTCTATTTCTTTGATTACCACTTATTTTATAAAATTGAATTTGGTATATAATATCCCGAAAATAGTAATTTTTTATGTAAAATTCACTCAAAAATCTAAATTTCATTTTTTTAAAGGTTTTTGTGTAAGTACGAATTTAATTCATTTGTTAACAGGAAATATTTTGTTTTTCTGACTTCTGATGAATCATCTCTAAGTAATCGTGACTGCCGTAGAGTATGCTTTTTCGAAAATAGTATCCGAAAATCAGATCCCAAAAGCTGAATTTTTGAAACCTTTTTAATGACTCTGGAAAAAAAATTTAGTTTGGCCAGAACTTTCACCATCCAACGATCACTGGATTATTGTTGTTGATAAATCGTCAGTTGGATCAGCAATTCTCGTAACTTACTCATCACCTCATCAGCATTTCTTCTAAAAATATGGAAATACACACAAGACACAAGAACTACTGATGAGGAAATGAGGAAGTTACGATAATTCCTGATCCAACTGACGATTTATCAACAACAATAATCCGGTGATCGTCGGATGGTGAAAGTTCAGGCCAGACTAAAAATTTTTTTCCAGAGCTTTCGGTACATTACGGACCCTAAAGTTCTGGAAAGAAATTTTTTTATTCTTGGCTCAACTTTCCCCTCTGAATCACTGTAATCCAGTGTTGTTGGAAAATTTTAGAAAATTGTTACGTCGCTCCCTTACCCTATAAGTGTTTTTTTTATCATCTTATAAACATTAGTTGAGTTATTTTCAGCATATATAGGGCTAAGCTCGCTATCTTCGGGCGACTCAAGCTTCGGACTACTCAACTTTTTTGTATTTTCTTTTTAGATTTCATCCATTAGTTCTTTTCTGAAAATTTGAGGCTGGGCCAAATTAATTTAAAACTCATTGAAAAAAAATCAATTGTTTGAAGCTTGAATCGTCCGAAGATACCAAGCTTTCCCCTACTATACTAGAATCTATTCTTTTATTAATCCTTTTTGGAAAATGTGAAATTCCGGAAAATCTGCAGTAGAAATTTTTTGAGATGAAACTGAATTATCAAGTGCACAAAATGCTTCATCCCACTCTGCGTAATAATCGAAAAAAGAAAAATCCTCATAGTGCTATCAAATCGCGGAAGTAAAGTGCGATATTAAAATTAAATTTTTAATTTCTGTCTATCTCAGAATAGACAGACTGACAATCCCATCCCCGTATAAGAAAAAATAATAATGTATGTCCCGAACTCCTCTTGCGGGAAGACCTAGTTCCTCTATGGAACGCTGTGTTACCATTATTATTATTATTATTATTATTATCTCAGAATACTTCTGAACTCCTTAATTTCTTTTCTAAAATATTTTGGATATTTAAAAAAAAAAATACAGCTTGAATATTTAATTCAAAATATTAGTCCCATTATTAAATATTTAGCATTATGTATTAAAGATTAATGACTCTTTATATTATTTCAAGCTTCCACTTTGTAATTTTCTGTAATCAAAGGTATTGAAGTTCCTATCTGTCAGCTTTAAAATTAAATCCAACCTTAAGAATATTGACATTTTCATTTCAAGTGACTTATTGTGAAATTTTATGTGTTTTATCTTGTAAACTTAAGTTAGAACAACTTTTTAAAATTACATTTCATAGAGTATTATTTCTATTGATAAATTTTCAATTGATCTTTAATACATTTTCATGATCAATTGCATTAATTATAGATAGAATTAAATTTAATTACAATGAGCATGAGCAGAGATACTTTTAGAATCACAACTCACATGGCCTAAACCAATATTTCTAGTTTTTATAATTTAATTTAGCAATCTTTACGAAGTTTAGAAAAATATAGTTATTTTTTTTCAACTTTTCATATTATTTGTAATTCAATA
The DNA here is from genome assembly GCF_024763615.1 of Phlebotomus papatasi. Classification (NCBI taxonomy): domain Eukaryota; kingdom Metazoa; phylum Arthropoda; class Insecta; order Diptera; family Psychodidae; genus Phlebotomus; species Phlebotomus papatasi. The sequence goes on along the minus strand of NC_077222.1, from coordinate 8,582,219 downwards.
TTAACTCCCTATAAGGAAAAGTCAATAATTAATACCACCATACAGAGAACTGGAGAGATATTACGGATTTAATCGTGCAATGATCTCCACGGCATATCAACAATCCATCTAAGTATCCGCATATGTACATTCATAAAATTGACACTCTCAATTTTCAGTTTGAGATGCAATTTAATATACCGAGAAGTAAAGTCGATCAGTTGATCAAATTCGTGATCGTCTACTGGTACTTTGATCATATAAGAAGCAACATACTTTTCGTGATGAAATTGAAAGTAATTACGTCACAAACTTGACTCAATGATACAGTTAAGGCCTGGGAGATGTGGTACATATAAATGTATGAAGTTACCAATGAGATTCAAAACGAATTAAAATAATATCATGCATTTTTTTTTCGGGGGGAGGTGAGTTGTGCCAAAGGGGGAGGATAATAAGCAGTGGGTGGACGAATTGCCGGGAATTTGATACTACGGAAAGACGAAACAGAAAGTAACATTTCCTGAAAGAAAATATATAGCTCTAAAATTATTGTTTCAAGTCATTTCGGTTGGATGTTTTTTAATGCTACACGCGTTTTGTCTTGTGCAGGGGGTTTAGTATCACATTGACTCTCATTTTCATACATTTGCAAGAAAATCCTCAAGAGTGAGAAAAGGTTTTTGTGTCGCATTACAATCATGCTCGTTGGACTTAATGGTGGTCTCTCTCCTGAGAATTTAGAAAACATTTCACCTAGAAATTCATGTCGCTTTTTTGCATCCAACTCAACTCTCCCGCCAATTCTTTTAAAATTCACATACTAACATTCATTGGGTGAATATGGCATATCTCTTTCTTACAGCATACCACTGGCATAGTACATAAGTAAGACAGCACTACACCTGCTCAGCAACAAATTCACTCAGTATAAAAGCCCCCAAAGTGACTCAAGACAGATCAGTATTGCTGCGAATTTAAACTGGTCACCGTTAGTTTAATTAATTTTTCACTTTTATACATAGCAAAAAGAAAACAATTTAAAATGTCTCGAATAATCAATGTGGTACGTGTGGAATTTTTTTCAATGGAAATTTTCTCTTATGCAGTGGTTTTTTAAAAGAAAAGATTTGCTTTTTTCTCTTGTTAATTTGTCAATAAGGAAACACAGATATGCAAATACTCCGTAACTTTCCATCAATTGGAACAGGACTTTTTTTTTCAAAACTATCTAGTGCTAAAAATGGTGTCAACTTCCTATTAGATAATACAGTGAAATATAGTTCAATTTATTCAATCTTAATTTAAAATACCTGAAAGCTCTAGCCAGATGGATTAATTAAATATAAAGTGCTCGACATTAAATTAATTTCGAAATGGTTATCAATTTTAATTTAAAAACTAATTGAAATATTTGAAAAAAAACCGACAGATACAGCGATGAAAGGCTAGAACAAGCCAAGGATAAGCTAAGAAATACTTGTGCAAAGTGAAAAAACGTATAACCAGGAAGTTTGAAGTAGAATTTTTTCGATGGTGGTTAAGACATTTATTAAAATGAGTTTCAAGCTTTAATTTTATTTATTGTTAAGCCTTATCTGGGTAGGGCAGAGCATGAGCAATAAATAGTAACTTGCAGTAAAATAGTAGATATTTACATATATTGACAATTAAAATTAGAAAAATGCTATTATTATTGTCTTTAAAAGGAGTAAGAAGTTTTTATTGCTTCCTATTTCCTTTATTATTTTAATTATAGTGGAAAAGGTTAAACCTACCACGTTCCTTATTCATTTATTACTTGACTTTATTGATTGTTTTTGTTCATTCATATTATTATATATTTTACTTTTCAAAAATTCTTTTGTTATTGATATACAATCCTAGAAATTTGATGATACATTTAGAAGACTTAATAGGAACCATAAAACCTTATTCCATTGTTTTTTAAAATCATGCCGGAAATACACTTTTTTTATCTAAAATTTGAATTTACAATACTTCTTGGATATTTTTTCTATCATTACAAATGTTCAAAACATAATCCTTTTTATTAAGAAGATCATCTATAAAACGATTTCGTTAGCAAATACTTTAAAATTGTAAAGAACTTCAAGACCTTTCCTATGATAATTTATTTCTCAAAATCGGTTAATAAATTTTATAGAAAATTTATAAAAGAACTTCAGAATAAAATAACATTGAATGTCAGTGCTGCCATCTAGAATTTTCCAAAAGAACATAGCATTTGTCAGTCTCAGCTTAGCCTAGATATTTTTTAATGGCTTGTAAGTGTCGCTTAAGTAGCTTACATCATCTGCCGATGTAAGTTAATTTTGTCAACTTGTCAGAAGACTATTTTCTCACATAAACCCTTGCATCTTCACATAAAAAGTCTAAAATAGGTTATGAATATTAATAAGAACGCTGATAATCTGACAAGTTACCACTCAATTACCACGAAATATCTTTTATAAATATTTTTGAACTATTCACAATTTTTATTAATGCAGATACGACGACAATGAGAGATCGAAACGACAATGTACACCGTACTGTGAGCTAATTATAAATAAGTATTTACTGTAAAAAAATTTTGTTAAATTAAGAAGAAAAGTTTGTCAAAAGGATGATCTTCCATACAAAAAAAGGAAAATAGCTTAAAAGTTTATCAGAAGGGTGTTCTTTTACATAAAATACGAGAAAAGGTTTTGTCAAATTGGTAAACAATATTCCTTTGAGAAAATTTTGACAATATCCTTTTGAACGTTTAAGAAACCTTTGTCAGTAATAATAAGAAGTTAAATATACGGAAATTATTCAGTAACAATCTTGTTAAAATAAAAGCTTAAACATGGTTGGTACGGTTGGTACCAAATATCACGTACAATATACTATTTTCCGTTTACCCTATTAGTGTCTATAGACACTAACCCCTCTTTTAAGCAGAGACACGAAATCATCTTCACAGAATCCCAACAATAAAGTGGTCTTCAGACCTGGCCGGTTTAGCCCTGTTTCCGAAGGTCTCAATATCCTAAATAACAAACCAATTTTACTAGTTTTTCAGAATCGAATAGTTCATTTCGGTGGCTCAAAACATAAAAAGAATATGTTACGAATGGTCAACTTTAGGGACTTGACAGACATGAGGATTAGTCGAGAGATGGCTTATCGTAATTATATTCGAAATAATGGTTATACTTCATTTCCATCATTTTCCACTAAGTCGTCTCTCAGCTAAAGTCGTAAGTGTGTCTAGGGCAAGAGCGATTTCAAGCTGAGATTTTACATGTGGAGTTTATGATTTTTAAGATTTAAAATCCCTACAACTTTGGGAATAATTAACCTTCTGGTATAATATACACAGCGAAGGTAGAGGTTATCAGGTCAAGAAGTACCCGAAAAGTGAAAAAAAAATAATTTTGCAAAAAATCGATTTATTCGACTTATATTCTAACAAGTCGATTTGCTCTTAATAATCGAATCTTAAGTTAAATTTTTCCAAAAAATAACGACTGAAAAGAACCTAGAGCTATTAAACCATATGGTTAAGCCTTAGGTCTGAAGCCCGTATAACGCATAATTTTTATCTGTTTTTTTAATTATTTAAAAAATAAACTAAAGACTGAGAATTGAATATTGAATTATTATAAAATTAAAATGCTTAAAAAAGATCTTATAAAATATACTAACTAGAAAACGTAAAGCAACTCCGTTTAATGTTAAGGTACGAGTTGTATCTCAATTTTATAAAAAAACTGAAAAATTATAAGAAAATATAAGCTTAGTGTAAGTAATTTAAATATCGACGTTATAACGGAACTAAACTAAAACCTATTTTACAAAACCAGTTACAAAAAGGTTTAAGCACGATTACTGATAACAATTTTATTGTGAATAAAATTTATTAAACTAAACGCACTAAACCTACCAAGACCCGGTCAAACTGACCGGTTTAAAAACTTTTCAAAATTAACATACAGTGCCCGCTTCGTTGTTCGGATGATTGGGAGACAATATGACAGACAATATGAATTAGAATAAGTTTAGAAGTTTTAAAGAAGATTAAAAAGACATAATTTGAGAATTCTATGCTATTATACTTCATTTATTAAACAAAAACATCACAGGATAATTCATTTTCATTGCTGAAACAACAAGTATACATGACCTCAAAATTATTTTAAATGTAACCCTCGATAACTCGTCCGGTTTACGCCGATCCGGATTAGAAAGCGGACACTGTATATTTAAACGGAACCGTCACTATCGAACTTTGTGAATTTCTTAAATTATTCATGTAATATATTTTTCAGTGTTTAAATTTTATTTTTTTCGCTTTTCCAAGAAAAAATTGTTGAGTATCCTACCCTACCGCGGTCTGTGATTTGATCAAGTGAACTAGGAAAAATGACCGAAAACGGTCGATAGGTTTGGTATTAAATTACCTACGCAGCTCTACAATATTTATATATAAAACGTATACTAATTTCGTCAATGGCTTACGCCTACCTCTTAACCGATTTATCGTTTTCGATTAAAGTTGTTGAGAACGTTTTATCCAAACGTAATCGCAGTCGCAGCTCTTTCGGTGTTCACCAGAGAATTAGATTTTTTTCGAATTAAAAGACTATAATTTTTTTTTTAATTTTTACGGATAAAGTATTTCCCAAATTGTTTGTAAATGTTTGTGAATTCCTAATGCAGGCTTGCAAAATTCTCATAAATCGTATAACCCACTGAAAAGTCTGTCAAAGTATATACTTTTTCACAAACATTTTTCGTAACACGATCACTTGACGAGCGCTTTTTGATTTTTTTTACAAATATTTGTTCGTAAATATTCGTAGAATTTTGTCATTTGTTCGTAAAGCTTAGCCAGATAAATGAAAATATACGAACAATGGTTTGTAAAAGAAGAAAAAATGCTCGTCAAGTGCTCATGTAACGAACAATGTTTGTGAAGAACTACAAATATTTATGAACTAGGGTAAATTAAGCTAATTCAAAACCTGTTCCAAATGGAAACTTTTCGCTACTCCAAATGGAAACGTCACTGTTTTCACGATCAATACAGTACTAAAATACTATATTTATATATTTTCTATACCTCAGTTTCATTATTTAGTTAATTTTGCTCCAAATAAAGCGAAAATCCTTTCATATTCACAAATTTTAATTTGTTAATTTCTCAGAAAAATTAAAAGTGTACCTTTTCACCATCGAATTTTTCATAGATCGACCATGTTTTGTAATGAAAAACACAATAAGGTGACTGTTGTTTATTCGTTTTGTTTAACATTTAATGCCACATTTCTGGCTAATTTTAGTTAAATTAAGTGCTAATCTTTATTGTTAACGTACGTGAACTTTTCAAATAAAATAATTACCTATTTCGTGAACAAAAAGAGTTTTTCTGAAGTGTCTGCAAATATTTCAATTGGAAACACCGGAAATATTATTTTTTGGAGAGATTTTCTTATTGTCTCAGATGGGAAAGGAGATAAGACCAGGATTAAGAACAAATCCTACACTCAAGAGCAACTCAACAAGCAACACTGTTTGTCTCCAATTAGATACTTTCCCTTGTCTCCATTTGGATTTATATATTTCCAATAGAAGTATTTTATGCTCGTATATTTTTCTGTATTTAAGAAGTTTTCAAATTATATCTAAAGAATTTTCACTAAACAGTAACATTCTAGAAAAGTCAAGAAGCAAATTTTTGTAATTCTCTTCAGAAAAAATATGAACTTAATGTGTTGAATCTTCTGTCAAAGTCAAAGCGTCTGAAAATGGTTTTGAATTAGGACATTTATCCTATTTAGTGGGTTATACGATTTACGATCATTTTGTAAGTTCCAATTAAGAACTCACAAACATTTACAAATAATTTTAAGAAATATTCTTTTCTGTGTACACAAAACAATAATTGCTAACTAAAGAAAATCGGTAATCAATATACCGGAATTTTAATTAACGAAACTGAGCATTAAATCCTCCATAGGTTGGGTAAAAGAACTTTGATTAAGAGGCATTAATTATAAGAACCTTTATTGGTTGTGAAATATTTTCGTCAACAACAAATAAACTTGGTATCGTGTTGCATACGGAGATTAAAACCCAATTAGCCCCTGAGGGATATTATAAGCGTTTTCTGTGTTTCCATCGATTTATATAATGACTATTAGTCCAGTTTTGAGGCTAATGTGGAAGTGTAGCTAAAATTTTTTTTAATTGCACAACAAATTTTTCAGGTGGCGATTTTGTGCTTAGCAATTGTGGTAACAGCTCAAGATTATGACGAGTATTATTCGGAAAATGCGGGAAAACCACGTCCAGCTCCAATTCGACTGAGACAGGGAAATGAACCAGCACCGACTCCAGTGCCAATTCTTAAACAGATAAACAGGTTACATAAGTTTCTTTTTTTTTATTATTATTATAATCTCACTGCATTCAATTGTATTTCTCACCATCGCCAAGATAGGTACAAACTCTTTTTTTTTTCTTCTTGTTGTTCTTTCAAGTCAAACAACCTCGCAAAGAGACCTTTCACGACTTTTCCGTTCAGCTCATTTTGTACAAAAGCTCACCATTTCAATATATTCAACTATTGTAAATATACAATAAGTACCATTTTATTTATTGGCCTTTATTTATCAGACACCAAACGGGTATATATGTGCAAGCATTACGAGTTTTGTCAATGAAATTCTCACTTAAAAAATTTTTCCAACTTTTTTTTTGCCAAATGCAAAACATCTTCGGGAAAATTACAATCCTGTGCTAAATGTTTCGAAATTTTGTGATTGTGCATGGTGTTATGCTCATGGTTGCATTGCAATCATAATTCAAGCTTGGGATTGAAATAACGCCGTGTGAAAGAAGATGTGTTCCCATCAGTCTTGAGCGATTAAGAAATCATTCACAACTATGCCCATTAGTTATATCATTTATAGACGAAACTAAGTCATTGTCAGAGCCATCATTGACTTATACCCTATTGTTCCACTTTGCAGGCACAATGAAGATGGTTCCTACACCTACGGCTACGAAGGAGCTGATGGTTCATTCAAAATCGAAACAAAGTCCCCAACAGGAGAAGTTAAAGGAAAGTACGGATATGTTGATGAAACAGGAAAGGTTCGTGTTGTCGAGTACGGTGCCAATAAGTTTGGTTTCCAGCCTTCTGGTGAAGGTATCACCGTAGCCCCACCCACTCTAGTCGACGAGACCACCAACAAGGATGGCCTGAATGTGGATTACGAAGATGAGCCCCAGCCCCAGAAGCCTTACGTAAGTGACACGCATTGATGCCAAAAACCGGCTTGGCTAATGTCATTCGCACAATTTCGCAGATTGCTAGAGTGGCACGACCTCAACAGGTGCACCGTCCAAGACCTCAGCCACAGCAGCAGCAGTATGCGGAATATGAGCATGTCCAGCCTCAAGCTAGGGCACCGGTACAACAAGCCAGACCAGTCCAATTAGCCAGGCAGCACTACTCTGACTCCCCTGTACCAGCCCGTGCTCAAGTTCCCGGTGCCGTACCCACCAATGACGTCGTCTACTCCCGGGAACAGCGACCAGCTCGTCCAGATCCCAGCTACAGTCAACGTCACACATTCACAGGCTTCGGTGCTGGAATCCCAGCCCAGCCAACAGCTCGTGTCTCATACCAAGAGCAACCCGCTTATCAGTCACATGCCCCCCAAGAGATTCAATACTCAGCCCCAAGGGCCGCTGCCCCAGCCCCAGCTCCCACGTACCATCGCCAGCAAGCTGGACGAAGTGCCAGTCTCCTGGATCAACTAGCTAAGGACTATGCCCTTCCTCAAGGTGGTGCAGCTCCCCTCCATGACATCACCTTTGGTTACTACTAAATGTGATTCTTCTGTTTTCGTATTTTTAAAACAAACACCATTTTGAAAAAAAAAGCAAAATTTGCAATTGAAAGTTTACTTCAAAATTTGCATGAAAATTGAGATTGGAACACAAAATTTATGATACTGATGTAAATTTTTAGACTCATATGATTTATGATATGTATTATTTAATGAGATATAGAAAAGAAAACGACATTTTTTATTATTACACAAATGTTTCATAACATGACACAGCGGAATTCTTTGGGTTTTTTTTTCGAAATTTGATTTTTGCAGCTGTAACTGAAATGGTTTTTGTTCAATTTGCCATTCAGGTTTAATGGTATCTTCAGAGAAAAAGGTATTGATCGGATGGATTAACATAATTCTTCAAGACGAAATATTCTGTCTGGAATGACTAAATATTCGAAAGTAATAAAATATATTACATCTCATATTTTATTTCAGTTTAGAACCTTCTAAACTCTATACGAGATTTTTTCCATTGAAACAAAAATTTAAAATTACCCTAACCTCAAGTAAGGAACCATGGGAAGGAAATTGTCGTATTAGACAATGAAGACACCTTAAAATTTTTAAAATGTTTAGCTGAAATATTAACCATATGACCTCAAAAATCGAGATAAGCCTTGTTAGTAGCCATATAGTAAGGTGGGGTAACTGGATCGTTTTCCGTAGAGTGCTACTTAAACGCTTGTTTTTGGACTGATGAAATTCTTTTTTATTTCTTCTAAATCCATAGAATTATTCACTATTTCATTCAGAAGCATAATATAAAAAAAATTATCAAAAATATTAAAGAAAATTTATAAAATAATGATAATACTGAAATAAGTCAGCATGCACTAACTAGGTCGTCTTTTCGCTAAGTCACTTTTAATTAAACCTTTGGATTTAAAATACTTTTTCCACAAGGAAAAAACAATAAATGTTTTAAATCAACCAGCTGTCATTAGCGAAAATATCACTGCTAGAAAATTTTTAGTGAAGAACTCAGCTGGCACAAGATTGAAATGAGTCGATCACATTCACTTATTTAATGGATAAAAATATTATTTTTGCTTTTTCTCAAACTTGAATTGTTATATTATGTTACTGTAGCGACTATATTACGGAAATAAAAATAAAAATATTATTTTTAAGTGGATTAGTCATAAACGATCCAGATGGCGAAGTGCCCGGATTAGCACACTTGACTATAGAGAAAATTTTTAAAAAGCAATTTGAAAATCAAATTAAAATTTATATCAGGAACTTTTCAGATCCCTGAAGAAAATGATCCTTAAAAACCTTAAAGAAAAATCTTTTTATAATTCAAATAAAAAAAATTAGTGGTGAGTATCTTGGCTAACTTGGAATTTATTTAATCTATAAATTATTGTTTTCTAAAATCGTATTTTTATTAGATTACGTTGAAAAATTGATAATTTTTCAATGAGGCAGCCAAAATCTGAAATCCAAAATCGAATGTTCAAAATCCTGACAGGGATGAAATTATATGGAGGATAATGTGTGGAATAATTTCCCAAGACACAGAAAATTTCCTTTCTCGGCGCGGGTGTATTCGTGGTATGACACTTTTAAGAATTCGGGATTTTGGCTTTCGGGATTATGGCCCATTCGGGATTTCGGCTTTCGAGATTTTGGCGTTCGGGATTTTGGCATTCGAGAAATTGGCGTTCGGGTTCGGGATTTTGTCTTTCAGGATTTTGACCGGTATCCGACTTTTGAAATCAATACACTTCACTAGACCTTCTCAAAATCGTTTGAAATTCAGCAATTTTTTGTTCAAAAAATCCTTGGATTTTTTACACAAATTACATTTTAATTTAACAATTTTTAAATTTACTTACACAAAATCAATTATTTTCAGTTGGTTGTTTGAATTTGAAGGTGCACTGATCCATTTAGTGGAAATCCAAAATGCGTATTAACCCTGAAATCGTGAAAATAATCTATGCTATGGTTTAGGCTGATCCGAATAAGGCCTAAAATATTTATGATAAAACTTGTTGAAAAAATCGTGACATGCACGTTAAAAATCCATGCAAAATCTTTTCCAGTGTAAATTGTTGAGACCTCTTTGAACCATTTTAATGCATTAAAACCGATTTTGTTTATCGTGATTTAGATAAATTTGGATCGCGATATAGATAAAACTTGGATCTATTACCACGATCCTAAATTGATACAATAACTTATTTCAGTATGAAACTGGATAGTCGGTTGGAAACCAAACAAAACTTTAAATTTTATCAGTTAAAAAAGGTTCAGTCGTAATTTCCAGGTTATTCTTTAATTTTTTTTTATCTTGAACTAGGTAAGACAATTAATTTTGAATATTATTGATTTTTTTGGATTAATTTAATCCAAAAATTCTTTTAAAAAATCAAATAGAAAATCAAAAGAACGACGAATAATATCTGGGAATGGTCTGAAAATAATGTTATAGGCTTGAATAAGTAGAAACAAGTAGGGGAAAGTGGTCTGCCTGAATATGGCAGCCTTTGAACATTTATTTTTTCTCTTATTTCCCAAACCAAAAATTCTATTTCGTTAATTGACGTTAATAGAAAATAGTTGTATTGATTATAATTTAGAGAATAGGGTTTTGATTTGGAAAATAAGAGAAAGATTGAAATATTCAAAGGCTGCCGTATTCAAAGGTAAGCCACTTTCCCCTATATCGAAGTTTTTAAATAATGGGAATTATAATATCAAAAGACAAGACTCTCTCCCTTATTGCTCCGGATACTGATTCAGGTTCGACGCCCATGCAACTTCAATCCTATGAAGAACATCGATTAACTTATCATCATGAATTTAAAAAAAATCTATAGCCCTCTTCCGTTGTATCTTTCCAAGAAAACCATATCACTTTAAGTCAAAATTCTTAATCTAAAAATCAGGGGTAACCAAGAGATGATCAGATGAAAATTTAAAAAGATCAACTGAAGAAATCTATTGGCAGTCTCTTAACGAATAATTTTTATGCAAAAATCAACATGAATTTTCCGGTTTTGCCCGTTTTGCCCTATTAGTCCACAAATTAATTTAAAATTAATTTAAAGATATATCAATATTTCATTGAAAATTATGAAATTAATCAGATTAATAAGATCAATAAGATAGTGATGAATAGTGCGTAATCGTAAATTTAATTTGCTACGATCATCCTAAAATTATTGGAACTAAACTTGAAAACCTCACAACGAATGAATTTATTGAACTTCTAAAATCGCCTAAAGGTATGCACTTTTCGAAAGAAACCAGAAAATAGGGGAATAGCAGGTGACTTTGAGTAAGTAGTTAAAATTTTCAATTTTATGTAAAAAAAAATTTAATTCTATTAAAAATGCTTTAATAAATTTTGACCAAAACACTAAATTGTTTTATTTCGTTATATATTTTTGTAAACTACATCATACATTCAAAAGATATTACTATAAAATAATAAATTATGTACATTGAGTATAAAAAACGTAAATTAATATTATTTACACAATACATTTTCACAAAATCACCATTGATTTTACTCTCTTATTAAATATAAAAATTCCTTTTTTTTTAAATTTACGACATTTCTATATCCGCGCTCCAAAGTATCTTAAGGAAGGATTTTCACCGGTACCAGATTCACTGACTGCAATAAGTCCTTATGACAGTAGGATCTACCACTTCTGTACATTTTCCACAAATGGCTCTGAAATAGGGGAAAATGAAAAACAATTAGATTGGTTTTAAAATTGATTAATTTTAAAATTAGTTTTAATTTATGTTATTACAAGGTAATTTCCACCTTTTTGTACCTCTTAGACCCCAATGGAAGTCTTTTAAACGGCAGAAAAATGTATCAGTCAATGTACTAGATTAACATTACGTCCTTTTCGTCAGTATTGTTCGTCTTTTTGGTCTAAGCTGTCCATCTGTTAGTTCGTAACTGACTGATCTCTGGATATCAAAGTCCCTAGCTCCTAGCATATGCTTTATGTGGTTCAGATGCTGCTCATGGATCCTATTGTCAGTTGCGTCAGTTTTTGAGCCTACCACTGTGACTGAACCCTTCTTGTGGGGTACAGATCGTCTGTGATGTTGTTGGTTCTTATTGACCATGGCTTCGTAAGTCGAATATGAGTCCTTGGAAGGTTTAGCCAGCCAATTGTGCTGGACACTCTGAAGTGCAGCTGGATTTCCGTATGCTGTAGTGATTGTGTGGGTCTGGATAACACCAACTGGTTTCCCATAGCCCTGACTTGGCCCTAAGGGTTTAAATTGTGGAACATAGGACTGAGGATCTGAGGGTATTGCGTGCTGTGTCAATTTGTAATTGTCTTGTACAGGATGGTCAGTACTTGATGGGACTTTCTCATTAAGTACTTTTCGCAATACCTCAGCTGCACTCTGAATTGATTTGGATTGTATATAATTCGCTGAATGTCCTGTCGTCAGCGGTGGATAGTAGTGCGAATGATAGTCATGGCCTTAACGTCGTCGAGAAAATAATTAAGATTAGTAATCTACTCCTACAGTGATAATCTAAGATGGGAGATGAGCAGTGCAAACGCAATTGTTATTGTTCCATGAAAAACTATTATATAAAAATAGTGTTCATTCATCTAATTCCAATGTAATTTACTATCTGAGAAATATGATCTCTACATTACACCCAATTTCTCAAACACTTTCCGCGAAATACTGCAAACAATGCACTTTGTCCAATTTACTGTGAATCTCTTGATCTCCTAATCTCTGTAATCTCATTTTTTAATGAATTTGTAATATCCTGCGTACGATCACCTTTCGAAATAGATGTAGATAAACTAGATAAACTAGATGACATGTGTGATAATCATGTTTTACAAATTATTTTTTAGAAATCTCGAAATTTTTTAAGGCTGTGAAATACCTATGCAATACGCAATGTTTTTGAATCTCATATTTATTTCCGGAATGAGGAGAGAAGGGGCAGTAGTAGGAAGTAGGGGACCACAAAATTGAAGCAATTTGAAATAGGGCTTCTTTTCCCTATTTTCAAATGGAAATAAGCCTTATCATAATGTATTTAAAGTTGATAATTGGTTTGTGAAGTTAAATTACACAAAAATGTTCAAATGTGCCAATTCAAATGTATCCCACCTCCCTCTATACAAGCCAAAGAAACAAAATGTTTGTTAACTTGAATAAATATCATATTCTCTTGAAAAATAAGTTCTGAAAAAATAATGAGCTGTGTAAAATTACCATTTATTCTTATATTTACTAAGAATAGGGGAGACTGGGGCAAAAAGTCACAAATTGGAAATTTGAAAATTCAATATCTTCCAAGATAAAAGAGATAGTGGTTTAAAATTTTTTCCATAGATGGCCTCCATAGACCTTCTCCAAAGTCGTAAGTTTCTTAGAATTAAAACAAGAAATTCAGAAAATAAAAAATATTGAAATTTTTAGCGCCATTTTTGAAATATTTTCCTTGCAGCAGATATCAATTTTTACCTATTAATTTTCCAAAATTGACGCACTGGTAAATATTTCCTAAACGATTTGGATTCTTTGATTACGAAACCACTATCTATTTTGAAATTTCACAAAGATTCTTTTCTCCAGAAATCCTTTTATTAAAAATGACCACTTGGGGCACGCCCCTGGCAAGTTGCCTGAAATTTCAAGCCACTTTCTTATGCTTCGATTTAAATTTATATGGGATTTTTTTTTGCATTCGCGACCGTTACACTAACTAACAAAAAAGTGAGAAGTTTTTCCGCATTATAAGATACCTTTCCGTATGGAGGGATAAATATACTAAATTTTTGTTTAAATAATTTTTTTCCTCGGAGCACTGTGAGCTGAGTCCGAGATCAATTTAAGAATTGGCTTCAAACAGCTCCATATAAAAAAATTAACTTGCCACATACTTGACTTGGGGTAAAAAGTAACAAAAGCTATGGAGCAAAAAATAACAAAGACCGAAACAATAAAAGCGTTTTTATCGTTTAGATAGACAAAACTGTGTTTTAAAAAGGTGTAGAGGAATAAATTTCCTATGAAAATATGTACACCTAACTATTTTTTTTAATTTACGAAATCCCATAATAAAGCAAATCAAAATTTGATAATATCCCATACTTGGCACTATTTGCCCCAGCATTTTTGAGAATGGTTACAAAATTATCTTTTAGGAAGCAGCTCAATAAATGTATTTCCTTATAAGGGTAGCTTGTAAAAAAAATACAATATCCGTTTTGTGGCTTTTTGCCCCAGTCTCCCCTAGTAAAAGAAGGGCTATAGTCACTCAGAGAGTATTTGTAAATTCAAGACCAATTTAGAGGTTACAATTCTTAATATAATAACTATGTTTAGTCGCTAAGATCAGAAATTGTCGTAACTTATTCGTCACCTAAAACAATTCTTATAAAGTCTGTGTGTCTTCATATAGCACTACAAATCTACACTATATCACTGAAGTTGCTTGAAGTCATAGGGGATCAGGGTAAATGTCCTAATTCAAAACCATTTCCAGACGCTTTAACTTTGACAGAAGATTCAACACATTAAGTTCATATTTTTTCTGAAGAGAATTACATTAGTTTGCTCCTTTTAACTCTTCTAGAATGTTACTGTTTAGTGAAATTTTTTTATATATAATTTGAAAACTTCTTAAATACAAGAAAAATACGCGAGTGTAAAATGCTTCTATTGGAAATATATTAATCTAAATGGAGACAAGGGAAAGTTTCTAATTGGAGACAAACAGTGTAAGTGAAACGAAGACGAAAGGCTTCCAAAATCTTGTTGAGTTGCTCTTGAGTGCAAGATCTGTTCTTATTGCTGGTCTTTTCTCATTTTCCATCTAAAATAGGAAAATCTCTCCAAAAAATCATATTTCTGGGGTTTCCAATTGAAGCATTTGCAGACACTTCAGAAAAACCCTTTTTGTTCACGAAATAGGTAATTAATTTCATTTGGAAACTTCACGTACCGTTAACAATAAGGATTAGCACATAATTTAACCAAAATTAGCCGGAAATGTGGCATAAAATGTTAAACAAACGAATAAACAACCGTCACCTCATTGTGTTTTTCATTGGAAATCATGGTCGATCGATGAACAATTCGATGGTGAAAAGGTACACTTTTAATTTTTCTGAGAAATTAACAAATTAAATTTGTGAATATGAATCGGTTTTCACTTTATTTGAAGCAAAATTAACTAAATAATGAAACTGTGGTATAGAAAATATATAAATATAATAATTTAGTACTCTATTTATCGTGAAAACAATGATGTTTCCATTTAGAGTAGCGAAAAATTTCCATTTGGAGCAGGTTTTGAATTATCTTAATTCACCCTACTTAGTAGAATAAAATTAGTTTTGTAATTATGTTTTGTTTTCTCATGTCCGTTCTCAGGACCATTCAGTCGATCTATTCATTAATTATTAATTTAAATCTTTTTAAAGTACCTGAGTGGAATAAAATAATAATAATAATTAAAATCTTAAAAGCTTTGTCGCACAATTATTGACTTTAAATCTTATTAAACTTTACTTTCCCTTGACAAAAAGTGTTTCTGCATGATATACATAATATAATTCATTATTGATTTACTTTATTTAGTTGTTGTTACATATAAATTTTAAGTTTGGGATAAATCCTCGTAAAATTTCATTCTACTTTTAACTTGAAATGTAACAACTAATAAAGACATAAATAATGGAGCTAAAACGGGACTAACAAACCATATCAAACGTATTGAAAGTTTCTTTAATTTTAAAGTTTATCGAAACAAACATTTAAACCTTAAAAATGCAGAATATTTTAACAAAAGATTGAAGCAGGTGATTCTTAATTATCCTTCAAGATAAAAAATATTTGATTTTTCAACTGTGATCTAAATTTTTAAACTTTCCTTACTTTTAGAATTAAGAAGGACATGTGAATAATTTTAAAGAATTTCGAGTAAAAATTTGATTTTGAATTTAAAAAAAAGTTAAACTAATATAGTTTTCATTTTGATATATTTAAGGCAGAAATAATTAATAAAATACTCATTGAATAATTAAAAATCTGATCATAGTGTTTTCAATATCTCGAAATTGACAAAAAGATTTTAAGTATTTTCTCTCAATGTGCGCAGTCTAAATTTCGTTTATGTATTGACTATTTATTTCTTATTAAAATTACTGAATATATTACTGATCAACTAAATTATTTTGTTTTGTTGTTTTTAACAAATAATGATTTTAATTAATTGTAGGCACTGTGATGAAACAATATATAAAAAAATAAATAAATAAACATGCAAATTGAATAGATACACTGAACTACACACGTCAGGTTAATTATATTATTCAATTAGTGGGTCTAGAGTCTAAGCTTTACCATTGACCGAAAACGACTAATATAATGTCCAAAAGCTTTCGTGACGAAACCTATTTTCGGAGGAAGAGAAATTTGTGTTTCTTAATTTCAATTTCTCGCTATAAATAAATTAATTTTATGTTTATAGAAATTATATTGGTCCTACTGACCAATTTGAAATTTGAATTTTATTAATTACTGCTTCCAATTTTATTTTCAATTAAGTGCTTCAATTGAACAAAATAAGAGATTTCTAATGGCTTTTTTATTCTTTTTTTAAGGAGAAGTAACTTTGGTAATTTAGGTATGTCATTAGCATAATATATGCATCTTTAATCACACGTAGTTTAATATTTAATGCCATTATTACTCCCATCACGTCCCCTAATTCTTCAGAGCTTTAAACTTTAAAGTTATTTAAAGCTTTAGTCCCTTTTAGTCAATCGCAGAGGGTGATTGTACTAAAATATTTAATAGCATTCAATTTAATTACATATAGATTAACCAAAAATTTCCCAAAATGAAGCAGAATTTATTTTTATCGTCTTCGACCATGCTCCCTTTAATTTTTAAAAACAAAAGTATACAAAAAATGCAGCCAAACAAACAACATTCGACCACCTCAACAAGTCTCAACTCTTGGAAACGAGTTCAAATCTTTTCGTTTTCTGTTTAAAGTCAGCAAAGTTGTCCGTTTCACTTTCCTTTTGACCACATTTAATGTTTAATTCACTTTTTATGCACCTCCAAACCATTACCACCTCAAACGCCAACACATAATTGTCCAGTCTCGTTTAAATATTTGGCAGTGGTACGAAAATGTGCATATAATTTCAGCAGGGGCAACATTAAATTCAAAGAGATCAACATACCGGCAGTCGGTGCTCCATATTTCGTGCTTACGTAACCCGGGGACAAAGATGGGGATGGGGGCAGGTAGGCATGTGAATCACCATGAGTGTCATAGCTGGTGTGTTCCACAGTGATTGGACCAGGGATTGGACTATCGTAGCTGGTGAAACCTGTCCAGAAAAAAAGAGAAAGGGATGATAAAAATTTTATTGATATTTTTCTGAAAAAACAGCCAGAAAAGGAACAGATGGAATAACTTTTCAATCTCAGTTCATGATCAACTGGTTAATTTGCACTTTTGAGTGGGAACAGCATTTGTAGCACTTTCAATTTGATCTGATATAATTTCATTCCCAGCTCGCACTTAAATTATTGCATTGATGAGCAACAATGCATATATTGTGTAAGATGTGAGTAAGAAATTAATGTATCATAAAATCTCCTGATTTCTTACACTGCTGAACATCAAATGAAGATGTGTTTTTTTCTTCTGCAATT
Organism: Phlebotomus papatasi; assembly: GCF_024763615.1. Classification (NCBI taxonomy): domain Eukaryota; kingdom Metazoa; phylum Arthropoda; class Insecta; order Diptera; family Psychodidae; genus Phlebotomus; species Phlebotomus papatasi. Next base: position 8,564,640 of record NC_077222.1, on the reverse strand, counting down.
TATAATAAAAACAAAGCGAAGCAACTAATTTCCTCAAAATCATTTGGAAATCATTTCCATCAACATCATTCCAAAATGGCATGAACTTTAGCCCACCTGCAGTGAATAAAATCCAAAATTTCGAAGTTGGTTTCATTTCGCGGTTTTTTTTTCTCGTGTCATAAGGTGATAGTAAAATTAATTTACCAACATTCTCCCCACATGGTAAATATTTTAATCCATTTGGGATTGTTTATGTAACATCAATGCATTCACTGTATCAGCAAAATAAGATAAAAGAGTTCGAAGAAAGATATTTTGAAAGCACTAACAGAAAAAAAACCGCAAGAAAATCCATTCAAAATCTTCAGATAATCGTCAAAAAACAATGATTCAGAAGAAAATAAATTAGTGTAATTACGCATTTGAGTGTATTTGTAGCATAAGCTATTCCAACCGGCAAAATGACTTTCAAATGAAAGTAAATTCAGGTCGTTGAGTTCACGTATATGAAATACTCGTAGCTAATCTGTGATATGTTGTACACACGAGTTCATTACACCTTTACACATCTCGCAGATTTATTCGAGGGGCTAATAGTTTTGCTCTAAACAAATATATCGCACGGTACTCTTTAATAAGACTATTCAAACACCTATATTGAACTCACACCGTTTGTTAATATTCGATTTAATTCAATTAATTCACCTCAAATATGTCAGAGATGTAGCTACCGCAGCTTAGGGTAAGTGTGGCAAATTCCGGCCAGCTTGCAATTTCGACCACCTTTTTTGTTCCTCGAATTTCCATGAACTTTTAGATTTTACGTACTCTAGAGATTATATAATGCAAAAGAATAAAAACAAAAAATGTAGCTTCGACAAACGAGATGACGTGAAAAAGATATTGGAAGAATTCCCGAAAGGCAAGGAACTATGAGAATGAAGGTGGCCGAAATAGGGCACCAAAACTATGTCTATATTTTTGTTCTTTTTAAAATGTTTTATGAATGATTTTAGAGTAAATAAAGACGGTAAACTCTTTACAAGGTTCCAAGAAACACTCTTTCAGAAGAAAGAATAAAAAAATCAATTTGTATTTAAAATATTACATTTCATACTTAAGACTTTGACGCTTGCATGCAACTATGCCGAAATTTGACACACTTACCCTATTTCATCGTCTCGGTCTACTTTTATCGTATTTGCATTTTGATAATTTGGCTGGAGATGATAGAGTTACGGCTTTTATTAACACGGTTGTAGAGGGAAATGACGGGGTAAGGCTAAATGACGACAGATTCCCATAGACCGATACAGACAAGTTGGAAATTTCAAGACCTTTCTAAATTATCCAAATTTAAGCAAATCGGTTGAAAAATAGGCCCTCCACAGAGTAGTTAAACTTTGACTTTAAAAAAATCAAAATGACGAATTTGCCGGTCATATGTACGTATCTCAAAAGCATATCGAACATATCCGTAAATGAAAGAAATCGTTGGAGCAGTTTTAGAGGAAACCCAAAGAAGCATGGTTTAGATGGCAAGAAAGGGTTGGGAAAAATGGGAAAAGCATCTCTAATGGGAAGTAGGGAGATGGGGTTTCTTTGAGTTATGGAGCTACACTGTTACGACTTTTTCGCCTATTTCTAAATGAAGCCGGTCCGTACGATTATTTTATTTAGAACCACAATTATTTTGTCTATCCAAATTACATCAAGTTAAAAGCCAGTTTCCATTAGAAATATACGAAAAAATCGTATAGCAATGTAGCCCCATAGCTAAAAGTAGCCCCACCTTCCCCTATGGCACTTTTGAATTGGGACATCTTTAAAATTTGGCTTTTTCTCTTATTTTTAAATGGAACTAGACCTTATTGTGATATTATTCAGCTCTACAAACCCATTGTGAAGCTACATTTCACTACGATATGCCTTCATTTCTTTTAAAATAGGAGAAAAAGTTCATTTTCAAAGGTAGTCCATTTTAAAAGTTCCCCACTTTGCATTAGGTATATTTTTTAGAGAGTGTTACCAAATATCGAAAATTGATATCTCTTGCGGATTGCTCATTAGCCCCGTAACAAGTTGAAAAAAGGTTAATCATACTTCTCTCTTCTTAAGTTCAAGCAATAAAATGAATCCGAATTACCCTAATTTACCCTAAATGTTACTTTAATTCTATTAGAACTTATTCAAAAATACTTGATTTTGATAAATAAAATAACAAACTCGAATATTAAAATACACAGATACGAAAAACGTAAAAGGAAATAACTTATATGTTTCCATTCTCTACTTCGATCACTCAGAATATAAGTCGAACAACTCGATTTTTTACAAAATTTGTTTTATTCGCTTTTTGGATACTTTTTTATACCCTCTACCTTCCCTGTGAATATTATACTTCAAAAATAATTATTTTCAAAGTTATAGAGATTTTAAGTCTCAAAAATCCTATACTCTGCATGTAAAATCTCAGCTTCAAATCGCTCTCCTGTAAAATTTATCTACTGCGAGTTATTCGTTTCTCATTCTGAGTGGTCGACTTTATCTTTCTCTTACTTCTTATTGACCGATTTTTCTACAATTAGGCACCTTAAGTGTATTTTGAAATTTTCAAAAATGGAAAATTTTACAAACTTTGAAAATACTTTTATTCGAAGTCAAGTAGGAATATTCGGTCTGATATCTTCTTATAAATTTTCGTTTATTCAATTCTATTTCGATCCAGAATGGAATTCTCTTCAAGACCTAGCAACAATTAAAAAAAATAACAATTTTTCATGTGTAATTTTTAACAATTTCGGCAATGAATCCTTGATAGCAGTTTTCTTTTTTTATAAATTAAGCCATAAATAATTCGATGAAAAAACAAAGAGGAAAGATTAAAATTTAAAAACGAAAGAAGGAAAGAAAACAATAAATTAAGATTTAAAAAAAATAAAGGAAACAAGCAATAAATGTTTTGAGAGAACTTTAAAATAAAGGAACTCTTATCTAAAATAAACAGATTAAAAAAACAATCCAAAATTATCTTTAATAATTTATTCTATAGCTAATGGAAGGGTCCCAGTAAAAATCCCTAAAGCCAAAATCCTAAAAGTCAAAATCTTCAAAGCCAAAATCTTGAAAGCCAAAATCCCAAAAATCCGTAATCCCGAGAGCCAAATTCCCGATTCCTTAAAAGTGTCATAGGTACTTTTATGAGAGAATCCGAACCTACTGGAACAAAAGAAAATTTTCTGTGTTTTCGAAAATTGTTGCACACATTATTCTCCGCATAATTCCGTATTTTTCTTGATTTTTACTATTCGAAATTTTGGATTTCGGGATTTTGGTTTTTAGAATTTTGGCTTTTCGAGGTGTTGACTTTTTTGGATTTTAAGAATTCGGCAAGGAATTCGGGATTTTAACTTTCGGGAATTTAACTTTCAGGATTTTGACTTTTCGGGAATTCGAATTTTAGGGATTTTGAGTCATTCAGGATTTCACCTGTTCGGAATTTTGATTTTTCTGAATTTGGGCTGGCGTCGAATTGAAGCGTACTAAGCCACAGGGCAAATTTTTTAATTTAAAATCACGAAATTTGTGTGTTTATTTTTCAATTTAAACAGTGTATTTATTTAAGCAATATAATACGGAATACGGAAATGAAAACAAGAACGGAACGGAATACTATTCAGAATTCAAAACTTTTAGTATCAATTACGTTTAGGAGGCAAAATCCTTCTACCTCATCAACAAAATTGAAATAATATAATCGAATATAGTAAATTAATAAAAGTAAAGAAAGGAAAAGAAGATTATCCTGAAATAAATTTGATCATATTTCAAATGATTAAGAAGCAGGGTAATGTATTTTTTTTAAACTAGTAAAGGAAAATCCCTTAAAGTAATTTTCTAAAAAGATAATCCTACAGATAATCCTGGATTATAGTCTTGTATTCTAGAATTCTAGTCTAGAATACATTCTAGTCTAGAATCTATTCTAATCTATTCTAGTCTAGAATTCTAGTATAGTAGTAGTATTCTATCTTGTATTCTAGTATTCTTGTATTCTTGTAGTCTTTAGTTCTTTACTTCAAAAATAGAGTTTCTGTTTCTATCATTTTTAATAATCAGTTACATGATAAACAGAAAGATAATTTCGATCAAAACCGCATTTCGATCTAATAAGCACCGAGTTCTCTATTTTTACAAACATGTTTTTAAGTTTGTTTAAGTTATAAAAGAAATTATTCAATAAAAAAATTAATTTCCGCAGTAGTAAAAAAATCAAAATAAATAATTTTTTATTTAAAAATGAAGCTTGTTCGCTTGTTGTTGTTCATGTATTCGTCTCACGAAGTAATTCAGTTTTCATTTCGACTTTGAGAACGTGCTTTTTGATATAAAGAATCTGTTTTGGTCAAGCTAGATGCATTTGTCTTAAGATAATATCACACGTAATTAAAATGTTTAAAAGATTTATGATTTCATTTATTGAACCAATTCCAAATTTTGGATCGCATCAATTACCTCATAATCAAAGCCAAAACCAAACCGAATGAATCTTTTATTAGCGGAATTGAATCATTGAATAATAAAATAATATTTTTGCATAAGTCGTAATAGTGAAATTCATGTGATTAACCCCTCGAATTTGCACAATAACATGATATGGAAGATTCAAAAATTCGAATGATCATTTTGAAATAGATGATCGTAAAAAAATCTTTAATGAAAGTTCCTCTACTTTGGTTTATTTTACCCATTACATAAATGCTTCCTCATTGTCAGCACAGCACGCTGATGTCTTCAAATCTTACACCGAAAAATATTTTTGTGTTAATACTCCAGTCAAAAAAAAAAGAACTCTTCGCTGGAGAGGTATTGTGTGTAGTAAAAATAATGCTGGAAAAAACCAATTTCTCTTGAGAAGAGTCACCACTTACTTTCACTATGGCCAGTTGGACTTGAGTGTTGCGAACTCGATGATCCGCCGCTCAATTTGGCAAAAGGATGAGGCTGAGGTGGTACAAGGACGGCCTTTGTGATGATGGTCTTTCCCACATTTGTAACTTTATCACCACTGGCGGCAATCAACTGGAATATGGTCAAATGTGTTACATTTGTCGCAATTGCACAAGGTATACTTTGAGTGACTTCTAGAGGTGCTAATTGACTCAAAATTTAAAAGCTCTTCCTAATAAATGGTTTAGCTTTTTATATTGAAATTACACTCTGTGGTTCAGTATATGGAACTGATGCAAAAATAACCACACTTCTTTTATATCGCTTACCGAAGCGTTAAATAGACTTTCTATGGGAATATTTCTAATCAACGTGTAATTTGGGTTTGGGGAGGCTCTATTAACACAAACAAAATTAATGCTTTTTTTTACTGTCAGCACATTTGTAGGAAGTGCAATGTTCATACCTTTCCTGAACCACTTATCAGATAGCCACTTCCTTTGATCAGTTGACCCTTAATTGCTGTAACACCTCCAGTGATAGCTTTAACAGCTTGGAATAGTGTATTAAGGATGGACTTCTTTAGATGCCAACCATCAATCTTAATCTCTTCATGCTGGAATTTAAAATGTAAATTTAATATAAAGTACATATTTGCACTTGATTTTTGGGAAATCCGTCAAGTTTTATTCTATGATGCGTGTGAAAAGCAAATAGTGGTCAAGTTTACGTATACTATTATAAATGCAAAAATTAATTATGATTTAGCTAGCTCGTGAATAGACATGAAAATGCTTACAGGTGCTGGATGATGACTCTTTGAGCTACTTCCTGAACTACTACTAGCAGCCAGGGATGCTGATGCTTGCCCAATCCCACTCAGGATACTCTGTTGAACAACCAAAACCACTATAGCTCATGCTGCAATCATAAAATTTGCACAATACTCACCTTTTTGATACCACCAAATAAGTCAAAACCTGACCTCTTGGCTCTCGTAACATCACCTAATTTGTCTGAAAGAACTACGGGATCCAGTGATGAGTCAACCACAGGACTAGCCAAGAGACCAGGTAACATCAATAAACCGCAGAAATAGAATAACTGCAAGACATATTAAATCAATATTAATTATGAAAACAATTTTTTACCACAATAATAAAGTAACAATTTATAGTGGGTAAATGGTATTGCAACTCTGATGAAATATTTGACTAAAAGGAGCCTCATTTTCGTGCTAATTACTTTAATAGCCATCACACTTTGAGCTCTGCGTTAAAATAAAATATAAGAGATCACCCGTTTTCGCAATAAGACATTCTCTCATTTTGAATGTGGTCACAAGACAGGTGGGGTCGTATTTTTAAAGTCGATGAACCTGCAACAACATTTCAATTTTGACCAATATATTTTGACTCAGACCAATGCTCTGTCGTTGCTCAACACTGCACTGATCAATTTTCATTTATGCACAAGACAAAACTAGCATTAATTATACTATCAAACACATCAAACATAATTCACTACAGGGCGTACCATTCTGAATGCAAATACAAGACTATGAGACAGTTTAGCGCATGCGAGACTCTAACAAAATTTATGAAAATAAATTAATATGTCGAACAATTAATCTGTCGGGCAATTTTGTAATTAATTCATCAAGAAGTGTTTAAGAAAAATGATTAAGACATAGCTATTTTATCATACGAATTTTAAATTAAGGGTTTAACCCTTTATAGACGATTGGGTCACCGGTGACCCAAAAATGAAATTTTTCCTACGGCCTTCTAAAAAGTTCCTTTGCTCTAGAAAGTCATAAAAAGTGATTTTTCATGACCCTCAATTTTTGACCTTCTCGTCCTTACAGGGTTAATCTCTCTAAAAGGTTTAAATCAGGAAGATACCGTGAAACCAAAATGCACATCCCTCTCTTTCTCAAACATTTCGAATGTCTATCTCACTCTTTGGCGTTCAAAATTGGACTGAACTAAATTGAATTTGTTATGACAATCAAAAGAAGAAGAAGAGTTGGTAAAAGTGGGAGAAACATGCAGTAGGTGTCAAAAGTTTGTTGCCTCATGTATGATCGGGGAACCAAGTACAAATTAGTTGCCTGTAATACGTAGATTTTATTTAATATATTTCGAAAAAAATAATTAATTTGTTTTCATGTAAAAAATTATTGTTTTCCAAAGGTTAATCATTTTTGATTCGTCAAAAGTTTGTTGCCTCGTTTGAAAAGTTACTCAAAATGGTCAAAAACATGTAACTAACTTAAAATAAACCGACTATATTTTGAGTTCATGCCATTTGAGAGACAAATGGTGGGTTTGTACGTTTATAAAGTTGTCAATGGAAAATATATGTATATAAAAGTAATGATAAATATCATGAAATAATCTGTTTTTTGATAATTTGTAATTTAGGTTAAAAATGGCAAATTACAAAATCTTAAAAGGAGGGAAATTGTCGATATATATACTGCTGGAATGAATCTTCGTCGTTAATTGCTTAATTGCTGAGTCTTAAAATACTCTGTTCCCAATAAACAACGTTGAAATTTTTCTAAGAATATCTAACTTATTACAGGAGTTACTCCTTGAAGCTATAAGCCTTAACCCTTTAAGGACGAGAAGCTTTTTTCTGATCGAAAATCAATAATAAAAAAGAAACTAATAAACAAAATTAATTAAATGTCTTACATCTAACCTTGGAAAGACCGACAGAGTCTGATTCGGTATATTTTTTTCTTCTATGAACGATAGAAACTAAAATAGCCTAAATATTTTAGTAATTTTTCTGACGATACCAATGAATGATAATATTTACTATAACGAAAAATATTATGTATAAGTAGTGTACTTTCTATTCCCAAAAGGGGTTTGCTTAAAAAAATTTGAAAATATAAAAAATATTAAAAATTATTTATCAGTGCGGTCATTTGAAAATTCGTCACTTTTGAGCTTAAATATTTGCTATATAGAAAATAGTTGGAGTTTTGCTAAAATATCCTAGATTCCTATAACCTTCAACTTTACGATTGCGTACAAACATTAGAAAGAAAGAACTTTGGATAGTCAGAAAAAAATGATTTTCTCTATGGGTCACGGGTGATCCAATCGTCCTTAAAGGATTAAGGCCTCTACACACTAGGAGCAATTTTTAAAAAACATGCATTTTTAAAGAAAATTTACCCTATCCTTGTGGGCAGAAACGTCAGAATTTTTTTAAAAAGGCAATTTTTACGAAAATTGTTTCTAGTGTTTAGACACGATCAGGGCTCAAATAGACTAAAGCTGTTTCTCGAAAATAGTTAGCCTATAAAATTTGGCGGAAAAGAATTATCCCTAATACGGGCTTCAAACCTGAGACTTAGCGGGTCCCGGCCAAAATCCTGAAAGCCAAAATCCCGGAAGCCGAAATCCCGAATGCTAAATATTCAACCATTAAGATTTTTTGGAAAAAATTACCTTAGGATTGGATTATTAAGGACAGATGACCTATTAAATTCAGAAAAAGCAATAAAATTGGTTGCTCTTTATGAATTTGATATCTTTGAGGACTAGGCTAAACATCTAGAATAAAGACCGGTTAAGTATAGTATCATATTTTATACCTAAATGTCACATATTGTGTAATCTATTAGGTTCTTATAAAACTTTAAAAATAATTTGAAAAAGTTGAGCAATAAGTAGTGTCCCACCGACCCCTATTAACAAAGTTTGAAGACCAAATTTTAAACAAAATAATAGAAAAAATAAATATAAACAGAAAAAAAATAATTCAAAAAAAAGAAAGAAAAAAAGACCCCAAGTAATGATGAAATTAGTTAAGTATAATTTCTATATTTTTGTCCAAATGAATGAAACACGATCTTAAAAAAAGTACATAATGGTGCTTCGAGCACCATTTATTTAAAAAAAAAGTCTGCATAATAACTCACGCACAATTACTTATATTTCATGAATATGTATTGAAAACTAAGTACATGAGTGAAAAGTCAAAGACATTTACGAAATAAAAGTGATTATGTGTAACTCATTAGTCAGAAAAATGCAATATCTTTATTCACACCATTTTCTCTGTAATTATTTTTAATTTGCGCAGGTGTTTTGGACTACTTCCGACTGTGATAATTAATATTTTGAAAGATTTACTGAAGCATTTCAAAAATTCTCTGATAAAAATTGTTCTATTATTTTTATTAAAAAGAACATTTTTAATTGGGAAGCTAGAAGATATATGAGAGGCCCCTTAAAATTCATTGTCTCTATCTCATGCCGTTTGACCTCTTAGTTTGATAATAGCCAGTAAATGCCGAGATGTATTGCTTTCTAAATCATATTTTCAATATTCTACCTAAAATGTGAAGTAATTATCTCAAAAAATTTACAAACAGCATAAAATTGATGGAAAATATATGCATTTTCTGTACCTTTCGGTACAGACAGTATTAAAATAATTTTTGCAGAATTTGCCTAATAAAAAAGTATCAGTTTCTCTTGATACGTTTCAATATTAATAATTATATTTCATAATAATCACCCCAAATAACTGCATCGCAAATAAAATTAATATCCGTTCAATTTTCATTCAAATAAAATTATTTTAACAACGCTTTAATATATATACCTTCATTTGCCATTGCTCAACTTGGTTAACAAAAATTTTTATGATCAAAATAGTGACAATATAACAAGTAACACAAGGAGAGTTCATTTCTTTATTTTACAATTTTAAAACTAAGGCATTGCATTAAATTAAGTACTTATTAAGTTCTTATTAAGCACTTAATGTGTTAAGTGGGTTCTTAGGTCATTAACAAAAAAACAACAGTAATTTATACTAAAATTCCAGTAAGGAGTACTAGCTGGTACCAGTACACTTTTGTGAATCCTCTTTTTGTTTAACATCCTAAATTGATTGCAGTTCTTTAAAAGCTTAAAAAGCTAAAAATCTATTAAATGTTTTTAATTGATAAATCAAGTACATAAAATATTCTTTTAATATTAATATTTAACTAAATATTTATGCAAAAGTCAACTTCAAATAAATAATGCAGTGTAAAGCCTTTCTCTTTAAATTAAGTACAGACCATTACGTTGTTTTAATTAACCGTAATACATTTTTTAACGACAACACATTAGGTTTTTAATAGATATGAATCGTATTTAGCGCATCATAAATTCTAATATTTTGGCATGATTCAATAAATTTAAAATTAAATAAAATTGAAGCGTGTGACAATTTCGAGAAATTCGTGTTTTATTGCGAGAATTTTGCTGGATATTGGTCAAATAATAAATGTAAATTTTGAAACATTAAAATCTCTATCAAGACAGATTATTTAATTTAGTTCTTTCTAATAGTATAACTTTTTTCTGTGACCATCGCTGTCTTAGCATTGATTACAATCCTGAAAACGAAATGAATAACAAATCGTTTCAACGGTTATATGTTCAAAATTCTAGTGAATATTACCGGACTATAGATTCAAAGAGATTATGCTTAAACCTTTAAGGGTGAGATGCTATTCACTGATCGAAAATCAACAATAAAAACAAAAAAAAATTGTAATATCTTACATCTCACCTTGTGAAACCCAACGGAGTTTGATTCAGTATATTTTTTTTCTAGAGACAAAAATAGCCCAAAAATTTAAATCACTTTTTTTTCTGACGATACTAAATTATGATATGTACTTTCTGTTAATAAAAACATTTTGCTTAATAAAAATTGGCAATATAAAAACTTAATAAAAATCATTCATCAATGTGATATTTTGAAAGTTCGCCACTTTTGTGCTCAAATGTTTACTTTATAGCAAATAGCTGGAAATTTGGATAAATTTTCTTGAATTCTACAACCTTCCACTTTACGATGGCGTACAAACATTACAACGAAATTTCAATTTCAATTTCAATTTATTTAGAATGAAAATAGGACAGTATGTCCTCTATACAAAAATTAGCCCTAAACATTATGATTGTGATGTTGATCTTGAAGAATAACTGGAACCCACACGATTCAAGATAAGCCCCCTTATAGAAATGACTTTAGATAGTCAGGAATGATTTTTTTCTCTATGGGTCACGAGTGACCTAATCGTCCTTAATGGGTTAAAAGCCAAAATACCGAATGGACAAAATCTTGAATGGATCGAAATCTGGTCGAAATCCCGAATAATAAAATTAAATAATTTTTGCAAATCTATTATTTTGAATTGTTTGGCTTGCTTGTGTGAAATGTGGCTCTTTGCAATTCTATTTATTCGGGATTTTGATCCATTCGAGATTTAGACCCATTCGGGATATCGACCCATTTGGGATTTTGACTTTTTAGAACTTTGGCTATTCAGAATTTTTACTTTTCGAAATTTTAGCTTTCGTGATTTGGACCGAGACCCACTTAGAGAGCTGCGAGTATCTCTAACTCAAAATACGATACTTTAGGATACCAAAGCAGAGTGTATCAAGCCTCAAAAATTTCACAGTTTACTTTATGAAAATTTTGGAAATATTCCACTGTAACTTAAAGAAATTCGATCGTTATTCTAGTATAATTATGACGTCAATTCTCTTTAGGAAAAAAAAAACTTGCGATTAGACCCCGGTGTTTAATGTCGTACTGAAGCTTTTCATGATTTTCCGGAACAATTTGCTCATGAAGAACCCCAATATCTCCGATTTATCTCCTATTCGCCTAAATTGATACATATCAAAATATTATTGGCTCTGACTCTGTATTGGTAGTTGAAAGATTACTATTAACCCTTTAAGGCCATGTATGACACCGGCGTCCCAAAAATAAAAACTATTATTTCGGACTATTTAAGGGACAAAATAACCTCAAATAGTCAAAAAAAATGATTTTGTTTTTGGGATACCGGTGTCCCACTCATCCTTAAAGGGTTAAGATACTTTTTGGGTTCAATAGCTAGGCTTCTAAACCTCTCTCTTTGGATATACTCATCTTCCCATGTAAGTGGCTTACGTGATCATAAACTATACAAGCTGCTAAAGAAATTTTCTACCGTTTTGGTTCTGAAAATAAGACGGCAATGGGCACATTAAAATTGAGATCAAAAACAGACGTGACAGTAATAGACAATACAACTCAATAAAGATCGATGGAATTTTTAAAACAAAAACTTAACATATTATGTCTGTATTTTAAGCTATAAAGATTATTTGGTATGAGATAATAATTATGGATTCTTTAAGAAACCCCTCTGTTAAACAGTCTTTATATTAAAGGTATAGCGCAGTTCCCAAAGGTTTCATAAGTCTTAACCAAATTTTATGAATTTCATAATCTAATAGAGCATTTCTTTTTAATAATACAATTCTAAATCAAAATTTTCCGTAAAGTGTTGACCGATAAGATAGAGAAGTTAACTCTCCAACGTCTGATTTTTAATATTCAAGAAAAAGTAGTGAGATACGTTTTTCTAGGCTAATAACGGTCCAACAAACTCAAAAATACCATCTGTTCGTCATTACCTTTTTTAGTTTGAGCGTCAAGTGAGAAAAGGTGAAGATACCTTCACCTTTTTTTATTTAAAAATAAGTTTTTTTTTATTTAAAAATATTGAACAGAGAATAAAATAAATTAATTCTGTGTTTTATGGATGGTTGTTCTATGATTACTATAAAAATATATATTTTTAGAAAAACAATTTTTTGCAAAACTGGAAAAACCTCATTTTTGACCAATTTTTGGGGGATGGGGAACGTATGAAAAGTAAAGAGGTTGGGTACGAGATAATGTCATTTTAGGAGGGGTCATCGAAAACCGGAAGTCGATATCTCTCATCGTTTAAGCTCCAGAACAGTGAGAATTTGGAAAAAAGTCGATTATATAACTACTCTCTCTTTGAGTTCGAGCAGTAAAATTAGAATTTTTATAATTTAGCATTGACAAATTTGAAGTTGTGTTGAGCGCTCTAATTTATAACAAATAATTCACAGGTCATGCTCTTGGATATTTAAAGTCGGATTAGTAATCTCATCATCACAGCCAAAATCTGCTTCTTCGTATTACGACCAAATCAATGAATTTCAGCCATTTATAATTGGTCAATTCCAAGAATTTGATCTGACTATTCGCTGTGGGCTGTATTTATACCATTTTATTTGTTTTTTGTGAGAGAAATTATGCAAAACAGTTATTTACTTGAACAGAACAATTAAATGAAAAGACCGGTTATTTTTGAAATTTTTACATCTAACTACCCAAGAGGCTCCAGAGAGTATCTTCATTTTTTGCTCCTAAGACAATTTCAATTTTTTATGGTTATGAAACTAAATATATGAAGTAGAATAACACATCTTTCAGGAAATATAATATTTGTTTCACTCAGAGTACCTTAGAGGGTTTTTTTGTACTTGAAACGAGAAATGTTGCACAAGGAATTTTGCTGTTTTTTTCTCTGACATGTCACACAAAACTGACAACAGCAAGCAAACGAAAGCTCAAAATGAATTCGAACCATCAAAAAAATGTTAGTAAGACTATGACTGAGGGTACTAAAAAAATTTTGAATAAATAAAATGAACTCAGTAAACGCGATTTTCGTAATGCTACTCTCGAGGGACTCAAAAGCGATAGAGGGTTAAGCCATATGACTTAATGGCCTTATGTGCTGAAAAGACTTACGGCTTAAGCCGTTAGATGGATTAACGTAATTATAATCAACATAATGATTAAAATGCATTTCCATCAGATTCCCATTAAGCTGTCTCTCGGCTGAAATCGTAAATCTGTCTAGGACATAAGGTCTAAGTCCTGTATTATGGTACTGATGGTACTATTCCAATGAAAATGTATTAGTTCTTTTCGTATTAGTTCTTTTCTCAACTATTTTTCCCAGTGCTCACCGTGTTCCTAAGCTACAAAACAGTCGTGAAAGGAACCAATAGAAAGAAAAATCAATTATGTAGAAGCACTTGAGAACAGAAAAGTGCTAAAAAAAACATGTTCATTTTGTATTGGAATAGCACGATTATTCAATTTCCAGTACTGAACATCTTAAATAGCCATATACTCCAAAGTCAATCTATCTGAAGAATTAATTGATTACATTGCAAAAAGCAAAAGCTTTCAAAGTAGTATTTGGTATAAAAACCATGGACCAGTTGAGTTCAAATTAAAACACTCTGTATACAGAGATTTTTCTGGGTGATATTTTGAGAGATATTGTGAAATCGGACACAACGAACTCCTAATGTTGGACACTTTATGCGATAGCTGCAGCTGGTAATGAAATAAATCTAAGAAATGAATGAGAATTTAGCTCCAAGAGTTTCACTTTCTGCAGCAGTCTCTTAAAATCCGTGAAAATTAATTTCCTCTTATTAGTGCTCTAAAAGTTTCTTAAGTACTTCTTAATTGTCACCATGCAATGACAAGCTTATTAAAAAATTCCATGGTGCAGCTAAACTTTTTGGACTGTTGCATAAGTGTCATACATTTTGTAGACGGTTTATTAAACCAATTTAATGCAATTTTTCTCTTATTCGCTACTTAATTTAACCGGAATTGAAGAGAAAGATGTTCACATTGAAAATAAAACTAATCTGAAAGCACCATTTCTTTCTTTTTCTGCATGAGAAAATAAACCACGCTCTAGAGACTGATGGTAAATTAATACACTATATAAATATACAATAATAAATGCATAAAATTATACAACAATAGAAATTATCCATTTCCTCTCACTTATACCACTGAATGTCACTTTCTTCTTGAAATTTTCGCCGTGAAATTCGCAATTCATTAGATGAAAATAAGCTCTAAGCAAGGTTTCAAGAAGATCACGTAGGATTTTTTGTGTATCATCGGGGAAAAAATTGAATTTTGTCTTTTGATACCGGTTTTTTTGCAGACGTCTTTTCTCCACGTATGCAGTATAATTTTTATTGTTTATTTATATCTACGCGAAGAAAGTTTCTTCAAGTTCATGGTATTTAGCATCATGTTTTCAATGGTATAGACATCAAAAGCTGATTTTACGGAAGACAATGACTCTTTCAATTTTCTTCTTTGTTCTTGCCAAATTATTCACTAAGTATTTTTTGTTTTGGTTTTTCGGTAAAAGTACCATGTACAATGCTCTTCTAAAATTAGATTTTAAATTTCT
Organism: Phlebotomus papatasi; assembly: GCF_024763615.1. NCBI lineage: Eukaryota > Metazoa > Arthropoda > Insecta > Diptera > Psychodidae > Phlebotomus > Phlebotomus papatasi. The sequence goes on along the minus strand of NC_077222.1, from coordinate 8,549,567 downwards.
CAGTAGCACTTTTTGATGGATGTATCATATTTAAGTCATAGTTTCATTTATAAAAGAAATTTACACCAAAAAAAACCGGACTGAAGGTGTACCAATGCGGGGAGATGAGAAGAAGCAAAAGATGCCACAAGGTGTCCGTCAATGATTTCGAGAGGAGAAAGTGCAGAAAAAAGCAAATAAAAGTAACGTATAACCAGTAAGCGTCACTTCAATTAATAAATAGAAAAAATCATTTACTAATTAAGAGATAAACAACGGTTTGTCATTACACTGCAATTTCCTGAAGATGCTTACAACAATTACCTTCATGATTAATGAGCCGATGATCAAAAGAACAGGAAAATTAATTGATAGTCCTTTGGTGATGCTGAGGCAACGTTACAAATTCGATTTGCACTAGTTTATCCCTAATTTGAAACCCTTCTCAAACTTTCAAACTATGTACATTTAGTAATCACTTAGTCTTTCACTTAAAACGTAAACTGATTTTATGCGGTACGATTAACTCTTTCTGACTGCATTTACAACATTGAATCACTTTTACTCCAATAATGTGCCAAAAAATCTTTTGTGCAATTTCGTGTCTTTCTCCCAAAACTCTCTCCAAGTAACTAAAATCCAAGTTGATGGCCTGCAAACATCCAATATCACAATTTGCACCTTTTAACGTTCACTCTTCGTCTTCTCCGACGTTTTTAAATTTATTCCACTCGTGGTACTAAGAGAGAAATGAAGTGGTACACACTTTTATATAAAGACTGTAAAAAGATTCCCCTTTCGATTGCCCCACCTTATCAATTTTGCATCCCCACCATTTGTTTTTTTAAATAAAAAAAATAACAAAAATAAGATTTTTTCTTAATTCTTTTCTTTCGACTCGCACTAACTATCATTTACAAACCAAAGCTCCAAAAAGGATCCAAAAAAAATCCCTAACTACTCAGGATTTCCCAATGTTATGTGATCACTGAATATCATTTCTCTTTAGTTCATGGGACAAAAAGTGTGAGACATATATAGCGTTATAAAATTAGATGGATCAAATACAAGTAAAATAGAGTTTTGGTTCAGCGCTCAGCCAAATTGAAATATTAGCCATTCATTTCCATAAAATAAAAAGACAATCGCATAAATGATGGGGTTTCAATTAATAGACTAAATTATGTACTATTAAATTGGCATTATACTGGGGAAGAGAGAAGTACACAAATGCTTTTACTTTTCCCTCAAACCACATAATCACTCAAACCAAATATTTTCGGAAGTATATCAATCTTGTTTTTGATATTACTTCACTCTCAGATGAAATGCAGATGATTAGGATTTTTGGTATCTTTCGCCAAATCAAAAAATTACGTATTGCTTCCGTTTGCCAGATGGTTTGGAGTTATGTACATTTGTTTTTGCTATCCAGATAACTTTTATACATCGATTGAGTTTTGATAAATATTTTAACACTCAGTCGCTTCCATTAGCCAATGTGGTAAAAGCATTTTGACAACATTTCACGAGGAGTTTTATTTTTAAAGCTACTTACAGAATGTTTTCCTTTTTGAAAACTTGAGCACTTAATACCAATTGATAAATTTGGTCGTTAAAGAAAGTTTTTCGAATGCAAAGAATATTTTTGCTCGGTAAAGGAGAATGATCTCTTTTTAATTAGCAATAGAAATTGCGTTTGGTCGATAATCTCACTTCACTGCTTGAACTCAAAGAGAGTGTATTGTATTGATCTTCAGTTATGCAACATAATTAGACCTCTCATCCCCTGGAAAGTCACTAGAATTTTGAATACTTAAACTTTCAAAAAGAAATTGTAGTTTTAAGATAGGCATCTAAACATCTAACATGGCTTAAACTGATTTCAGTTCAATTTTTAATTGATTTATCTGCCAAATGCAATATAATGACTCAGCGTCTAAGTAATACTATTGTTTTCTGATGATCATTAATAAATTTTATAGTAGGGGAAACTGGGGTAGCACCGAACACTAATTTTTATTTAGAAACTAGGGTAGAGTCAGTACTTTTTCGCCAGTAAGCACTTTTTCGCCACCTACAAATAAAATCACTTTTTCAGGGAATTATGAGCTCATGGAACTACGAAATGACTATTACTTCGTAACCTCTAGTCCAACGGATCAGAAAACCATAACTGGTGCTCCACCGACTAGATTATTTGCAAGTTAATTGAAGAAATTGTCGACAAGGTGAACAGTCACCAAAAAAATATGGAGTTCTTAATAAACTTGTCAACACTCAGACAAATTGTCTTGCAATATTTTATGTTTTTGCAGTACAGTATTTGATATTTTTTCACTGAAAGTCACTTTGTTATTAACTAAGCTTCGCTCTAATATCATTATTTAATAATGTTTTCCAAAAAAATAAAGAAATACGGATGTGGTGAAATAGGGCTTACTTTTTTCGGTTGTGTAAGTACTTTTCGCCACTCATTTTTCCAAGCATTTTACAAGTGGCGCACCTCGCGGAATTTAGTTGAAACAGACGTAATTGTCAATTGATTTTTGTCGCAAACAAAAAATGTGCAAAAAATCATTCGAAATACTCTAATAATTGTGCAATATCGGTGTTAAATAAGAAAAGTACTGCGCAATGTACTTTTGCGGGTTTTCGAAAGCTGCTGTTTCTTAAAAATCAATTAAAAACAAGTGGCGAAAAAGTGCTTACACAGTGGCGAAAAAGTGTTTACAAAGTGGCGAAAAGTACTGAAACATGCATTGTTGCAGGAAATGTATTTTTTCAACTAGATGCCCAAAAATTCCCGGAAAGTCTCCTGGTTCATTAGAGAGACAATGCTTCAAAGCACTTGTACAGAAAATGTCTTTTTATTTCGACAAAAATTGTAAGAATTACAAGGGTACAAAACCTTAAGGTGGCGAAAAGGTCTTACTCTACCCTACTTGGACTATCTCGATCATTTCTTCAATGGACAAGCATTTCCATAGTTCCTATATAATTTCCTATAGATCTTATTAAAAAATCACAGTACTTGGTGCTACACCGTATTCGGTGGTGCCCCAGTTTCCCCTTTTACTTTTTACACGAAAATAAATACTTTTTACTGATTATTTGGAGTTTTTTATAAGAAATATTTATTAAATATTATTTATCAAAATATCTCCTGCTAAATTATTTAAATTTTTACTGACAATACATTTTTAAGTAGAGGAGGGTGGGGACTTATCTCATATATAATATTACCTTTGAAAATACAAAAATTTTGAATAATGAATTGATATATGGGAATTGTGCTACATGTTTTCAATTAGCTGGACTTAGGTTAAATATAGTATCAAAAATTTGGCAAATGCCTTTTGGTCCTCCTCTACACACTAGGAGAATTTTTTTTTTAAAAAGCCTTTTTAAAGAAAATTTCCAACATCCTTGTAGGCAGAAACGTTAGAATATATTTTAAAAAGGCAATTTTTGACGAAAATTGCTTCTAGTGTGTAGACATCATAAGTTTGAAGTGGAATATTTTCAATACAAATACAAGTTTTTTCTTACTTTCTTTTCAGAAGTGTTGTTTGGATCCTTGTCAAGCAGTTTATCATCTTTGCTTTTTTTCTAAAATTAGTCTTATTAATACTTTTATGAATGCATAAAAATATAAATATGATTTTGATTGTAATTCTGGACACCTTGCTTGCAATTTTGGACACTTTGCTTGTAATTTTGGACAGTTAATTCACCTCAATAGGATGTCTATTGCTCTCCATTTCAAGAACCTAACTTACCAAGTCCTCCTGTTTATGAGAAGGAACCGTAAGATGTTCCAAGAAGCTTGGAAACTTTCCATATAATTCATTAAAAAGAATTGTCTTCGGCAATCCTAGAACCCAATCTACCCAATTCCTTGCTTTTCCGGGACTCTTTTAAAACATTTTGCACGGAATCTCGTTCATAGAGATAATGATCCTTTGTTTCTTCAGGCATTTACACAATCTAGTCATCACAAAACCTAAAAATTTACAAAACTTGGAAAAAGATACCTGTCTAAAATATTAAGTATCACCTTACCAGTGAACCCCTGAGATAATTATTCATTTTACACACGAAAAACATAGCTCACAAGGCAAATCTCACTTTAAGTCAAATTAGCAAATCACTATTAACGTGAATATACACAATATTCAATTATAACACTTAAAAGTATTGAAGAAAAATATTTAGTACTTCACCGCAGCTAAATAAGACTAAAGAAAACACGTATTTCTGGCATTAGAAGGAACTTCTCGCATTAAAGTTTGAACAGAGGCATTTTAATTCAAATTTTATACAAAATTTATCACATTTAAATATTTAGATAGAATACACCGATTTAGGAGCACCGATTTAGTTCTGAAAAGCTCTAAATACGCGTGGAGGTTCCTTGCCATGCTCCCCATAAATTTTAATTAATTTAAAGTTCAATTTTACCCTAAGATTGTCCAAAATTACAAGCAGTTGCCCTAAATGCTTTTAACAAAATGTGTCTTATACGGTGACAAAGGAAATTAAAATATGTATGTTATACTCCTCTATCTTTCAGAATTTAGTTAAAGGGTGGTGATACTACAACTTTGACAAGCTCATCTTAAACTTTGTCAAAAAGTAGGACAACTTACGTTAAGTAACTCATAGGGATAGTCCGATAAAATCATCCTCTGGGAGAATCTTAAGCCTAAAATAAACATCCTGCCACTCTGAAGCCACTGAAGAAGGTGCATAGAACACGAAAGCTCTGGGAAGAAAATGATTTTTGTCATGGATCCTATACCAGCTAACCACTAGCATACCATCCCGGGGAGAATTGATTTTTTTATCCCTTAAAACTCATAACTGACCTTCAGATGAAAAAGAAATTAAAAACAATTCCATTTCAATTTTTCATTCCATTATTATGTTTATCTTAAAAAATAAAATATATATTTTTAATTTTAAATTTGAAAATGTTTATAGAAAGATGCGATTTGGCCTTTAAATGCTAATTTAAATGAATAAAGTTTAAAATTTTACTCTGTATATTATTCTTATCAAAAATGTAGATAATGCTATTACTTTAATTTACAGGAGGTTGTAACGTCTCTTTAAGGGACCGAGCCCCTCGCACTAACCTCCTCTAATCCTGCTGACTGTCCGTTAGTTTTCTGAATAGGTAATTGCCGCAAAATTCGTCCTGTCCATTGTTCGTTAGGTTCAGGTTAGTACCTCTCCCTTGAGATCGATTACCCAATTTTTTATCACTCATCTGCGTATACCGGGGTCTAGGCAATAAGCAGCTTGGAGTTGAACATAGGGATTAAGAGGATGATTCTATATACAGTAGAGTCCCGCTATAAGCCATTGCTCTATAGTCCACAATTTATCAACCGTTGATTTCAAATTACTGAGGTTATGTTTTTTAGTACGCGACATGCAATGTTGTCATAATTATTTTAATATTTTTGGCAAACTTTATTGAGTAGTTGTGATAATTGTGATCCATAAGTGAAGAGAGCGAGGACAAGTACCACAATCGCAAAGAAAGTGGAAGTCGTCGAGCAATTTCAATACTAAGAGTCGTTGATCATTTTGAAAAATGACATGGACTATAATGCGACCCAGGTGTCAAATCTGGAACCAAATATGGCCTATAGCGAGACTCTACTGTATTGCATAACCCCCTTCTCATTTAGACCTCATGGAATTTAACTTGGACTTCAAATATTCATAGAATTACACCAATAAATATTCTATTGTTAATGTAGAAAAATGCTTATAAAAAATGTAATTTTTATCAAACTTTAATCTTATCAATCGATATGTATATGCGATTATCGTATCTAATATCGTAAATATAACAAAACGTAATAAGACTTATATAAGTTATTTTAACAAATAATATTAAAATTCTTTTCATACTTTTTTAATAAGTATTTTTTTTAGTTGCTGAGTGCTCGCTTTTCGTTTGAACCTCAATATCGAGGTTAAAAAACAATCTGAGAGAAAAGTTGTACATAGACAAAAATGTAGCTGATTAAATTCTATATCAAATTCACAAAACAGATTGTTAGGGACAGTCCTAGTTTTCGAGATATTTTTGATCAAAGTTGCTAAAAAGTTCGATTTTCCCATGTTTTCTGACATTTATGAGACTACAGCGCCCCTGGTGTCAGTTGTACGAACTTCATTTGTTCAGAGGCTTTATCGGGCATGTAAAGGAGAACAAATTATTCCATAGTGAGAAATAAATCGGTTCAGCAGAATCAGAGATATAGGCACCCAAGTATCAAAAAACGGCAAAAACGGTTTTGCCTAGATTCCAGGCGCAAAATCCAAATGAAATCAAAATGATAAGTATTTTCGTAAATCATTTGACCCAAGCAATAGAAAAAATAGCATAAGAACCCAGGGACAAAAAAAAAAGTTCAAAATTGTTGCACAGTGTTATGAAACGTACAGCATTAATTCCATTAATTCACTAAATGCAAAATTAGTAAAATTATCAAAAAAAAGATTTTTCAATTCTAGAATTGAGAATTTTATAGAAATAAAAGTTTTTCTAAATGGCAAGTCATAAATTTAAAGAATTCCTTAAATAGCGAAACTTTAATTTAAAAAAAAAAAAGATTTTCTTTTTGTATTATATTATGAACAAATAAACCAAATTTTGCTTAATTAAATTATTATTTGGAGAGTAGTCTAAGACTTATTGACATTAGGAGCGATTTTTGTCAAATCTTTTAATTTGGCCAAATTTTATGCAGGCGAATTCTTTCAAAAAAGCATTTTTAATGGTTAGAGTCCTTAGGATCTGATTTTATCTGTTGCTTTAAGATTGCCTGCTTATCACTTCATCATTTGTCTATAGAAATATCTTTTTTCTTCAGTCGTCTACATTGTGTGGAAATTTTCGTCAAATTGAGTCATATTGATGTAAATCATTTGCAAATTCGCAAGTAAATTGCTTCAAAATTTATCAAAATAGTTCTTTTTGACAAAAGTTCCTTACAATATGTAGAGGCCATAGCAGACTATAACATTTAAAATTCGCCCGAATCTGTTAAATTACACTGTTTCTTTTTTTGTAAATATGGGCATATGAAAAAAATTATACAACACTTGCTGATGAAAGCGACGATTGGCAAACCATATACTTTCAGGCGTTTCATATTTTCAAATAATTCTTTGATTAACGTTCCCTGGATCAAACTTTTAAGATCTAAGAAACAACATGGGATTTCCTCTCATAATTGTTAATTATATTGCTACACAGAGGACTACGTCATGCCCTATTAGATTACATAGCGAAAGAATGGTACGATTCTTGCAGTTAACATTCTTTATTGATGAAAGCATTCTTTCTTCTCATATATATTTGATTGATGAATTGCAAACGAATTTAGTTGATTTCCGAATTTTGAATAGAGCAGTAGCACTACCGCCTTACTTTCTTTTCCAAAGTGATATATGGGCCAATTAAGGATCATGTTGATGGATCGTGTACAGTTCTACAAATTTGTACTAGTTCTTGTTGTGCTATGTGTAATGGTAATGTTTCTTCTTGAGAAAAGTGACTTCAAAATGTTCAATAAAAGTGTAATTAATGAGTGATATTTTAGTGATAACTTGAAAAATGAACAGTTTAAATAGGAAATTTTGAATAAAATCATTGAAATTGGTTTGAAATATTAAACTGTTATTTTTAAAAATATTTATTTACTAAAGTCGGAAAAATTGGATCTGTATCGTTATAACGGTTTTCATTTTAAACAAATTAATTTTATAAATTTAGAAACAAATAAGTTTATGCAGAATTTTGAATTCTAATATTTTTCAATCAATGAAAAGCAAGAAATTTAGAATTTTGCAATGTTGATTCAATTCAAAAAGAAATATTTTAATATTTTGACCGTTTAACAAAAAAATTTTAAACTTTTCGTGAATAAGTTCACAAAGGATTAGTAATTAATCATTAAATAAATAAAATATCGCCAAATAATTCTCAATGAATCTTAGATTTATGTGAAAATGAAAAATTTATCCCGACGGCATTTTAGAATTGGCAAAAATGCTTAACTTGCGTCTTGTAGGATAATCTCTTAAATTAAGAGGCAATCATATTTGAATGCAAATTCCTCTAATCTACCCAATTTAAATTCTCCAATGCAATATTTTCTTGTTAATTACACTTTAATTGTCATCAAGTGCAACTAAAGAACAAACCATAGATAACAACATTAATTTAATTCCCGTGTTTTGCAGTCAATGGGTACTGAAGTGGATGCTGGAAAATTTCGAATCACAGTATTGAAGGGTTTTACGGTAACAAAATGCTTTTCTAATGAGAAATTTTAGTTTAAATAATATATTTCTCACTGTAAAGCTTCGCGTGGACAATAAAGGATTAAACAACTCATCCTTGCACAATGGCTGGAGATACAGAGCAGATAATTTGCCAAATTCTGACTGCATGACAAATCAAACTGTTCCGAGAAATTCAAGATTAACATTTTGCATTGAAGATCACAATTATCCACAGCAATTGGTGGAGCGTTTACTTTCTGAGAATGTTCTGTTGTACCATGGACAACTGACTAATGATAGGGCTACCTCTCCTGACCTCCTGTCCCGAAGAGGCTACATCGATGAGGATACCTTCTGCAACTACCAAGAAACACGAATCTATCCACGGAGAGCTTTGAGCAGGCAGAACAAATGGTTAACCGTCGTTAACTACAAGGACTTTACTCAATCAATTCGTGTGGAATATTGTGTGTTAGTATCAAATTAGCTTTTGCCAAATTATAACATCATCTGCCTAAAAGTATATTAAGGTAAGATTATTTTCAATTTTTTTACAGAAACGAGGGAGAGCCTTGCAACTATCGCCATTTGATTCGCGACGGTGTAGAGACTTTCTGCAAAACTAAATATATCTATAGACAATTGTTATCAGTCAATGAAGATGAAAAACTAGAAATTAATTACTTTCTTTTGCCCTACTGCTGTAAATGTTACTACAAATTGCATAATTGATTGGGAGAATAATTCCTATTTATTTTTTAAATTTAAAATCACGAAAAAAATTAAAAATAGCTTAATTTTATACGAATTATTAGGCTTTTATAATCTTAAACTTCAAACTAATTTTTGCTCTGTGGCTCTGTGTATTAATAACATTTGCAATAAAAGTTATTTGACTTAAAAATATTGAGTAATACTCACGCATTTTAATATACTTCATAAATATACATCATATTCAACATTGACTTTGAAATTATTGAAAAAAAAAAATTTTTTTTATTTTCATTTTCCGCTTATTGTCAGTGAAAATGTGAATGCTTTAAAACATTTCTAAAAAGTAATTTTGCATCCAATGCATTGAGATTTTTTTTTAATTTTCAGTATTGCAATAATTTTATAACAATTTTCATAATCCAATAAAAGCTGCAAATAAGGGTAGAATGAACTTGTGATGTTCTGTAAATTCGTAAAGCATTATGTTTGTCTTAAGATATGCGAAGTGATATACAAAGTCGCCTTGCATTCTTTATGCAATTTTTTTGCAAAAAAATACCTTCCATAAGATATTTTAAATATTGGATAATAAAAACAACATTAACAATAGTCTATTTGCATGATAATAAAAAGCAAAAATTCTCTTATAAATTATTTTCAAATACCTATGGCAGAGGTATATCTCAGGCGCGATACACTAATAGAGTTATTTTAATAAAATCTATACTTAGTGAGTACTTTAGTTACTTTTAGCGTTATCCAAATTTCTGAGTTTGAAAATAATACTTTAAACTCGAAATATAAAAAAAATGTGTCATACATACCCGCTCTTCTCTATGTGCTTTAATTTCATCATATGATATTAATTGACGAAAGATAAATTGAATCTCTTAAATATGCTATCTTTTATATTTTCATTATTTTCCACTATTTTTTATTATTTTTTATTATGCCACTTATTTAAAAAAAATCTTGAGGGCTAACTAGTTGGGCTGAAAAAAGGCCAAACTAGTTGACAAGAATTTCCTGACAACGGTAAGTATTTTCTCCGTATGAGGACTCTGCTTTCTGCCGCGAGTGGCGCTGGCGACTTAATGTTGATTTCTCAAACCTTCAGAGGACCTTAGTTAAATAAACTCACGAAATTCTTTATAAGCTCTGGCTTCTTTCAAAATTATCCCAATCATCTTCATCATTCGAATAAAATATACATCCGAAGAAATGAGTAAGAATTTTATTAAACGACGAGTACAAAATTACACACAATTCCATGCATTTTCCCAAGACACAAAAAATCAAACAAAATGAACCAAGATGCAAAAAGAGATCGGAGTTCGTATACTTTTGCTTTCCAAAAAATACAATACTGAATCGTCGCAAACTACTTTGAAGGAATCAGTTAAGGACTAAATACCAAAAAATACCCGACTGAATAAAAATAAAAATGATAGATTAAGATTAAACTCTTACAGGGTGAAATGAACCGGTCCTGATTAAAATCATAGAAGCCAAAATCCCGAAAGACAAAATTCCGAATAGCCAAAATCCTAAATGCCAAAATCACGAAAATCCAAAATTTCGAAAAGCCAAAACCCCGAAAACTGAAATCCCAAAAGCCAAACAGCTATTTACACTTTAACAACTCATGTCAGGACATTTCTCTACTCTATTGACACTGTACTAAGTACTATTTGGGATATGAGATTTGAACATGTCTCTTTATAGAAAAATGTGCACTTATTACAAAAAAAAACATCATATTACTTACATTTTATTAGAAACATTGAATAAATTTCAATGTTTTGATAAAAGGGTAAATAGAGGCTCCCTGTAGAAGAGATGTACCTTCGACCCTTCGTCAGAGATGCAGCTGTCATTCGGATATTACTGAGGCGGAGGAGGCGGATATTGAAAAGCTGAGTGTACTAATTTAACATTTTTACTTCAAAATAATTCCATAAGGTGGCTCATGCGGTTTCGTGTTCGAATTTCAAAGTGCCTCAAGTGTCAACAATGTCAAAATTTTTTATTGTGAGTAAAATCAAAATAATGAAGTTAGAGGAAATCGCGCTTCCTCCGGACGACTCAAGCTTCGGGTAATTCAATTTTTTCATTTTTTTCTCTATGTTTCTTATGGATTTCACCCATAGCTCTATTCTGAAAATTTGAAACATTATTGGACTAGAAATTGAAATATAATAATAAATAATAAATACAATAGTACTAAATACAATAATAAATACAATACAATACAATACAAAACAATAATATTATAATGAGTCAAATTAATTTATAACACATTGAAAAAAAATGATTTGTGCGAGGCATAAATCGTCCGAAGGTACCGCACTTTCCCCTATAACAATTTTTCTGTCCCATTACAATTCTCATCTAAAACATTGAATAACTTTTAAATTCTATTACTGTGTTATTTTTTTTTCATTTTCACAATATGCAACGAAAATTTAGTGTGCAAATAAATTCAAATTTCTGTTTAAATTTTCGAATTTCAACAACATTTTGGGAAATAGAATGCTTTCACCGTCTGTGAAATGCACCTCCTGTGAATATTACACCGGCTAAGACATTCAGTATACTTATTAAGCACTTAATTAGCACTTAATTTAATGCTATTCCTGTAATTAGGGGTAATTTTAAGTACAGGGGATTCTGGAGATATACATACTTTCGAGACAGGAAAACACTCTTGAACTGCTTTTTTTATACATTTTGAAAATTTGTATACGCGAAATATACTCTAAAGAAATCTTTAGAGTAAGTTATGCCCAGTGTACAATAGTCTTTATTTTGTAATCATGTTTTTTTTGGCATTTCAGTAAAAGTGAATGAAACCTAAATCTAGTCATCTCGTTCACTCTCGTAGAAATTTTAAAAACATGTTTGCAAACAAAATTTATTGTACGTGGGCAATACGAAAACGCTGTAATATAATATGTAAAATATTTTCATTGACAATTTTTCGGTCAATTTTCCGTGCTGAATTTCAAATTTAATGGCTCCGGCACACCCTTTAGATCAGAAAAATTTTATGTAATCAAAATTCACACATCTTTCTTTCTCAAACGTTTTGTATATGTCTATTCCACTCTTTCGGACTCTTCTTCTACATTTAAACATCAGATCAATTTAAATTTAGTTCAACCTAATTTTGACCGCGAAAGAATGAGATAGACATATGCAAAACGTTTGAGAAAGAAAGTGATGCGAATTTTGATTTCATGAAATTTTCTTGGTCTAAAAGGTGTACTGGAGCTATAACACATCAAAAATAAATAATCTCCTTTATTATCTCCCAATGCAATGGTAAGAAAATATGCAAAGCGTGTGTTTTAAAAATTCTATTTGAAGCATAATGCTGAGACCGTCTGTAGTTGTGGAAGAACTATATTTACAAAATATGTGAAAATGAAACAATCTAGAGGGAGATGGGGATTTTTTGAGCTGTAGGGTCACATTTATATACATACGTTTTTACGTATATTTCTAAAGAAAACTGGGCTTTAATGTAATAGCTCTCCAAAATAATTGTGGAAGTAAATAAAATAATTGTAAGGCCTTCCTATCTTTAGAAATATGCAAAAACAATCCTATATCAATGTAGCCCCACAGCTCAAAATAACTCCATCTCCCTTAAAGTAACATCTTAACCTGGTGGTAGCCGAAACGTATATTTCTCATTTCAGAAAGGAAAAAATAGGAGAAAACCAACTCTAACAGCGTTATCACACTTGCACATTAAAATTTTAATGTGATTCACATTAATTGTCGCTTGTGAGCGTCCAAATATGTTATTTGTGTCTTTGAGTCACTTAATATTCGGGGCTTTTCTATTTAATGTTAAAGAAGTGAACTTGGCCTGCAAAAATAAGTTTAAATTTACCTAAAGCATAAATATTTTTCACATTAAAAAAATTAAAGAGAAAATCGCATTAATTTTTCGCATTAATGATATAAATCAATTTATATCAAATTTTGCGGGCCAAGTCTACCTTTTTATCAACAAATAGATCAAATTTTGAATATAGGGGAATGTAGGCAGCCTTCGCACGTTTTTTCGTGCTTCATATTCAGGATTTTTTTCTGACTAAACTGTAAAATGGGCAATAAATTGCACTACACCAAAAAAATCTGTGATACTTTAGGTTTCTATGGATGCCTAGTCCACTATCACAGAATTGTTGGTTTTTCCTGGACATGAAAATGAAAAAAATATGACGATTTGTGCGATTCTTGCCCCCGGGGCCAGCGTTCACACGATGGGGGGTTTGGGTTCGTCATTGCTTTTTTTCTCGAAATAAATTTTATCCACAATTAAGAATTATTTTCCTACGGTTATACTGTACCCCCGTGAACCCGCGGAAACTATCACTGCACTAAAAGAAGATCTTTAAAACACTTTTTTCCATATTTTCTGGAGCACTGTTTTTTCTTCCAAATAAATATCGAAAATCGACTAAACTGTCAAAATTAATCGTCTGGTCAGCTGGAATCGCCGGAACATTGTAGAGGTTATGTTAATATTGTTTTGTTTTCCTAAAGGTTGCATAAATTATATTAAGAAAGGTGATAAGCTTCTGTGTTTTTCAGAGTGTTCGAGTAACACTCGCTTTGTGAGTAAAATGTTTGGTTTTCCTAATTCTTATTGCAAATGTTTAAAGTGGCTCATAATTTTTTCGATATCCTTTAGCATGGTAGCAGTTTAGTTAGTGACATTGAGTCCCAGGCTAATGGTGAGCATGTTCACACGGTTCACACTGCGAATAAACGTCGTTTCATGGAGATGGGCAGGAAACTATACGCCTGTCGAAGAGGAAATGTCCAGGATTGTCTCCCTGTGGCTTATGAGGCTTTAGTGAAGTTATGGTTTTCAATCTGAATTTGCCGGATGCATATGCGAATGCTCACACATTCAGTGTTTGAAACCACACACAGTGTAGTACTTGCGAATTTTCCGGCACCGTGAAAACAATTTCCCTCCGATGCAAAAAGTTATTACGTAAATATCATCTCTAGTATACTCTTCATCCACTGCGTAAGTGATTTTTTTTAGAAATGAGTTTAAATATGAGAAATCAAATGAAATATGTGCCATTAAAATTACCCATTTTGGGCCAATTTTCTATTTGTGATCCTAGCACCTAGGAAAGAAGGGCTTGGCTGCCTATTTTTACAATGAAGATAAGGTTCATAATTACTTAACTTATGGCTAAGAAATTCTGAACCAACTCTTTGGAAATAAAGAGAAAATTCACATCGTTTGAAAGCACACACGTGCGAAGCCTGCCTACATTCCCCTAAAATGATTCAAACACACAAATTACACATTTGGATTCTCACCAGTGACAATTAATGTGAATCATATTAAAATTTCAATATGCAAGTGTGATAACACAGTAATAGTTACTCTAATATGTTACGTGTTGAATAAATAATGATGTTCCAATGAAAAATTAAAAGGGAAATCTTTCTCCTGAACATATCTTTAGTCATTTTTAGCACATGTATGTTCTCATGTGCTTCTACGTTATCGACATTTTTTCTTTTGGTTCTTGTCACGATTGTTTTCCCCAGTGCTCATTGTGGTTCAAAACCACCAAATAATCGTGACAGGGATCAAAAGAAAAAATAGCCTCCATGCAGAAGCGCATGAAAACCGTTATGTACTAAAAAAAACATTCAGCAGAAAGATTTTAATTTTTCATTTTCCTTTGGAATAGCACCATAAGTCAAGGCTAATTGTCCTAACCTAATAAAAAATGAAAGTATGAAATGTTTCTCTTGAACATTTGTTTTTAGTACATGACTGTTCTAATTATGCTTCTGTTCAATCGACTTTTTTTTTTGTATTGGACGATAGCAACCAACACAAAGGAAAGTCGATAATGCAGAAGCACATGAGAACAGTCATGTACTAAAAAAAATGTCCAGGAGAAAGATTTTCCTTCTCATTTTCCATTGGAAGAACACAAAAATCCTGCAGAGCTCTACTTAAAGATCAGTTTACAAAACTTGTAATGTCCTGTTTAAAGGAAAGGTGGCGTGATATGACGGTTAAAGGAATATCTTAGAAGAGATGAAAGAAAATAAAATGTTTCAAATAGGAATATGGCTTTGGCTTATTTCGTTTATCTTCAATTCAGCTCTAATTTTCATTCAATATTACTAAGTAGTTAGCCAAATGGTCTGAATCACAAGTTGAAATATTAAAAAAGAGTCAAAGCTATTTTTAGAGAAAAAAAAACTCAAACATTATGTTAATCATAATAATTCAGCTTTTGTTGACTATTTCCTGTGAATGTATGCGTAAGTGGACATTATCATGGTATGATCGTAAAACTTTTGTGGACTATTCCGAACAATTGGCACATGTCTGAGAAGTTTTTGAAGAGCCTCTAGTGTCATTCGATGTCAGCCCCTCCACTTTTACCTGTTGGCCGGGTTTTGAGCCAGTTACAACTTTTCCGTGTTTGCGACAAGTTCACTTCATCAGTTTGTGCACAAACAGTGAAACGTAGAGAGACTATGCGAAAACGATCTTCATTCAAGATCACGTTTGCAATAATTCTTATAATGTTACAGTGAATCAGTGGGAAATTTTCACGAAAAGTGTAATTGTGAAGATACTGAGAGGAAAACTTTTTTATTGTGTGTTTGAGGAAAATAAGTAGAAAAAAACTGGCAATCAAAATATGATTAACATGCAACCTCATCTAATTATTCTCTTTGGACTTTTTATGGTAATTAGCAATGAGTTTTCTAAATCAATTAAATCAATATTCCATATTCATTGGCAAGATAGACAAGTTGGAAAAGTCGATCAATGATATACAAACTTTCAGTCAATATCTCACTTATTTGCGTTTTTTTTTTAACTTTAAGTTTCTCCTCTTTTGAGACAATTTCGACAAGTTATATCTTCCAAAATGTGTTATATTTACCAATAGTCTACTCAAGGTTAAAACTATACAATTGCAAGTTTCAATTTATTTAAATCTTGTTATGCATATTGGTTTAGAAACCAGTTTAAGTGAGTTTTTAGGCAATAGGACAAAAAAATTTTGTTGACATTTTATATGATGGATGATGTCGTGTTTTTTTTTCTCCAAAAAGTATCTCAAGAGTTTCACCCACACGGCTATTTTCTCATTTGTAAAATTTATTTCAAATGCAAAAACTCGACAATTTGTTAACTGTAAATTAGTGTCTCGGGCTCAAGTACAGGTGAGGTGTCCACCAGGTAGAAAATAGTGTCCAAGACATTACACTTTTGACCCTAAAATCTAAAAGTCACATTACCTGCAGGATTACCTTTCTTTGTTCAAGATTTCGAGAGGTTGGTCTTTAGCCTTCCTGGCGGCATTGTGGCAATTTAAGCCAACGAAAGTGAATCTTAATTAATACTGCCTTATCATGTTTTCTCAGAACAAGAAGACTCAATTTTAACTGCGATTCGTAGGAAAGATCGCAGATGTGAGATATTTTAAGAATATAGCGTGCATTTTTTTGTTTCTCTCGATCGTCAACACTTTATAATTCAGCCTGTGTATGAATATAAAATTGTTTCAGAAGAATTGAGAGAAAACTTGTTTGAAATGAATATCTGCCGACTTTTTTTTCCTCCTTAAAACTGTCGTTATGTGACTCACGTTAAATAATAACTCTATCAGCCATTAAGCACAAGTGTAAAAAGTAAATTCGAAACTGTCATATACAATAGCTTGTGATAAATTCTTAACTTGTAAGATGACAAGTCATTGATAAAAATTCACAGATACTGTAAATGAGCTGGAAAATGCATTCGATGAATGAATTGATCTTGTTAGATAGGAAGTAGGGAGGGAGTTCGCTAATTTCGGACAAGTCAAACTTCAGACAACTCGACTGTCTTTCCTATGTTCCTAATAAATTTGACATAGAGTAATTCTGAACAGAGTCTAATTCTTCATTTTAACGATACTATCACACTAGAATTTTCACAATTTAATTTTAAATTCAATTGAGCCAATTCAGCATCATAAAATTTCGAGAAATTTACTAGAAAACTCTCACAGCTAGGACACATTTTGCAAGAAATTTGCTCAATTTTAAATAGTGCCGCGAAATTTTTGATTGTGAATGACTCCGGAAAATGTGTAATAGTAATTAAAATGTCTTATAAGTCACTTATCTGTTATTCAGAAGGATCCCGAAAGCCAGAAGAAAGGGTTGTAGGCAAGGGGCCTCATGAAGACACTCTCATAACCATGTCACATATAAGATTAATATTAAGATTAATACTTTCTGAACTGCGAGAATGCCAACAAAGGATATCAACTGTTTATCTCGCCTCTCTCTTGTGTTTCGCTCGAAAACTGACCGAATCACAGATGGCACACATGGAAAATCGCTCGAATTGCCTGTAATACGATTCAGAAAGCAATTAATACGAACAGTAATATCTTACTCATCGTATTACTCCACTAGAGTTTACTCTTTCTAACACACGTGATATTCCATTTGAAATTTTGCATACTATATACCTCTCTCTCCGGTTTTTCTTAATATTAATATTAATCTTATATGTGACACCATGGTCATACAATCTTGTTGAAAATCTGCATTAAGTCATCCCAACTGCGATTTCTTGACACAACAATTTCCTTCGAATTGCTTTGGAGGAACTCAGCAAATTACTCCCGATACTGAAGCTTAACTCGCGTACAAGTTTATCACTAGTCACTGTACTTATTTGATTATTTGCCACAAATATAAATTATTTACAAGGAAATAAATTTAATAAGAACAATTTGCTTCAAAAGGCAACTTGTTTAACTGCAATGAAATTGAAATTATTCAGCAATTTTAACATTTTAATTTGCTGAAGTCAAATTTAATTGAGCAACCACGTTTATGCTATTCTACCATGCTTAAACATGGTTTTCTGGGCGAAGTATTATTTTATATCAATAAATAAGCGAAAATTTATCTATTCAAATGATTTTTAATACAAAATAACGCATAGGAACCATTCATCTGAAGATTAATTTGAATTTACAAATTGAAAAAACTTAATGTAATAGCACGGTAAGATACCTCACTATTACAGGTGAACGATGCGAAATAGATCACTACGAATATTACACAAACGAATAAATAAATTATAGAACCAGAAGTACATGGCCTTTGTTCAAGAGTATTTTTCTTCATAGTTTTTTTTTTCTTTTTGTCCAATTGAAACAGTGAAAATATTTAAAATTTAGAATTACATCTTGTTCAGAATTATCCTATTGTACCCTATAACGGTCTTCAAACTACAGATTTAGCCCAGTTCACGAAAGTCTCAAAATTCTAAATAGCGAGCATTTTTATTACTTTTTGAGAACCTAATAAAGTAAAGTACCCTCACTCGACCGGGTTCCTCGATTCGACCGATGGGTCAATTTTTGAATGTTTGATGAATTTGTCACTGGTTCGTATTATTCGTGGAATAATTGACCTATTATTGTTAGATCCGTTAGATCATACGCAAAGGCAAAATATTATAGCAAATATAAATAAATTGAATAAATAAATCTACCGGTCGAGACGAGAAACCGGTCGAGCGGAGGTACTTTACCTTAAGTCCCTTATCTTTAATAATCCAATCCTAAGTTATTTTTTTCCAAAATATCGTGATTGTTAAGAAATTCGAGCAGTCAAACCATAATGCTAAGCTTTATGCCTTAGACACACATAGGACTTAAACCCGTAGAATGCTTAACGTAATTATAATCAAAATAATGCTTTGACTCAATTCTCATCAGTTTCACACTAACTTAGCTATTTCTTAACGTAAGCCGAAAGACGGATTAGTCAGAAACCAATCGAAATGTAATTCCATCATTATTTTAATTAAAAATACGTTAAGCCGTCTCTCGGCTTAAGTCGTAGTGTGTTTAGGGCATTAGGTCTGAAGCCCGTATATGGTTCTTTTCAGGAAATATGACGCATTAGGACTAACTAGTAGTTATAACATCGTAGGGTCGAAGGAACGTCTGTTCGACAGGGAACCCCTATCGACACTTTTGTCAGAATGTCGAAAATTATTGAATGTATTCAGTAAAATATAAGTAATATAACGTTTTTTCTGTTATATACCTTTTATTATAAACAGCAGGTTCAAATTTAATTTCCCAAACAGTACAGAGTAGGGTGTCAATAGGTGCTGACACGAGTTCTTAAAGTGTCAATAGACGTTCCTTTCACCCTATTGAGATATTTCGTCTCTTCAAAATGAAACTGCTCCAACTGCATTTTCTGTGTGCCCACCCACATTCGTGGGAAACGACGCATCATAATGTGTCCTTAGCAATAAATACTGATAAATAGCAAATGCACTTAGAACATTTCCATTTTGAGGTATTAGAAGTATTTATTAACAACTATGAATCAAGTCGGGGATCTATGCGCCCAAGAGTTCACGGTCTAGCCTATCTTACCTATTGCGCCACTAGGATCCTCAGGATTAGCTGTGAAAATGCAATTGAGATAGTTCATTATTCATTCAGGAACAGTGTGAAAAAATAAGTTTTCTCAAGACTGCATCATCTGAAGGTACCGCACTTTCCCATCTATGCGAAGATGGCCAATGACTCTTTTCTTAATTATTAATTCTATTCTATTTTATCCTATTAATAGAATGCAATTTTTACTTTGGAAAAAAGAGAAAATTACAATATTCAAAGACTGACGACATTCGAAGGCCGATCACCTTACTCTCCAGTTAATAATTTATTAAATTCCAGTTAATTTATTAAATCGTAATTTTCAAAATACTGCACATTTAAAAACCTTAAAGATCCAGTATTCTGCATTCTTGTATATTTCCTCCAAACTCATTTGAGATAATTTTTTTATAAACTAAATAAATAAAAGTTCAAGTTCAAACGTTAAGGGTTTTAATATACAAAACCGTATTTTATCTCGGTATCTACATTAATAATTGATAAATAGGTTGTCATTTTTTTATGATTTTCTGTCAATGTTCATCAATTCTGAACTAAATCGTTAAGGTTGCAACCTTAAAATAGTTTTGTAAAATCGACCCGTAATAATCGATAAAGATTTTTTAATTGCCTTTATTTTCTTTAATTTTTTAACTTAAATCGCTACAAATGTAACAGTGACTAAGCTTTATTGGGATTTTAAGCTAAAATGAATTAGGGATTTTGAATTGGGAAGCTGTAAGATTGGGCCTTTTTTTCCTATTTTTAAATAAAACTGGATATTATGATATAATTTTACTGCACAAAACAATTACGAAGCTAAATTTAATTTTGACAAGGCTCAATCCCATTTAAAAATAGGAGGAAAAATCCCAATTACCAAGCTGCCCTAATTCAAAGGTACCCAGTTCCCCTTAATCTATTTTCTTTGAACTCAATATAATTGTTTAATCAGTTTGGGAATTAATTAAAAAAAAAACAAATAAATAATGTAATTTTCATTTAGGCTCTAAAAATAGTTGATAAAATAGTTAATATAGGATGAAAACGTATTTTATCCGAAGTTAGTTTTGTGATAGCCATATCCTTAATGATTTTCGGTTTCTAAAATGATTTTGAATCCGGGAAATTTAAGAATTAAATTTATGTAAATTGCAATAATTAATCTCTATGAAAATTTGTCTTCAGATGGAATTTATCTTCGAAGGGAGAGTACTCTCCCCTAATCGATTATTCTAGTCTTGAGCAATACTTTAACAATTATACGGTTATACGGCTTATACATGTTTTCATTCTCCTTAAAATGCTATAGTTTAATTATATTACATTTTCTTATACTTTTTTTATGGCGAGGGTATGTCTCACAATTAAAAGAAATTTCGGTTTTGACGGGCAATATGTATAATTTCTTACCTTTATCAAGGAAAATATTATTGATTTATCTGAGCTCTGACAAGTTCAGTTTAGCTCTCAATTCTCAAGGCATTACTCCATCTGTCCCAAAAAATCATACGTCTGAGAAAAATTTTGGGATTAAAAGAACAGTTTCTATGATTTTTTTATTGGTAAGAATTTTAAATATGTTCATATATAAGAGATTTACTGAACATTGAACATTTTCCTTAAAAGATCCTTCAATATTAATGCTTTCACCCGAAAATAAGCTTTTCTGGGAATAAAATTTTGTCCCAAACGCACGACTTTTTTTTTGGACGGAGAAACGAATTTTCTTCCACTTAAGTGAGAATTCAAGAAACTCAAATTGGATTAAGTCGTTGACATGTTGCTCAAATTTGAAATTAGCATAAAATAGTAAATAAATTCTCTACTTTAATGTATTTTCCTCGTTTCAACATGAATTTGGAAGAGTTTAAAAAATGCCATTAAGTACGGCCATTAAGAGAATCACAGTTACTAAGTAATGAAATGGTTTATAACGCATTTTGTTGTATGTTATATTTGCTTTAACGTCTTTTAAGCATTCCTGTACACATTACTCTGAATACATAAAAATATATTTACAATGCAAATACAATTATTTAATGGTGTGAATTCTTAGTAAATGTGCATAAATAAATTTTTTTTAAAAAAAAAATTTCAGACTAATATATCGGGATCGCCTTGGCCAAGAAATCAATCGGTGTCTTTTGTGACCAGGAGGACTAGTATCGAAGATGTTGGTAGTGTTTCAAAGAGGAGTGTAACAGTTCGCGATGATAGGATGGTGTTTTTGGATAGTGCAGAAGGATTAGCAAATATCTCAGTGGATGATCGAATTTCAGTTCCCCGAAGGACACGTCCGAGAAGACCACCAAGCTCAAATTATACAGGATCACCAATGCAAATCTATAGGGATGATAATGGTGAGCTAAAGTACAAATATGGTACATCAAATGAAACGAACACCAAAAAACCAGACACCTCCACTGCAACGCGAGGTAAGCGAGGTAATTACCTGAAATTTGTATTTAGGCATGAAATCCATATTCACAAGAGGCCAAATTGTTGGATGGATCGGAAAACATGGTAATACGGCAGTCATCAGTTCATTCAACCAATTATCACATTGCTCTATGTACCAATCCTGCTAACTTTATTTGATACTTGTCCAATAATACCTTTTTTGGCTTTCTTCTCTATCCCATAAAAGTTTTGGGGCGGCAGAGCTTTGTAGTGCCTAGATATATAATTTGGGTCAATTGATCTGGCTTACTAGCTTAACCAATTTTCACTTTAAATCCCAATCCATCCTTACTGAAAATTTCCAATGTACAACTTCGGATGAGAATGACTTTTTCTTAATTCTATATTGGCAGGGAGGTAGTCTATTAACTCTCAGAGTAAGGTCCACTGTGAAATAATTTTAAGTCACGCCCCTTTTAAGAACTTTGGCCAACTACGGGTGTTTTTTTTATGCATTTTCAATGTTTTACATGATATTAATGATGTGTTTGCAGGGAAATCTATATTTTGAAATATTCTGCCCCAAAAAAATGAGTTTTGCCCCCTTTTAGAACTTAAATACGAAAGAGCAAACAAGTCCGAAAATGTGGTATTCTGTTATTCGATTGATTTCAATGTATTCCATTTCGGATTTTGGTTGTTTTTCTTTTCGAATTTAATGATTTATAAACCTTGTCGTAAACAGCCAAATAGGTACACTCGGCCGTCGATAACTTCTCGATCCGTATGATCTATCCGTAGGTAAGAACGTCTTGAGACTAGAGGTTTAGCCTAGTTTCTGAAGATATCAAAATCCTAAATAGCGGGCAATTTCGTTGCTTTTTAAGAGCCTAGTAGGTCATTCATCTTTAATAATCCAATTCTAAGTTAAATTTTTCTAAAAAATCGTGATTGATAAGAAATTACAGAAGTTAAGCCATTTGGCTAAGCCTAAAGTCTGAAGCCCGTATAACTCTAGCGCTACCTACGTCTGAATGACAGAAATAAGTAGTGATTCCAATAACGGTTAACCGGTTTCGAGAAACCGTTTAACCGCCCTATTTTGGAGACGATTTTAAAACCGGTTTTTAGAGATGAACCGGTTTAAAACCGTCTCTTTACAAAAATTTAAAATTTCTCGCTTAAGTTTATTTCTTGAAAATCAAGATACACTGCAATATATTTCCTTGACTTAAGAAGGGAAGCTAAAGTGCAAAAGTGTAATGGGATTTCTGTACGTTTCTTCCACTCTTGAAAAAAATTATTTACTTAAAGGTTATCGGAAATTATATCAGCACCTCTTCACTTGAAAATATTTTATCTTTTAAACCCTAATTAAATATTTAAAAGACTTCAATTGTACATTGAGAAAAAATTTGTAAACAATTTAGTACAATCTTGTAAAATATTGTTTTATGTAGAAAAGTAACAAGAACCCTAATTAAATATTTAAAAGACTAAAAAATCAATTGTACATTGAGAAAAAATTTGTAAACAATTTAGTACAATCTTGTAAAATATTGTTTTATGTAGAAAAGTAACAAGATGTTTACCTCTCTCTGTTTTTATAGAGATTTTTATTAAATCTTGCTAAATTTTAACTACATCATCTTATTAGACCCAAAATTCACTAAGATTGTTGCACAAGATTCTTGTACATTTTTGTCAAAATCCCGTATTTATTAGTTAATTAATAAATACCGTTTAGTTTAATTTTTTCCATGAAATTATTTGTAAATTTTGTATAAATTATAGTCATGATTTTAATTATATACAATATACTAAAAAACATGCATCGATATGTTTTCTGTAGAGAGTGATCTAAAAAATTGACTTTTGAAACCATTCCCAATCGAAAAACCTGGATTTTTGTTGAAAAAAAAAATTTGGCAATACTTTTACAAGATTTTCAAAAAAAATTATAACGAATATAGGTAAACAATCCTTCCAACATTCTGTTTTTTTTTTCGATTATTATTTGTCTTACACGATTCAAATTTTCTAAACTTAAGTTTAACAAGATTTAACTAGTCATAAGATTTTAAAAATAAATAGGAAAACTCTTTCGGTTTGTTCGTTAAAACATTCTCTATAAAATTCTTTTTGTTTGTTTTCAAAAATCTAGAATACGATTTTTAAGTATTTCCTCATTAAAGATTGTCAAAAATGACAACGTTTATAACCAATTTATTCTAAGGAAAATAAATTGTATGAAAAAATAGTTATTTTTACGGAAATCTACTTTGCATTACGGTACAATATTATTGGAAAAACTCCCATTAGTTTTCCTGCATTCTGAAATTTTCAGAACTATTTTAAATACAAAATAAAGCAATAAAATAAATACGTTCCAAACTAACTAAGTAGATGAATATACATATTTATTTGTTAAATATTACATAAAAGTTGAAGTTCTGAAAAATTTCTCAAAATTCCATAATCTAAACCTAAATTTGGAACCGATTTTAAACCGATTAACCGGTTTCGGAGCCATCCAAAACCCGTTAACCGTCTATACCAAAAACCCGGTTATTTGGAATCACTACACTGAGAGAAATCCGAAAAAGTTAAAATAACATTTCGAAAATGTTAATTTTACCCTGCAGGATTGATATGAAATTGGTGTAAATATTACCCTTTTTAGGTGTATTGAGGGTTAAAATTACCCTTTTTCATGTTAATTTTACCCTTAAAAAGGTGTAAAATTAACATTAAAAAATGTTGATATATTTTTACACCTAAAAATGTTAAAATTATGAGGAAGAAAAGTTAATCGCACCCTCTTTTTTTCTCAGTGATGGATACTGACAGTGGCAGACAAATGTGTCGATATTCCTAATTGCCTTTCAAGTGCGTTTTAATAAGAAAAATAAAATTTGTGGTAATAAAATAATAAGAATCATAAAAATTAGAATATTCCCAACTTGAATAACCCTTTATTAAAACGTTTAAAACTGTGCGTGATAGGATGTAATATATGTTGTGTACGTAACGTACGTAAGGCGTGGTCTAGTTTTTAGTGGGCGGGGCTTTTCGAACTTCGGACTGCAATGGATCGAATTGATGATGGTAGCTTTCTTGCACATTACCACACATTGAAAACGCAAAAGTATAAATTTAAATTGTATATAACTCTAATAAGGGCGTGGCCTAAAATTATTCTTCATCGAACATAAAAAAGAAGACTTTTACTACTCTCCTGCATAGTACGCGATATAGGAAAAATAAGCTATTCTCATTCGAAGTTGTACGTTGAAATTATATAATTGCTTAATTAATTCTGCATTGCAGATAAGATTTACTTTCCCGAAGAAAACAGATTCGATCATACCCCTGTGCCGGCTATAGAGAAACCAGATTGTGCTAAGGATTCGACATTTTGCCTAGAAGACCAAAATTATCCAGAATCGCATATTGAATCGCTGCTAGAGAAGAACTACAAGCAATACGTTGACTTTCTGACCGAGGACTACATCACTGCCGATCTCACCCAGAGAAATGATATTCCGGGCGAAGAAAGTCTGTGCGAAAGCTACGAAAATAAAGTGTATCCAAAATCAGCCGAAAACCGAGATCACAAATGGCTCTACATAATAAATCAAAGCAATTTCACGCAAGGTGTTAGGGTGGAGCAGTGCAGGTAAAATCATCATCTCCTAAAAAGACAAGCTTAATCTCATGCACTCTTTCACTTCTTCTTATCTTTTTTTGCTTGCCAATTGCAGAAGAGAGAGTCAACCTTGTTCCCTGGCCTCACTTTTTCCACCTACTTACATCTCCGAGTGCCGGCAGAAGTATCAGTACCGGCAATTGCTGGCACTCGATGAAAGGGGTGAGATAATAAAGGATTTCTTCAGGTTGCCCTCCTGCTGCAAATGCTACGTTCGGCAGGGTTAAGGAGATATTCTCCCCAGATTTGTGATATATTACCATAAATTTTTCTATCTAGTGATATTTAAGCACCAAGACGCACAATTTCAACAATAAACCTAAATGTAAAGTCTAAGCAAAAATGAAGAACAAAAAAATTGGTGTAAATTTTAACAAGCATTTTAAGTTAATAATTTATTTAAATTGTCAATTTGCTAAATGCATTTACAAATATGTTTTTCTTAGAGAGAAAATGTAGTTGAAGTCTTAGTAATGCCGGTGAAAATAATTCTGTTATTTTTAATTAGTGTATGGTTAATTCATAATGCGACTAATGTATGATACACTTTATTTTAAAAGGTTAATAAATATTATCCTTACCTTACGGTTATATCTTCTTCAGTGTTTTCTCAAAGTTTAAAGAGGGAAATATGATCTTTATTGAAGAGAAATAATTTAAAAACGAAATGATCAAGACGAAGTTTTTGAAGACGACATAGCATAGACGACATATTAAACATGAAATATTTAAAGACGTAGTGATCAAGATGAAATGATGAAGACGAAATAATCAGGAAAATATACTGAGGACGAAATATTAAAGACGGAATAATCAAGACGAAATAGTGAAGACGAAATACTAAAGACGAAATAATTAAAGACGAAATAATCAGGACAAAATACTAAAGACGAAATATTTAATACAAAATAATCAAGACGAAATAGTAAAAACGAAATGATCAAGATCAAATTATTAAAGACGAAAATGATCAAGACAAAATAGTAAAGACGATATCTTAAAGACGAAATATTAAAGACGAAATAGTAAAGACTAAATAGTAAAGTCGAAATAAGTAAATGCGAAATGGTCCAGACGAAATACTGAAGACGAAATAGTAAAAACGAAATAATCAAGATCAAATTATTAAAGACGAAAATGATCAAGACAAAATAGTATAGACAATATCTTAAAGACGAAATATTAAAGACGTAATAGTTAGACGAAATAGTAAAGTCGAAATAAGTAAATACGAAATGATCCAGACGAAATAGTAAAGACGAAATGATCAAGGTGAAATTATTTAAGACGAAAATGATCAAGACAAAACAGTAAAGACGAAATCTTAAAGACGAAATAGTTAAGACGAAATAGTAAAGTCGAAATAATTTAAAGACGAAATGCTGAAGACGAAATAGTAAAGACGAAATGATCAAGGTGCAATTATTAAAGACGAAAATGATCAAGACAAAACAGTAAAGACGAAATAATCCAGACGAAATAGTAAAGTCGAAATAAGTAAATGCGAAAGGATCCAGACGAAATACTGAAGACCAAATAGTAAAGACGAAAATGATGAAGACAAAATAGTAAAGACGAAATAGTTAAGACGAAATAATTAAAGGCGAAATAATCACGACGAATACTAGAGACGAAATATTAAATACGAAAGAACCAAGACGAAATGAAGCATAAAAAACGAAGTATTGAAGACAAAATATTGAATACGAAATTTTGGAAAATATTGCAAACGTAACGTACGTCAATGAAGTATTTTTATAGTTCACCAGGACTGGCAAAATAGGCCAATCTGGATTGATACTTACACAAAAAACTACGTTGTACCCGTTAGAGAAACATTAACCCATGTTATTAAAGTTAAAAATAATTTAAAAATTTTATTGTCTAAATTGAATAAAAAGAACGATTTGAGTTGGTTTCTAAACCCACTTCTTAGTATGCTGTGGTAATTTCAAATTTCAACTTCTTAAAGAAGGAATTATGACTTAGGATTATATGAAATTTTTGTTTCTCCCTATTTTTTTATCATTTTTTTATTAATAATTTTAATTAAATTTTTTTTAATTAATTAAATAAAATCAGTAATTAGAATTGCTTTCCAGACTATTTTTAAAGGCTTAATAAATTAAAGCAAAAATTAATGATTTCTTAAACTGAGTTGAAAGCTAATAACGCTTTATATTTTACAAGTAGACTTCAAAATTTTCAATTTTTAGAGGTTTAAGAGGTCCCTGCCACTAGCTTTATAAATAAAGGGAACCTTAAATACCTAAGAGGACTTCAAACGTGGAATATTCGCATCATCCAGCGGGTACAGTACTATTTGAAGCACTACGGACATTTATTATAAAAAAAAGCTTGGAATTACGGACAAATAAATTCAGAAATTCAGACAACTCCCTCAAAACACGATAAATATAATTAAATCTTTCTGTAACTTTCTATCGAAAAATTTGGGAATGATAATAAAGCAAAAACCGTTATTTTACGATCAAAAGGGATTATATCAAGAGATTTATCAACAAACAAAGACATTAGGTTTTTCCAAAAGCTTTTGCCCAGTTTTCCAAAAGCCTGTCAGCCTTTTGAATATGTTTAACTTTTTAGAATATCTGTCGATTTATCTATTATTTGTTTTAAGTATTCTTAAGATTTTGTTAAAGTATTTTTAAGGTACTCTGAAAAAAAAACTTAGTTAAATGGACAAATGGATCTCGTTAAAATTTTACCAAAAAGATCTTGTTTACCGATTTGAAAAACCTTTTCAACCACTTTGGAGGGCCTATTCTTCAACCGATTTGCTTAATCTGTCATGAGTCGGTATAGTACCCGAATTGATGTATCTTTCTGAAAAATTTTTCAAAAATAATTCTAATTTGTTCGAAAGTTTGTGACACGACTTGAGGTCAAACGGTAAGAGATATCGACTACCGGTTTTCGATGACCGCCCCTCCATAAGTTAACATTATCTAGGAGAGTTTTTTTCTTTTTTCCCTCACCCCTCTCCTTCCCATCCAAAACCAAGTTTTTGTTTATTTCAAAACGGCTCCTACGATTTCTTTCATGTCGAATATGTTTTAGAGATAGTCAAGACGCATATTTCGTCCTTGGACACTTTGTTCGAAAACCATTTCGATATCGGATTTTCGAAGATCAAAGTTTAACCACTTTTTTGGAGGGCCTATTTTTCAACCGATTTGCTTAAATTTGGATTGTTTGAGAGATGTAGAAATTTCTAACCCGCATCGGTCACAATCGGTCATAAGTGGATATACAGTAGACTCTCCAAAATCCGGGCATTTGGGACCGAAATGTCACATATTAAGTTTACATACTTATATTAATTGTAAATTTTATAAATGCTCCTTAATAATGCAAAATCCCATCACAACGGAAACAAAACATGTCAAATTTGAGCATATTTGCTTCATTCGATATTCATAATCGAACTTGAAATATGTCAACAAACTTTTTTTCAAATTCAACTGCTGCCCGAATTAAAAAGTAGCCCGAAGTTAAAGGAGCCGAATTAGCGAGAGTCTACTGTAGTACCCGTAAATGATTTACCTTTCTAGGATTTACTTTTTTATTTGTTCGAGAGCTCGTTACGCGTGCTAAAATATCTTAAAACCTACCTTTCTTAAGCAATTTATTATTTTGAAATGTTTTTTTTTTCTTAATTTACCAATCATTTTAATCGGTAGTGAAACGGTATGTTCTCACAAGTTTTCTCACAATATTAAATATACTTTCAATATACTCACAATATTTTCTATGAAATTTCGATTAAAACAAAATTAAAAATTAAGCCGTTGGGACTTGATTTTCGGAGACCCTTTTCGAAAAAACTTACTTTGCGGTAATCACGATTGCTCAGGGTTGATTCATTATTATATTAATCGTATCGAGATATTTATTACAAGGTAATCATTTTTACAATGTCATATCTCGTGTTGGAAGAATCTGCGAAGTCCATTGTAGACCGCCCAGGAGCACCTTCCCGTAGTAGTGTGGTGAATGCTTCTTCCATGCTCCCGGAGTTGTTGGGCGAGGCGGTGCATTTTTTATTACGTTATATCAAGTGAAAATGTCTTTTTCTAAACCTTCAGATCTTTGCACCGGGCGGGATTCGAACTCACAGAGCCGGGGAATCGATCCGCCCAAGAGCTAACGGTCTTGCCTATTGCGCCACTGATTCCCCAGGTTGATTCATTAAAAATCGAAAAACCAAATTTCCTATTAGTCCTATTAGTTAAACTCATGCTTGAACGAAGGGGTTTTGAAAAAAAAATTAATTTGCGTCTTTGAGAGAATTTTATACTTAAAATTAGCATTTTAATCATGCTTTACATCATGCTTAGTCCTGTAAAATAATTTGTGAAAAATAAAATAAAATTCATTCGTCCAAGTACGAGTTTAATTAATCTTCTAAGGCGAAAGTTTTTGAATTCTAAAGAATTTACACTGGGTAATCGCGAATACCGCAAAGTAAGGTTTTTCTTTTCAAAAACCGTCTCCGAAAATCAAGTTTCAACAGCTGAATTTTCAAAGTTTTTAAATGAAAATTTTATAAAATATAGTTCAAATATGCCTAAGACCTTAAACTGAATTTTTTTTTAGTAAGTTGAAAACTATTTTTAAAAAAAAACAAGCGCCTGGCAAGTTGGCCTTTTTATATGGAGCTATTTGAAGCCAATTCCTAAATTGATCTCGGACTCAGCTCACAGTGCTGGAGGAAAAAATTTATTTAAACAAAAATTTAGTATATTTATCCCTCCATTCGGAAAGGTATCTTATAATACGGGAAAACTTCTCACTTTTTAAATATTTAGCATAACGATCACGAGTGCAGAAAAATTCCCATACGCATTTGTATGTGAAAGTAAGAAATTGGCTTCAACTTTGAAGGCCTCTCGTCGGGGACTAGAAAAAAATGTATGCTGTATTCGTGACCCACGTAACCCCTTAACTCTGTCGTATCTTTTGGGACTCTGAGTTTGCAAAGGAAAATATGTATATTCTGGGATTTTTTTTGAACTATATGGAATCGATTGAAATCCGATACTTCTAGATGATTACAAACTATAAATATGTCAATATCTAGGATATTTTTTGCAGAAGCTCGATTGATTCCTGAGAAGAGATATTTTTGATTAAAAAAATGGTGAAATTACCTGCGGTTCCAAAAGAGTTAATTAACTTGACTCACGGTTCTTTTCACGAAATATAATTGCCATGAGTCAGATTCATTAAAAATCATGGAAAAAATCAAATGGCACAAAATTCCATCGTTGAAGTATTCAAAAACCTCTGAATACGAATATTTTTTAACTTTATGTGAAATTCCTCTGACGGTTTTTCTAAAATCAAATACTCTTGCAAAATTATTCTTCAACAGAATGTTACAGACGCAGAATCCTTTTTATTCAGCTTTTATTTACTCTTGCTAAAACACATGCATCCTCTCTTTGAGTTACAATGGAAAGGAAAATAATGCTTTCTAAATATAGAACATTGAATAAAGAAGAATAAAAATGCAACGCTCTTATGTACATTGTTAAAGGATTGCGTATTAGTCTGAGGAAAATCCCGAAATATGCATTGAAATTGTACCAAGTATGTTCATGCAAATATGGAAAATGAATAGAAAATGGAAATATGGGAAAATGCAAAGGAAAATCTTCAAAACACTCCAATCTCTGTACAAATCCAACAATAAGTTATTCAAATTTGGACATCGACTGATTAATTGAATAACCCAATATCACAGCTCCTGGAGTACAGCAATTTCACAATCTTACACCGTAATTATCTCAAAGTTCCTCCTTTTACCAATTTATTATTCACGAGAAGTGGTTCAAGAGGATTCTCAAGCGTTCAACTGAATCAATCCAATAAAGAATTAAGGATGATGCTTTTAAGTTTATAGTACTTGTGGATCCATCAAAAGCTTTTGCAGTAGGAGAAAGTGTCCTAGTCGACAAGGTACGTAAAGTAATTGGAAATAAGACCATAAACTTCTTAAATTGCTTTTTATTGGACATCTACAAATTATAAAAGCCCTACTATCAACGGTTTTACCTTTTGAGTTTTATATCCTTTTTCTATGTTCAAAGTATAAGCTAAGGGATTTTATTGGATCATCAAATGGTATGTAAAAAGTTCTAAGGGAAGTTTTGTCGGAATAATAACCACACAGCACAACGGTCATATCCAATTAACATTAAACATTTTTTTCTGTATAATATATATTAAACATGTCGATATGTCAGATTTCGAGCGGATTTTCTTTCACTTCTTTTTCTTTTCATAAAATTTTGTCTCGAAATTCTAAACTCTACAGCAGCTGAGACGCATCACGCTGTGTCTCGGCTATTATCAGGTTCTCTCTCGGATCACCGAAGAAGTGTTGTCTCCGCACATGAACAGGGTGTCTAGAAAGTGAATTTCAAAAAGCAATTCGTTAATCTCACTTTCATCTCAAATGCCATTCATCCTGCGGTTGTTTAATCTTTACCGGCAATATTGGAGTCTTGCCGACAGCCTTCCTCCGTGAACTGATGTATGTTGTGCATGTGTTGACACGATGTAGCTGAGACGTTTCGTCGATTCCTGGATCAGAATTCAAGAGAGATAAGAAACAATCATCGGTGAGAAATGAACTCTAATAAATCATCTCTTAATGATAGATCGTCGCTTGTATCAACGATTGTTCTACCCGCATTTTTTTTGTGGTTTCACTATTTCTATGTACCTTGATGTCTGTAATTGAATTGTTCGTTTGGTCAATTTTTCAATAAAGACGTATCGCTTATACGGATTTTTCTTTCTTTTAAAAATCGTATTTATCGAAGCTGCGAAAAACAATTCAGATTCTTTTTACGAGTTTATGTAACCATTCTTAACTCTTTTGGTACTATCATGAGACTAAGTTAAGAATAAATTCCTCATTAAATCAGAATCCTTGATAAAATCTTTTTGAATAATTTAATTCAATAGAGTAATTCACTAAAAGTCGGACAGTGCGGAAAATTGGACACAGTAAAAGTCGCTCTATGCAAGGCGGCTTGAGCACATAGGGGAAGTGACCCAAGAAGCAAAATAGCTGCCTTATAGAACCAAGTATTAAACAAGTCTTTTAGTACACTTTTAAAAGACTTAAAGTGAGAATTTTCTTTTGAAATTCCTATAGAAGCTCTTAAGATTCTTAAGAGTGCGCCACTGTACTTATAATAATCTCAGTGATGGAACCAAGAGCGTTATAGGCAAATAAAAAGATTTTTGGTTCTATAGTGTCTTACTTAAGGAATCCTACAAGACTATATTAAGAAAAAATTGCTTCTTGGGGAGGCACCTTTGAAAGTGGGTCATCTTTGCAATTAGGATTTTTCTCCTATGTTTAAGTGGAACTGAGCCATATCATAATGTAATTTAGCTTCTCAATCTGTTTTGCACATAAATTATATCACGATAAGGCTCAATTTTATTTAAAAACAGATGAAAAATACCAATTTCAAAGGTTCCCCACTTTTAAAGGTGCCCCACTGCCCCCTACAAAAGGTCATCCAATACGTCTGTAGAATATAATAATAATAATAATAATAATAATAATAATGCTGGCTCAACATTCCATGAAGGAACCAGGCCTTCCCACAAGAGGATTTCTAGCCATGCATTATTATTTTTTCTTAAACAGGGATGAGGTTGTTAGTCCTATGCCCCGTGGAATCAAGTGCAGTGAAGCTCACTGGATGCATTTCGAACACTTTTAACACCAAAAAAAATCCTGCTGACCTAAAGGGGATTCGAACCCAGGACACTTGCATCATAGAGCGAGTGCTATACCACTTGACCCATTGAGTGCCCTATGATAAATAGAAAAATATTTTTTTTTGATCAAATTCGATTTTATTTATTAACCCTTTAAGGACGATTGGAACACCGGTGTCACATAAAGAAAATAATATTTTCTGACTCCCTAAGGTTATTTTTTTCCTATGTCTGTATATAATTGTAAAGTAGAAGGTTGAAAGAATCTAGAATATTTTTTGCAAGTCTCTAGGCCTTTGCTATGTAGTAAATATTTAAGCTCAAAAATGACGAATTTTCAAATTCTCAAATTCATAATTGATTTTATTTATTTTTTATACTTCTAATATTGTTTAAACAAAACCCTTTTGACAATAAAAACTAATATTCATACGTAATATTTTTCATTAAAGCGAAAAATATTATTCATTGGTATTGTCAGAAAAATTACTTAAATTTTTGGGCTATTTATGTCCCTATCGTTCATAAAAGCACAAAATACACCGAATGAGACTCTGTTACGGCATTATCACACTTGCACATTAAAATTTTAATGTGATTCACATTAATTGTCGCTTGTGAGCGTCCAAATATGTTATTTGTGTTTTTGAGTCACATAATATTTGGGGTTTTTCTATTTATTGATAAAGAAGTGGACTTGGCCTGCAAAAATAACTTTAAATTTGCCTAAAGCATAAATATTTTTCACATTAAAAAATTAAAGAGAAAATCACATTAATTTTTCGCATTAATGCTATAAATCAATTTATATCAAATTTTGCGGGCCAAGTCTACCTTTTTATCAACAAATAGATCAAATTTTGAATATAAAATGATTCAAACACACAAATTACACATTTGGACTCTCACCAGTGGCAATTAATGTGAATCATATTAAAATTTTAATGTGCAAGTGTGATAACACAGTTAGACTTTTGAAAGTTCGATGTAAGACTTATCATTGATTATGTTTTTCAGTTTAATTTTCATTGTTGATTTTCAGTCCATAAAAAGTGTCTCGTCGTTAAAGTGTTAAGGCCTCTACACATTGGGGCAATTTTCGTCAAAAATTGCGTTTTTAGAGGAAATTGTCGACAATGCTGTAGGTGAAACTTCAAGATTCTGTCAAAAATGCATTTTTTGACGAAAATTCTTTCCAATGTGTAGAGGTCTTTAAGCACACGCCGATAAAAGTCGATAAGGTATCTGTACGAAATTTCGTCATAGGTGCATGCAAGCGCCAAATTTTTAAATATTAAATGTAGTAATATTTTTATTACAAATTTTGTTTGTGATGTTTTCCGGAGTGTTTTTTCGAACCTTGAAGATAGTTTATCGTCTTTGCTTTCTCTAAGATTATTGTTTATACATTTTAAAATGAATAAAAATATAGACATAGATCTTCATGGTTCTTTTTCCAGCCGGAATTCTTCGAAAGTCTTTTTATATTATTTCGTTTGTCGAAGCAATATTTTTTTTGTTTTTTTTACAGTGTATAATCTTCAGAGTATACAAAAACTAAATATTCGTAGGAATTTGAGAAACAAAAGAATTGGCCGAAATTGCAAGTTGGGCAAAATTTGGTACAGTTGCCCTGTAACGTTTTCAACAATTTTACAACATTTTTATCCCATCCAAAAAAGATTCTTTCGAAAATATACTATAATTTCGGATTTTAGTTCTTCATTTGAATAAAATCACTAGTTGGTCAACCATCTTTTATGAAATACTCCCCTGAGTCGTAACAAAGACAGCATTAAATGTCGAACGACGATAGCAAAGAGCTCTATGAAGCTCGGAGTCATTAATATGAATCGAAATCCCAAATTTCCTGCGATAACATTTATAAAATTGTCATATGACAATGTTATATTCTTACAGAATTTCCCTACTAGTGGAAGGATGAGATAAAATCCAATTTTACTGCACTTTTGGTTCTTCGATCATGGTCCAAAGTGGAAAAATGCGACAGTCATCGTGGGAAAAGCTACTTCATACATAAAATAAAATGTAGGATGTTGAACAAACGGTCATATGATATCTTTGTGATCTTAGCTAACATCCCCCAATTTCGCTTTGGGGTAGTTCAACACAATACCTTTTATTTTACGACGCTTTCTAAAATATTGCCATCTTTTTAATGTCTAGATTAGATCATTCCGAGCCATTTTTGCTTTAAGTGCTAGAACGCAGGTCCGAAAACCAATTCCTAATCAACTGTGAAGATTCCGGTTAATACTAATCTAGTTTGAATTTGGTTTGGATTATCGTTTCCTTTCGTAAATAATAAGTGTTTAATCAAAAAATGAAACTCAAAATTTATTATTTGGAAACGTTATGGTCTCTACACATTAGGAACAATTTTTTCTAATTCTATGACTTAAAGATGAATTCTAGCTATACGATTTATTATGTCCGATCAATAAGGACTATCCTTAAGTAAAAGAAAAGCTAAGAAGTAAAGTAAAGTAAAGAAAAGCTTAAAAAAATAAGTATTAGATTTAACCAAAGTTCGATCTCTCAAATTGTTTTTTCCGGAATTTCGAATTTTACCTTTTAATCTTATAAAATTCAGCGGCAATTTTTATCAGTTTAGAACATCCCTACCATCTGGTAAATAAATTGCAAAAGAGACACTCAGAAACCACTCTAATCTTCTTTGGTATATTAATAAGGCCAACAGAATCCTCAAAAGTATTTGAAAAAAATTATTGGTTGTTGGTTTAAGATTCTTTACAATTCTCCTCTGGAATTCCTTTCGCGAAGAGATTTATGTAAAATCTAAATCAACAATCTCTGGTTTTTCCAGCCACTTTTGCGTATTTGCTTTTAGGAATATACTCCCAAGGAACCAAAAATAATTCTTAAGTGTCTCTCTGACAATCCTGAGAGACTTTCACCTCAGACTGTTTTAATTTGTTTAAAATTTCCTGAGGAATCCTTATGAATATGTATATTAGATCTGTGTATAATTTCAGCTCTACCGTCAGTCCTCCTGAGATATCATAAAATGCATCTTGCTATAATTTGTACAGGACATGGTATAAAGGAGCCTGTTCTGGATTTTATGATGAGTATCTTAATCACTTCTGAGAGAAGATTCAGAAGATACTGATTACTCTTTACAAGTTCAACGCACCTGAAGGACAGTTTTAAAAGGATTCTAACGCCACAAATGAGGATTTTTGGTCTCATGAACGTATCAAAAAATTTGAAAGGTTCTTTAATATCTCTTGCTCTATCTAAAAAATCTCAAGAACTGTGCAGCTGATATTTTTATATAATAATTTACTAAATTCATCCGTTTATAATTTCACTGTAATCTTCTTGCTCTAAAAAGCGTACCGGAGGCATTACAGATATTCGAAATGCCATAACCATCATTTCAAATAAAATCTTTAAAACTCTAAATCATCTTTCTGGAACTTAAGCCATTATAGGTTAGCAAAATCTTTTTGGGCAGTAAAAAATTCAAATTGGTCAGTAAAAAATCAAATTTGGTCAGTAAAAAATTAAATATGATGAGTAAAAAACTTTAAAAAAAACTATAAAAAAATAAAATTTAGTCGGTTAAAAGTCAAATTTGGTCAGTAAAAAACAAAATTTGGTCGGTGAAAAGTCAAATTTGATCAGTAAAAAATCAAATTTAGTCAATAAAAAATAAAATGTGGTCAGTACAAAATTAAATTTGGCCAGTAAAAAAACCAAATTTGATCAGTGATTTAATAACATGAAATATAATTTGAAATGTGATTTAAAATTGTGATTTTTATTAATTTTATCCAATTCACAAAATTGAAATTCATTAGACAAAATTTAAAAATTCGTGGAAAATTTCAGCGACTATGAGCTGTCATTCTGAGCCGAAATTGGCAAATTAGCTCGACTCTACTGTATCTTAGGTAACATAGTTGCTTTTAGTAGGCGAATATTAGCAGATGTGGCATGCGCACCATCAAGCAAAGTCAGTGATAAGCCTAGATCAGCTTATAGAGGTGCGATTCCTTCACACAGAAAAAAAATATTTTGTAAAATTGTTTGTAAATGTTTGGGAAATCCTATGGAGGACTTACGAAAAGCTCGTGAATCATATAACCCACAAACAAGTTCGTAAAATTTTGTACTTTTTTCACAAACATTGTTCGTAAAATGATCTTTTGACGAACATTTTTTGTACTTTTATAAACATTTTATTTTAAAAACATTTTATTTTATTTAATTTGAATTTCAATTAATTAAGTTTCAATTTTAATCTTTCACAAGACCCAGACAAAACGTGTTCTTTTAGAACCTAGACTGGGTCTCTAAACTAACCTCCACTGTTCTCAATGTACAGTTTAAGATATTTAAAAATTAATAAAAGTGAAACCTTCAATCATTTGAAATGATGGGGTTTTATCATGAGATTTCCATAGATGTTCAGATAGCAGATTTTTCTGCAATGGCTTATACAACCTATGAAGAAGGATTTCCACCGTTTGGCTCTGGAGGTTGGTCACCAACGCTAAGACGGCGGTGGACGCAATGATAGGAAAAGACATAGAAATCACTATTTTTAAGCATTTGTATAGGAATGAACATCTTTTTAATTTATTTAAAACAAACAGCTTGTACATTGTAAATATTCTTTGGAGAGCGAATAAATAATAATAATAATAATTTGTTCGTAAATGTCCGTAAACACACAAAAAAATGTTCGTAAAATTTTGTTATTTGTTCGTATTTGTTCGTAAATTTTTGCCAGACAAACAAAAATTTACGAACAAATGACAAAATTTTACGAACATTTACGAACAAATGTTTGTAAAAGTACAAAAAATGTTCGTAAAATGATCATTTTACGAACAATGTTTGCGAAAAGAGTACAAAATTTTACGAACTTGTTTGTGGGTTCTACGATTCACGAGCATTTCGTAAGTCTGCCATAGGATTTCACAAAGATTTACAAACAATTTTATGAAATATTTTTTTCTGTGCATTGAAAATTTGGATTGTGGCAAACTCGAACGATATTTATACATGAATTATACGAATTTTGTTTAATAATTCTTAAACTGTATGTAACATTATCGTTTTTAATAAGGTAAATTTGATGAGAAATGCATAAAAGTGTCTAAAAATCTTTAAAGTCGATTATCTCGGAAACTATGAGAGATAGAGGCCTCAAACTGCTGTCCGGTTTTGAAATTTTAGGAGTAGTTTGTTTAAAATCTTTTCTAAGGAGACCTTATAACATCTCACTGCATAATTCTACCTTTGACTAATTCTGCCTCGGTCTCCCCTATAAATTTACGTTTGGCAAAGTCGCCATTTTATTTTTTAATCTTAATGTTAAACCATTCCACAGATCTTGCTACTTAACCGATTTAGTAAAGATTGGATTTTAATAAAAGGTCTTAAAATATCCTCCAAAGAACGTATCGATTTTCACCGGTAGATAAATTGATATAGATTTTTTAAAGTCTTGAGGTAGCATATTATTCCCATAATATATCTCCCTAAGCCTTTACTTTCTCCATATTCTTCAAAGAAGAAGTTTTTCAAAATCATTTATCCTTGCTAAACTTCTTAGATTCTATCATTTCTATTCTTGTCATATTTAATATTACAAACTTTTAATTTTTATTGATTATATTCATATATTTTTTATTAGCTTAAGTTTTATTTATTGAGTTAGAACAATTGTTGATACAATCCACGATGCTTTAATCAAATATAACGTGAATCAAACGACCTAGAAAAGCTAACATCATCAGAGACAGTAAATAAACTCTATTCCCTAAGAACAAAAGTTGCGCACTAAACTCGATAATAAACTATTAAAAAGCTCCATAACTCCCAAAAATACACTTCAATCTGTTAAAATGAATACTTTATAAGTACCAGAGCTTCTTAAAACTCTGTCGTCTGCATGAACAGAAAAAAATATGAATATTTTAAACTATGCGAATTGTTTTAAAAGTTTAATTGAAAGAAAATTGAGTGTGTGAAAAAAGTTTCAATTGGGTTATGTAGTGAAATTTGCACAAAGTTCACGAGACAACAGTCATCTTCTGGGAAACTACCTCTTCTTACCCAATTAATGTCTCGAATAAAATAAGATTGAAGTTGCACATCATGCAACCGTTCTTTGATGCTTACAGATTCAATATTTGCTTCCACATGAATAACTCTCCATTGTGACATATAATGTTGCTTATTACAGTAAAAGGAAATAAAGAAAACATAAAAAAGAAGACTATATCTTCGTGTACTATTGCATATTCTGCTTAAGTTCTTATACACGATGAAATATTAGAAAATATTTCTTTTGTCCTCCGACCCATACCAATTTTGCCTTCTCTGTCACTAACGTGCCTAGCAATTTTCATCTAGGAAATAGTATATCCTCATCCAAGTACAACTCCACAATGTGCATGGAATATATTGAACTTTTAACTAAGTTAGAGAGTCTCTCTTAATTCCCTTTTTTTTTTTTGCTTTGCTAAATGAAGCAAACATCACCAAGAAACGAAGAAATGTTACATAATTGGCTCTCACTGGTATCACAATAAATTAAATTTGAAATTCTTCAACTAAGAAAAATCATGCATAGTCGTCCAAAGGCAATTTGTATTCTGCGGCTAAATGTCCCAGTTTTGAATTTAACCCAAAATTCCTAACACCGCGAAATACCTTCAAATATTATTTAAGTTTGCGGTTATAGAACTCAATTTGTTTACTAATTGAACAAATACATTTTACTAATAGCGGGTAATCTTCATACGATATTAATTATTTGTCACTTTGGTGTTACAAACTAACTCCAAATATATTAGTGGGTAAATTAAATGGAATATTGAGGATCCTCTTCCTTTTCTCTGACAAGATTTACAATTAGAGCTGCAATAAACAACTCTTCAGATTGTGGTCACAATTGAATTTGCTAACATTTCCCAAGAGCTTTCAGCTTTACGAAACAAGACGGAAGCTTACGAGCTTTATCACACACTAAACATGGATTCAATGAAAATTTATAACGTTCCTCAATACACGTCGCACACAAAAGAATATTGCACAGGAACCACCAAAGCCACCCGGTAAGCTTGGACAGCTTATGGTATGCTGTGAATATGTTAAGGATATTTAAAAAAAAATCCCAGCTTAACTGATTTTGAAAGGGTTTTTTTGCATACACAACAGATAAATCAAAAACAATCTTCCTTTTGTATTCTGAAAATATTGAATAACTTACAAAACAAATACTCTAAAAAAATGTCTTGTTAAATGAACAAATGGATTTTGTTGAAATTTTATCAAAAGGATGTTATTTACCAATTTGACAAAACTTTTTCTTGCATTTTATATGAAAAACTACCCTTTTGACAAACTTTTAACAAGATCCAGTTGGCTGCCGGTTTGACAAAATTTTTCCATATTCTGTACGGAAGAACATCCCTTTTACAAACTTGTCTTGTTAATTTGACAAAACATTTTTTTTAGAGTAGCCATATTTCAAACAAAAATATTCGATTCATAGTGCCATAATTAAATTTAGTACAGATCTGTACTAAATTATCATGTGCTATAGATTCTTTTATTAGAAATAGTTGAAAGAAAAAAATAAAAGAAAGTAAAATTGAGAAATGAAATTGATGAAATGTTTTATAAACAAGGAAGCATTCCTTTTTTTATCTGCACCTGTACTAAACTTCAGGAAAATATATAGAGTTTGTTTAAGATCAAATCAATCAAAAATTGCAGCCATATTTAAAATGAAAAAAAAATCCATTCATAGTTAGAAAATTAAATTTAGCACAGAACTGTACTAAATTATTATATTCCCAAGTGTTTTTTAATTTGCAATAGTTGAAAGTAAAAATAAAGAAAATAAAATAAATCATAATGTTACATGTCACCATTACTTTTTTTTGTATCTGCATCTGTCTTGACATCTGTACTAAATTTTAAGAAAATATATTCTTATTTTTGGTATGCAAAACAGATAAATCAAAGGCATTCATACTTTAGTATTCTGAAAATATTGAATATCTTACACAAGTATATAGACATATTTAGAACGATAATATCCCACTCATGGTAGGAAAATTTAATTTAGCACAGGACTGCGATATGGTTTTTTTTATTTGAAATATTTCAAAGCAAAAAAATTAAAATAAAATTAACCATATTTGACAAGTAAACCTTCATTTTTTAGGTCTGCATTTGTACTAAAATTCAAGGAAATACTTAGTTTTAGAACACATCAATGTACTGCCAATCAATTTCAATGTAATGAAAAATTTAAAAAAAAGATAAAAATTTCCATTTGTCGTTTTTTAATTAATTTCTATGGGATTTTTTTATGTCGTACAATATTTTTAATTCTTGTGATAAGAAAATGCACCCTTGTACTAAATTTTAGTATTAAAATCTACTAATAAAAAGTACGAAAAACTAAAAAAAAATAAGTTTAATCAGTAATGAACTAAAATTGATCAGTGCTCAAATTCGAAATCTTTCAAACAAATGAAATTTTCATGCAAGTTTTAAAGTTTTAAAGTTCATTTTATATAAAAATTAGACTTATTTTGTATTCATTTAGATTTTTTTTCAATAACAACAATTTAACATTTTACTGACAAAAATTTAACTTTTGATTGATAATTTGCTTTTGTTTCGTTTTTCATTTTTTAAGTATCATCCTGTTTAAAGCTCTGTTATCATCTATCATTTAAGCAAAATGTTGTACGCAGCTCTTAATGACAATAGCATACTACTTCATGTCATCCTAAAAAAATATATGTTTTTACGAATTTAAAAAAAAAAATAAAAAATTGCAAAATTAATGTTTCTTTAATTTATAAAAGTATGAAAATTACATTTTTTAGTTAAGAAATGGTTTAGTACAGGTGTGTACTAAAATTAAAAATGACCTTACGGTAACAGTTAATTATAATACGGATGGTTCTTTTCATAAGTGTGCTATTATAGAACATTTAGAAAAAAGCTATTTTTACCGCAAATGTATGAAAGGAAATATTATATATTTTTAGTATTTATTTACTTTTTTTGGTTTTCAAGATTTGTGATTGAAATTACAGTACGACTCCAATAGAGTCAACAAATTTGATTCTTAAATTTCTGCAATATTTACGTTAATAGTTGTTCTATTTCCTAATTCACTCTCTAAAATGTGTATTAGATTTTTATTTACCAAAAGTAGTAGTTTAAAAGTTTGATATTAATCCGGGAATTTTAAATACTTTTTAATGGTCTTTAATTTTTTTTAGGTTGACTCCATCAGGGTCATACTGTATCTTACAACTTTGTGAAATTTTCATGTGTTCAAAACGATTTATACATTGTAAGTTGATTATTATACTAAATAATAAATGTTTTTTTAGTACACTCATGTACTAAATCCATTATCCTACCATCAATATTACAGGAAGTTTGCATGTGTCATCCAACTATTAGTTGACTAAGTTTTTACTGCTTTTTGTAATAAAATTAAAAGGAAACACCTGTTCTAATAGTTATGAATTTAAAAGTTATATAAGTGGTATGAGTGTAATAGTAGCATGTTTTACATTTAAATTTTTACGTTCTTGAGATAGAATCTTAAACAAATGGGATTATACTTTGAAATAATATTCCCTCTTTTCTCAATTTCCGATAATCATAGAAAAAATCTAAGATTTCTATTTTTAAATTTAGTACACACATGTACTAAATATCTTGAATTCCTTGCAATTTCAAAGAAAAACAATGCATGTAGAGTAGAGCCCCGCTATAGGCCATCGCTCTATAGTCCACAATTTATTGACTGTTGATTTCAAAACACTGATTTTAAGTTAGGTTATGTTTTTTAGTACGCGACATGCAATGTTGTCATAATTATTTTAATATTTTTGTCAAACTTTATGGGGTATAGTTGTGATAATTGTGGAAAAAAGTGGAAGTCGTCGAGCAATTTCAATACTAAAAGTCGTTGATAATTTTAAAAAATGACATGGACTATAGTGCGACCCAAGTGTCAAATCTGGAACCAAATATGGCCTATAGCGGGGCTCTACTGTAGTTCTAAAGGATGAGAAGCAATTTAAAAAATTTAAAAATCATCAACCAGGAATTTTATTAGGCACTTTATTAGGAATTTTATTTCAGTTAACAGGTTCTCATAAATCAATATTAATAAATTAAGGTTAGCCCATGCCCACAGGTATCTACTAAATCAGTTTCAATACTTGTGAATTCTTAATAAGGCCTGATGTCTGAAAGGTTTTTCCATCAGATGTGTACATGTGCACATATATGCACAATTTATGTATAAGGTAGATTGAAGGAAGTATTAATGGTAAACCTTTTTTTCATGAGAACATAAAGTATGAGGAGTATGAGCCTTGAAGAAATATCAACAACATGATGAATTGAGTTCAGTATCTTTCATCCTGTTGATAGTATATAAAGCCTATTTGGGTATAATAGATACATCACAATTCTATAAGAGAAAATTTAAACGATGTTGAAAGTGAACGTATTACAGGAAATCCCCCTTTTCCAACTGAGTTATTCGTCTAATGTAATTTTATTGGGACACTCATAAGACTATGAGAATTATTCTGCTTCACACTTCCTTTCTGCATGTGAAAATCCCGCAACATTTATGTTATATGGCAATTTCTCGCATGTGTAGAAATCTTCCTGAGTTATTCGTTAGGGGTTTTCCTTCCCATTTGACAGTGTCTTGTGGGGATTGGACGGAAATTCATTCAATTTAGTCCATTGCCACATATGTATATGAATTAGATATGACACCCCTGTTTATGAAATGTTGCCCCAAAAGCTCCATCCAAACTTTAAAGTCTCTCAAATGAATTGTTATTAAATCTTTTATAAATTTGGAGGCACCCAGTTTTCTGGTAAAAGTGGGAAACGTGACTAGAATGAAATTAAGCACAATGAAAGTGGAATGCTTTTTACTATCCGTCGAACCAACCCCCTCATTCTCAAAAAAAAGGAGAATAATAGACAATGAGGAACAAAAACCGAAGGTCTAACAGGCATCGACACTTTCCAAGATAGAGGAGAATGATTTAATATTTATTAAGGACTCACTTCCCAACCGGAAAAACCTTCTCTAACGAAGATTGTCTTGGAGAAATGAGAAAACCCAAGAGATTCATTAAACTTTCTTATGCCTTCTTGCTGTATAAGATCAAAATTATTCAACCCAACTTGCCCGGGTGATGTCAAAGAAGTTTTCAATTATTGCTCTATTGAAT
Source organism: Phlebotomus papatasi (assembly GCF_024763615.1). Classification (NCBI taxonomy): domain Eukaryota; kingdom Metazoa; phylum Arthropoda; class Insecta; order Diptera; family Psychodidae; genus Phlebotomus; species Phlebotomus papatasi. The sequence continues at coordinate 8,504,889 of NC_077222.1, read as the reverse complement.
TTAAAATTACTCTTGTCTAAAATGCTTATCGGAGATTTTCATTGTGAATATTTGCCTTGTCTTTGGCTGTTACTCAAGATATTACATAGTAGAAAATTTCCCTATTCAACGTTATTATGTTTCACGGGAGGTGAAATGTAAAACTTTGTTTTTTTGCCAAAGATGATGCTAACATGCAGAAAATGTTGACCATTGTAACCTTAAGCACTTTCTTTCGATGTCATAATACAGATAGGTATCTATGGAATTTTTTAATTTAGTACAATTTCAATTGAAATGCATTTTGGGAGATTAAGAGAATCCTTTTGAATCAACCGTCTATAGAAGTTTTTGCTGCATTTTAAAAGTTTCTCAATTAGTTTAAAATCAGTTTTCGTCTTTTTGAAGAACGCGTACAATTGAAGCATATTACAATACTAAATAAAGTACTTTCTGAGAGGAATGTACCATGTTTATAGCCAGAAAAGAGAGAAACATAATCTCGTAATCCCTAAATTTTTAGCTACTTGTATACCTTTGAAGAACATCATGTGGTTAGTCTCTTCGTCGGTCTTTTACCAAACTTGAAGGATAACAAGGCTCTTACTAAACTTAAAGGTTTTTAATACGAGTTTTAAATCACAGGTTAAGCCCAGTTCCGAAATGTCTCGGTCTCGATATCATCTTACTCAAGAAGCAATTTTAGTCGTTTTTTAAACATAAATGGATTATCCTTGGGATCATATCAAAATTTAGAGAAGTTAAGCCATATGACGGAACTTTAGATATGAAGCCCTTACAATGGATATAACGGTGAAACAGAAACAAGCTTCGAATCTTTTATGATCTATTAACTACTTAACTATTGATCTATGATCTATTTAACCACTTCAGTTACTTAATCTGTATATTTTCTAAATGAGACTTATATTTGTATTTACCGGTATTGGCTAAAATCCCGAAAGCCAAAATTCCGAACACTAAAATCCTAAAAAGTCCAAATTCTGAAGAGTCGAAATACCAAAAACCGCCAAAATCTCGAATGGGCCAATATCCGGATTAATTCATAATCTCGAAAAGCCAAAATCCCAAAAGCGAAAGTATCAAAAACCAAATTCCGAAAAAGCAGAATCCCGTATGAGTAATAATCCCGGAAAGCCAAAATCCCGAAAGGGCCAAAATTCGGTATAGGTCAAAATCCCGAACGTGTCATAATCCAAAAAAACCAAAATCCGAAAAAGCTAAAATCTCAGAAGCGAAAATCTGGGAATCCAAAATCTCGAATGAGTAGAAATCTCGAATGGGTCGAAATCCCGAAAAGCCAAAATCCCGAATGAGTCAAAATTTCGAATTTGTCGAAATCCTGAAAAGCCATAATCCCGAAATCCAAAATTTTGAAAACCAAAATCTCGAATTGGTCGAAAACCAAAATATCGAATGGATCAAAATTCCAAATAGCCACAATCCTGAAAAGCCAAAATCACGCGAATTGTATTAATATAACAAATACGTACTTAATTCCTCGATTTTCTGTTATTCATAATCATGCATGATTTTTTAACCGTTGATGATAATTACTTTGTGCTTTAACTGACCTCAAAAAGGAACACTAAAGCCCATTATGGTTAATTTATGTTTATCACCTTTTCCTTTTGAAGAAATATGTTTGAAAAAGGCTACAGGAGAAAGTGCCTATGCTTTACACGGTCCCAAGCTTTACAATGACTAAATGTGGCTCATCGTATTCATACTTTAAAAACTAGGGAAAAGTGTCTTATTTTTAAAATATTTTGCACAGTTGCATAGGAAAAATTTAGTAATTATAAAGCTTGGGGTTGCTCAAAGCATGGGAATTCTCCCCTATTTTCGTATATTCTTTCAAAATGACCTTAAATGATTTTTCGGATTTTCAAGGTTAAATATCATTGTTATTAAAAACCTTTAAATAGTGTAGTTGTAAATTAATTTTAATAAAATCAGAATTCTTTGAAATGTCTTAGAAAACCAGATAAAACAAAGGAGTGCAAACTAGTTTGATCTTAAATTAAGTCTTAAATGGGTGTTTTTCAAGATTACGAATACGTTATAGGTTCATCTACTTAGAGAAGTCTTTTCTCATTAATCAAACTCATGAAAATATTATTTATTTTTAAAGTTTATGAATTTTGAAAATCAAAACCGGATCTTTTACGAATAAATAATTTTATTCATGCTTTCATTTTAAATGGCTTATCCGTATCGGAGTTGCGGATTTAGCTGACTCATTGTCAATTCAAGAAGATTTTCGGGGTCGATTCGAAGACTACCCTAAGTAAGATTCCGAATTTGATAAATTTTAAATAAAAAAGTTTTTTAACAAAAATTAATTGACTAAATTACTCGAACAGATAGTAATACATTAAACAAGGATAAGCTAAACGATTGAATCCGAAAGCTTACTCCTGTTTCGTGAAAATTTAATTCAAATCTTTTATTTCGGCGAGGAAAATTGCTTTAGAAAATCCCATCTGGAATATGAGCATTCCTCAAAGTCTTTCACACTCTATCATTCTATTTTTAGAGCAACTATTTATTAATAAGGGAATTTCATGAATTTCATACATCCGGACAGTATTGATTTTCTATCCCGGAAAATTGGTCTTGTAATACATGTAACCCCTAAAGTCTCCACTAAGTCTGGAAAAAGCCATTACAAAGTATAAAATGATATCCTTCGTCAAATCCGTCCACTATATCACAAAGTTACATCTTAATTACTTTATATCATATCTATATGCTACCATGCCTAATCAACGTTACATCTATAAATTGAGATACTGGAGCATTCAAAATAGAAGCTTTGCTACTTATGATAACGTTTGAGAAAAAAGTTACAAACCACTTCTGTGCATTTCGAAACGTCTATTATGTGTTTTAGCAATAGGTAAAAAAGAAGTAATAGAAAAAAATTAACAATACTTTAGTATACGTGAAGAAGAATAAAGCTAGAATGAAACACATGATAAAAATGCCAATAGAAAACATATCAACATTGACATCGGTTCTGTAAAGTGGCACCTAATGCGAATTCGGGTCTTCCTCGTGAGACCACCACCTGTTCCATTTAAATTGTCGATCATCTCACCAGTGAGGGCTAGGCCACCAGCTCCAATGCTTCCTCCTCGTCCTCTGGCGCATTGCCGGACACACCAGCAACGCCTCACGATGGGAATGTCATGGAGGACCTTCATGAAACCCAGTCGGAACCGTTCATTCATGTAGCAATAAATAATTGGGTTGCAGCAACTGTGGGCCATTGCTAGCCAGTGGCATCCAAACCAGAAGTAGGGGAGCAGTTTCCACGATTGAAGTTCGACATCGTACAGAAGCAGCTTAAAAAGAAAATGTGGGAGGTAAGAGTTCAGAAGTACTCTATATTTATCACATATGTCTGAGTCTGGAATCTGAAAAACAGTACCCATCAAAAGAAATGGTACATTTTGTACAAATAAATACAATCTAGAAGTATCTTAATAATTGCTTTAAGATTGCAATCTTAATTGCCTGAAATCTTTAAATGGATCTTTTGGAGTTGATTTGTATACACTTCCACAGAGATTTTTAATTTCAAAATGTCATAATTCTACAAGCATTCAAGCTAGATTTAGATTTCAAAGAGGGAACAGTACCTGGAATAAAGATAGGTATTACTATATCAAGTCCCACTAATTGCATATATTTTGCACACCATGTGATAGCCCTCAATAAAGGACAAAATGTGTCAAGCCAAAATTTTAGTTAAAATGCAACAAACTTCACAATCCCTAACCTGATATTAAAATTTTTTTTTAATTAGTTTTTATTAGTAAAACTTGTCGAAAGTACCTTTAAAAAACTAAGTATAAGATAAGGTTGTAACGTTGCTTGCGACCTGTCCCGCCTTTCCTTATTTATGAAAAAACCGAGATTTCTGCGAGGAGGCCATGTAGGGACAGGTCATAAGTAATTCCGCAACCCTACTAAAAATTTTGAATAGAACTTCTAATACACAAAAACTTTAAGAATGCTAGATAATTTCCGGTCAGTAAACTGAGTATATTCTCAAGGCTTGAGAAATTAAAAGGAGAAAGGAGCCAAAGGTCAATACCGTGTTTTACTGTCACTTATACTCAAAAACTTTAAGATATTATTTGGCAATAAATATGAATCTCTAAGCTTTTTTTATCTTAGAAATGAATGAATAATCAGAAGCTTAAAAAATACTGATAATGTTGATGATTACTTACACTGAGAAAAAAAGGAGGATGCGATTAACTTTTTTTCCTCGTAACTTTAACACTTTTTAAGTGTAAAAATATATCAACATTTTTTTAATGTTAATTTTACACCTTTTTAAGTGTAAAATTAACATGAAAAAGGATAACTTTAACCCCTAATACACCTAAAAAGCATAATATTTACACAGATTTCAGATAAATAATGCAGATAAATAATATTATTAACATTTCCGGAATGTTATTTTAACTTTTTCGGATTTCTCTCAGTGTATAAGCACAAAAGGCGCTAAAAATCACTTTTATTTAAAAAAGATTAAAAAATTAATTTACTAAAGTGAGGAGCCCAATTAAGAACGGATTAAAGAGTCCTATTAAGAACGGTAAAGCCCAGTCAGAAAATGTTTAAGGGAGGCCCTACCAAAAACAAAATTCTGTAGTCCTGGGCGTCCTAGGCCCTGGAATAATAAATTATTCTCTCTGAGGAGCCCAGAACGCGGACCTTCATGCTCCTCATCTCACGTTCAAGCCAAGACTGTCTCTATTTCCCTCCCGCGTTCCGTTTCTCTCGTGCTGTCATGAAGGGAAATGGCATATAACTTTCAAATAAATAACAGTTAGGACTCATTGTAGAAGAACGGAATCCTACAATTGTATATACACACATTGAGTTGCTCATCATTCAAGATTGATAAGAGGCTCTATTTAGTGTCAAGGGTTTAGCTAGAATTTTAGAAAGAGGAGTGGCCAAATTGTGGTCAAATTTTCAAAAATAAGTCCAATTTTCATTAATTTGAGCTTATTTAAAAATCAATAAAATCCTTAATAGCATCTTTAAGAAAAATGAAATTCACTTAGAAACTCTTTTTCGAAGAAACTCTGTTTCTTTTATTCCATTTCTGTGCCTATTTTGACGAATTTATACAAAGGAGTACATAAAGGGTACATTTCCCGCCCAGTCACTGAGGAAGGCTTGGAGTTTGAGCCGAAAGCTTTGGGAAAAATCGTTGTTTTTCTGAGCTGCCCCATATCCCCGATGCTCATCGGTTTCTTCACGGTACATAAACGTTCTCAAGTAGTTTTTTTTATAGAAGAAATTGCATTTGAAGCTTTTTAGAATAGTGTCCCAAAACGATATTCTCAATCCAAAAAAAACTTTCTGACTCTTTATCGGCATGGTATTATTTTAATCCGATTTTGATGATTTTAAGTGGTGCAAATAGCTCATAAACAAACTTCAAATAGTTTTTCAAAAGCAAATATTAGCTTTTCTTTTTGCATTAGGGAATTGTAACCTAAAGTAGCTTCAGTTTGAAACACCTTATGAAGATTTCAAAAAGCTTTTTATTTAAAATTCAAGATAAAACCATATATCGTTTTTTATGACTTCAAATTATTTGCAAAAATGAGAACACTTCTACAAAAAAAATCTAAAACGTATAAAACCAAGCCTAAAACATTTTTGAAATAGGCTTTTCTTGGGTGGAAATTCCGAAAAATGCGAGAAATGTTCTTTTTTGAGTGTTTTAAAATTAAAAATTTAATTTAAATTCAATTTAAAATGCTCTTTACGACCCTAAAACTTCTTGCAAGACAAGATTGTAGCTTCCTTTGAGAAAAATCTATCAAAAATGCTCCCAAAATGATATTAAAAGCACATTTTGGACATTTAATAACTTAGGTTTTTGCAGAAATCTTTTGATGTATTTGATCAATTTTTATCTTTTATCGATTTTAACACTAAACCTACTGACCGTTTTTGGTCGTTTCTTGGTCAAATTACAAACCGCGGTAGGGTAGGATACTCAACAAATTTGTCTTGGGAAAGAGCAAAAAATTAAAATATAAACACTGAAAAATATTTTACATACTTATTTTAAGAAATTCATAAATTTTGATAGTGACTTCGTATCGTTTAAATATGTGTTAATTTTAAACCTGTCAATATGACCGGGTCTTGGTACACAGTAAAAAATAATTACTACGATTATCGCGTGTAATGGGAGAGCATCGATGATTGTAGTAAATTTGCAACGATTATCGTAGTAAGCAAAGTTGAAAAGCAAACAAGTTGAATTTTCGAAGTTGAAAAGCAAAGTAAGTTGAATTTTCCTTCAACAATTGTACTGAAATTACACAAAATATAAAAAGAAGAAGAATGAGTTCAAACGAAATTAGTTGAAAGTTGAACTTTTTGCTGCGATAATCGATTGAAAAATTACTACGAAAATCGAATTGATTCTATTACACGCGATAATCGTGGCAATTTTCAATCAATCAGTTGAATGGAGTTTATGCCATTTTGTTGCTTCATTTTATTACTATTATAGTAATTATTACTACTATTTATTGTACGTAGGCCATTACCGAGAGTTTAATTTTACTAGTTTTGTAATCTAAATGATTCCTTTTCAATTGAAAGTTGATTTTTTCAATGGTTGTTATTCGAAATTTTAACCAGTTCAATTCAACTAATAGAATTCAACTAGCCAATTTCATCTCTTTTTTACTGTGTAGGTTTAGTGTTAATACAAATTAAATGATTTTGGCCTTTTTAGAAAGCTCAGAAGTTCTAACAAAATACATTTCACAACAGTAAAAGTGCCTTGGGTGAAATTATCTTAACGTTTGCCAAATGTTAATGTTCTTGAATTACTTTTGATTTTATATTTTTTTTTATTTTCTGAATATTGTGTAGGAAACGTAATGGCTCCTCCTCGACCCTTTCCCGCTAGGCCTTTCAAACTTTAAAACCTGCAATATTAAAAAGGCCGGATGGATAAAATTGAGTCTTTTAAGGTTTCTACACATTGAGAGCAATGTTCGCCAAAAATTGCTTTTTTGAAAGAAATCGTCTGCACTGCTGTAGGGAAAAGTGCGCTACCTTCGGGCGGCTCAAGCTTTGGACAATTCAATTTTTTTCTATGTTCTCTATGGATTTCACCCATGGCTCTTTTCTGAAAATTTAAGGCATTATACTAGCTATCAAAATATAATATTATAATGGGCCAAATTTATTTATAACACATTGAAAAAAATGTTTTGTGCGAAGCATAAATCGTCCGAAAGTAGCGCGCTTTCCCCTGGATGGAAACGTCAAAATTCTGTCAAAGTGCAATTTTTGAAGAAAATTTCTCCCAATGTATAGAGGTCTTTATGAGCTAAAAAAACGTATAAAATAGTTTTAAAAAAAATCTGTTCAGGGGGCTTCCACAGGGTAGGGGCTCCATCAGAATCGCTTCTTTGCTATCCCCTACAAAATGGCAAAAATTTGGCATTTTTCTCCAATTTTTAAATGGTACTGAAAATCTTTGTGATAAGGGAAGAGCACCACGGATCGGAATGTTTAGAGACATACTCCGTATTTAGTTGAAAATATAAGCCTCAAAATACTTTTTGGTATTTTTGTTGATACTAATTACTCTATTAATTATCCATTTAACTATGTCTGTGCATTTCATTTATAAATCATTACAATAAAGTAATAAAAATAGGTGTTATTGCAAACTAGCCTTCTGTACCTCGGATTGTCACGAATTAAATCAGGTGTTTCACAGAAAATTGGTGTTATCAATTAAATCTGGGTTATTGAAGTGCATTATTATGAGAGTTAAATGGTAAAAAGTAGCTAATAATTTTTAAAAATTCATTATTTGGAGCAACGATACGGTATTAACCTGACGATCCGAGGAACACTGCCGATCGGTGGTGCTCTTCCCTTATAATATAGCTCCACAAACCAATTGTGAAGCTAAATTGCATGGAAATAAGCCTGAAACCTCAAACCTAAAATTAAAATCATACTTCTCAATGATCAGAATAAGTGCTTTATTTGAATTTTAAAACACACTGAAGCATACGCAACTTCAGATTTTGCAAAATAATTTATTAAAGCGGATGAAAGTAAATAAATATTGAACTAGAAATTATTTGTTGAAATAAATAAATAAGCTTGTCAAATAAATCAATTTCAAAGCTTATGATTTAATTAATTTGTTATATAAATTCCAATTATCTCAAAAAATCACAACTAAAATATATGACGGGATTTTCATTCTATCTGACTAAGCTTTTGAGCTTTGGCTGATTCATTAGATTTCAAAACTTTTAGAACATTTTATATTGGCGTTTTGATACATTTGACAGGCACTGTGAATTCTGAACGTATGAGGGGGCGTACATTCTAAAAAGGATATTTTATTTCGATTCCCTTTGATATATCTGTGAAAATCGATTCGCCAATTGGGTAATTGTCAACTTTTCCTTTGCTCTCTTCCTCCATTCATTATACCACACATAGTTTGGTTTATGTATCGAACAAAGGGGCACAAAAGTGACATGGTAAATAGTATAAATCAAATGGTAATGTCTCACACAGCTTAATTGGTAACAATATTCGAAATTGCTAAAATTGAGAACGGTGAGAGATAAATTTTGCCCCAAAAACAAGTTAAATGCTTTAGTTATCAACTGGACGTCATTTGATGTGAAAATAACAAAGCATGAAAGAATCAATAATTCTTTATTCCAAAACAAATGAATCAATTTGTTTTTTTGGGCTTTACCCACAAAAACCATTTTCACCACACAAAAAGCACATAAAAAACAATTACCAATAATTACAGTAATATAGTAATTGCATATACAATTCGCCAAATTAAAGGATCTTGCTGTTTATTAATTAAAATTTAAATCGGTGTTGAAATTAAAATATTTTTTGGGAAAAACAGTAGATACTCACCCCTAAAATATTAAAGGGAAGCCAACAAACTGTGAACACAATAACGACGGTCACCATCATTTTTATCATCTGAAAACAAAGGAAAAAAATTATATTAGTTAAAAAAAAGGAAAATTGCACATGTGGGTGAAATTAGTGTCAGGCAGGAAAAAATATTTTCACCATACACCTCTGCAGTGAAAACCTTTTTTTGTCAGAACTTTTCAAAAACAATCATCCCCATCATGAATGCAGTTGAAAGAATATTGCGTCCGCAACATCTAATTTAATTATATTATCACGTGCATGGAAGATATTTAAGTTGGAATGAAGCTTAGAGCATAGATAAAATTTTATTATGAAAAATAGATTCTTTTTTTAATTATATACTCAGCTTTTTCTAAAATATTTTTCAAATCACGAGAATAAAAAATCTTTCATTATAACACTGTGCAACAATTTTGAACTTTTTTTTTGTCCCTGGGTTCTCATGCTATTAGGTGAGATTCTTAACAATCTCACCTACTATAATCCTAACAAAATTTCATGTCCTCCGATCGCGCTCAAACTTGGCCAAAATGTGTTTCGCCACTTCCTGATCACGAATATATGGGGGGCTAAGTTACGTTCCCGGCCGGCCGGCCGGCCGTCCGGCCGGCCGGCCGTCCGGCCGCTCTTTGGAGCTTAATAGCTCCTAAACTAAGAAAGATATCGACTTGCGGTTTTCGGCAAAGGTTAAATATCGTATGAAAATTGCAACATGGTGCATTGACCCCCCACCCCCCACCCCTCCTTCCGCCATTTTGAAGACCCCCCTTTTTTTGTTTTCTCAATAGCTCCGGCCCTATGGCATCGATCGGGCTCAAATTTTAGTATGTTATAGCTGGGCCTTAGAGCTTTCCATCAATACCAAACTTAAGGTCCTCCGACCATCCTGACCCGAGCTATAAGGGTCCAAAAAAATTTTCTTAAAATGGCCATAACTCCGGTTCTAATTGTCAGAATTTAAAAAGTGAGGGCTTTTTGGAAAGCTCTCGTGAAATGCCACTTCCTCTTCTAACATCGCAAGTTCATAAAACCACCGCTAGGGGCGCTATTATTAAAAAGAAATTTTTTAAATCTTATAAGTTAAATAACTCAAAAACTCCTTATGCAATCGGGCTGAAATTTTAGTATGTTGTAGCCGTTGATTATACCTATCAAACAAAAAAAACCTTAAGTCGATCCATAACCCCTGACCCGAGCTATAAGAGGTCAAAGTTCGAACATTGACCGGCCTCTATCTCCGGTTCTAATTAACATATCGACATAAATTTTACCTTTTTGGTTTCGTCTCGATGAGCACTTTTAGATGGAAGTTCAAAAAGTCACTACAGGTGGCGCTGTGATAGCGTCAAAATTCATCGAAATTCAAAGTCACTTTTCTCAAAAACGGCATTGTGCAAGTTAATGAAATTTTAGTATGTTGTAGTCCAGTCTAGGACGTTTCCAAAATGGTGCGTATATGCGCTGTGGTTTCAATAGAACCGGAGATATGAGGGGTCAAAGTTCACAAAATTTAAAAAATCATATCTCCGGTTCTATGTGACCGATTTTGATGAATGAGGGCTTAAACGAAAGATCTCACCAAATACTACAACTTTCTGGAACATTTGAACTTTGTGGGACCAACACCAGGGGCGCCACAGTCGAAAAACTAATTTCAATATCACATAACCTCAATTATCTCGACTGTCGCTAAACCGATTTTGATGATTACTTCAACATAATTGTAGAGCACATTTGTCTCTACATTTCGTCCATACATCATTTTCCACTCAGACTACGCTATCACTCCGATTTTGCCGTTTAAGTGTGAAAAAATTGATTTTTCCAATAATAACGCTTTGAAATCACTCAGATGCCAATTTGACTGCCTCTACTCCACCAAGACACTTAAAATAGGGTTTTAAATGGAAAGTCCCACAGAATACAACAATTCTTTGATATAGTTGAAGTTCAACAAATGACTACTTGGGGCACTCTGATGGATGAAAAAACGAGTTAAGAAACAAAAAACCTCGATTATCTTGGCTTCTGAGTAATCGATGAGATCATGTTCTATGGAAAAATTATAGAGAACATTCTGGTCTACATTTCACCCATATAACACTTTTCTGTCAGTTCATCCAAATCCTTGATATTTTGGTTTAAATACAAAATTTGTATAATTTCACGAATTTTATTCAAGATAACTGAATGGCGTCTCCCAACTTCAGCTCTAAATCGAATTTGCATGCACTCCGAGTTAGCTCACGTTAAGAATCTCACCTACATAAGCCGGTTAGGATTATCTGTCCCTTTTTTCTATTGCTAGGGTCAAATGATTTACGAAAATACTTATCATTTTGATTTCATTTGGATTTTGCGCCTGGAATCTAGGCAAAACCGTTTTTTCCGTTTTTTGATACTTGGGTGCCTATATCTCCGATTCTGCTGAACCGATTTATTTCTCACTATGGAATAATTTGTTCTCCTTTACATGCCCGATAAATCCTCTGAACAGATGAAGTTTGTACAACTGACACCAGGGGCGCTGTAGTCTCATAAATGTCAGAAAACATGGGAAAATCGAACTTTTTAGCAACTTTGATCAAAAATATCTCGAAAACTAGGACTGTCCCTAACAATCTGTTTTGTGGGTTTGATAGAGAATTTAATCAGCTACATTTTTGTCCATGTACAACTTTTCACTCAGATTGTATTTTAACCTCGATATTGAGGTTCAAACGAAAAACGAGCACTCAGCCAACTAAAGAAAAACTTAACTATTTCGCACATTTTAACTTTTTCTTTTCAAGTTTAGATAACCCAGAGTATTATTTTAACTTTTCTTACAATTGTAGGGCTTTATTAATGCTTATTGCATTATAAAATGTGTTTAGATATAATACAAACAAGGTAACTCAAACAATATCTTCAGTAAGATTTCACTGTTATTTCAATCTCAAAAGACTATTACACAAAAGGCATATTAACTGCATATTGCAAAATTTTAAATATTTCAAAGAATATTTGTTGTTAAATTTACGTTTTAGAATCAATAAGTATCTATTTTACCTTTTACATACCAGTTACATATGGAAAACTTTGCAAAAAATCCTTTTTCTAAATTCATTTCTTTTTATAATTCTTTAAAAAAAATTTCCAACATTTATCTACAATCCTACAATTTTAACCTCATAATTACGTGATTTTCGTCGAAATAAATCTAAACATAGTTTTTGAACTTATAATTGTTACTTTATGTATATCACATACGTTAAAGTTTTATACAAGTTTCCAAGTAATAAAATAATATGTAAAAATTTAAAATGTCATATAAAAATCACCATAATATCGATATTTAAGTAATAAATAATATAATAAAAGCTTGTACTGCCTAATTGCGAGGAAAAAAAAACAATAACACTCGAAATTGTGAAGGTTTTATTTAATTGGCTGAATGCTCATTTTTCGTTTGAACCTCAATATCGAGGTTATAAAATAATCTGAGAGAAAAGTTGTACATGGACGAAAATGTAGCTGATTAAATTCTCTATCAAACCCACATAACAGATTGTTAGGGACAGTCCTAGTTTTCGAGATATTTTTGATCAAAGTTGCTAAAAAGTTCGATTTTCCCATGTTTTCTGACATTTATGAGACTACAGCGCCCCTGGTGTCAGTTGTACAAACTTCATCTGTTCAGAAGATTTATCGGGCATGTAAAGGAGACCAAATTATTCCATAGTGAGAAATAAATCGGTTCAGCAGAATCGGAGATATAGGCACCCAAGTATCAAAAAACGGAAAAAACGGTTTTGCCTAAATACCGGGCGCAAAATCCAAATGAAATCAAAATGATAAGTATTTTCGTAAATCATTTGACCCTAGCAATAGAAAAAATAGCATGAGAACCCAGGGACAAAATCATCGTTGCACAGTGTAATAAACTTAAGCTTACTACCATGAGAAGACTAAGAACTTATCCTATCTAGTCTAGATAAAAATGAATCATAAATTTGTCAAAAGTCAATTTTAAAATTAATAAATAAAAGTTTTGTAAAATAATGGATCTCTACAGAACATCATAAATTTTTCAGACTAGGTGTCAATGGCAAATTTTCCAAAATTGAAAATAGTGATATGTTGTACTTTTGCTCTAGGTTTTCAATAAAAACTAATCCCTACTGGATTTATCTGTTATCTAAGCTGAAAGCTCAAAAGTTTAACAGATTCAGTTTTAAACACAGTGTTTAACCCCGAATAGGTTCAAGCTGATTTTCGATTATGTTTATCCAATAAAATTTGGCAGGGAAGAGTTATCCCAAACTGTTGTACACTGAGAGCTTAGGATCATCTATTGTCCTTTTCATGAATATCCTTTACCCAAAGGAGAGTCCTAGGAAAGGATTCAATTTTCTTGACTTCCAATTCTTCTGCACTGAAATCTTTCGAAATTTATCTGTAATTCAAATTCTACAGCATGAAAGTATAGGGCAATATCACATATTTTCCAAACTTTCACAACTTTTTTGGTACATGAATATGTACTGTACACAAATTAACTTCTATTACTTTTATGTGAGTTTTTATATTTCATTATTTTATGATAGTTTTTTTAGGGGGTCCTTAGTAGGGGTCCGGCTCAAACGCTAAAATCCCGAAAGTCAAAATCCTTAAAGCCAAAATCCCGAATGAGCCAAAATTCCGAAAGACAAAATCCCGAAAGACAAAATCCCGAAAGCCAAAATCCCTAAAGCCAAAATCCTGAATGGATCAAAATCCCAAAAGCCAAAATCCCGAACGCCAAAATTCCGAAAGCCAAAATCCCGAAAGCCAAAATCCCTAAAGCCAAAATCCTGAATGGATCAAAATCCCAAAAGCCAAAATCCCGAACGCCAAAATTCCGAAAGCCAAAATCCCGAAAGCCAAAATCCCGAATGAGCCAAGATCCTGAAAGTCAAAATCTTGAAAGCCAAAATCCCGAAAGCCAAAATCCCTAAAACCAAAATCCCGAAAGCCAAAATCCCGAACGCCAAAATCTCAAAAGTCAAAATCCCGAAAGCCAAGATCCTGAAAGTCAAAATCTTGAAAGCCAAAATCCCGAAAGCCAAAATCTCGAAAGCCAAAATCCCGAATGAGCCAAAATCCCGAAAGCCAAAATCCCGAAAGCCAAAATCCCGAAAGCCAAAATACCAAATGGGCCAAAATCTCAAAAGCAAAAATCCCGAATGAGACAAAATCCCGAAAAACAAAATCCCGAAAGCCAAAACCCCGAATGAGCCAAAATCTAGAAAGCCAACCAAAATCCCAAATGGGCCAAAATTCTGAAAGCCAAAATCCCAAATTCTTAAAAGGTCATAGCTACTCCCACGATTGCACCTGCGCTTGCTGGAGGGAAAGAGAATTTTTCTGTGTCTTGGGAAATTATTCTACTCATTATGCTCCATATAATTTCATCCCTTTCAGGATATTGAACATTCGGGATTTTGACTGCCTCCGCCTTAGTAGAATTGGTAAAAGTGTTCAACGAGTCCCCTCCTTTGGAAATGATTGAAGCGTCTGAAGAGACGTATTTCTCATACACATTGTAAACCTAATAAAAATTTTTAAACTGAATATAATGTAAATACAAAGTTCCAGAAACAGCCCGATCATCAAAACAAATAAATAAATAAATATTAAAATAGATTTTAATATTTCACTTTCAAGCATGAAAAATTAACTTTTGTAACAGTATCTTCCGCCAAATTCCAGTTGGAGACAATATCTTAAGAAAAAACACTGGAAAACCTCTGTCTCTTGTTGTATAATTCAGGTATTTAGAACTTAAAGGAAGAAAAACCTAAAACGGAAAGCGGTCTTCAGACCAGAGGCTTAGCTTAATACCCAAATGCCTCAAATTTCAAAAAAAAGCTCCTTCCAGGAAGATTGAGACAGTGAACTAGCTATTAAATTATAATATTATAATGGATCAAGTTCATTAACGTCCTTCATTTTCATCTTTTATGCTAATATGCAAGTGTTTGTAGTAGACTCATAGCAAGAATCATACCTGCCATAAACCGATCTAGACTTATCACTCACCTTCCAATTCTAACAAACAAGAATGATATAAGCAATATTGCCTGAAACTTTCAGGTAGAGAAAATACAACATTTCAAGAATTCAACAATGTTATTTAAGTATATAATAATGTACAAGAATTTACATTATAATTCTTTGTTTTTGAATGAATAGAGAGCAAGAATTTTCTAACAGTCTCCCTACTTATATCCATAAACATGTTCTCAAATCTCATCCGTATGGAAAACTCTGGGATTAAGTAAACATAGTTCTGGTCAACAATGGAATGTAGTTTGGAATTGATTGAAAATTGCGTCTATTCTTTGCATATTTGCTCTGTGATCAAAAGAATTTCTAAATCACTTATTTTTTAATGGGATTTAAATTAAAATTAATTGGTTGAATGAACTCAAGTGTGCGAAAAATACCTGAAGGTACAAGTAGATTATATTTATTCAACTGAAAAAAAGAAGTATGTCTTTCACTAATTTTGCGACTTTTTCTGGATATAAAGTATATTGCATAAAAATTTAATTAAAAATTTAATTTTCCTCCTGAATTATTTCAAGTTTTGGCAGCATCTCTTTCATCGCAAGAAGAATCAACAAAAGAAAAGTCAACAAACCCCGCTCAGAGTGTCTCAACAGAATCAACAATAATATAGTTATGCTTAAGAAAAAAAAAACTTGAGAGATTGATCAAAATTTTCCGACAACTTGTTATTTTTTTGTAGCAAATCCAACAAACTTTGTATAGCATACAACACTAAATTGGCTCCATTGAAGCATAAATTCAGGAATAAATATCAGAAGACATTGAATTAATAAATCACATTGGAAAAATATATATGTATATAAAAAAGCTTTGTAGGTGTCCTAAAATAGAGGAAAAATACAGAGACTTTTAACTTGTTTATATTATGTTTCTTATATTTGAATTAATTCTAAGAAATAGGGGAAGGGTATTAGGCTTCGTACACACTCTAGCTTCAAATACTTTACATTTTTTCTATATTTTTTTTAAAGAATCTGACTTATCAATGGCAATATATATTAATAGCTGGTCTTAAGTTACAAATATCCTACACAGAATATAAAATATTTTGTAAAATTGTTTGTAAATGTTTGTGAATTCCTGTAGGGTCTTACAAAATTCTATAGACATTCATAAAATTTCGTACTTTGTACACCAACATGGTTCGTAAAACGATCACTTGACGAACATTTTTTTGTTTTTCTTACAAACATTTTTTCGTAAATGTTTGTAATCACACAGAAAAATGTACAAAAAGTTCGTCATTTGTTCGTAAAGTTTTTCCAGACAAAGACAAATGTACGAATAAATGTTTGTAAAAGAACAAAAAAAGCTCAATAAGTAATTACGAAAACTGTTTGTGAAAAAACTACAAACATTTTCGAATTTTTTTATGGGTTAGGGTAAGAGCTCATAATTTTGGACAGTTTTTAAATTTGGACACTTTGAGGATAAAATTGGACACTAAAAATAAATTGATTAAAATTATGGATTTTTATTCCAATATTTGATGAATAATGTATTCTATCTAAATATTTGTTCTTTTTGGAAGACTTTAACACTAAATACGTTAAATTTTGAATATGATTTGAGTTAAAATCGCTTTGTTGAAAATTCAGTGTGAGTAATTGCTTACGAGAAATATGACAGAACTTCGTGTTTACTTCTATATTATGACCAGCGCACAATAACTTTTGTTTGTAAACATGTTTTCAAAATTTCCTATGAGAGTGAACAAAATAACTAGATCTAGCCCAAGTAGCAACTTGGAGTAAGATTACCGTTGGATGTATGTATTCTGGATTCCAAAAACGGGTCTTATGACGGTCGTCAGAGAGTCGAATGACGGAAAGTGGGGAATAATATGACGGTAATTACGGAAGTCATTTGGCGTTTTAATAACTCTGAGATTACCCGCCCATGACTAAAATATGACGCCGACTTCCAGTGTCCCTATAAAAAAATTTTCCCCTCACTGGATATATGTGAGGGGAAATTTCACTTATCAAATGGCAAATAGAATTGCTCAATGCTGTGAATCCGCAACGTAGGTGATATTTTCGCGTGTTTTCTCAATAATATTATATTGTGCATTGGGAGCAAGAGCTCCTCCGATGGAAAAGTGTATTGTGATTCATAAAAATACAGTGCCGACAAAAATTAAATGAAAAATAGACAGTGTTTTGCATTTATAAATACATGGACAATTATTTTGAAAAATGAAATTTTGTGATTCAGGAGTTTGCTTCAGTTTCTGGAGTGTTCTGTGATAAGAATTTTGTGTCGCAAAGACCTATTTAGTGAAAATTTAAAAAGATTTTTTTGTATTGTTGCCATCCAATGGGAAAATTTTCTAAATGTCGGATGGCTCATTCAGCAATAGTCGAACGGCAAGAATCTTCGTAAATGTAAGTAGTGAATTAGGGAAAAATTAGAGAAATTTACACAGAACGTAGTAGAAAACGATCGAAAATGTCAAGAATTGTTGAGAAAATAGTGTCTCCGATGGTAGTACACTACAAAGTTGTGAAGTGCACTGAATGTCTTCATTCAAAGTGCGTACGTCGAGTTCGTACCTATACGGTAGAGAAGGTTGTGTAAATGTCTGGATAAACAAAGGAGCATCATCTCTATGAAAGAGATGTAGTGAGAAAAGCGTTAAAAGGCTCCCGGAAAGGCCAGGGAATGCGCGAATCCGCGCGCACTTGGAGTACCGAAGTCAACTCACTTTAATGATTGATATGGAGAGTTTCCGGGCTTTTTGTGACATACTACGGTTCCCTTACATGAACAGGAAGAGGACTTGGTAAGATTGGTTCTTGAAATGGAGAACAATGGGCATCCTATTGAGGCGAATTAGCTGTACAAATTTACAACCAAGTTGTCCAAATTAATAACCAAGTTTTCCGAATTCGAGTCAAATTCACTTCTACATATCAATTCATTTTTAAACGTAGGGTAAGTGTGCCAAATTCCGGCCAACTCGCAATTTCGGCCACATTTTTTGTTCTTCGAATATCCATGATTTTTTAGTTTTTGCGTACTCTAGAGAATATACAATGTAAGAAATAGCAAAAAAAACTGTCGCTTCGACGAGCAAGATGATCTGCAAAAGACATTGAAAGAATTCCGGGAGGGCACGGAACTATGAGAATGAAGGTGGCCGAAATAGGACACCAATTTTATATTTACATTTTTATTTCCTTTAAAAATGATTAAGAATGAATTTAGAGAAAATAAAGACGATAAACAGTTTACAAGATTCCAAGAATCACTCTTTATTAAAAAGCAACAAAAAAATTCAATTTCTAATAAAAATATTACATTTCAAACTTGAGAATTTGGCGGTTGCGTGTAACTACTATGCCAAAATTTGGCACACTTACCCTATTAAGATTAATTTTAGTAAAAACAAAGACAATAAAACATTGCCAAGTTTCTAAACAACTCTTCAAAAAACAAAAAAGAGAGTAACAAAAAAAGTCAATTATTATTGAAAATATCGAACTTCAAACTTGGAACATCGATGCTTATAAGCAGACTGTCCAAAATTAGGAGCCTTTACCCTATGCGATTTACGAATATTTCGTAAGTCTTCAATAGGAATTCACAAACATTTACAGTTTTACGAAATATGTTTTTCTCTACGTAAAAAATAGGTCAGATTCATTGAAGGAATATGGGAAAAATATGAAGAGTTCGAAGCCAGAGTGTGTACGAAGCTTGAAAGTCTTCCCCTACCTATAATTTTCTTTTAATTTTTTTTTTCTTAAAAAGAATCCACCAGCATTGTAAAACGTACAAATTGAGATTATTTTATTTGGCTACTAAGGAAATCTTTCAGGAAATTCAAGCATATTTATTGATTTTTGCTGCAATTTACTCAACAATTGAAACGTTGCAGGTTGCAGGAAAGAATTTATGGAGTCATCTTCAAGAAGAAGAAAAAAAGATACAATTCACCATTGATTTAAAGACTGTAGTGTTTTTCACGTATCTGAAGTAGCACAACAAAAGACTTTTCTGATACTTGCTAGAAGGGTAAATTTTCTACTTCCTGATTCTTAGGGTTTGGAAGAGCAGAAAAATAAGGAAACCGATTGTTTATCGAAGTGGAAGTTAAGTTTTATTGAACGGGGTTCCACTTTAGTCATCAACGAGGAAAATGGTTTTCCGCCTAGGTTTCCGATGGGAAAAATATTAGTGTTAGACCCTTTTTCATTATATACATAATATCAATGATATGATATGACGCTTATGATAGGAAAGAAAGGGGCAAAAACTTCGCGAAGTACACCAATAAAGAAACATATTTGGGAAACTTTAAGTTTAAGTAGCTTTCTTTAATCTGGAAAAAAATCAATGGGCTATCTATCGATGAACTTTATTCTATATCCTTTTAAGGGGACTGCTGGACTGCTTCAATGGTCTTTAATTAACATATTTTATTTCCTGTTTGAGCTCCCTTCATGGAAGGGAACATAATCTTTTTTGAGGGCGTAAAATTTACCGTCAAAACGTCACGGTCAGGATTTCTTTCTTCATGAATTTTCAGTGTTTGCTCTCTTAAAGCCAGAAGCTTATGGGAAATTTGAGCTTACAATCAGTCACAGCACGACAACAATAAATTAACGTAATGTGCTACGCACAATTGATTTTCATGTAATGAATTTTTACGTAAAATGACGTCATTTTCACCGCCCAAATGGATTTTACATATAAGAATAGAATAAATATAGAGGAGCAACAATTAAGTCTCATTGACTTTTCACGCAGATTAATTTTTCACTTCCGAAATCCTCAGATAAGAATATAATAATCTTTTATTACTGGGATGATACTCTGAAAGACATTGTTTGTAATGATGTTTATTAAAAGTTGTGTCAATGAGCTCTCCTTTCATTTATCAAAAAATACCAAGAAATCTATTCAAGAAAATATCCTTTGACAATTTTTCTTTCACATTTATAATTATAGAATTTTTTTAAATCTCCTCCACGCGTCTGCTATCAGATTGCAGGCCACGAGGTTTTAGATATCAGCTATTTGTTTTCAGAGAACCCCTCCCCGACCCATTTATCATCTTAAGCCATGCCCTTGATTTACTTCCCAAAATGATTAATAACTATAATTGAAGACTTAAAATTTAACGAGAAATTGATCCAACAAGCTAAATCACAGAGATATTATATAAATGGAAATATGAAATTCATGGAAGTGGTATGGATTAAGAAGAAAATAATTATACAGAATGATATTTCACATACTATAAATGCGTCATGTTTAACCATTGTCATTAAAATAGGGAAGGAAGATCTATAGGCAATACTGAGATGATGGTAAAAATTCCGACTTGTGCTCCATAAAAATGATTTATTGGGCAAAACGGAAGAATAAATTTTCATTTCGTATCATCGAAAATATTTTAGCTGAAAACTGCATTACAAACCAGCCATTTCATTGCATTCTATCACGAAATTTATTATTTTCATGTATTTATTTTAATTAAATATATAATAAGAAAATAACTTGTATTTGTTTAATTCAAGCGAATTTTATGATTCCAAATGTTAACAAAACATGGTAATAATTCTCTGAACCTTTTCTTAAAAATTTCTTAAGGATGGTATCATTTTCGATCCTATTATTTTCAGGAGTCCTAGCTCTCCCTTAAGGAGAAAATTTCTGAAGGCCTTTTCTCGGAATTAAAAATTTATGAGAATAGTCTGGAAAATTATAAAGATAATTAAGAGATAAAGATATGATTTGTTCTAAGAAAATGTTTTTGAGTTCTTTTTAATAAAAGACAAATTGCATGAATTAATTCCAGTAATTTCTCAATATTCTTAATCTTAATTCAGAGTAATACAATAATAATAATAATTTTATTGTTCTTTTAACATCTACGGCTGCCGCCGACTTCACAAGCAACTTCACCGGACAAGTCGACAAAATCCAAAATAATTAGTCGTATGGGCTATTACATAATTAGTATTACAAAATTCTCTAGAGGTCCTATAAATATTTCTGTCGCTATTGATTTACATTCAATTCAAAGAAAATTAAGGAATTGTGTTAGATAAATGGGGAAAATGTCTAAATAATAAAAATAAATAATCTATTTAAGATTCCTAGGAAAGGAAAAATTACGATGGGTATGGCCTTATAAATAAAAAGTCTTTGATTAATAGTGGGTACAAATGATTGAGAAATAATTTTTATAATAATAAAGTTGGATACAATTTTATTAAAAAAAATTAAATTATTTACTCCCTATGTCCCAAAAAAAATTAAACGTTTGACAAAAAAATTATTCTAAGTTG
This sequence comes from Phlebotomus papatasi, assembly GCF_024763615.1. Taxonomy (NCBI): domain Eukaryota; kingdom Metazoa; phylum Arthropoda; class Insecta; order Diptera; family Psychodidae; genus Phlebotomus; species Phlebotomus papatasi. Next base: position 8,483,491 of record NC_077222.1, on the reverse strand, counting down.
TTTTTTTTTTCAGGAAAAATAATTGAGATATTTTTTTAGGTAAATGTTAAGTGTTGTGCAAATGCATGAACTGAACATATTTGAGATTTTTATCTATAACAAAACAATTCCAAGAAATAATTTCTTAATTCCAAAAATTTTCCCAAATAGGGGAAAGTTCGGCACCTTTGAAATTGGGTTTTTTTTATCTATTTTTAAATAAAATTGGGCCTTATCGTGATATAATTTAGCTGCACAAACAGATTGAGAAGGTAAATTACATTATGATATTACTCAGTTTCATTTAAACATAGGAAAGAAATTCCAATTTCAAAGATGCCACACTTCCCTTTAAGACGTTTTTTTACTATCATCAAGAGAGATGTAAAGTATAAATCCCTATTGATTGACTTGAATAAAATGTTTCTGATTAAACATTGATTTGTGAGCGTCTGTCCGGTGATGTAATGTTGCCTATTCCGGCAACATCCATTGCTTTCCTAAATTTCTTATTCATATTATTTAATTTTTTTCATTTTCTGAGTTCTACAATACCCATAAAAAAAAGGATCGCCTCTATGAAAAAAATGATGTGGAATAGACTTTGGAAGAGTTCAGAAAGGGCGAACTGCTATGGGAATCAGGGCGTAAATTTGGGATAACAAGGCAAACTCTTCAGGTCTTCAGGACAAATTACACTGAAGATTTCAGGACTTGTGGGTCATATATACGTATTAAAGTAAATATTTTGAAACTCGTTCTGGATAACGTTTTGAAATTTTCTATCCGTTGCGTCTCAAAAGGTGGTCACAAACAAGGTGGCCGATATTACACTCAAAGTGGCCGGAATACTACAAAAACCAATATCCATATTATTATTAATTTTTCAATATTTTTGAAAGTAATTTAAAGAAAACAAAGATGATAAACTAATTTTCAAGGTACCATACAACCCTCCCGAAAAGGGAGTATAACAAGAAAAATTTTACTATTTATTAAAAATATTGCATTTCAAACTTAGGACTTCGGTGCTTATTTGCAACTATGCCGAAATTTGGCACACTTACTCTACTTTAAACTAATTTTGCAAGATTTCCTTTAACTTGACGATCGCTACCTCAGTCACCTTACCATTAAAAAAAATATATAAAATTTTAAACGAAAGCAAATCTGTATTAGGGTGAGTGTGCCAAATTTCGGTATAGTTGCATGCAAGCGCCAAAGTTTCAAATTGGAAATGTAATATTAGGTGAGATTCTTAACAATCTCACCTACTATAATCCTAACAAAATTTCATGTCGTCCGATCGACCTCAAACTTGGCCAAAATGTGTTTCGCCACTTCCTGATCACGAATATATGGGGGGCTAAGTTAAGTTCCCGGCCGGCCGGCCGTCCGGCCGCTCTTTGGAGCTTAATAGCTCCTAAACTAAAAAAGATATCGACTTGCGGTTTTCGGCAAAGGTTATATATCGGGTGAAAATTGCAACTTGGTGCATTGACCCCCCACACCCCACCCCTCCTTCCGCCATTTTGAAGACCCCCCTTTTTTTGTTTTCTCAATAGCTCAGCCCCTATGGCATCGATCGGGCTCAAATTTTAGTATGTTATAGCTGGGCCTTAGAGCTTTCCATCAATACCAAACTTAAGGTCCCCCGACCCCCCTGACCTGAGCTATAAGGGTCCAAAAAAAATTCTTAAAATGGCCATAACTCCTGTTCTAATTGTCAGAATTTAAAAAATGAGGGCTTTTTGGAAAGCTCTCGTAAAATGCCACTTCCCCTTCTAACATCGCAAGTTCATAAAACCACCGCTAGGGGCGCTATTATTAAAAAGAAAATTTTTTAATCTTAAAAGTTAAATAACTCAAAAAGTCCTTATGCGATCGGGCTGAAATTTTAGTATGTTGTAGCCGTTGATTATACCTATCAAACAAAAAAAACCTTAAGTCGATCCATAACCCCTGACCCGAGCTATAAGGGGTCAAAGTTCGAACATTGACTGGCCTCTATCTCCGGTTCTAATTAACATAGCGGCCTAAATTTTACCTTTTTGGTTTCGCCTCGATGAGTACTTTCAGATGGAAGTTCAAAAAGTCACCACAGGTGGCGCTGTGATAGCGTCAAAATTCATCGAAATTCAAAGTCATTTTTCTCAAAAACGGCATTGTGCAAGTTAATGAAATTTTAGTATGTTATAGTCCAGTCTAGGACGTTTCCAAAATGGTGCAAATGTGTGCTGTGGTTAAAACAGAACCGGAGATATGAGGGGTCAAAGTTCACAAAATTCAAAAAATCATATCTCCGGTTCTATGTGACCGATTTTGATGAATGAGGGCTTAAACGAAAGATCTCACCAAATGCTACAACTTTCTAGAATATTTGAACTTCGTGGGACCAACACCAGGGGCGCCACAGTCGAAAAACCAATTTCAATATCACATAACCTCAATTATCTCGACTGTCGCTGAACCGATTTTGATGATTACTTCAACATAATTGTAGAGCACATTTGTCTCTACATTTCGTCCATACATCATTTTCCACTCAGACTACGCTATCACTCCGATTTTGCCGTTTAAGTGTGAAAAAATTGATTTTTCCCATAATAACGCTTTGAAATCACTCAGATGCCAATTTGACTGCCTCTACTCCACCAAGACACTTAAAATAGTGTTTTAAATGGAAAGTCCCACAAAATACAATAATTCTTTGATATAGTTGAAGTTCAACAAATGACTACTTGGGGAACTCTGGATGAAAAAACAAGTTAAGAAACAAAAAACCTCGCTTATCTTGGCTTCTGAGTAATCGATGAGATCATGTTCTATAGGAAAATTATAGAGAACATTCTGGTCTACATTTCACCCATATATCACTTTTGTGCCAGTTCATCCAAATCCTTGATATTTTGGTTTAAATACAAAATTTGTATAATTTCACGAATTTGATTCAAGATAACTGAATGGCGTCTCCCAACTTCAGCTCTAAATCGAATTTGCGCATGCACTCCGAGTTAGCTCACGTTAAGAATCTCACCTACATAAGCCGGTTAGGATTATCTGTCCCTTTTTAATACAAAATGATTTTTTTATTTTTTTTCTTAAGGAGTGTTGCTTGGAAACTAGTTGACAATTTATCGTCTTTATTTTATCTAAAATCACTTTTAGTACATTTTAAAATTAACAAAACTGTGAATATAGCTTTGGTCCCTTTTTCGGCCACTTTTATTCTCATACTTCCTTGCCTTTCGGAATTTGTTCCAATGTCTGTTGCACGTTATCTCGTTTGTCGAAATTACATTTTCTGTTTTTTCTTTTGCATTGTATAATCTCTAGAGTATATAAAAACTAAAAATTCATGGAAATTCGAGGAATAAAAAAAGTGGCCGGAATTGCAAGCTGGCCGGAATTTGGCACACTTACTCTAAATGATTTCTAATCTTTCCAAATAATTTGTTAAATTGATTGAAAATCAATCTATGCATTACCTAACTGATGCTTATAAATTCAGTAAACACTCTTCAGGGAAGGCTTTTGAATATCCGATTTAGAGTGAACTTGTATCTGTTACAAAGCTCAGTGACGTGAGTCACATACATATCTCAAAGAGCAATGTAATATTTCTTAAATCGGCTTAGAGTATCATGGATTGGGACGATCAATCTTGTCTCGTGAAAAATGCATAGCAATTACCAATTTAATGTATGGCAAAGCCGGAAATAGAACAGTCAATACAAGTTTGCGAGATCTACCACGCAAAATTCAATTATTTTGATGGTCCCGCGATTCGTGAAGCTCATGATGACAATGGTGTAAAGTGAAGAAAGTGGATTTTACCCAAAATGTTTCACATTCATTCACACCTTAAGAGAATTCTCAATTGGTATGAGGGGAGAGTTGCAAAATACTTCGATTGCCAATGGAGGAGAGAGGAAAATTTCGGGGGTTTTTCATTTTGGTACTGGGTATATTTTAAACCCATGTAAATAATTTGCTTTGAAAAAAAAAACAACTGGTAAAAGACCACAGAAAGTCGTGAGAGTTAATGACATAGAAAATGCTCCATTGAGAACTAGAATCTGACTTTAGAGAGATATTTTTACAGCCATCAGGTTTTGGTTTCTTTCAACAAAGACAAGTCACGCTTCTTTTTCCGTCTTGTTTTACATACCAACATTACATTATATACCCCGGCCTCTGTGGTGTAACATATTAAGATGAAAATTGTACTATACACTCGTAAGAAATGGGAAGCAAGAAATGCACTAGTCTCTAGAGAATTTTATGGGTTAATGACATTCCTGGGCGCTCTCTGTGAATGACTAAATTAGAGATTAGTAATATTCAGGGAATTCTCGTAACAACCAGAAGAGACTTTGTGTTGAAGTTTGGGAACAATACCAAGAGATACAATGTAAACCGCACATGGAAATGAAGGAGACTCCAACTGATAGTATACTATTATATATATATATATATATGGATATTTTGCGATTGTAGCTTGAGGGATGATGCCATCAAACGGAAAATACATTGATTGGATGATGTTTGGCTATTAATGGATGGAAATTGCTTATTATACTCCATGCTGTGTTACTTAAGATAGTCCTCTTCATTTCCTGGGCAAAGAACCAATATTCTTCAAGTATATCACCATACAGACATATTTTAATTGGAGTCTCTATGCTATCTACATGGGTTTTAGTACCGTCAGTAAGCGAAGGGAAATCAGGAAATCTTCTCCCCCTATCATCTAGTATTTCAGGAACAAAATATAAGCATAGCAACATACCAATAATGACGATAATAAAGCTCACGAACTGAACAAGTGAATATATTTTAAAACATATGGACACGTTGAAGTGGAAAAGCGCAAGCATCAACCACCATCATCATCAATTAGAGGCAATCAAATTAAATTGGTAATGGGAAGGCAAATTATTTTAGGGAATTTTCAATTAGAAATCAGCTTCGATCAGGAAATGTCATTTCTCTCACGCTGAAATTTCTTCGGCGCTTTCCCCTGTCTTTTGACTCACTTTCAGTGAGACAAGTGTTCAAAGGATAATTTAGTAAATCACTTATCTCTTTTTGCATAGCTCTTCTTCACTGTTTATTTTCATTGCACGAACTCGCGAATTTTACTTGAAAGACAACACCAAAAGGCGCTAAAAGCTTACTCGAATTCGTTATTGAGAAAAAGGTGTTCTTATTAGTTACATTTTGCAATGTGAAAGAAGTTTGGAACTATAACGCCATTATATTGCTTTATTATTAGTTGTACTAAAACTTTCGTTCACCTTTTGTGTTTATTTTAGAAAACTCACAATTAAAAGTAAGTTTATGAAACTTTCTTTAGAAAGTACTAAATAAATTTAGTACATGTGCTAAATTAAAACTTTCCAGAAATATTATTTTTCCAATGCCTAATATAGTCGAATTCATTTAGTATGCATTTAAAAAGAATTATCAATCCCGTTTAGAATTTTGTAAAACATCTGCAGAATTAGTACACATTTTTGCTAAATAAATATTTCCCTTAAGTTGCTATTCCAATGAAAAAAAAACGAAAGAAAACTTTACCCTCAACATTTTTTTTAGTACATGACGTTCTGAAAAGGAAATCTTACTCCTTATCATTTTTTAGTACATGACTGCTCCCATGTATTTCGGCGTTATCGACTTTTGTTTGTGTTGGTTCCTATCACGATTTTTTTAAGATTTTGAACACGATGAGAACCGGAGAAGACAGTCATCACAGGAACCAAAACAAAAAAATTGACAACGTAAAAACACTTGATAACAGTCATGTCAAAACTGTTCAAAAGAAAGATTTTCCTATATTTTTCCCTGCAATAGCACCATTACTCTCGAAAACACAAATTTTTGATACAAAAAATTATTATCCAGAAACTGTGCTGTATATCAGATAACGCAAAAGCACATGAGAACAATCATGTACTAAAAAAATGTTCAGGAGAAAGACCTTCTTTTATTGGAATATCGCTATTATTGGTATCGCTATTATATTAATTTCATCACATTTGCTTTCAATTTAAAACAGATTTCTTTAAAATAAAAACAATTTTAATGTCAGTTGATTTAGTACAATCCAGTATTAAATGAATATCTTCATCTTTGATTTTTCCTGTATTTGAAATAACTATTTTTATCAATGTATTTTTTTTAAGTTTCTTTGACAAGACACAAAATTTCAAACCTGGCTGGATTTAGTACAGCAATAGTACAATTATTGACATAGTTGAATACGCCACAACCATATTAGTGCTAAATATTAGTGTACTAACACAGCTTTGTTTTTTTTCTTTTTTTTTGTACTAAATGTGTAATTCACTAAAATTCCAGTCTATTTTAAATGGTATTGATTTAGTACTTGTACATGCTAAGTTTTTATCTACTTGTCATTAATATTTTGAGATTAGATCTGTGTTTCTTTATACTGACATTTTCACAAGGTGTAAAATATATTGTACTAAAATTTTATTCAATGTAACGGTTAATTTTCCGCAAAAATATTTTTAAAATTTCCATAATTTCCTTTCAAAAAATCATTTCAATTTAATTCAATTCATAGATTTCTCCTCAATTAATGCTTAGTTAGTCTGCCGCCGACTTACCACGACCGATCTCATTAGGTTACGGCAGAAACCCTGATTCACAGATCATATATGCCAAGATTTATATAGATTTACAATTTTATCAAGTACAATTTTTATCGTGAAAGTGATTGAACAGACTTCTGTTGGCTTGGTACGTAATTCTAATGTTTGTAAACAGAGAGAGACAATCAGGACAAGTAATTCCCAACCCACAAATTTAACCCAAATAGAGACAGGAAAAAATTCCTTACCCATTCTATTGGTTAAAAATTTAGTACAATATATTTAATTCTTGTCAAAGATAAGTAACTAAGATTTAAGGTTAAAATATTAATGTGAAATAGATTAGCACTTATTACAAGCAAGTACTAAATCAATACGATTATTATTTATTTGTTTGAGCAGAATAAATAATAATCGTATAGATTTAGTACTATTTAGTACATTTATTACAATTTAGTACTAGTATGTACTAAGTACTTGTCTACTTCTCAATAATATTTTGACCTTAAATCTCAGTTTTTTCACTTGCCTTTTACAAGATTTGAACTAAATTGTACTAAAAACACTAAAAATGTATTCAATATAATGGTCAATGTACTTCAGAAATATTATTAAAGTTCCCCTAATTTCACGGTTTTATTCCAATAAGCATATGAATTTAGAACAGTCTTGTGCTAAAATTTTATTTAAATTTCCTGATTATTCTTTTTTTTTGCAAATTCAATTATATTATTATTTATTATTATTATTTTTTCGCTCTCCAAAAAATTTACAATGTACAGAGGTTTTTTGACAGAAAAATAAGATGTCCATTCATCGACAAATGTTTAAAAATCGCAACAGTTTACAGAAACATTGATTTCTTTTCTCTCTATTGCGTCCGCTGCCGTCTTACTAACGTGGGACCAACCTCCAAAGGCAAGCGGTGGAAATCGTCTTTCATAAATACAGCACAAAATTTGTTTTTAAGCACAAGGAATCAAATTATAAAACTAAAACATTAAAAATATACAAATGAAAATCAAGTACTAAATTTATCAAGACAAAAAGCCCTGTCCAAATTGTACCATTGTCCAACTTGTACCACTGACTGTCCAACTTGTACCACTTTACCCTATAATATACATGAAACAATGTATTAATTTCTTGCTCTCACTGACTTATTGTACTAAGTACCTGCGACAGGTTTATGTACTTATAAGGTAAAGTACTTTCACTCGATCGGGTTCCTCCATTCGACCGGTGGGTCCATTTATGAATGTTTGATGGTTAATTTCGTCAATTTATATGAATTTGTCACTGGTTCGTATTATTCATGGAATAATTGACCTATTAATGTTAGATCATACGCTAAATATTATAGGAAATATAAATAAATTGAATAAATAAATCTACCGGTCGAGACGAGGAACCTGTCGAGCGAAGGCACTTTACCTTACATCTTCCTTGAAATAAATTTGCAAATTATGTAGAGTCGAAGAAACACCTCATCGTCAGGAGACCCCTATTGACACTTTCGTCAAAAATTTATTTTATGTATCTAATAAAATGTAAGTAATATGTCATTTTTCATTCATTTACGTCTTTACAAATAGTACAAATTAGGGTGTTAATAGGTCCTGACACGAGTTCTTAAAGTGTCAGTAGGTGTTCCCTTCACCCTATTCCTTTCTCAAGTAACTTTTTATTCACTTATTTAATAAATATTCCAAATTTTTATTCTCAGTTTTCCACGTTTTTCAGAAATAAATTCCATCCTGCATTTAATTTAGTACAGACATGTACTAAAGGACTATATACTTCTATAGCTTCTTCAATTAATATTTTGCATATAAATATTTCTTTGTAAATATTTCATAGCCTTGTAAAAACTTCAAAAGTTTATTGAATTGGTTTTAGCACATGCCTGTGCTAAATTTATATCACCAGCGTCAATGTTTTTCATCAAAGCGTAAATACATTCAGTGTAATAGCTCTATTGGCATATCGTGATCAGAGCTAAAAGTTAAAAGGACTGCCCCATAAATAATTACATCTTTGGGGTTTTTTCCATTTCGTGCAAAAGTCAGCAGTACTTTTACTTTCGTTCCACCTTCTTTTTTTATTTCTTATTGAAGAAGATCTTGATCGCAAAAGGTGATGTCGTCAATGAGATTTAACTGTAGTGAATCTTTTTATTGAAAAAAGAAGAAAAATTTCTCTTGGCATTATCTCTCTCCCACCTGCTATGTATTAAAATCACTTTTGAATTTAATATGAATAAGCTAGCAATTCTCACAATTTCATTTCATATTACCACTCTGGCTGTGGCAAAGATGTCAGGAGAGAGAAGACTCATTTACACACTCCCACGCTATCAATTTTTTTATTCACATCAATAATAGACTTTAAGTATAAGATCAATGCTATTGCTATTAGCGATATTTCGCTATCGATATCTCTCCGGCACAATATTAATATGTATGGTATGGTAATTTTGTAGTAAAATGTGTACAATATAGAGTTAAAGGAATCTATCATGACCTTGAAATGGAAAGTTATGATAATTGAATTGTTTGTTGAGTTTTTTGGTTATTAGTGATACTCTCTTCGAAAATTATGGATGAGCCACTTCTTGTAAATTTAAGAGAGATATTTCCATAAATTTTCCACGGATATTAGGAAAAAAAAATATTGCTATTGTATGGTTGTTTTTGTCACCAATTTTTTTCAACTAATGGAACTCTCGCCATCAGCTTCAAAGGAAAGGTCTTTTTTCCCTTGGACTAGTGAGGGGATCTCCTCCATCCCAGCAATTTCCTGATTTTTATCCAATTTCGCGCCTTTTTGTCCTTTTTTTTATTGAGTTATATATCTTTTTTTTATAATTTTGTGTTTTTTTGTTGGCACTTCAAAACAACTGATGGCGAAAATAATGCACACTCATATATATTTTGTGTTATATAGCACAATTTGCCATACTTTCACTTGGCTTCAACAATTCACAATATATATATATATGTAAAAAAAAACCCGTGGAGCATCATTATCAGCACCATCATCTTAACATCATCAGGCCCCCTCGATTTACACAAGGCAGGGAGAACGACTATTCAAAAACGAGCTTCATTAGTTTAGTTGCGCGAATATTAATTGCGAGATTTTTGTGTCGAAATGATGATGTTAATGAACTATAGACGGAAGATTCGTATACGGATGAAATTTTCGACTATGGGAAAAGCGGAAGAGAGTGTTATGTGGCCTGAGCACATATGCTTCTGGTACATAGCATGATGCATGTCATGTTTAAAAAAAAAGAATGGTCGAATTTCGGTCTCTTGCAAAAATTGGAATACAATACCCAACATCTTCTGGGACAAGTCGCTTTCCTTTTTACTTAAGGCAACAAAAAAATAATGCCCAGTGAGCCAAGCAGAGAGATTAAACTTGTAGTGTTTTTTTTTTTAATTTTGTCACCGTTTTATTGCAAAATTCGTAGGTACACAAATTCGTTATTAACTAAGAAGGGAAAAAATATTTACAACAGTTTTCTTTTCTCATTTCTTCATACTTAAAAGAGTTTTAGGACTAGCTAGAATTGTCGTAATCGTTTTTAATATGGCCCGCCAGATGATTTACCGGGTGGTCCATATGATGAAGATGGGCCCGAGCTACCATGTCCGGATGAGAGATCACCACCAGATCCTGAGGACAGATCACCATGTCCTCCACCAAGTCCACCATGTCCTCCACCGAGTCCTCCACCGAGTCCACCACCAAGTCCACCTCCGAGTCCACCACCGAGTCCACCGAGATCGAGACCACCTCCATGACCACCAGCTCCACCAGCTCCGAATCCACCACCAACGGATTCCTTCTGTGTCTTGTACTTGATGAAGTAGACCTCGGGTTTGCTGGGTTGCGTGGGAGCGGCAGTTGGAATAACAATATCGGGCTGTTCGTCGGGTTTCTTGACAAGAACGTAAACCAGGGTCTTTTCCTCGTTCTGTGGCTGAACGGGGATGACTGGTGCCTGGTATGAAGGAGGAGATGGTGCCTTAATGAAGATGATCTTGTAGTGCTTCTGGGCCTGTCCAACAGGAATGTGTTTCTGTGGGCGGAATTCTTCCTGTTCTGGTGGTGGGACATGCACATAGATGTGTTTCTGAACAACAGCTGAACCACCGCTGTATCCTCCGGATCCACCAAATCCACCACCGAATCCGGATCCACCACCAAATCCAGAGCCTCCTACAATAATACCAAACAAACAACATCTTTAGATACTTTTCTTCAAGGCTCAAGAACAAGAACACAAATTTCCCGGTTAAATCCACACGAGTTTCACTTTCAACCACCCCTTTTAAGGGTTTTGTAATCCAAATAGTGCACACTGTTTCATTTTCATTTTATCAAACTTTTCTCTTTCTTTTTTTTTTGTCACACACCTCCTAATCCATGAGACAATCCACCTCCGAAACTTCCGCCTAATCCTGATCCACCACCAAATCCACCACCACTGTGTCCGCCAGATCCGAAGCCTCCGCCACCGAGGAGTCCTCCGCCCCCATGTCCTCCAGATGGACGATTGTAGTTATATCCACTTGGGGGTTCGGGTCTGGCCGCGGCGAGTGCCAAACAAGATAGTAATACAAAAGCTCTCATATTCGGTATTATTTTTGAGCAATCCTAGCAGTTGACTGACGATCTCAAGACCCGCGATTCAATTTATATATCGCAACGAGAAAGCCCAATACCCTGATGGTTGTCTTACCTGGCCAAACATGAGACAGCATTCACCGCGAAGCGGGAATTTTTGGAGGGGACTTTCTTCTTTTCAGAGGTATCTCTCTTAGCTACATCTTCTTTTTTACCATCCGCACTGCATTTCGAAGCCACTCACACAGCCTTACATCATATTGGCTTGGTACCATCTCTCTGGGTAGAGGAGATAGGTATCTTCCTCTTTTCCTCGTTTTCGTCTACACTGAGAGAAAGGCCACGAGGAGTTGTGCTTTGAAATAAGTCTTATTGAAACACTTTACGCCCTCAATACTCACAGTAGATCACAATTGCACTCTTGATTTAGAACCATCTTAAAAATTTGATTTTTTAAAAAAATATTTTACACTGTTTTATTTAAAAAAAAAAAAAGTAATGATAGGCCTTCAGGCTTTGCTTACACTCTGGCTACGAACACTTTTTATTTTTCCTACTTTTTAAGGATTCTTTTATAAGAAAAAAAATTGAAAAAAAAATATTTATAGATAGGGGAAGGCTTTCGACCTTCGCACACACTCTGGCTTCGAACATTTAATTTTTCTCATATTCCTTTATTATATTTGACCTCTTTTTTCAGGAAATCTGTGCCATAAGGCTTGCTATTAAAATACAGTGGCGTCCAAAATAATAGAATCAGCTCCGCAAAGACCACTATTTTACCTTTAGCATTTTTGTTTATTCCAATTTGTTGAAATAATTTTGATATAGAAATGTTCAAATAATTACCTTACGTCAAATAAGTATTGTTTTGGCTGCTAAAGATCTCTCTTTTTCACAGAATAGATCAACACAGTAGACTCTCTCTCAATCGGGCATACGGGGCAAAATGTCATCCTAATTATTGAGAGATTTGAGCATCAAAATCATAATAAATTCCACAAAAAGCGCTCAAATTTTAAGAATCACGATGAAACAAGGGGAAATAAAGCTAATTTGAACAAATTTGCTTTGAAATCAAACGTGAAAATCGTCAACAAAATTTTACGCCCGATTGAAAAAAAGCCGATTGAGCGAGAGTCTACTGTAGTGAAATTTTATTTGAACAACACGATAGGACCACTTTCATTAAAATTAAAGAATGTGGTCTATACATTGAATAAGTTTAAATAAAGCCATATTTACAAACCATAAATGACAGTTTTCCAATTTTTTGGCCGAATTGAATTTCAGCCAAAAACGATTCTAATAATTTGAAGATTCCTACTTCAGAATTATATCATCAAATAAGGATAAAAAGTACAAAAGATAAAAAATATAAGCTTTGCAAAGTGATTCTATTATTTTGGCCGCCACTGTATATTACCATTAGCTGATATTTTTTAATACAGGAATAGGGGAAGTGGGGCACATTTAAAAGTGAGGCTCCTTTGAAATTGGAATTTTTCACCTATGTTTAAGTGGAACTGAGCCATATCATAATGTAATTTAACTTCTCAATCTGTTTGTGCAGCTAAATTGTATCATGATAAGGCTTAATTTTATTTAAAAATAGGTGAAAAATCCAAATTTCAAAGGTCCTCCGCTTTCAAAGATGTCCCACTTCCAGCAAAGCCTAAAAGCCTAAAAGCAGTTTTTAAACTTTATGTATTGCTTCAAAAATAAACCCTCGCTAATTCGGTTCTTTTAAGATCGGGCAGCAGATACTAAAAAAAAATTATTGACAGTTTTCACATTTGATTGTGATTATGAAAGGAAGTAATTCTCAAAGCTATGATTTTCTTAGTTGCGTTGTGCTGTGAATTTTAAGCTTAGCAAATGCCCGGTGTATGCTAAAATAAAACACACAAGTAATTTTTTTTATTTAAAAGTATGTTTTGTGAGGAAATACACAAAATAAACGTTTTACTAAAAAAAAGACACTTTTTCTGAGTGTAGCCATAGCAATCTTGATCATATAAGAACTAAGGAAAACCCCAGCGAACACCAAGTGCCATAATAACTCAGCAAAATTAAGGTATGATTTTTTAGCTCCTGGTATTCACTGTGATAAACAAAATGTCTTAATTCAAAAGTAATAAACAAATTAACAAGCTTCTAAATTCCTCACTGAGAAAATCTGAAAAAGTTAAAATAACATTCCGGAAATGTTAATTTTACCCTGCATTATTGATCCGATATCGGTGTAAATAGTACCCTTTTTAGGTGTATTAGGGGTTAAATTCATCCTTTTTCATGTTAATTTTACACTTAAAAAGGTGTAAAATTAACATTAAAAAATGTTAATATATATCACCTAAAAAGTGTTAAAGTTACGAGGAAAAAAAGTTAATCGCACCCCCTTTTTCTCAGTGCTCTTTTCAATGTGCGTTAGATTAAATTATTACTGAAATATTATTTAAAATTAAAACGAAATGAACGCAATTTTTATAAAATGTGATTTCTCATATTTTTTATTAACTTACGTACTTAGAAAATGGTTAAAAAGTAATGTTAGTGGATAAAAGCGGCATGAAATTAATATATCATCAATAAAAATTTAAATTTTCAATTTTTTAATATTTTTTTTTAAACATTTTACTAACTATTACTTTCAATAAAATTCAGTAGTCTCAAATGAAATGAAAGTATTAAAGGTGTGAACAGAACACCTGTTTCAAAACTCAATACTGTTTACTTTAATACACGACTATATCTTCAACACTTATCGAGCTTAAAGTTCAAATTTATCTGACTAAATGCTGCACCACTACTTTTTTTCTAATGTAAAATGGTTAAAATATGAAATTGTCAGTAAATTTTCAATTTTTAGTATCAGTAGAAAATATTTTTATTTATAAAATTGATATCTTATATCGTTAAAAATACTCTGATAATTGCATTTTTTAAAAAAAAAATTAACTGCTCGAACTCCACGAGAGAACAGTTTCTACAATCCATTTTTTTCAAATTCTTACGATTCTGTCTGCTAAATGGCACAAGATATTGACTTCCGGTCTTCAGTGACCCCCCTACACAAGTCAACATTCTCTGGCATACTAACTTGCCCAAATAATTTATTGAAGTCATTATTCTTTATTTGGAAGTTAATTCAGCAAAGATAGTGCCTTTTCTTTGAAAATTCTTGACAAATACAATACAAAGATGAGTTTTTCAAGAAAATTTGTCTAGTTTGTAGCCAATTTTTTTCAAAAATCATATCCAATTGAAGGTATTTTGTATCAAAAATCTTATGTCAATTTTTGACAGAATTTTTGAGAGAAAGTAAGATGATTCGAGAACGTTTTTCATAAAATTTTCTTGTTTCCAAATAAATATACAATCAATTGTTGTGACCAAGTGAGAACACCTCAAGAACACACAGATGATGTATCTTTCGGCAATTTCCAGGGAAAAATAGAGGAAATATTCCTTTAAAGCTGGGTTTAATTGAACTTAAATAAATTTATGGGGATTTATAATTTCAGCAAACCAATTTTTTTATTATTGTGTACCTGTACTGCATTTTGTCCATAATTCAAATTTTGAAAATATTTAATTTTATGAGACAATAAGGCACTACACATTGAAAGCAATCTCCGTCAAAAATGTAATTTCCGCCAAAAAAGTAATTTATGATTTAAAAAAATTGCTCCCAATCTGTAGAGGCCTTAACACAACAATTGCATTATCAAAATTTTTAATAAAAAAAATCGAAAATGATCAAATTTTATACTTTTTACATATCTACTTTTAAAATCGTGAGCGAATTTTTATCATGTTTGATAAATTAGACAAAATATGCCTTAAAACATGCTTGACAATCCCAAAAAATGGAATTAACGCAATGATGGCGATGACCCCTTTGACAATAAATTCCAATAGAAGGAAAAAGGGACAGATAATCCTAACTGGCTTATGTAGGTGAGATTCTTAAAGTGAGGTCGGAATGCATGCAAATTCGATTTAGAGCTGAAGTTGGGGGACGCCATTTAGTTATCTTGAATCAAATTCGTGAAATTATACAAATTTTGTATTAAAACCAAAATATCAAGGAATTGGATGGACTGACAGAAAAGTGATATATGGGTGAATCGTAGACCAGAATGTTCTTTATAATTTTCCCATAGAACATGATCTCATCGATTACTCAGAAGCCGAGACAAGCGCGGTTTTTTGTTTCTCAAATCGTTTTTTCACCCAGAGCGCCCCAAGTGTTCATTTTTTGAACTTCAACTATATCCAAAGAATTGCTGTATTTTGTGAGACTTTCCATTTAAAACCTTTTTTAACCTTTAAACTGTTTGTTCAGGGAACAAGGATCCTTACACTGAGAAAAAAAGGGTTGCGATTAACTTTTTCCTCATAATTTTAACACTTTATAGGTGTAAAAATATATCAAAATTTTTTAATGTTAATTTTACACCCTTTTAAGGGCAACTTTAACCCCTAATACACCTAAAAAGCATAATATTTACACCGATTTCGGATCAATACTTCATGGTAAAATAAATATTTCCGGAATGTTATTTTAACTTTTTCGGATTTCTCTCACTCAGTGTATACTATCTATAAATTCGTATAGATCTTGTCCCTCTTGTCTTCTGAAGTCTAATATCTTATTAAAAACATCGCAGTGTTTACAACTGCTCCGTGCTTACTACTGCACTAGTTTATATGTTTATAATAAAAATATAATAATGCTGGCACAACATTCCATGAAGGAACAATGCCTTCCGCAATGGGATTTCTAGACATGCATTATTATTTTTTCTTGTACGGGATGAGGTTGTCAGTCCTATGCCCGTGGAATCAAGTGCAGTGAAGCTCACAATCCGAACACCTTTAACGCCAGAAAAAATCCTGGTGACCTAGAGGGGATTCGAACCCGGGACACTTGCATCATAGAGCGAGTGCTCTACCACTTGACCCATTGAAGCCCATTGAACTAGTTTCCCTTGCTAAAATTTTTATTATTCGTATTTTTGTATTGTGTTTTTAAATAAATAATTCAATATTAAGTGAATCGGAACGAGGATGGAGATAGCTAGCATTTAATGGGCAATATCTTTCGGGGATCTCAGTGGCGCAATAGGCAAGATCTTGAGCGGATGAGATCTCTGACTTGACTCTCAAAGTTGAGAGTTCGAGTCCCGCCCTCGTATAATGCAACTCTGGGAACATGGAAGAAGTAGGGGAAAGTTCCCGTGCTTGATACCATTGGAAGTTTCGTAATGACTAAATTTTCTATGTTTTACAATATATATGTGACTCATCGCAACCCTATATTAAAAACTATGGAAAAGTGGCCAGTTTTTAAAATATATTGCGGAGTCACGTTTATTGAGAAACATAGGAAAAATTTAGTCATTACGAAGCTTCCAATGGTATCAAGCATGGGCACTTTCCCCTATCTACACTGCGAGTAAGGCGCTCCTGGGCGGTCTACAAAGTGGACTTAGCGGATTCTTCCACCACGGAATACAACAGCAAACATGATTACATTGTAACAAAGTATTCCGATACAATTAATAATAATGTTTTTGGTTCTTGGAAAGAAATAACTGCAGGGCTTCGTGTTATGACGACACACATTTTGGTGTTGTCAGTAACACTCACCTTTCTCTCAGTGTACTTGGTGTCTCCCCCAACCCAGGAGACCCCCCATCTCACCTGGGTATAGAGATGGCTGGGCCAGTTGTAGACAAAGACGCGAAATTCTCACAGATTCAGTGTTAAAGAATACATATCATCTTGCGCTGCCTCCGAGCATTTCTCCATCCCATGTGCATGTGGATGAACAATTCAACTGTCCATTTACACATAGATGAGAGAAAGAGGCAGAGAAATTAAGTAAATAATAAATGTGACTTGGAGCCAAAAAAAAGCATATTCAGACAGCATGAATTAATTTATTTGCGCCTTTTCCTCGCGATATGTGCAAAAATTTTCTCATCTCCTCAAGAGCCGACAATTCGGTACATTTACCTCAATTTTAATGGACTCTAGGCCACCAAAAACCTATTTCTAGTACTAATGGCTTAACTTTGTGGCCAGTTCCATTGTATAGGCCAATTGTTACATGAGGTATTCTCCCTCGCGCCATTTATTCTAAACACTTTCTCTTTTGTTCCCAACAACAAACACAAATAATTCACCATTATAAATTTCGCATCATCACATCTGAATTTTTTGTTGACGATCGTTAGACTGGTCAAAAACACCGTATATATATATGTAACTATCAAAATCCAATCCTTTTCTTCCATCAAATTGAAAAATTGTAATCTTACTTCCAAGTGAAAGATCTTTTAATTAAATTTAAATATTCAACACTCAAATAAAACAGTGAATAAATGGATTTTTGGAGTCATGATGAAAAATTAATTGGTGTATTTCGGTATATTTGCAAATTACATAAACTATTAGTTCCTCATCATATCAAAATTTATACAAATTAACTTGGTCAGAAAAAAAAATCTTGAACATCCCATCTGTATTTCGTAACATTGTGTTTTTTTGATTGATGCCTATTTCTCTTACTCATCTCATATATGTATAAAACATGTATTAAATAAGTGTTGGACACTGATCATTATAGTCACACAAATTTAAGACTTTTTTTTCCATCCACCCAAAATTTTCACACAGTCTGTTATTATGTTTCGGGTATTTTGCAATATGTGGAAGAAAACCCCAGAGGTTTATCCATAAGATACCTTACAACTGAGCCGAAAAAAAATCCCATCAAATCGATATTTTTTTACTGTGCACAAATTGATTGGAGTTCAGGAAAAATTGAGTGGGCAAAATTCAATTACACAAGGCATTGATTGAGGGAGCCAAAAATTGTACATATGACCGATGAAATGGATGTATTCTTGGATGAATCTTGACCAACAATCCTCAAGTTTCACTCAAACGAACAAAAGGAGGGACTACAAAAAGTCTCAACTTCTTTTTTTTTCTCTTAAGTCGTCCCCCCTATCTATTATTGCATACTTGGCAAAAATTTTTCGAGGATTATTGTGCAAATGCGAAACAAATTGCCAAGATACTGGATATTTCATTTCACACAAAGTCTGAGTGTTTTTCATGCAGCAAAATATAACTCGTTTATTGAATTTGTGTCAATGTCGCATAAGAAGATTGCCATCATCCATATCTCTAACGGAAATAATTAGAGAAGCATAATCCAGAGGTATTTTCTCCTTAAGGAGGATAGATATTGAATTAACTCTTTCTTAACTCCCGGGAGATATGGAGTCCAAGGTCTCATCCTTGGAGCATCCTTTAGTCACATTTATCCCTTCGATAATGTGGAAGAAGGTTTGGCATAATCAAAATACTTATGGAAAATGAGATCCTATTGTTAATCAACAATACATCCTGCTTACATCAAGGGGAAGGATTTAATATATTTACATCAAGTCGATACTAATTCAATTAAGCGTAACCTAGGAGTTCTTCTTTCTTCTTCCCTGTGCAAGGGTCACATGGGCCTGTTTAGTCAAAGAACAGGAAGATATCACAGAACCCGGCCATCAGACCTCAGACCTTTGACTTTTAACTAAGGGAAGGCTTTCAGGCTTTGCACATACAGTATCGGCCAAAAGAGATTATAATTTTAAGAAAAAGAAAATAATGCCCTAGACACACTTACAACTTAAGCCGAGAGACGACTTAGCGGAAAATAATGGAAATGTAATTTCAGCATTATTTCTAATATAATTACCGGGGGGTGACATTATCTCTGAAAAATGCAACCGATTTTAGTGTAAATTTTTCTATGTTTTCGTACACATTTCACAAGATATCTCCACAATTACGTAGGTTGCCAATTTGGGGTTTTCGGTTGCCTTTTCGTTACTAAATTGGCTTTTATTTTGCATTTATATTTTTTTCTAATTCATTCTACAGTGGCAGAGAACAGATAATAAATCCAAAAGTTTTTTCAGCGCGCTGAAACATATGGGAAACATAGGAAATGTCATGCCCCTGATAATTACGCTAAGCCGTCTCTCGGCTAATCCTCAGGTCTGTCAAGGCCCTAATATACAAAAATCTCAAGAAGATTAAAAAAAATCTAGTGGTGATGTATGATAAGCAGATGTTAGACGTTTCCCAATTATTTAAAAATTCTAAATTGAGTGAGTAGAGATAGATAAAAATTGTTAAAAATTATTCTGAAAACACAATAAAACATTTCCCAGCCCACTGAGGAAGACCCATACCAAGGGTTGAAAGCTTTGGAGCAAGATTTTGAGTTTTGGTTGAGGAAAAAGCTGCCCCTGACGAACACCGCCAAAAGTTTCTTGACAATTACTTTTTTCAATTTTTTCTTTTCGCAAATCAATTGCCTGTATTCCATAGGGTAAGTGTACCAAATTTCGGCCAGCTTGCAATTCCGGCCACATATTGTTTTACTCAAATTTCCATAAATTTTTAATTTTTGCGTACTCTAGATATTATACAATGTAAAATAAAAATAAGAAAAAATATACATTCGACGAGCAAGATAATCTGATAAAGGCATAGGAAGAACCCCGGAAGGAGAAATATAAAAATGAAGGTGGCCGGAATAGGCCACCAATGCTATGTCTACATTTTTATTCATTTTAAAATGTATTAAGAATGATTTTATAGAAAATAAAGATGAAAAGCTGTCTTTAAGGTTCCAGGCAACACTCCTTATAAAAAAAAGTAACAAAAAATTCAATTTGTATTAAAAATATTACATTCCAAACTTGAGACTTTGACGCTTGCAAGCAACTATACCGAAATTTGGTACACTTACCATATATGTTATTCATGTGTTTCAAAGAAATTAGTTAATTTTATTTCATATCAACAATAATTCTTTTACAAAAAGAAAAGGAAAAGATAAAGGGTTAAAATGAGTTATTTCCACCATTTTGAATACGTTTTTCAAAGTTGTCAAGAAACTTTTGGCCGATGAAAAATAATCAACTTTTAAAAAAGAATTATTTTTGGCATGAAATAAGATAAGATTTTGCCAGGGGTCAGTTCTCCATTTCTGATTACCGATGCATTCAGGTCACAATTGGGTCCCTTATTACTCCCCATATCTATTCTATCTTATCCCCCGATACGGGTAGCCGCCTTATATCACAGCTCTGTATGCTTACCAGTGCCGCTGCTATATCACAGCAGCCTATTTCGGTGTGTGTTTGGATCAGTGACAGTGAATATTTATATCGACTGAAGTAGGGGAGACTGGGGCAAATCTTGTCAAAACGCATATTTAATTCTTTCACGAGCTCTGAGAAAACTTAAAGGTTTTATAATAAGCATATTCTTATAGGAAATTTACTACTCTGCAAGATAAGATTTTGCGCCAAGGGTCAGTTCTCCATTTCTGCTTACCGATGCATCCAGGTCACAATTGGGTCCCTTATTACTCCCCAGTCCTATTCTATCTTATCCCCCGATACGGGTAGCCGCTCAACATCACAGCTCTGTGGGCAATCAGTGCCGCTGCTATATCACAGCAGTCTATCTCGGTGTGTCTTTGGATAAGTGACAGTGAATATTTATATCGACTGAAGTACCACTTTCATATCGAAACTCGTTTTTCTACCAGCCTCTATTGTTTTTAAGCGGTTCACTTTTTTTTCCTAATGTGCACCATTGGCATTACTATTCATTCATTCACTGGACGAATTCAAAGCCGATATGGTATGAGAAATCTTTTTCTGCTGGTGCTCAGCTTTGAACCCGAGACCTCACGGTCATAGAGACACTACTCCATCCACTGATCTACTTGAGGCTTAGGCATGAAATAAAATGTTTCTTTTTTTTTGAAACACATAAATAACATCTACGGATTATGCCCAACGCACAATAACTTTTGTTTGTTAACATGTTTTCAAAATTCCCTATGAGCGAGAGCGAGATAACTTGATCTCGGTATTCATTCGCTCTTATTGAAATATCAAAAACATGTTTACAAAACAAAAGTTATTGTGCACTGGGCATTACAGGCAACTCATTTCCAAAAAGAAAAAGTTGAAAGAGTAGTATTTTCTATCATTTTTTCCAAAACATCTGAATAGGATGGGTATAGTCCAATGTAACATAATGTGCAGAGGATGAAATCAAACTGAGGAGACCGTCACTCACTATGTGTGTGTGACTGCCCCAACTTATACAACATAAGACGAGTGCTGCTAGGTAAAGCGGTGCTGTCTGATGAAGACCTATCAAGATTGAAGCCGCCCTGTTTAATGGAATTTATCCGAAAAACGGGCAGGCTTGAATCATTTTGCCCTTAGCCGGGATTAATTTAATCGGGGATGTATAATGGACCCAAAAGGAGACCTGGGTGCAGCGGTTCCGCGAGGAACCGCCCCCACTGTAATATAAAAAAAAACAGTTTTTCCATGTGATTTCTCGAATATTGCCTTGTCAAGAAACTTTTGGCCGGTACTGTAGGTACTGTGGCTTCGAACACTGCATTTCCCCCCATTCCTTTAATGAATTCGACCTATATAGCTATAATATCTAATTCGGAAAACATAATTCCACCCTAGTTGCAACTACGTATTTGGTGCTCTCATGAATTATAGCCCTATTGTGAAAAATCACTTTATTATCAACAAAAGAATTGTGAAATCGCAATAAAATGTCCACAATTTCATTGGATAATGTGAGTCATAATTCAAGTCACTTAATCTCAGCTTTCTTTCAAAAAGCTCACTGTTTTGATCCAAAACATGATCAATTTGATGACACATTTTAAAAAAACCCCGATGAGTCAACTTTTTCTCCAGTGATTATATTATATAATTTTTACAAGTGAAATTTTTGAGAAATTATGCCTTAAGATGGCATAATAAGTTCAAGTGCTCTTTCGAACACTTAAATCACTTCACTTGCTTGTTGTTTGGATATTTGAGAAACATGCGAATGGGGTTAAATCTCTAGTCTGAAGAGGTCACAAGCTAATTAGGCCTTAACACTTTTGGCTTCTATATTCCTCGTCAGAAATATTTATAATGAACTTAACTATTTAAATACTTCCTGTATAAAAGGTCTAGTAGTATAATAAATAAGCTGAATATTCAATTGAAGTCCGGGGTACTTTTAAATATCATCCTGATTTCTTAAGATATCTGAAGACTTTTTTTAAAATTGTTTTTAGCAGTTTTTTACTTTCAAAAACACTATTTTTGATCAAATCATTCAAAATAAGATAGTATAATTGCTATCAATTTCCTGAAAGCCCTATTTGCAATAAAGCCTTATTTGTAGCCTTATTACTTGACCTATTTTTTCATGAAATGTGTCACTTATGACTAGCTTATTAATGTATTGCCACTAGATTAGATTCATTAAAGGAATATGGAATAAATATAAAGTGTTCGAAACCAGAATGTTTGCTAAGCCTGAAAGCTTTTCCCTAAATAGCAAGCTAGAGAACGTAATATTTTTTTTTATTAAACTTTAATTTTCAATTAATCTGTAATAAATTAATCGTAAAAATTTCTAAGACCTTTCCAACTATACCCACATTTTTGCAAACGGCAGGTTCATTAGCTCACAATTAACGTAAAATATCCCCTTTAAGAAAAAAAGTACCCAAATTTTCAACATTTTTATTTTTAAGATGTAGCCTATATTACCTGTGATATATACATATTTAAGTATCTTAGAAATTGAAGGTTTTTATGCGCTAAACCGACAAATTTCCTCACTAGGAAATACATAATACTCAATGTTGATTTAGAAATATAATTACTCTTGTGGTGCACTCGGGCGGAAATGACAATATCTGAATTTAGGAATCCCGCTTACGATAGACCGCATCGTTCTTAGAATGCTTTCACTGTTATTATAAATTTTGTCGAGGAATAGAAGTTTATTTAACAAAATCTCGTGCGAAAGCTTTTGAGAACTGCTTCGAGATATAAATGACAGTAATTGAAGGTTTAAGGGAAAGTAGTGCAGTTTAAACTCGATGAAAAAATATGCAATATTTCATTTGAATAATGAAATTTAAAAATTAATTTTTTTGCCCTTTACCACAATTGTAAGAGGGGTGAACCCTATTTTGTGATTAAATAAATATTCTATTCTATTCTATTCTAAAAATTAAATCAAAGAAATAGGTCATTTTGGAGTCAGAATTTTTTTTAGTAGGGTAAAGTGGTACAAGTTGGACAGGGCTTTTTTTCTTGATAAATTTAGTACTTCATTTTTATTTGTATATTTTTAATGCTTTAGTGTTATAATTTGATTCCTTGTGCTTAAAAACAAATTTTGTACTGTATTTATCAAGAAAAAAGCCATGTCCAACTTGTACCGGCGAATTGTCCAACTTGTAACACTGTCCAACTTATATCACTTTACCCTGCTCTATGAAAAATCTTGAAAAGTCTGAAATCTATTAGTCTAACTAAAGTCTAAAATCTATCTAACTTTAAGTTTTAATTTAAAAAATACTAAAAATACAGGAAAGTGCCCTTGTTTTGTACGGTCCCAAACTTCATAATGACTAAATTTTTCCTATGTTCCTGAATAAATGTGACTCCGCAATATATTTTAAAAACAGGACACTTTGCCCTAGTATGACTATCATGATTATATTGTAACAATATACCCCGATACAATTAATAATAATAATGTAAACCAGAGTGTGCAAGAGCCGTTGAAACCGAATAAATGTCAAAATAAGTTTGTTCTTGTAGCATTTTGGCCATTGACCTACATGTTTCATTTGACGTTTATTCGGTTTCAACGGTCCTTGCGCGCCTTTGATGTAAAGACACATGTTAGTAATGAAATACAAATACAAAAAAATAAAATTACCACAAATTAAATGTCACAAAATTTCTAGTGACTGAAAAAGTCACCCAGCAAACGCGATAGTAAATCGGACTGTCAAAAATTGTAGAATATAGGGTGAAATGAACACATATTGACACTTTAAGAACTCATGTCGGGGCCTATTGGCACCCTACTCTGTACCAATTGAAATGCGAAATTTGAACACTTATCCTCATCGAAAAACGTATATTATTGAAAAAATGCCATATAATACTTACATTTTATTAAATACATTAAATAAATATCAACATTTGGACGAAAGTGTCAATAGGGGTTCCCTGTCGAAGAAGTGTTCATTCGACCTTTACGTGCTCGCCTTTAGAATTTACTATCCTATGGATAGTGAATTCTCATAACCGGATGGTAAATTCTAATATCCGGATAATAGATTTTACTAGCCGGATGGTAGATTTTGCAAGCCAGATATTAGAATGAAAAATCTTGGAAAATTTTATTTTTTCCATTTGAATTAATTTTTGTCTTTGTTTTAGGGATTGGGGCCTTTTCCTGATTAATCTTTTCCGTATTTAAAGTCATTTTGGTGCATGAAAATCTTTTTCCAATATCAGCGACCACGCCGAGATTTGAACACCGAACCTTTGTGATGACGGTCGTGCATCTTCTAATTTGTAATCCTCCGTTAAATTTTACTGTTTTCCAGTTAAATTCTAACATCTAATATCAGGCCAGTAAAATTAACTGTCCGGCTAGAACAATCTATTATCCGAAAAATTGGAAAAAGAAACTTATTTGCATTTTTCTGACGTGGCTTTCTGGCTTCAAGAAAGCATGCTCTCTAGGCAAAATTTTTGAAAGTCTAACTTAATCTTTTTGATTAGCTCGGACGTCATTATTTTATGTAAATTTAAAATCGAAATGAGTGGCTAAATCTAAAGGATAACTCAAGTCATTTCAATGACGTATGAATACCGTTTTCATGACCTAATTTATACATAAATGAAAAATTTTAATTATATAAAGTTCAACTATAGCAAAGAGCTTGAAGATCCTAATCTCGGTCTGTAATACAGGCTTCAGACTTAAGGCTTAGCCATATGGCTTCACTTATCTAATTTTTTATCAAACATCTTTTTTGGACAAATTTGACTTAGGAATAGATTATTTAGGGCAAATGATATATTAGATTCTAGAAAACCAATAAAATCGGTTTTTTTGGAATTGTGAGACCTTCGGGAACAGGGCTATACCTCTACCCTGAAGACCGCCTAGCCGCTTGACCTCCGGTTCTCATTCCAAAACACCATAAGTACAGAGCAAAAAAAAACATTACGTTACGTCTGATATAAAAGATTTATATCAGACTACTCACAGATTGGGAAAAATTGACGATTCTTTGAAAATTTCATGGAAATTCCTCTACCTCCGAAACATTGTATTTATTTTCGTTGTCAAGTTAATCCTACCCTGATCTCCTCTATCCTTTGAAATTCTACAATTCATCCCTTGCAGCATCTCTCAAAAGCATTCACGAGAGATTTCATCAGAAAATACCTTTCTTGTAAATGTCTCGTCAAAATTTACACTCGCTTTAATCCTCAGGTGGTTTTTCTATACACTCCACAGCCGAATTTTCGTTTTTCCTTCAAACAGAATTAATTTAACGTAAGATGTGTCTATTTACACGAGTCTTCATGTTAATAGACTAAGGGAAAAATATAATCCTGCAGTAAATCATGGTTTTTTTTGCCCACAAACGATTTTAATACCATTCATATTTTATGCATTTTACTAAATCAACAGTTTTCAATTATTTTGAACATATGTAAATAATTTCTCAAGCGTGGGATTTGATTTAATGCCTGTGTGGAATTATTTAAACAGATTTTCGCGTAATTCTCATTTCCCGGATACATTGCAATAGCCGTGAAAAGCTGATACAGAAAGGATCATGGTTTACAATAATCTTCATTTTCAGCAACTTCCGTCCCAATTCCTATTGGACTTTGTGTATTTATTTAATATAGTGGTACAATAATAAGTGGTCGAGCTTGAGTTTCACCGTAAAAACAACCTAATGAGTCACAATAGTGAGATACAATTTTTAGTGTGAATTTAAGTTTTCACCGCAACATTCACCCACCCTCCACAATTTTATTGGACTGTCAAATAATTTGCTGTCTGTTATGTATTTTCTCATTAAATTTTAAATATAATTGTATATATGTCGTTCTGGTCGCTCTCATCTTTCATGCGCACCCAGCAAGGAAAAAAAAGAAATTTCAGTCACTGCAAAAATTGTTAATTACCCTTAACTTATACACTTAATTGTGAGTTCTTTGCGCAATTGCATAACACGTAGACCACAAAATATACTCAGATTGATGATCCACTCTACCCATTGTAAGTAACAATACGTCACCGAGAGGAGAAACATCTGAGGGAGATAGTTGGTGAGACACAAAAAAAAATAGTCGTAAGTATGAAAAAGTGAAGATGATAGAATTGTGAATTGCATGTTAACAAAGTGTTCACGAGCTCTGTGTTTTGAGACGCACACTCTTAACAATAAACCGCCAGATCTCAAATGCAAATGTTAAAATTACATACAATGTATGAGAGAAAAAGAAAAGACACAAGATTTTTACACTTTTGATCCCAAAGTTTCGTTGCTGGGCATATTTAATGGATTTTTCACAAAAAAAAAAAACAAAAACAAAACAAAAAAACAGAAATAGAGAACAGCGGGGGAGTTTAGGGCGCTGAATGTTTGATACAGTGAATTTTGGTGCTAGGGCAAAATGAGGTAATTTGGAACCATATTTACAATTTGGTACATTTGAGATTTTCTCATTGTTTCAGATGAGCAAAGGGAAAACAAAGACCGCGAAATAGAAGAAAAAGACGATTAAGAAGAAAAGGAACAGCTTATCTTCCTTTTGAATCTCTAAAACAGTGAGAAAATCAAATATCCCAAATTGCAAATGGTTTCAAATTAAGGTAAAGTTCCCTCGAGTCGACCAGTTCCTCGACTCGACCAGTGGTCAATATTTGAATGTTTAATGGTGAATTTCTATAAAATTGTCACTGATTCGCATTTATTAATGGAATAATTGACCTATTAATGTTAAATTATATGCGAAATATTAGTGCATAAATAAATAAATTGAATAAATAACTCTACCGGTCGAATTGAGGAACCGTTCGACTTGAGGGCACTTTACCTTACCTCATTTTACCCTATTCCAATGAAAAATGAACATGTTTTTTCTAGCACTTTACTCTTCTCAAGTGCTTCTGCATTATCGACTCTTCTTTGTATTGGTTCCTGTGTCGACTGTTTTACCCAGACCTCACCATGTTCCAAAACCACCAAATAGTCATGACAGGAACCACCACAAAGAAAAATCGATAATGCAGACGCACTTGAGAACAGTAAAGTGCTGAGAAAACACGTTCATTTTTCATTGGAATCCAATTATTAAGCGGTCTGTCTTTAGGGTCTTTAGGCTAGCAGTTTAGACCTATTCCCGAAGGTGTCAAAATCCTAAATGGCAAGTAATGATTTTTCAGAAGTCATGGAGAGTTCAGAAGCACCCTACGTGTTAATGGAAAATCATTACCAAAGCTGGAGAAGCTTAAGCATCTCGGAGTGCTATTCACGAGTGATGGTAGGATAGACACCGAACTATCGTCGCGAATCAGTAAAGCTGCTACCGTAATGAGGGAGCTTGACAGAAGCGTGATGAGGAAGGCTGAGTTTATGCCCTAAACACACTTACGACTTAAGCCGAGAGACGCCTTAGTGGAACGAAAATGATGGAAATGTAATTTAACCATTATTTCTAACATATTTACGCTAAGCCGTCTCTTGGCTAATACTCAGATATGTCAAAACCCTTAGTCGTTCGGCTAAATTATCGGTTTTTAAAGCTGTGTTTATTTCACTTATGGTCGTAGGATTTGGGTAATGACCGAAAGTATAAGATCGCGAGTACAAGCTGCTGAGATGAGATATCTCCGGGCGGTTAAAAGCATCATTCGTCAAGATCAAGTGAGAAACGTGGCCGTTCGTACACACAGAAAAATGGAAAATTCTTAAACAGAAACACCCAGGAATTTAATTTCAAATCCCATCCAATGAATCCCAATACTCTAATTCTAAATCCTTGATCATTTAGTTTTAGTTGCAATTTGCAAATCTGTGGACATTTTTCATTTTCCAACTAATGCTGAACTTAAGTTCCCGATCTCTTAACTTGAAAGAGCTAGGGATTCTAGCCCGTTTGTTTCGCTCAGAGCTTCTAAACTTAAACGCCTCGGGGATTCACGTCCAATTTAAGTTCCCAGGATCTTATATATTCTTAAATTTAGAGACAAAATTTTTCTGTGTGAAGGAACTAAGAGTCGAGGAGTTGCTTCTTCGAGTTGAGAGATCACAACTTCGATGGTATGGACATGTTCAGAGGCGTCGACCTCGAGGCCAACCTAGGACAAGGTGGCTATATCAAATTGAGAATCTTGCCTTGGAACGCCTTGGGATCGAATCCGAACATCTTCTTGAAGTGGCGGGGGATCGACAAGAGTGGGGTACTAAACTGGATATCATGGTCCCGCGACCCCAATACGGATAAGCGATTGAAAATGATGATGATGGTGATTTTAGAAGTCTGATATATTATTTGCATTTAGTAATTCAATCCTCAGTTAAATTGTCCTAAAAAAAAAACCTTAACTTATAAGAAATTGCAGCTGTTAAGTTATATAGCTAAGCCTTAAGAAGAAAGAAGTAACTTTTCGGTTTAAACGTTCAAACTTCCAACGGGATTTTCGGTGAGTTCTCTCTGATATGCCTTCGAATCCGTACAGGAAAAACCTCAACAGAAGAGAGCTCTCAAATCGGGAAAATTATTGCTGAACGAAAGGATTGAAACCGATAAAATCGGATTGGAGACTTCGAGATCTTTTCAAAAATCTATATTTGCCCAAATCGGTTGAAAAATAAACCTTCCAGGAATGGTTGTACATTGTCTTTCAAAAATACAAAATGGCGATTATCATAGACGTTTATAAACGGTATCTTCAAGTGAAATATTCCCAAAAATAAAATCCAAAAGATAAAGAAATCGTAGGATCCGTTTTCGATTTTAACCAAACTTCGTGACTTTCTTTTAAAGTACACTAAAAGTATTTTCGTATCATCTACCGTTTGCCTGTGCAAAAACGATTTAAACCGATTTATGAATCACTAAAAAGGTCGCCCAAAATGACTTAGGATCAGGAATATTGAAAATGGTTCCTTCCCTATTCAGAACTTATTGAAAATAGTTTCAGTCGTATCAGATATTTCAAGACCTTGCCAACGAGCCCTAATATGATACCATTATAACCTAGTCCCCGGCGAGTGGCCTTCAAAGTTCAAGCCAATTTCTTACTTTCACATACAAATGAGTATGGGAATTTTTCTGCACTCGTGATCGTTATGCTAAATATTTAAAAAGTGAGAAGTTTTTCCTTATTATAAGATACCTTTCCGTATGGAGAGATAAATATACTAAATTTTTGTTTAAATAAATTTTTTCCTTGGAGCACTGTGAGCTGAGTCCGAGATCAATTTAGGAATTGGCTTCAAATAGCTCCATATAAAAAGGCCAACTTTCCGGGCGCTTGATTATAACACCCTGTTTAGAGCCTTTTAACCCTTTAAGGAAGAGGGTCAAAAATCGGTTGTCCGAAAAAAAAAAACTTTTTAGAGCAAAGCCCGTTGGGAAAATTTCATTTTTGGGTCACGGTGACACAATCGTCCTTAAAAGGTTAAACCTTTAACCTTGAAAATGGTTATTAGGAATGATTTAAAGGTATTTTCGTACATCAATGAAATGTCCGTCTAGACAACCTCTAAAACATATGTAGAGACCGAGCAGTAAAACATGGTTTTGTTAAGGAAGGAGGAAGGCGAGATGAAAAAATACGTCTGAAGAATATCGATCCGATGATGTAGCAGAAAATCAAAACAGAATTCTGTATCGATCAGGCAGAGTACGAGATATGATCCAAGTCCAAGTACAGTGTAAACATTTGCCGCCTGTACGTGATTTTTCCACAACAATATACGATAACCTGATGAAAAGGACATTTTATTCCTCGAAAGGTCGTAAAGACAAAAATTGCAAGATTACAATTTACGCAAAAGAACAACATAAGCCCCGTTGATACCTCAATGCAAAGTACCACCGTCCAAAATCATTCCAAAATACCCTGCCCTTCCTCATTAAATACAAAATTACCAGAAATATAACTTAAATTTCCCAACACGCTTCGCTGAGCATGAAAAAAGTCTATGAAAGACGAATATCTAAGTTCGGAGTCACAATATAACTTGTAATGGTAATATAATGTCAGAAAAGTAAGATCAATTCATAGAGAGGGGTATTTACTGAAGAAGAAAAAAAAGAATTTTTCGGACTTTTTTTTTATTCCCTCATAACTTGGTAAATGTTTAACCCATTGTATGTGTATTCCAACTCTGTTTATTAACTTTCATTGTATACGAATGGTAAGTAAAGGGGAAAAACTTGGATGAAGATCTCATCATTTCACGGCCCTGAACTAAATATACGCGATTCTCATTAGAGAGTACAAGAGTGTTTGCAGAGAAAAGTTTTAGCAGTTTGGATGAGCTCAATATTAATAATTTTTCTTATGCAATGACAGCAGGTAAAGTGTTATTATATACAGCAATTTTAATTGAAAATCACCACGAGCTTTCAAAATGGCAAAATGAAAAACATCCAATGTTTATTGGTCCAGAAGAGGGGGAGTTGGATCACAGTCCAAAAAAAAAGGTAAGGAGCGCGTGTTAAAAAAGAGAATCTTCTTTTGGGCATGTTTCCAGTCAATGTTTTTTTTTCTCCTTTCTTTTTTTTCCATTTCATACATTCACTAAACCACTTTTACTGAAGATGCCTCCGTCATTCGCAGTTGGGAAGCTCCAAACTGGACCCACTCACAACTTTCTGGTTCAGTGACTGAGGAGACGACACTACTTCATATTAGCTTATGCATCATATATATGTATATAGCAAGATAAAACTTCTTCACCGCAATCATTGTGGCGTCATCTCATCAACGGACCAGCAAAAGCGCATGAAAAACGTAAAGGCATCGTCCTCCTTCGAAAGGTTTATACATAACATCTCTCCACAACTTAAGATTTGTTGCATTCTTATCTTATACACAAACAGTTTTTTTTCACTCAACTCTCGCTTAAGACTTTCCAATTATTTGTTGTCTTTTTCTGTTACCATCAGATATTTTGATCACTCGCATTTGTCTACATGGGTCGAGATTCTCGGCTTTGGAAAAATGCATATTTTTGCTCGATTTCAGAGAAAGAGGAACATAGAATCAATTAACTTTGCAACAACTTCGTGTCTGCGATGTCTGCACACTTTTGACCTCAACCACCTCCTCACCTGGTGGGATATTATCTTCAGTCATAATATTTTGAATATGACAATTTCCAAGAACGACTTCAGGAAGTAGCTTATGGTAACCGATTTGAGATATCGATTTAGGGCTTTCTGCGACCCCAACCTCATAGTTTTAATTTATCTCGTTTACAATGTCAAACCTATACTATAGGAAACCTTGAAGAAAATTGTAATGTTTATAAATAATAATGGTATTAGAATCTAATTTAATAGAGAGACAGCCTTAAACGTGTGTGAGTCAATTTTATAAGGAGGCAAATTGTAATTTATTTGTGTTGTTTGTTATTTGTTAATTATTTATTTAGTATTTTAGCTTTTTTAGAAATTGTTCTTGGTCACAATAAGCAGAGGGGCCTTAGACCTACAAAGGGTTACCCCTTTGTAACAAAAAAATGTCAAAATAACTAAAAGCGGTCTGACTAAAGGCCGTTATTTCTTTTTAAACTAGTAATATTTCTTTTGAAATTCTACGACATCTCTTCTTATTCAATCATTCTATTTTTGTGATGTTTGCGTAGGATATTTTTCTACGTTTTGTTCTGGAGGTTTTTTAGCAACCATAAGGCGGCGGCGAACGAATAGTCTAAGACATCAACTAGTTCTCGTACATAAACTAGAACGTATTGCACTGTTCAGTCATTGTTTTGTATTTATATTTGTTTGAGTGCTTGATTTTAGTTTAAACCTCAATATCTGGGTTAAAAAATCTGACTGTATAGCGTACAGCTTATTCGACAAATGTCAACCCAGTCGACGACCGAACCCTTCCAACCTAAAACCTTTATTCGATCTTCAGTGAGTGAGAAGTGAGCATTATTCGTCGAGAACGGTTCATTCCCATGAAGTGCATAATAGGTGGCACCTTAAGTTCTCCAGCTTCCATCTATTAGTTTATAATATTATCAGGGTTATATGACAAAAAAAGTTGAATACAAACGAAATGTACTTTATAGAGCACTCTATAAAACCCACAAAATCGATTTTAAGAATAGGTCTGGTTTACGCAGAGGCCTCTCGACATTTCATTTTTCCATACGTTTTTGCATAGAGGCACTGAAGACTATTGGCAAGTTTTTTCCTTAAGAGAATTGACTTATCAGTTTAATATATTTCGAAATCGTGCATTAAAAGCTATATAAAAATACATATTTCATAATGCTCGCCGATACAGTATAGGAACTACTAGGAAATTTGTTTAAGTTGCAGTGCAATATCTGCAAAATTTTTACAACGAAAACTGAAAAATATCTTCACTTTTTATTAGGGTTGATGGGCCTCTGGGTTTACGAGTTATCTTTGAATAAAATTCTTTGAAAAATCATCGAATTTGCCATGTTTTCTGGCGTATATGGAACTTCAGCTCCTCTGGTGTCAATTGTACGAACTTCATCTGTTCTAAAGAATTGTCGGGCATCTAAAGGACAACAACCAATAACTTTTCCCTTAAGAAGAGTCTCAGTGGATTAGTTGGTAGAGTAGTGTCTCTATGACTGTGAGGTCTCGGGTTAAAAACTCGGCAGCTGCAGATTTTTCAGTAGTCGTATCGAATTAGTCCAGTGAATAGATAAAAAAATAATGTCTAATGCATGGATAATGATCCACCTAAACAAAAGAAGCTGGCACAGAAACGAGTTCGGCATAACGAGATCTGTCGATTAAAATACACATTCACTGCAACTGATCCAACCAAGGCTGGTCTGCCTCAATATAGATACAGCACTATGTGTATACCTTCAGGCGTACAGAAGCTGAGATATAGAGCTGGAGCACTGCCTTGGGAGTTAAGATAGAATGGAGTAATGGGGAATGCATAATGGGCCAAAATAAGTGGCCTAGATGCAGCGGATCCAATAAAGGTTTAAGCCGACCCACAGACAAATCTTAATCTTAATATTTCCCTTATGAAGAAATAAATCGGTTCAGCGGAATCGGAGATATAGGCTCTTAAGTTCCAAAAAACGGTAAAAATGATTCTGCCTACATTCCAGACAGAAAAACAAAATGATAAGTATTTTCATAAATCATTTGACTCAAGCAATTGAAAAAATGGCATGAGAACTCAATCAAAGACCCCCCAAAACCGCATATTTTCGAAATTAGCGGATTTACTTATCATCGATTACTTTGGAAAACGAACTGGTGACAGTTTCTTTATAAAATATACTAACGACCTTCCATTATTCCTATTTTGGTTTTCAAGGTCAAAAGGTAACTTTTGAAAATCCGGGAGAAATCTGCGAGCAAAAAAAAACATAATCGATTCATAATTCGAGGAACCAGTATTAATTCTCAAAATCGGAAAGAGATTGCATTCTCGGTCTATCATGGTTCTCCCATCTTGAAGTTCATGTAGTGGACTTTATTTCCCGATTTCTTTGCACTGATAGGCTCCGGTACCTTGTCGAGCCCGTAGATCCTGGATCTTCAACCAGGGCTTTATGTTTTCGTTTGCCGGGTTTACAGTGTTGCAGTTTCTCAATTCTCTTTTACTTTTAATGCAATGTATCATTCTTTGGAATCCCCTTCCCAGGGAGCTCGAGAAGGAGCCTTTCTTGAGCCATATGGCTTCTACTTATTCCTCAAGCCTTATACTTCACAAAAATAAAAGTTTAGAACAAACTTTTGTGCAGAGGATATGTTATCCTATTTTATTTTGCAATAAAATAGATTGAAAGTGAGTTGAAATAAAATTTTCAGTTATAAAATAATTTTAATCATAAATAGGATTTTCAAATATTTTTCGCTAGTAGGGGAGACTGGGGTAAAATTTGTCAAAACGGATATTTTATTTTTTTCACAAGCTATCAGAGAATGATTTCTATTGAGCATATTTTTATAGGAAATTTACCGCCCTACAACTTTATCGATATTATTTTTCTCTAACATAAAAGTAAATACACTTTCAGAGTCATTTTCCAAAAACAAGATTTTGTAGAAATTTTCAAAACTGCTGGGGGAAATTTTATCAATCATGGGATATTTTTTGTAATTTTCTTTCGCTTTGTTATTAGTTGTCGTGAATGACAGAAATATCCAATTGAGATATTTTGATAGCAAATTTATTATTTTACACCTTTATACTGACCATTTTTTATTATCTAAACGAGAAATGTGCTTTACTAGTTATTTTTCAAATGCTGTTTTTGGCAAGAAAATTGGCGAATTGAGCGAACGAAGTTTGTGTCACATAGCAAAACAGAAGAAAAAAGGTGGCGAAGAGTGTCTTGTATTTATGGAACACCAGAGAAATTTAAGCATTAGAAACCCATTTGTGATATGGGAAATTCCTCCAAAAATTCTTTACTCTATTCCTGTTAGAATTGTATTGACTCAGAAATCATCTGCAGTCTTATCGCCTTATCAGAACCGGTGACTATGTTTCTTTTCGCCGTGTGGAACAGTGGCATTCTTCATTCTTGCACAATATTTGCCCCTCTGACACATTTTACCCCGAGTGTTCATTTTTAATTTTAAAAAAAAACTGCTTCTGGGGAAAAATCAGTTTAGAAAATTCACAAACGAAAAACATATTCGTGTTCTGCAGATCTAAATTATTCAGCAAACACACACTCTAATGCAAAAATTTTGGAAAGTAAGTGGATGAAAATTGATATCTCTTGAAGGTCAAATATTTTAAAAAAGGGCTCAAAATTTCAATTTTTTCTATATTCCTTGCTCAAATTCCTTAAAACCTCTGACGTTTATTGAGATTCACGATGGCAATCTATAATAAAAATTTAAAATCTCGGTCTCTTTTCTTTTAGAAGATATTGAATTTTAATTTGACAAAAATTTGCCACAATCTCCCCTATTCTTTTTTTATTTTTCCAAGATTTTGCACAAATTTTTAAATAAGGTATCGCAGAAAGAGTGGACAAAATAGTTTTTGGTCTCAAATCTTAAAAAAAAAGTTTTTTATTTTTAAAAGATTTAAAGCGATAATGTAGACTTATGGGGAGGTCATCGAAAACCAAATGTCGATATCTCTTTTCATTTGACTCCTAGACCGGTAATGTAGATAGAGAAAGCGAAGAGATATTCAGAATTTTTCTCTATGAATTTTGTAGGGAAAATCTTTCATGCTTTGCACACCCTCCGCCTTCAAACACTTCATATCGACGGCTCCATTCCATACTATGCTAAGTCGACTTAGCTTTATATTACTCCGACAGATATGTTGTTCCTGAGACCAAGATCTACAACTGGTGAAAATTTGGTGGTCATTCGATGTTCGGGTAACGAGATATTCAACTTTTTCGAAAAAAAATTACACGGGAAACATAGGAAATCGCCAACTTCAAATGGCTCTCCTGAAAAGTTGTCATTCTGAGATAGCATAGTATGGAAAGGAACCGTCGATATATTTCTCATATGACTTAAGATTCTCATTTCCTGAAAAAAAAATTGCTCAAATTTACTAAAGTATATGGGAATTGGCTTGCCAGAATATAAGTCGAATAAGTCGATTTTTTGCAAAATCCATTTTTCGCTTTTTGGGTATTCCTTGATACCCTTATCTTCCCTGTGAATATTATACCGAAAAGTTAATTTATTCTCAAAGATATAGGGTTTCAAATCTTTAAAATCTTGTACTCAGATGTAAAATTTCAGCTTGAAATCGCTCTCCTATAAAGTTGGCCATTCGTGGCTTATTCGTTTTATATTCTGAGCCGTCGAAATATCGACTTGTCAGAATATAAGTCGAACAACTCGATTTTTTACAAAATCGTTTTATTCGCTTTTTGGATACTTTTTTATACCCTCTGCCCTCTATCTTCCCTGTGAATATTATACCTAAAAAATAATTATATTCAAAGTTATAGAGATTTTAAATCTCAAAATTTCTATATTCTGTATGTAAAATCTCAGCTTCAAATCGCTCTCCGTAATAACTACGAGTTATTCGTTTCTTATTCTGAGTGGTCGATATGAAGTGTGCGAAGTCAGAGTGTGTGCAAAACCCGAAAGCTTTCCTCTAAGTTCGAGCACTCTGCGAATTTCTCTTGCCCTTTTGTTGTATTAAAACTCAAAGACTGTCTACATCATTGGTTCTATTTGTACATGAAAGAGCATAATCAGATTTAGAATGGTTATAGATAAAAGATTACGAGAGCTTAACCAAAAGAATTCTCATAAGTCCTGGTAACTGCTTTCTGTTCTCAGAGATATTAAGCTACTTATTCTTCAGCACAAAGGGATGGCATTAAAAACACATCAACCGTTTTGATATGTTTGCCCAAAAAGGATATAAATATCACATAATTGCAATTCACAACGCTCTATCAACTGGAAGCATGTCTGGCTATGAACAAAACAATATACAGCAATATTAAATCATATTTCCAGTTCATTTCCATTGAATTTAATACGATTAAACAATCACATTACTCTCATTTTGCAGGTGTAGCCAATTTTATGCTGCTATTAAATTACCTACAAAGAGCTCAAACGCCTGGACAATTAAAATAATTTCGATTTATTTATTAATAAAACTATTAAAATACAATTTTTAAGCAATGCAATATTTATGTGACTTCCTCATTGCATCAAATAGTTAAGTGAACTAAATGAAGTAAATGTATGGATTCGGAGCATTTAAAGGCCAACCCATCTACAGAATTCATGTCTCAAGTCTCTAAGAGACGTCCCAGAAAGATAAATTTGTCATAAATCTTCCTCCCTCTGGCATAGTGTTATATATGAACTATAAGAATTTTTTTTTTGCTCTTATTCAGAGGCAGAAAATGTAAATGGGCATTCAGAACAAATACAAACTCTCCACAATCCTATTCAAAAGTTCTTCTTGGTGTATTTACCAGGGACATAATGTGCAAAAATGTGTACTATAGAGGGTAAGAGTAGAGTCATAGGAATTCTGGTATGAATAAAATAAAACCTTTCTTCTGTCCTTATGTCGTACATGATCCATTACTATTCAAGTAGACAGTGTGATGTAGCAAGAAATATAATAAAATTTATAGTACTATTATTATGTATGTACATGTTCTACTTATTACTTACTCTAGTGGCAATTTTAAAGCATTGTTATAGTGGGAAAATTGTCATGGTGCATTATCACAACAAGTCATAGTACCATCCAACTACGAAACACTAAATGAATTCTTTTCTCTCTCCATCTAATATAGTTAGTATTCCTCAAGCAGACAAACAAGAGTGGTAATACATTATGAATTTTTCCATTTTATTTCATTATACCAACATTTGGATTTATATTACCTTTGGCGTTTGCGAAAATGCCCAATCTTGTTGTACAGGTGATTTAATCACATCTGACTTTCTGAGAACACAATTAATTGCCCAAGTCAAAATAGCAACAATTGCATTATCAACAACATTCCTCAATATTATCCAACTCCTTTTGTCAAATTCCTCTTTGCCATCAAATACTTTAAATCAAATTTTCACAGAAATACAACATTTCCCAACGTGAAGATAAGCAGACAGAATATTTCTATTGCAAAATGCAATAAATTGTGAAATTCTTTTAGCTTCCTTCAGTCCTCTAACACTTCTGAAAGTTTCTTTTCTGTATTGAGATGAAAAATATTTCCACGTACAAACCAAGGGATTTCCGAACGGAAGCAATGACAGTCCCAGTCACGTTCCATTGCATATTATCGATGGTCAAACATGTGATAAAACTGGGAAAAATTCCGATAATCTAATTTTTCCAGTACACTTACTGTAAGCAACTTGCTAATAATATCTTTTAGAATCTCTCGAAGTACAGCATATTGCCTCAAAGAGATTGTACAGAATCTCAGATAAGAACATTTCCATTTCTAAAGGTAGTAAGAAAGTTAATTTAAATTGCAAAAATTAAATTTCCAAGATACTATAGAAGTAGGGGAAGGCTTTTAAGCTTCGCACAGACCTGACCTGAATCTGACCTTTTTTTCGTAAAACCTTTTATTTTGGAAGTCTTATCTTATTTCAACAACCCAAATAGCAACCCAAATGCTGAATTCGAATTTGACTGAATGCGTGAAACAATCATCAGTAGAGCGAATATTTGGACAAATTATAGAAGAGAAAAATTAAATTAATTAATAAGAAATAAATTAATAATATGAAAATGGTCTTTTGGTCTTGTCCAGATCTTTCGGATCCGATATGGACCTTCTGCTGTGTTTTTATTCCCCACCTTACCATGGATCTTATTGACTTATAGCTCCATTAATGACCGCAGACTTATCTTTAAAATAGACATAACTTTAAGTCTCACGCAAGGCCTGGAAGGAGTACTGGCAAAGCGACACCACCGGACCATCTCTGATGGCCTGTAAACGCTCCTAGGCCCCTGTTTTGCAAGGTGCCAGGACACGGGAACTCATAGAAAGCCCATTCCTCGCTATACCGATGGAGGTATACTCTCCAGACGTAGAGATTGCCCTATACCACAGAAAACATTAAAGTCCTATCTATTTCTTAGGAATCTACAACCATTCTTTCAGTAGTTGGAGGACATTAAAATTTATTTATTTATTAAAAAACTAAATGTTGTAAAAAAGAAAGCATGGTCGGCAATATTTTGGGATTGGGCTAGAACCGAGTGCATAGGCCTATGTCTCCTTCTTAAGTTCCTAACTCGCCTCCTCAAGCTATATGGGTGGACACAACTATTACCTTCAGCAATTCCTCTGGAAGGCACTAAGACAGAGGATGCTGCGCTGCTTCGAAGAAGCATCAAGCCTGTTATGCCCTTCCTTAGGGCTTAAATAGACTCAGACTGACCTCGAGAATATTTAGCCTTTATAATTTGACAGTAGTACAGGCTTCAGTCCTGAGGCTTAACCATATGGCTTAAATCCTCTAATTCCTTATCGGCAGGATTTTTGAGGAAATTTCTGCTTTGGATTGAATAATAAGGGCAAATTAACCATTAGATTTGAAAAAAAAACAACAAAATTCTTTATTATTAAGATTTTTTAAGCTTTTGGGAGCTGAGCTAAACCTCCAGTCTGAAGCCGGTATAAGGATATACCTCAAACTAAGGGCTTAGGATAGTCGTTTCGTAATCTTTTGCATAAATTTCCTTCATTTAATCTTTTACTGCTAAATTTTACAGGCTAAATATTCTCGAGGATCAGCCGGAGTCTATTCGGGCCCTTAGTGACAGTAGGTGCACAAGCTCGCTTCCTTGGGCATTGTGAACGCAACTGTAGTC
This sequence comes from Phlebotomus papatasi, assembly GCF_024763615.1. Taxonomy (NCBI): domain Eukaryota; kingdom Metazoa; phylum Arthropoda; class Insecta; order Diptera; family Psychodidae; genus Phlebotomus; species Phlebotomus papatasi. Next base: position 8,443,724 of record NC_077222.1, on the reverse strand, counting down.
ATCAACAACTCTTGAATGGGTCTAGAACCGAGAATGCGATGCAATCGCCTGGGAAGTGTTAAAGTTTTTGTTCCTTTCCTTGATTGATGGACTCAGTTGTTTCTTCCCATATAGAGTGACGAGCCTTGCCCCTCTACCTGGTTGAGAACCTAGCATCTTTCTGCCCCGGGAAATGTGGCACATTCAATTTGGGAATTGTACGAAGCTATTCCCCCTTTTTCCTACAATTCAGAAAGAGAACCGTAGCTGTTTTCCCAACGACCTGCTTGAGGGTAGTATCGCTTTTACTTCATGGACTTCTTCAACCGATTCGCTTAATGAAGACCGAAATATTAATTCCGGAGCTAAACTTCGTTGCGTCTGTACCTTAAGTTAACACTCTCCTATTACATCTGACATCACCTCATCGTCAGCGATGTTGTGGAGCTGTATCAACAGATGGAGAACCCATCCACTGGCCTACAATCAAGAACCCTACGCGAGATAATGCTACTCATGCTATTAGACGTGCCGTCTAGGCCTTAAGTAAGTCCTACCTGGATCCATCTCCACTGATTGAGAACCCCACCGTTCATGAATTAAGAGACCCGATACCGTAAAAGGTATCTCAAGAGAAACATTTTAAAGATTTTAGGAGTTCCAAGAGAAGGCTAAGCCTTATAATTGTCGTTGGCCCAAGATCTGAAAGCCTCGCCCTTAGCTCTTTAACCCTTTAAAAGGACGATTGGAACACCGTTGTCCCATAAAGAAAATAATTTTTCCTGACTACCTAAAGTTATTTCTCTCTTATGTCTGTACATAATTGTAAAATAGAAGGTTAAAGGAATCTAAAATATGTTTTGCAAGTCTTTAGCTATTTGTATTAAATTTTTAAGCTAAAAAAATCCGAATTTTTAAATTCTCAAATGCATAATTGATTTTATTTATTTTTTATACTTCCAATTTTTTAAGCAAAACCCTTTTGCCAATAAAAACTACAATACTCATATATAATATTTTTCATATTCATTCGTATTGTTTTAAAAATTGCTTAAATTTTTGGGCTATTTTTGTCCCTATCGTTCATAGAAGTACAAAATACACCGAATCAGATTCGGTTGGGCTTTCCAAGGTTAGATGCAAGACTTTATCATGTTTCCCAGTTTAATTTTTATTGTTGATTTTCAGTCCGTAAAAAGTGTCTCGTCGTTAAGGGGTTAATGGTAACAAAAATATCATTCACAACGATATATTTCAACATAACATAAATGACAGTTATCCGATCATCATCAGAAAATTAGTTAATTCATTTATGGCAAATAAAAATCCAACAAAGTCTGTAAATTCTGCTGTCAAAGCTAATAAGTTTATAATGGTTCCGGCACACCTTTTAGATCAGGAAAATTTCATGAAGCCAAAATTCGCACCCTTATCTTTCTCAAACGTAATGCATATATGTTTATCTCACTCTTTCGCACTCCTCTTCTTCTTCTTTTGAACGTCACACCGTATTAAATTTAGTTCAGTCCAATTTTAAGTCCCAACGAGTGGGATAGGCTTAGGCAAATCTTTTGAGAATGAAAAGGACGCAAATTTTGATTTCATGAAATTTTACCGATCTAAAAAGTCGAAGGCATAAAAATCAATTTTGTCAGTAGATAAACTTAAAATCTGATAAGTGACAAATTTAAGTGTTCTCGGAAATGTTTCTTAACTTTATCAACTTGCAACTAAGATGGTTGTAGAGCACGTATAATTTTCTCCATATTCCCTTTGACAGATTATAATAACTTCATTGCTTTCAACAAAGTTTTAAATTAAGTATACTGATCAAATTTAATTTATCTTGCCAAAAATGTACACTTCATGCAGATTTCAAACATCTGCGAGATGGTGAATAATTGATTGAAAAGCTAAATTTAATTTCGCAATCTTGAGGGAGTTACTCTGTAATTTAGACAAAAATCTGAATATTGATGTGTAAATTGGTATTAATTAAATTTTGATATACATTGTGCATAACTCAGCTTTCAAGATGCAATTACAATATAATGAGGTGTATTGAAAAACTGGATTTTGCGATTATTTTGCAGATAAGACAGGGGAATTGATCTTGGTGATTTTCCACAGAATATGAGTGAAATTTTGCGTTAAAATAAAATTATTATTCTTTTTCCTATATATAGGAAATCCTTTTATAAATAAACTCGTGTGGAAACGGCACATTGTATTCCAATTGGCAGAAGATGTTTAAAAAGATGAAATTTTAATGAAATAAAAAGTTATCCAATGCAATGAAGAGGAAAACGCCATATACATAAATATGACGTGAAAAGTATTATTAATCAAGCTGGAATCTTTATACACCAATATTAAGATGATAGCACATACAAGGAACTGAAAGATCGAAAATGAAATCCACTCTCTACGTTCGTAACAGTACTTAAAATTGATGATTGGTAAAAGTGATATGTGCAATTTTTTTCCCATCTGAGACGTTATATGAGTCGTTTGGCGGTGGTAACTGTAAAACAATTAAATACTACATTTAATTGACACAGGGGGAGAGTATATGGCTGAATGGAATGGACAAAAGCATAAGACATACTTTCAGTGAGTGTTAAAATCATGTAACAGGTGGTGGTGACGAGATATCATCCCAACATCTTCCAAAGAATTGCTTGGTGGCACCAATGAAGATGCTAAGACGCTCTACTCCAGCCAATTGTTTAGTGTGAACTGTGAGACCACGAACATTCACCTCGAAATTTATAATTGAACCTGTGTACATTTTATTTTTATAAACTCCCCTATTCAATAAAAATTTCGTATCTTTAGCACTTGTGGCGTGTATTTCAAAGTGAGTGGCGTGTGATTCCCTTTTTTCTGGGCACTTGGCATTTGATTGGATTCATTTTAGCCCAATCTTTTGAATAAATTGTTTTCATGCCTATACCCACATCATTCTGTTCTGCACACCGTCTTTTTTTCCCATCCAAGAAAATAAAGCGCATTTGTGTTGATCCCAATCAGCTGCTAGTAACAGTGATTCTTTGGTGATGTAATCTTACATGGTGTCAACTGCAGGCCACATCAAAAGGAATTATTCAACGTAGCACAGTTTATTACCACTCTAATTTAATGACACCGTACAAATGAGCAGTAAAAATTTAATTTAGACAGTAATGCCTCCGACATACCTTTTAGATCAGGAAAATTTCATGAAGTCGAAATTCGCATCCCTTTCTTTCTCACACTTTTGCATATATGTATGTCTCATTCTTTCGCACACCAAATTCGATTGGGCTAAACTGAATTTGGTGTGATGTTTAAAAGAAGAAGAAGAGTGTGAGAGAATGAGATAGACATATCGTCGGTTGCAGCTTCCTCTGTCGTATCTGCATTTGTTTTGTATCTGCATTTGGTGTAAGCTATAATACAGACGTCCCCTCTTGCGTGAAATGCTGACACAAAAGAAATGCAGATACGACAGAGGTAGACGCAACCGACGATATGCAAAGCACGTGAGAAAGAAAGGGAGTCGAATTTCGACTTCATGAAATTCGCGTCCATTTCATTCTCAAAATATTTGCATAAGTCTGTCCTATTCTTTCGACTCCAAATTGGACTGAACTAAATTTAATTTGGTGTGATGTTTTCAAAGAAGAAGAAAGGTGCAGAAGAATAGGATAGATATATGCTAAACTTTTAAGAAAAAAAAATGTGAATTTCGATTTTATGAAATTTTCCTGATCTGAAAGGTGTACCAGAGCCATAAAAAACCCTAACTTGCGTTGTGCTCAATATAGAACTTTATGACTCTAACGCATCTTTATGCATTGACATCCTAATCTTTCTTAAAAGCTCTGCATGTGTTTATCCTTTTCTTTTTACTCTTTCGCACTTTTCTTCTTCTTATGGCTCCGGCACACCTTTTTTCTATCAGGAAAATTTCATGAAATCAAAATTCACATCCCTTCCCTTCTCACACGCTTTGTATATGCCCATCTCATTCTTTCGCACTCTAAATTCGATTGAGCTAAATTGAATTTGGAGTGATTATTAGCAGAAGAAGAAGAATGCGCAAGAACGAGATAAACATATGCAAAGAATGTGAGAAAGAAAAAGATTCGAATTTGGGCTTCATGAATTTTTCCTGATCTAAAAGGTGTACCGGAGCCATTATGAACATCACACCAAATAAAATTTAGTACAATCTAATTTTGAACGCGAAATTAATTTTTACTTTATGGAATTTTCAGTTTGGATCAGCAAAATTTCATAAAATCAAAATTCACATCCATTCCTTTGACGCCATTTAACATTCCAAAATGGATTGTGCTAAATTGAATTTGTTGTGATCTTCAAAAAAAGAAGAAGAAAGCAACAAAGAGGGATAGACTATTCAAACCGTTCGAGAATGACAAGGATATGAATTTCGACTTTATAAAATTCTCCTGATCAAAAAGTAATCCCGGAGATGCCGGAGCCATTAAGATCAAGAAAATTACAAAAAATAAAAATTTTCATCCCTTATTTTCCTACATTTCTTGGAAATAGATTCTAGGAAATCTTTAAATTCAGACTCAAACAAAATTTGAATTTGGCTTTCACATGATCATCAAAACAAATTTAAATTGTACTCTCGGTCTGTTTGGATAATTTAGAGTCAAAAACCACGATATAGACCGATTTTAAAGTTCTTAATTTCCTCCTCTTACTACGTTTCGGCGTTTCCGAGATTATGGTTGTTTCCGAAATAGAGAAGTTTAAAATAAGTGTTCAAAAAACACGATATTGTTTTACCCTAAATTAAATTTAGATTTCAATGCGAAAGTGTAAGAAAGACATGCAATACATTTAAAAAATAAAGGAACAGAAATTTTGATTTCATTAAATATTCCTTAAGAATGGTAAAATATTAAATTTGGTCAATAAAAAACCTAAATTATTGTAAAAATTGGTCTAACGTATACAATTAACATCTAAAATGGTAATGTAAATTCTTTATTTGCATTTTGATAGAATTTACATGAAAATTTTACTGCTTCTGAAAATCGAAATTGTGTGCTAATTAAATTTGATTTCATGAAGACAAAATTTAGGTTTTTATGGCTCTAGCACACCTTTTAGGTTAAGAAAATTTCATAAAGTCAAAATTCACGTCCCTTTCTTTCGTAAAACCTTTGCATATGCCTATCTTATTCTTTCGGACTCTTCTTCTTCTTCCAAACGTCACAACAAATAAAATTTCGTTCAGTCTAATTTTGAGACCGTAAGAGTGGGATAGACATAAGCAAACCTTTTGAGAAAGAAAGGAACGCAAATTTTGTTTTCATGAAATTATACTGAGTTGAAAGGTGTACCAGAGGCTTTACTTGGCTTTACTACTCATTTGCAGATGGATTAATGATTACCAAATTTAATCAATCGGTCTTACTTTGAATTATCCAAGCATATTGATCTATCCCTGAAACAACCACAGCACCAATTCCATGAATTAATAATCAAGTTTTAATGACCTAAATATTTAATTGATTATAAAATGACTTTAAAATTTCTAAACTATCTGTTAAAGACGTTAATCTTTTAAGCTGTACTGTCTGGGTCGATATGATTGCCTATTGCTAAATTTTATGGAGCAGAATAAAATTGTATTTTGATGTTCAATATTAAAGTGAAATGTTGATAGTTGAAGATAAATGTTAATAGCGGTCAAGAGAAGTAAATTGCCTCCTCAAATTCGTAGAATTGATTAAAACTTTGTAGCTAGAATTATTCCCAGTATGATAATATTTGTCGTACAATTTGCACAAATTCCACAATTGATTCAATTCATTTTGACAATCAGAGAAATTAATTCGATACATTCAAACTATCGATCGAATAGTGAAATAAATTCAATTAAATTGAATATTCCTTCAAGCTGACATATAAATCGAATTCAAAATGGTCAAAGGGTTTTAATTAAAGGATTTCAAGAAATTAATTTATATCAGCTTAAGAATTATACTATTTTGCAAACTCAACAAAAACTTTCAAAAGGATTTAAAAGATACTTATGTTACATATCTCATTCCTTCTACAGATCGAAGAGCAGATTATGAGTAAGCTACCTTCCGGGTTATAAGGAAAGCCTACGGATCTGCGCCTGTTTCTGTTTAACTCAATTTAACATTATTTTATCTTAAGCTTCTTGGACTTGGCATAGTTCACAATTACTGTACCTTTAATCTTAAATGGTTCAATCAGGAATGGACCATATATATACCCTGAGTGAACCAGAAGTATTTCGGGCCTTCTGAAACCCGTTTCAACGCTGAAGTATCAGACCATCCAATCTGACCTATCCCTCGAAATTGTTATGGGAGAGTTGAGTCAGTCTTTTGCGAAGCCCTGTCAAAAGTCGAAAGTGTTCGGACATGGCCGATAGTCGCGCTATACAGCGCGGTTCCGAAGATTTTCGCGGATACAAAACGGATTGCATCACTTAAAGTAAATATGAAGCCTGATTCTGATTAGGTTTTCAGGTAAAAGGTTTAGCCGTTATAATGTTACTTTCCCTAATTCCTTAGGAAAGGTTTTTTGAAAAAAAATCTACTGATGACTGAGTATAAACCTTAGTATGAACCTTATTTTGAAATCCGTGTAAGTCTGAAATAAAAGTAAGACGGCGGTGGACGCTGAAAACTACACAGTCTCTTATCAAAACGAAATTGTACTTCGAAGCCATTGTTGATGAATAAATATAGGGGAGGGTTTTGAAGGTTCGTATTAAAAAAGGAGTCCAAGATTTAAGATTTTTTATTAAATACCACACACACCGAATCAATTATATCACTATATCAAAAAAATCTCTTACTTATTGAAAATGAAAATGTAGCGGCATTTTTTACGAAGGTGTCCTGGTTAACTCAGCTTCGTACCACTTTTTCCCACTTCTGTAGGCTTCATTTCCCCGAAAACATTACACCGGACACAAAAATCTAGGCATCACTACTTAGATGGAACTAAGACTAGCTTTTAGATTATATGTCCATGGACGAAATTCAGTTAGTAACTTGGAAAAAAATCAAATTTTACGAAGCTGCAACATTACGAAGGTGCAAAATCTTCCCCTATTAAATAAAAAATAAACAAATAAGGGAAAAGCACCACGGATCGGGATGTTAAGGGGCATACTCCATATTTAGTTGAAAATAGAAGCCCCAAAACACTTTTTGGTATTTTTGTTTTTGCTAATTAGTCTATTAATTAAGCATTTAACTATATCTGTGCATTTTATTTTTAAATACTTACAATAAAGTAATATTAAAAAATAGGGGTAATTGGAAACTTGCTCTCTATACCTCGGAGCGTCAGGAATTTTATCAGGTGTCTCACAGAAAATTAGTTTTATGAATTAAATCTGAGTTAATTCAGTGCATTCTTGTAAGAATTAAATGGTAAAAATAACTAATAATTTTTAAAAATTCAGTTTATTTGGAGCAACGATACAGTATTAACCTGACGATCCGAGGAACACTGCCAATCTCTGATGCTCTTTCCTTACAAATAAGTACTTATACATCTTTAAAAAATATATGGATTACTAAAATTTTACCAATTTGACAGTAATCAAAAAAGGTGTAAGAAAGCCTGGACACTGTATTTCTTCTAGAGAGATTTCCATTTTTAGTCATTATCTTCGTTATCTTCCAAGGAATTCAAGTTTGACACTAATTCGTCAGACTTACCAAAATTTTACATCTCGAGAAGTAGTTTTTGCTACTTGGGTAATTCATTAAAAAATAAATAGTTAATTTTCGAACAAAAATCGTGTAATGCAAGGATTTTTTGACTAATATTTCTGCTAAACATCTTTTGCTTTCATAAACAATTGTTATTTCTCTTCAAGGCGGAGCATTTTCATACATTTTCCCTAGAAAAATGTGGTATATTTTATCTTAAGTGGTTTTTTAGTTTTGGTATAAAACCAAATGCAACTATTTTGAAACTTTTACCAAATGAAAGAGTATCTAATGTCATGTTATTGACTCAAAATTTATAATGATTGCACGAGGATAACAGTTCCTAAAACCTATATGAAAAAGACGTAAAATTCGTAACTTTTGAATTTTTCTGACAAATTTTTTATTTGTAACACCAGTAACATTTTAAATTCAATAAAAATATATTCTCTGTACATGTGCCTACCATTTCGTATTATAATTATTTTTGTGGGATCTAAGACTTAAAAATTATAAAAAATTTAAGAAACATATACCATTTCTGAATTAAAATACTCCATCCCTTAGTTAATCATCCTAGTATCTCCTGTACTTGTTAAAAAGCTATCAAGAAATTTCTTGACAAATCTTTCTGATATCAATCTGTAATAGAGAAGATCGCAAAGAAGATCGCCAAGTTAAACAACTTTTTAAAATTCCTATGCGATTAATAAATGTTTGTTAAACAAATTGAGAGATTTAATCCTAAATTATCCGGCTGTTGAAAAATTTAGAAAATAGTGAATTATTGCCTGTCCAAGATAGATAGACCGGTGGGAAATTTTAAATTGTCAGCATGTCAGCATCCATTGCATGCAATAATCCTTAATACCGTGGAATTTATGTTAATGCATTTCATATGATTCCATCGTTAAAGTATGATACCGCCCAATAAAACAGAAAGAGCTTCTCGTATGAAGAGCTATTAAAATTTTCAGCTCAATTACAAAATATCTTTTTTTCAACCAATCACAATATCAAGTTCTTGAAAGGAGAGGCATGAGTTAAAAAGTATTTTTGGCAAGTGAAGTATTTTTTTCTGTTTGTTGATTTTCCTTCTTCTTCTTCCCTTTGATTGGCTTAAAAACAAGATTCTTCATCAATCTGGCGACCGACTTCTTCTTGGTCTTCATCGAAAAAGAAAGTAATGTCCAGCATGTGAATAAATTCCGTATGATAATCTTAATATGGGCTCATCGTGGCCTCACCTTTAGCCATGTCAGCGAAATTTGGAAAATTGCTTATTATTCATCTTTACCCATATATGCATCAGATACGTACATAATGTAAAGTTTTCATTTTCAATTTCATAAAGGCACAGTCCTCCACATTAATATATATTTTAGCATATCATATGGCTGAATTTAGGTCAATTTTTTTTTTTAGATAATGGGAAAACTTATAGTTTAATGGCCTGCAATACGTCCTATAACACTTCGAAAAAATGAACAATTCAGAGGATCTTTGATGTATGATAAATCTATTGGCAATGCGATTAGCAGCATGAAAGTGCATGAGCTTATGCTGGTTTGACTTCCTGCACATGAAGGCATTGACTGTATGGCTTAGGAGAGGCTGCTGGAAATGTGACCGCTTCAAATGGTGTATCGAAATATCTTTTGTGAAATAAAACGAAGAAGAGTTACCATAATGCATTGACTATATGTACATAGAACACAAATAGTTGGTTAGAAAGTAAAGATTTGTAGTGTATACTGGATTGGAAAGACATTTCTGGAAATCATCGCGCTTCTCTTTCGTTATGTAAAACTTTACTGACTTCTGTACAGCCAAAACATCATTGAACACCGTTGAATATAGGGGAAAATGGGGTTGTTTCACGAAGGATCAGTTTTAATTTTCGAAATAGAACAATTTGTATTTGGATAGGTTTCCCATATAAATATAAATAATCCCATATAAATCAAAAACAATAAAAATAAACAATTTTTGAAAATTTCGATTTAAAGACTTCTTGACTTGACTCTAATATAAGCTTTAATATAGGGATTAATCATATGGCTTAATTTTTTAATTTTCTTATCAACCATGAGTTTTGGACAAATTTTGTCTTAAGATTACATATTACAGGCAAATGAATATTAAATTAAAATTTGAAAAATCAATAAAATTTCTTGTTATTTAGGATTTTGAGGCTTTCGGGAACTGAGCTAAACCTCTACTTAAAAAACCGTATAATAGAGGTTTTAGACTAGAACTAAAGGCTAAGTCCGGTTCTCGGAAATTTCGTTTTTCTTAAAAACCTACAATGACTTTTCAAAATTTGAGAACATAAGCGATATGGCTAAACAAATCTTAAGTCTGAAGTCTCTATAAAGGTCTCTACTATGTTGATTTTTTTCGGACAAAAATATAAAGTATTACCAATTTCGATCATTTGTTTCATAAAAGAATATTTTAACCACTTAAATGACACAGAACATGACTGCAAATGTCTTACTCTGAAATGGTTTTTAGTTTACAATCTACGACGATCCTTACGGCCCCTAAATACTGAAGAAATTTATGTTCATATTGAAGCAAACCATACGCTTTCATACGAAAAACTGTCAAATATGGACATAAATTTCTCTAGTGTGTAGTGGCCATTAGTTACTTATAGAATTATGTACTAATTAGTATAATATTTTTATTCAGTTCAAACTCCTAAGCAGACTAAAGTATATCATTCAATTTTCTAAAATTTATAAAAGTTTTTCAACTCTTTTTCGTAAAATTTTCTTTTACAAATTTTGAAAATTCAGCCGTTGGGGCTCGATTTGTCAAGACCTTTACATTATTTTACAACATACAAAATCCCTAAGCGTAAAATCATGTCTAAACTTATTTAAATGGTGGGCTTTTATAAAAAAAATAAAATTTTGATTTTTAGGAAGTTTTTATACAAAAATTACCATTTTCGCCATATTTTACTCAACGTTTTGTCTAGTATGTTAAAGTAACTTGTGATCAAGGAAACATAAAATCCTTCGTTCAAGGACTTTTTAACTTATTTGCTAACAAAAAATATTTAGTTTTTAAATTTCAGATGAATCTATTCTGAGTAATCTTATCCATCAAAACAATAGGCTTTTTCCAAAGAGTTCTTTGAAAATCCGGCCCAAAAGGCTGAATATTTTAAGTTTTTAAATTAAAATTTCAGGAAATAGAACTAAAAATAACTATAAATTGTGTTTTCGCGTATGTGTGACCAAAAAAAATCAACGTAACCCTGAGAAAAGCCGCGAAAACACAATTTAGTCGAGTGAGTGTTGAGATTATCCAAAATTGATCTTTGTAAAAACGAAAAAATGAAAGAAAATGTTGCAAAATAAATTTAAATATCCTTCCAGCCACTGAAAAAGGTCCATATTGGGACCGAAAGCTCTGGACAAAACCAGAAAAGTCTTTTCCTCTTAAGGTGAACTGGCGAACACCGAATACACTCTCTAATCCAGAAAATCGCTGCAGTTTCCATTACTAAATTATAATTTAAATGTTGTACTTTTATATGCTTGAATTAAACAATTTCTTTATTATAATATTGAAAACGCCTGAAGATATTGCTTTTTTTTATTGGGGGTCTTTGAAGACTGGAGGTTAATATCTTTTACCGTTTAAGCTCCAGGACGATGACAAGTTGAAAAAATATATAACTACTCTGTCATTGAGTTTGAGCAGTAAAATGTAAAAAAAAATATGCTGTTTTTTAATCTGCGTGACCCACGTAACCCCTTACAGACGCCCATATTCACCATCTTGATAAACTTTAAATGCATTATGGCCCTGGTCGCCCGCGAAGCCCATATTGGATTGAATAAATCTTAAAATCAGTTCATAGGATCTTGAAATTTTTCAGTTCAACTCTCAATTAAATAATTTCCTTGTTTTTTCCGTAATATTTTTGCAAATTACTGTAAAACTGTATTTTAAAAAATCCAATTTAAGTAATATACCCCTCGATTTTGACATAAATTTTAAAGTATGTAAAATTCTTTTAAATTATTAACTTTGGAAAGTATCATTAGTTTATTATACATATTCTACATTATAAGACATTTAGTTTAAAAGATAGGGTAACGTGTGGTAATTCGGGACAGTTTTTAGCACTTTCAAGTTTCAAACAGCTTAACGACTTTTCATATTATTTTTTTCTTTATTGTTACAAATATTTATGTTCCTTGCACTATACAGAATAAGATTCTTATCGAAAAATGTTCATCATTTTTTTTGCATCATTTTTTATACAAAATAGCAAAAAAAAATTAAAAAAAAAAGTAATAAAGGTATATTTTGGCACAGTTAGGTTATTCGGTACAGGCAAAAGTGGCTATTATGCAAATAAATTTCACTGAACCTGATTTTACCATTAAGTAGAAGGTCTAAACTTAATTCTTTCATAAACAAATTGTTTAAATTTCACTTGTAAAATGGCTTAAATCGAAAAAAAACTAAGAAAACCCAAAGCTAATCGTGAAATCGAAACTTTTTTTTCAAGATTTTTGAAAAATATACATTTTGAAACAAAGTTTGGATTTTAAAAAATAGAAAAATAGGCTTAAAATTATTCTTTTAGTTCAACTAGAAGAGAATTTAATGCTGCAGAGAATAAGCCTTTATTCATTGCGATCGGGCTACAATTTTTTTAATCTTTCCCGCAAATTCGAAGAAGAAATTGTAAATATTAGAAGAAAAGAAAACGCACTTTAAAGTTCTAGATGTGCGCCCGAACGCTTGCAAATATTCTCGGCGCTTTATTTTCGGAAATACTTCGAATTGGCTTCTGATATACTCTTAAATAGGTTATCTATCGATTTAAAAACAGTAAAAAAAATATATAGACCACTTTGACCTCATAATTACACTCACCCTTACTGTAATATTGACCAATCAAATATAAGAAATATAAGTCAGATTTTGGAATTTCGGTCTAAAAACTTTCTTGCTCTTCTTTATGTTTTTATTGGCCAGAACAAGAAAGTTTTTAGACCGAAATTCCAATATCTGACTTATATCATCCTAATACGGGCTTCAGACCTAAGGCTTAGCCAAATGGCTTAACTGATCTAATTTCTTATCAGTTACGATTTTATGAAAAAATTTCACTTAGGATTGGATTATTAAGGACACATGATCAATTAGGCTCTCAAAAAGCAATAAAATTGTCCGCAATTTAAGATTTTGAGACATTCGGGAACTGGACTAAACCTCTAGTCTGAAGCCGGCCTAACGGTCGACTCTCAACTTACAAGAAATATTAATTATTATTTCTTTTAAGCCTATACCCAAGTTTTGGTTCAGTTTCTTATCTTCCTCTGGAAGTTTTAATTCAGACCTCATGCGTGAAACTACCCTGTGCTCCCCTACTATAGTTTAGTATTTTACAAAGCCTTATAAATTATATGCGTTCTGTGAACATTCAAATAATTTTGTTGGTTTATTCAAATAAATTTTAATAATGCTGGCTGCTCTCCAGAGACCTGAACGGTTGCCGAAATTTATCTTTTGGAAAGTTCGCTAATTACTCATAGTGGTTATAATTAATATTGAAAATTTCGATGTCTCTCCCCAGCAATATGTCGCAGTCACATATGCTAGACAATGATGGATTTATAGTTGTGAACAAAAAGTGATTATTCGTGTGATTTAAGTCAAATGATGAATATATCATTAGACATATTCCTTTGGAGTGTTTCAATTCAATCATGTGCGTTCATTACCTGATGGAAAATTGTGTAATAAATAATCATGTAGTGAATATCGATGTGGTACCACATAGTGCTATATATCATCAATTTTGAGACTCACAATCTTAATTTTTCAGCTCATCACATATTGTCGTGCGTTCGGGTGAAATTTTCAGCAATAAATCTTCAATTTATTTCTACCCAGAGTGAGAGAGATAAGTACAATGAGAGAGATGCTTTTATACAATAGAAAGCGCGTCTCCTCACTGTTCCATATATGTGCATAGTTGTAAACAACTTGATAAACAACAGAGTTGATCATCTATATGAAATTGAGCGACTTCTTCTCTATACTTTTTTTTCGTAATTAATACGAAGAATTTCACTTATAAGCTTTCAGACATTAAAAGAGCGGTTCTTATGTTGCATTCAGAGTTATTGATGCAACTACACCTTAATTGTTCACAAGCGGCTAGACTGTCACTTTCCGTCTTAAGGGCCTGTCAAACACTTTGCAATATGTCACATGTGTCAATCACGTATGAGCTTATTGATGAAAATGCATTTTATGTAATAAGTGAAGATTCAAGTATTCCTATTACTCACTCCAGAGAGAATAACTCCCCCATCATCATTACCTAAACTCAGCCATAAATTAAGACATGCACTTCAGTTCTGAGAAGTTAATGTTTGTTATGGCAACCGCAAAATTCTCCAAAATCATCAACACTGAATACCTCTTGTTTTGCAAACACGTTTTTAATATTTCATGGAGATTATAATAGAATTTAGTAAAAGTACGTAATTCTTGGAAGTTAATGCTTCAAAGGATTTTTATGTGACAATATTGTGCGTGAAGAGTGGAAAGTTTTAACGATGAAATTGTAATTTCACAAGGCCCGATATGACAGCGCATCTTGTGGTAAAATTAGGAATTTTCAACATTTCAAAGAGTTGCACACTATTCTTGAACCTTAAAAAGGCTAAAAAATTGTGCACACCTTTTAAGAATCCAAGCTTAATCAAGATTTTTTGATGAAATTCTTAAAACAGTATTCAAAGGCGCTTATAAAAATAGAAAAAAATGGAGAGCTCAAAAAGCTTCCACCGTTTTACTCTGAAGATTGGTTACCAACGCTAAGACGGCGATGGCCGCTATCACACAAACATTGAATTCTTTGTACACCTACATATATCTGTCAAAATTTTGCTTTTAAGAGCTCTAGCTCAAAAGCAGTATTTGAAATAAATAAATTAAAAAAATAAAAATGAATTTTGAAAAGCAAATAAATGCTTTGCTTTGAGCTCAGAAAAGAATAATCAAAAGTAAACAGACTTTGTTTCTAGACAGCAAAGGATAAAACCAGCCTTTAAAAGACTTAAAATAAATTTTAATTGTTTCTTTTAAAAAAGATTTTGTAAAATAAAACCTGTTAGGGGAATGTAGGCATGGTTCGCACAGAGTGTACCTTCAAACGATGTGAATTTTCTCTTTGTTTGCAAAGAGCTGACTTACGATTTCTCATCTCGTCTCATGAACTTAATAATTATCTATCTTATGGCTAAGAAATAACGAACTAGCTCCTTGTCAATAAAGAGAAATTTGCGTTGTTTGAAGGTTCACTCTGTGCGAACCATACCAATATTCCCCTATGGGATATCAAATTATTCCTCTCCAAAATCAATCTTACAAATTTAATTTAAAAGAAAATAATTTTTGTTTTTTTGTTTTATTATTATTTTTATTAAATTTTGAAAATTTCAGAAATTTTAGGATAGTTTTAGAAAAGCTACTACCACTGGGTTGAATACCACTAGTCAAGGGGTTAGTGGCGATCTTTTGTAAAAATTGTGCCGAGTAAGTCTAGAAGATTAGTATTTCCAGTACAGTACGTTAAAATTTACCACTGGAATTGTCTGTAGGAAATTTATGATGTTATACAAGTTAAAACGAATTCTATACTGAATTTAAATCTACCGATATTTCAGTAAAATCGTGCCGATCTGCCGATTTTTGCAAATGAACACGCCAATCGGTCGCTCTTTGGCCAAATTGAGACGATCTGTTGATTTCATCGTAAAATAATATCAATCTGTCTATTTTTAGCTCCAAATCGGCACAATTTAGCCGATTGCCGCTCACAGTGCATTGTGAGTGCCACTTATTCACCCCTTGCCACTAGTAAAAGATGAGAATTATTTATTGTCTTTAAACTTATTTAGAAAACTCATAATAACATGCAAAAATTTACGTTACAATTTATCTAAATGTAAAGAATTTAAGGTGGAATAAGGAAGTAGGTTCTTTTGAACACAAAAAGTGTTCAAATATGGATAATTCCGAAAAATTTATTTTTTTATTTATTTATTTATCTATTTATTTATTTATTTATTTATTTATTTATTTATTTATTTATTTATTTATTTATTTATTATTTATTTATTTATTTTTACCAGATAATGGACAAGGTAATTTTATCGATTTGATTATTTGATTTTTTTAAACATAAACAGTGGCGGCCAAAATAATAGAATCACTTTGCAAAGCTTATATTTTTTTAACTTTTGTATTTTTTCCAATTTTTTCTCAATTTGTTGATATAATTCTGAAGTTGTAGCCTTCAAATTATTAGAAGCATAGAATAAGGATTGTTTTGGCAGCTAGAGGTCTCTATTTTACACAGAATACGTCAATAGTGAAATTCAATTCGGCCAAAAAAATTGGAAAACTGTCATTTATGGTTTCTAAATATGGCTTTATTTAAACTTATTCGATTAATAGACTACATTCTTTAATTTAAATGAAAGTGGTCCTATCGTGTTGTTCAAACAAAATTTCATTATTGATCTATTCTGTGAAAAAGAGAAACCTCTAGCAGCCAAAACAATACTTATTTGACGCAAGGTAATTATTTGAACATTTCTATATCAAAATTATTTCAACGAATTGGAATAAACAAAAAGCCTAAAGGTAAAATAGTGGTCTTTGCGGAGCTGATTCTATTATTTTGACCGCCACTGTATGTAATTTTATAAAGAATCTCATACATTAGATTTTGGTCAAAATAGGCTCCAAAGCCTAAGATCTTTGGCAAAGGTATTTGGTAGAGGGGGTAACAATAAAATAATAATATTACCAAATAACTCAAAAGTGTTTCTGTTATAGCAAACTAATTGCACAGTTCGTTTTAAATAAATTGCATATTAAATTGTTATATCCCAATTCATTCAACCACAATGTTTCATATGAATAAGATCATAAAAGAATTTGAAAAAATACGTTAGATTATAACGTCCATTGCCGTCTTATAAGCATCACTCAAATAAAAATTTAAAAAAAAAATAATTAAAATGAGCAGTAAATTCTCAAATTTTGATCAGTCAAAATCTAGAATAATTGCAAAACTTGTGCCATTTTATATATCTAATTTATCACATAAAATAATTCCAAATGAACTAAAAAAAGAGATGGCAAAGTTTTGCAGAATGCTCTAACTTACAAAATAAAGCTCTCGGTAAATTATCTTTTAGCACTGTTCTTCGGTTCATACCGATTTCTTAAAATTTAAATTAGTTTACGAATATTTATAGAAAACCATTCTAAAACTGAAAATTGAAACAAATTAAGGGAAATTAAAGAAAAGTAAATATTTTGGAAATGGACAGGACAGACTGGAGGAAAAGGTTAAAAAAAAACAGGAAATAATATTGTAGAGCGTACGACCTATTCGACACTTGTCAACCCTGTCGTCGGTTGTATCCCACCAATACAAATTTTTCATTCCTTTGACACGCCCAAACCCTACCATCTCAAGGCGGGTACTGAAGGTTGTTATGTGGTGCTTTTGTTGCTCTTGGCAATTAACAGCAGTACTTGAGTGAGTGAGGATCAGTCGCCGTGGACAGTTCACAGGAAGTTGAAATGAGGGTGACAGCCTCAGTTCCCCATTTTCCATCTAAAAGTTATTAATTCTATTTAGGTAAGCCCCATCTGGGCTTGCAATGTTCGCTTATGAGAGGGTTACCTTAAACGGGAAGTCGATATCTCTTACCGTTTGCGCTACAAGTTGCAAAAGTGGATTATAGAATATATTGCTCTCTCTTTGAGTTCTGGCAGTAAAAATTCTTAATTTCCCTTTTACAGAGCTTTCATGATTGACTGCTTTTAATTTTTTATTACCGAGTGAAAGGAACACATATTAGAACTCTAAAAACTTGTCTCGTGACTCACTGGTATACTTTGCTATATGAAATTTGAAGACCTTTCTTTCAAGGAAACAGGTAGCTTAAGTATAAACGCCGAGGAAAGTAGGGCACCTTTGAATTTTTGAAATTTAGCTTTTTTCTTCAATTTTTAAATGGAACTGATCCTTACTATTTAGCTCCATAAACCAAGTGTCACACTAAATTACATTAAGATAAAGCTCAGTCTTATTTAAAAATAGGAGAAAAAGCCTATTTTAAAAGTGCCCCAGTTGAAAGATACCCCACTTCCCTCTATATTAAATAAATATCATTATTTCGACAAAACTGCCAAAATCAATTCTGCGGGAAAGTTGTTCTTTCAATCCTAGGGTAAAATGGGGTAATTTGGAATCATGTCTAATTTGGAACTTTGCGATTTCCTAAAAGTATTAGATGGCAAAAGTAAAAAACAACGGAGAAGTACTCTCGACCATAAAGTCTTGTACCTCTTTGTGGTTTTCTTTTTCTCTTTGACCAATTGAAATAGTGAGATAATTTCAAAATTCCAAAATAGATATCATTCCGAATTACCCTATCTTAGGGCCTAAATAGACTCAAGCTGATCCTCGAAAATATTTAGCCTGTAAAATTTGACAGTAAAGGAAATTTATGCAAAGGACTTCTAATCGATGATCCAAAGCCCCCAGTGTATGACAGTTTGGGATAAATCTTTACTGTCAAATTTTACAAGCTAAATATTTTCGAGGATCAGCCTGAGTCTATTTGGCCCCTTACCCTACTCTAGTTTAACCTTTTACTGCTTCATTGTACACTGCCTCATCTTATTAGTGCTGCTATTTGACCTTAAAAATCAACACAATACAGCCTCCCTGAATAGTTGAAGATACTTATAGACAGCGAAATCAAAAACTTACGACAGTAAAATGTCCGTTAATCCGTTAATGTGTCTCTACGATAGTTCAAGTAATAATATCACGATATTTTGCATTAAATAGAGTATATCGAATATATCCATGTGGCTAGAAAGCTCATTTAGGACAACATACTCAACTACTAGACATTCATTGCTTAAATCTGTGTCAGACTTAATAAACATATTAAAAGCCGTGACATGTGGTCCATGAGCTTAAATTGAATAGGACATGGGTTATTTTGTAACTCTCAAACTGTCTCGTTGTCAACCACTCAAGGCTCTATTAAATGGAATTAAAATGAGCCCAAATGGTGATGATAAATTAATTTTTGCCAATCATCATCGCACTTCAGAAAGCATTTTGCTTTTGCTGATCTTTCAATTCTGCAGTCCGAAAGTGCGAAAAATTTCTGGCCTGACGCATCATGTGCCATCCTTTCACTCTACTGACTTGTTCACTGACTTGGTAAATACTGCAATGTATCATTTACATATATATTTTCGTTTGTATGTAAATTTCTTGGACATCTTCACAGCACTATTCTCACCATGGTCCCACATGGGATTTCATGGTATGTTGGAGCACAAGTGATGTTGTGAAGAAATTGGTTGCCGCAGCAAGTAAATGTGTTCAATTAAATAATCAAAATTGGCGTTTCACACGACCACAAGAAGAAAAAAAATTGTGTTTGCGGTAGATTCAAGAAAAGTTGAGTGAAACCGAAATCGTGTCATAAATTTATTGAGAAGAAGAGAAAAGATACAAGCAGATGACCCTCAATCAGAAAAGAAAGTGATAGTTTTCTTCAGGTATTCCGTTGTACACTTGGGGAAGTATTTAATTCAAGTTTTGTGAACATTGAGAAAAAAAACCTTCACAGAATGTTGTTTAAAATCAATTTCCTGATAATGTTTTATATGCACATAATGTGGCTTCATCTTCTCAATATATCACAGAGGATTATGAGCGCAGTATCTCTTACTAAAACGAGTGTTTCAAATGTCTCAAAGATGCAAATGGAATTCACGCATAGCTATACCCTTATTGCATTAAAATTCTTTCTAACTCCCACCTTAGAAAAGATCTTAGAGCGAATATTAATAAAAATCTTACAAAATTCCTGTAATCTGTCAAAAATCTTATGAACTCTTCAAAAAAATGTATGAGAATTCTAATAACAGAAAAAATGCACTTTATTACTTTCTTTCACAAACATCATTTGAATATCATTTTAAAAACTACAATCTCGTACATTAAAAAACTACATTTTTCCAAATGATTGTACAATTTTGCATCTCATCAAAAATATGACAACAAAACTTCCATAAAAGATGCATTTTCTTGCTCGAACTCTTGAGACAGTGGAACATATTGTACTATAATCAACTTTTCAAGTGAACTAATTTTAGGGAGGTTCTCAGATCATCAAATTATGCTTTAATCATCGACCGGGATAATATTTGCCGAAATGTAGGATTTATGGTGGAATAACCACTTATCGCCACTTTCAGGAAAAACTGAAATTAATTTAATTATAATTTTTAAACCCTTATTATAAAGTAACTTAAATTTGACACAAAGTTTCTTAGATATGTTGTCTATAATATATCAGACTAATAGTCCCTCAATTTAACGGTGGATTACTTAAAAAAAACATTTTTGTTAAAAACTCAAAAATAATCACTTCTCGTCACCTACTTGAAAAGTCCCAAACTCAATTATTTTGGACAATATTATTAAAAAATATATTCAGCGTTGCTTTTTCTTCCTGGTATCCTTCTTATTACTCGTATTATATGATTTTTCTTCGATTTAACTATAGGTGGCGAGAAGTGGGTCACTGGCGAGAAGTGATGACACCACCCTATAAGGGTACCGGTAAAGGCTCAAATAGACTCAGACTGATCCTCGAGAGTATTTAGCATGTAAAATTTGACAGTAATGCATTAAGTAAAGCAAATCCATTCCAAGGACTTCTAATCGATGATCCAAAGCTCTTACAGAGTGTATAACCGTTTGGGATAAATCTTAATTGCCAAATGCTACAAAACAAGTATTCCCGAGGACCAATCTGAATCTATTTGGGCCTGAAATGCAGGTAACTTTGCCCTCCGGAGCGACTTTTCCACCCCACTATTTGTAAGCTTTTCTTTAATTTTAACACTTAAATACGGTTTAACACTTAAATATTTAAGTACTAGAATTCAAGAAAAGCCTACGAACAGCAGAGCTTAAAAATCAACTCCGTACAGCAATGTGATCATAAGCTACGGTATACATGACCACTAACTTTCTCTATCAAATGCAAAGAAGAAAATCTGAAACAATACACACAGTCCCGGGATTATGCACATTTTCGGGATCGATAAAAACGTGCGAAATAGCATTACGATCGAGAAAATTTGCATATACGCAGGGGCTTTCTTTTGAATAAATCGGCCGTAGAACGAATTTCGCGCGGAGTAAAAGTAGTCAAAACAAAAAGATTCAACTGTTATTAACAAACAGTACTTTTTGGCCAGAGTTCTTCAATAAATGGTTAGAATACTTAAAAATTTTACTTTATAAAAGAAACTAAAGTATTATTCTAGAAAAGAAGCAGTGTTTCCAAATTTCCCGCGTCCGCAAAGTAGTATAGATTCAGGCGTATTTCAAGAATAATTTCATAAATTGATTCCCAATGGTAGGCAAACTCGCATATGTGCATAATTCCGTCAGGTGCTTAATCCTGAAGTGTTTAATTCCGGGACATAATATAATTTAGTTCTTAAGATATCTTCGTTCTAAGTTGCTGACAAACAAACCAATATTTCTATGTTTTCTAAAATATTCTAAACTATAGCGCCTCTGGTATTGATTCCGCAAACTTTACTTGTTCTAGAGAACTGCCGGCCATTTAAAGACCTTCAGGCTTTTGTTTATAAAGCATTAAATTTGTTCAGTAAAATTGAGGGTGCAGCTGCGTAAGCACGAAAAACTTGTGAAAACGGTTTTACTATATTACTGGTGCAATAGGGATCTCAATCGCACAATAGGCATGACCGTTGGTTTTGGGCCCGGTACAAAGAACTAAATATTTAGAAAAAAACAACATTTTCACTTAAATGCACCGTTTCTGCCCCAAGGAAATAGCTAATGTTAGGACTATTCAAAACTTATAAGTAACTAAACTTTTCATTTTGCGATATATATCTTGGTACAAGGATACTTGTAGCATTGTAAAATGCTTTAATGGAGCTCTAAAAAGATTTGCTTCATCGTTAACATTATCCTTAAGATAGAGGAACAAATTGAACAAAATTTACATCATATCTGCAAACAAATGGTCCGTGAGATGCCTATATCGCAAACAATTATTAAACAAAAATTTTAAAAGGACCTCCATGTGAAGCTTTAAAAAATCCTAAAACGAAAAGACTTTATCGATCCTCAAAAAAATTACACTTGATAGAGCGATGAAGTACGTACGGTAACTTGCACGTTTAAGACCAGTTGCAGAATATGGTTCTTTTTAATGAGAAAAATTTTCCTATATAATTGTTTCTACCTGAAGGGAAAATCTTACGATAATTTGGACATTGGAATGGTCACCAGAAGTCAAAGACCGTCATGATGGCAAATTATCGATTTTTACTGGGTTTTTTTGGGCTGCAGCGTCAATACGAATGCCAATGTGTATCTGGAAATTGTCGAGGAAGGCCCCTGAAGCCGTAGGCATACAAAAATTTCAGTAAACGATTCTGAAAGTTCGAACAAGACTCGGGACCGTCGCAGAAATCACGCGCCAAACTAGATTGTATAAAAAACAATGTTTCGTTTTTCAATTTTAGAGCACAATGACCTGAAATGATCCCGGAGGCTAAACCGCTTGACTTCTCCAAAAGAGACATTTTTTTGATCAAGGATAGGACTAAAAAGTAACGAAGTGTCGATGTGCTGAAGATGGTCTTTGTTCTTGGTCATAAATGGAAGGGCATTCCGAAGGTTGGCATTCTCACAAACTGCGATGTATTTTCCGACAGACTTAAGACTATAGTTAAGTCAAAGTAAGACCGTCTTCAAACTAGAGATTTGCCCAGTTCTCGAGGATCTCAAAGCCTTAAACAGCAACCGATTTTATTGATTTTTCAAAATCTAATTGGTACTTAGACTTTAACAATCCAATTCTAAGTCAAATTTTTCCCAAAAAATATTGACTGATAAGATATTAGAGAAGTTAAGCCATATGACTAAGCCTTAGGTTTGAAGCCCGTATAAGATCGTATTGAACCAAACTGATAACATTCTAAAATTTTGATATATTTACTACCATTTTGTCTTTATTTCAAAAAAGTATAAACAAAAAATGAGGATAATTCAGCGCCTTAATTTTTTACATGTTTTTCAGCCACCCTGTACTATCTTAAAAGCACATTTGCATAATTTACCACATACCGATTCACAACCGATTTATAAACCACCCTGAAGATTGCCCAAATACAATTGATTTTCAAACATAAGTTGCTTATTGGTTTATAATAAATTATTTACCGATATAAAACCAATTGGAACGGGTTTATAAGTGCCAGAAATTTTAAAATCTTTTCTTACCTAAAGTGGTCTTCCATTATTTTCGAAATAATTTTTAAATGTTTAATTTCTTTATCAATTTAGATTTAAAATTGAACTTATTTAAAAGACCATTAAATATCTAGCATGTCTTAGATATTAGTTAGATGAATCTCTAAAACGGTTAAAACCGTATATGATAGTTAATTAGTCGAAACCTAGATGTGTCATTCCTGGTAGTGTCAAAAGTGCTTAGATCAAATATCTGTTATTTATATATTTATTTATTTTTATTTAAGCTGTTGTAGATTTTTAAAAATTATTTTATCATGTTAAACGTAGAGCTCCCGTTCTACGATTTAGGTTTTCAAGGTTTGAATGTCCTTTAGCTTATTAAAAGAGTGTTTGCTTCTGATCCTAAGTAACGGTAGATAGGTAACAGCGGTAGGAGACAAGTAAGTCACAACATTTTCTCCTGTTTTCCTAATAAAGTAATAGGTTAATATAAGACAGCGGTAGCCGCATTCCAACCACATAGTATCTTCATTTATTAGAAACACGCAAAAAAACGCAAAGCATTCGACATTCGAGCACTCCGCGAATTTCCCTCAACCACTGTCCATATGATCTGTTGCCACATTTGTCTAGAAACAAAATGCAATATTAATTCCCTTTCATAAATGCACCAACATGAGAAAGAAGAAGTAATAAAAAAATGCATTACATCTTGCCATGAAATCCAAATTTTAATATTGTAATTTTTTCAACAGAAAAAATGTCACATATGAATTATTATCAAGTGGACTCTATTTCAATGTACGCAAAAGATTAAATTCATTAAACATATTAAAATTTGAAAACCAAACAGAGGCCACTTCAAATATGTTTAAGAGCGGCAACGGTAAATCATAATTTGCTCACTTCAGTGAACCTCGATATGTACATAACGCATATTAACTGCTACATGTTAATCACAAACGGAACACTTTTATTGAGTTTTTAGCTTCTGCTATATGAACACATAGCATATCCATCATTAATTACCATTGCACAAATATGTACACAAATCAAAATTTTTTTTTCCGATGGTCTTCATCGACGATAAAAAATATTGTTTAATTACTAAAACAAACATAGCGCATGATATAGCATTTCATAAATTCATGTGTTTAATCATTGTGGAATAATTTCACCGCATGATTTCCAGTCACCAGATTAATCTTCAATTCCACTACTTGTAAAACGAATTCCGCCCACATTTTCCCACATATGTGGAATTTTCAGGTAAAAAAAGCAATAAATAAGTGTGCAAACAATTTGCAAATATAATATATGCCTTTTACAAAAACAAACAACTTACTTATTTGTCTATTATTGCATATTTCAACGTACATTCATAGTGTAGTAACTTATTTGTTAATAACTGTTGAAATTTCCATATCCTCGTCGTTGATGATCTTCATAAAAGAAGGAGGAGGAAGAGTTTTCCTTTCTCTTGAGAGTAAAAACCCATAAATTGACTTGAATAACTCAAAGAAACTTATTTATTTTATTTAAAAAAAAAGATTGAGCTTTCAACTTTTTAAATTAATCCTCCTTAATCAAGTACAATCACGTATGTAATTTTCTTAACATTATTAGATTTAAAGTTTCCCTTGAGGTGTTCTAGAAATGTAATTTTGTGTATTCAAGGAGGTAGATAACTTTTGAAAACGCGTTGAGAATGCTTACACAAATAGTTCCATCCTCCTAATCCACCGCTATTATTACTCATATGTATTAACATATTAGCATTTCAAAGCCTAAAACCACTTTGATGAAAATACGAAATACACTGACTAATTACTATTTAATTCAGAATACAATACAAGTACTACTTCCATTTCGGCTTCTAATTTACGTCCCCTCGATTTTAAAATAAATGAAAATTAAACTTCCATAACTATTCGATATTTGAAATGGGATTATTGGCGGAAATCGATTGCATATGATATGTATTTTATAACTTGGACTTCATATGCATTGGATAGTATAATACCCAAGTAGCGTTTTAGGAGAAAATTACTACCAGATACTTATTTCTGGGTCCGTATTGATCCAAAAATGAATATTTGACAGTCGTTATAACAGTGGATTACGGAAACTGAGAAATAATAAATGGGTTATCAAACAGAATATTTGAAGTCATATTGACTCTGAAATTCCCACTCGATGACCCAAAGCTGACTTATCAAAAGACAGACGCATCCAGTGTTGCTCAAAATTATTAAACGGCAGAAAAAATAACTCACAACGAAAGTCCTCCAAATCAAAATCGAATTTTTTAATGAAACTTCGTGGACCTCCTATTTCGGACACAAGGATTCATTGCTGATAGTCCCAGATTTCTGAGAGATTGAAATTTGATTAAATAAGGACTGTCGTAATACGCAAAAATAGAGAGCTCTCCGATGATAGTCAGTGGATTCAAAATCACCTCAAAAAGAAAAACACCTTTTTAATCTTTTAAATCTTTCCCAAAGCTTTCGGTACCGGATGTGGACCTTCTTCAGTTACTACAATAGTTCATTAATTTATTCTGTAATTTTAATGCAAATGCAAGGTCGTTTTTTCTTTGCACAAGGAAAACTTGTACTTACTCGACTGAACTTGGGTAAGTGTACCAAATTCCGGCCAGCTTGCAATTTCGGCCACTACCTTTCTTCCTGAAATTTCCATGAATTTTTGGTTTTTGCATACTCTAGAGATTTTACACAATGTAAAAAAAACTAAAACATGTCGCTGCGATGAACGAGATGATGTGAAAAAGACTTTGGAAGAATTCCTGAAGGGCAAGGAACTATGAGAGTCAAGGTGGCCGAAATATTACTCAAAGCTATGTCTACATTTTTTTATTCATTTCAAAATGTTATCCTTTGCTCTTACGTGAACCCCAATACTGCCTCTCGTGAACTGCAGAATCATATCCTGGAAATACAAGCATGGCTCCAACGCTGCCGAATATGGGTAAATGAGTCAAAGTCCACTCACGTCACATTCACCCCAAAACAAGTGAACTTGTCCCGCAATTACCCTTAATGGGAACAAAATTTCTCAAGATCATGTCAAATACCTTGGCATCCATTTGGATAGGCGACTAACTTGGAAGAACCACATTGTGTCTAATTTGCCCCAGCTCAAAATCCGTACATCTAAAATGCATTGGCTTCTTGACCGACATTCAAAGCTATAGCTTATCTCCAAAGTCTTGGTCTACAAGGCAATAATTAAGCCAATCTGGACGTATGGTGTTCAGATATGGAATTCTGCTAGCAAGTCAAATTTAAGTATTCTACAAAGGTTTCAATGCAAACTGTTACGAAAAATTTCAAATGCCCCTTAGTACGTTCGAAACGAAATTATTGAGAGAGAGTTGAAAGTTCCCTCATATGATGAAACCTCGTCTCTAAGCACCAGATATCAGTCAAGGATCACCATACATCCTAACCCGTTAGCCAGGCGGTTGTCCGATGCTCCAAGATATAGAAGACTCAAAAGAGTTGACCCTATCAATCTCCCTCATCGCTAGGAGACAGTTTCCCCTGCCATGTAAAGGCGGATCGTTTGGCTTGCAAGAATGAGGCACTGGCCGAGTTCTTCATCTTACTAGTCATGAAAATGGAAAATTTTGTTGAATTTACTAATTGTCATACATTGTATTTAGAAAGAGAGTAAATAATTGCATTTGCAGTTAAAAAAAATCAAAATGTTTTAAGAATGGTTTTAAAAATAACAAAGATGATCATTTATTTGCAAGTTGCCAAGCAACACTCCTTAAAAAGAACTAACAAAAAATATCAATTTGTTTTGAAAATATTACATTTGAAACTTAAGATTTTTGCACTTGCATGCAACTATGCCGAAATTTGGCACACTTACGGCGTCTACACACAAGAGAAGTTTATGTCCATATTGAAGATTTTTTCCTACAAAAGCGTAAGGAATTTGCTTCAATATGGACATAAGGTCCTCTAGTGTGTAGAGTCCTCTAGAAAGGAATTATAAGATAAAATGCGGAGTTGGAGAGTATCATCACTTTCAAGTTATCAATTAAGAAGGTTTTTTAGTAAATTGTTTTCACTGATTTTTAATTTAATTTTAGTAACTAAAAGCTTTTGGGGTATATTTGTACCCTATAAGTTGACACAGGCAACTAGTATGATATTACTTTCACTCCATATCTGATCTTCTCCTCCTCTAAAAACGCCTTTTTTTAGGATCATATTTTAGATTTATTTTCAAAGAAACATTTTTAAACGCTAATACTGTTGACCTCAAAATTGACATTGAAAAGAAACTATGTATTTTTTAAGGTTACTAGTATGTGTGAACAAAATGTCCACTTTGACACTCTTTGGAGGGCTAACCTCAAACGCATTTTTTGTCGACCAACGGGAAACTGATTGACTAGAATAAACATGCCCATAGCCCTCTTCAAGACGGTAAACCTAAAGTAAAAAGACTTCCATTCCAGCGAGCATAGGTGCAAGGATGTCTGTAACACTACTCTATAATTGACTACTCAAATTTAAATAGAGCCCTTGAACGCGGTTTGAAAAACAAGGAGATTGGTTTGAAGAAAAACTAAGACCATATTTTAGTTACCTGGGTCGACTTATGGGAAAGACGAAGAGCAATCTAAAGCCCAAAAAAGACACCGGTATCGGCTTAGGGATCAGCCCGAAAAATGAGGATTGGTGTCGTACACTCACGGATCAGCCCATAATTTGGAGGATCAGGCTGATCTTCTAAATTCATGAGGTCTAGTGAAATTACGGGGATTAGGCGACATCAGCGCCAATGCTGAAAATAAAAAGCTTCACTTTGGGGGTTTTTGGGTGCTTTTCGAAATGTCAATTTGTCTCAAAATCTTAAAATGCATTAAGATTGGAGTAATGGGAAGGTCAGAATGAACCTTTCTGTACGAAAAATCCATTGATTTTGCAAGAAATCTATCAGCAATTAAAGTGTGGAGATTTAATAGAAATTTACGGTGTAAGTAAACGCTAATCCTTGATCCAAAAACCTCAATGTAAGATAGTTTAGGCTGATCCCTTACCGCCAAATTTTTCGAGCTGAGCATTCTCTAGGATCAGCCTGTGTCTATTTTCGGCATAAGGCCCGCTTCAGATCTAAGGTTTAGCCCAGTTCCCGATTGTCAAAATACCAACCAATTATATTGGTTTTTTTTTAATTTAAAGGATCACTCGTCCATGTTGTCCAATCTTAAGTGATAATTTTCCAAAAAATCTTGATATAAAAAATGAGAGAAGCCACATGGCTAAGCCTTAGGTCTGAAGCCCGTATAATCTATGTTCCCTTATAGTACGCATTTTTCTTATGTAAAAAAGAGTGGCAAAGCGTCACAGGCTTTGCGAAGTGCTCGAACTCGTGACTTAGATGCTATTCCTCAAAAGTACTTTCGCATCATTTACCGTTTACCGGTTCTCAACCGATTTAACCCGATTTATAAATCACTCAAGATATTAGAGCCTCTGCACAGTAGATAAAATTATGTCCATATTGAAGCAAACTACCTACTCTTGTGTAGGAGAAACTGTCAAATATGGACATATATTTCTCTAGTGTCCAGATGCCATTAGAATTTTTTATCATTCTTTGAATCCAGAAACAAGTTATTATTAATTAGAATAAAAATTTGCTCCTTGGGTACTGCAGATACGGTTGATTTTATCTTTCAGGGACGACTCTGTCCCTTGCTGTTAGTTACCTTATCTTTAATTCTAGCACTTAAGTATGCGGCCTTCACCGTTACAAACTACCATATCCGATCGGAGAAGTCTATCCCTCAGTGCTAGAATTAAAGAAAATCTTACTAAGAGTAGGGGGCAAAGTTACCCTCATCTACGGCATATAAATTATCATTACTACTTCTTCACGCTTGCTGAGCAAAAAAGACGATAAAAATCTATCAACATTTTTCTTTTATGTGTAATTTTTTTATTAGGCTTTCTTTAACTTATAATACACCGGATTATTAGCGTAAGGGTCAAATTATGAGTACCGGGATGTTATTTTATTACATTCGAATTTTTTTCAGTGTATTTGAATAAAAAACCTCAGTTAAAAATACAAAAGCTGAATCAACTAAACTGAATTATTCCCAAATCCCGGGTTCGATTGTCACAACAAAACTGGGTCCAATGAAAATAATATTATCATTCGAAGGTAATTGAAATTGCGTCAAATCAAAAGAAAATTTGGTATATATCCACATTTCATTGTGAATGCATTACAATATCCGTTACACGTTACACCTACAACGAATATTTAGAGAAGGAAGTGCAAAAGAGGAATCCCTATTAAAAAGGAACCACTCCTGTGCAATCGTACATACGATAGACTAGATAATTCACCCAATACGAGGATAATTCGAAACGAGTGAATAAACGAATCTCTTGATGCGATTAATAACAATATTATTCTTTTGCTAGGAATGAAATTGCTAGTCCTCTGCTTTGTAAGTATTCTTCAAAGGAAACACACTCAAAATGTTGTTCACCATCCAGGAAATAGTGTGTCACTCAACATATTTCTATTTAAGATATCAACTTTATTGATCGTATATCAAATAACAAGGATGTAGGATTTCCATCATTTCAATTGTTTTTGGATATGTAATCCAATCAAAATCGTTATTGTCGATTTATGGTATTTAGATAAATTTCAATTTATTTAGCTTGAAAATCAAATAACTGCAAAATCACAGATACTTTTTATACCTATTCCAAAGTTGATTTTATATTCCACATCCTTTGGCTTATATTAATCTCCGAATTTTTCAAAACATTTGATAAAAAAGTATATGGACGAATATTCACAAAAAATACGGCACATTTCAAATATGTTTGTAGAGTGTCAATGAGTTTTTTGTAACACACAAAGAGTATGTAGGTTATTTTTTTATTCCCGAATCATTAGCTCTTCTCTCTCTAAAAAAGAATAAATAAAAATTCCGCGTATTTGCTATTCAGATGGAATAGAAATAATAAAGTAAAAATAAAAGAGAAAAATAAGCACAAAGTATGACTAATTTGCAAAACTTCAAAGAAAATAGGTATACGGTATACCAGTACATAGTGGAAAAATATCTTTCATACAATATTAAATAAGGAAGGGAACGAAGGGAGTTAATTTATACTTCGTCAACAACTCCAAGGCCACAGGACAAACCTATTTATTGGCTAATTAAAAATGGGTAATTGTTAATTCCATCAATCAGTGACGTATAAGCTTTTGACGTATTCAGCTTTTGGTTGGCAAAAAAACAAAAGTTAATGAATTGTAGGTCTTATAATGTTTTCTGTGGAAGGAAAATATCTTTATTGATAAAAAGTCTCGATAAATCGTTAAATAATTAGTTTGATAGATTTTATTCATTGTAAATGCTTACACAAAAGTTGTAGTTTTTAGCGACCTCCGCCGTCTTAGCTTTGATTACCAAATTCTTTTAAAGTAAAAACGGAGTTAAACTCCTTAGAAGTTATTATAATGCTAAAGATCCCAAGGATAAATAATTTACCTGTCATTCAAATCAGAACTAAAATAATAATGTCCTAATGTGGGAAAAAAATTTAATTTAATAATTTTTTTTAAGATTATTAAGAATATGACTCTAAAATCACTTTATTTTAGTAATTGATAAATAATGAACTAGGGTAAAGTGGTACAAGTTGGACAATGGTACAATTTGGACAGCGCTTTTTGTCTTGATAAATTTAGTACTTCATTTTTATTTGTATATTTTTAATGCTTTAGTTTTATAATTTGGTTCCTTGTCCTTCAAAACAAATTTTGTACTATATTTATCAAGAAAAAAGCCATGTCCAACTTGTACCGGCGAATTGTCCAACTTATAACACTAATTCCAAATTATACACTTTACCCTACGTATTTTTAAAAAGACTTAGAAAAAACGACATTTTAGGTTTTTTTTTTTAATAAGTAAATTATAAATCAAATATCGGCCTGAATTCAGATAATATCATTAAGTAACTTACAAATCTACGACATTATATTCATGAAAAGCAGGACAATTTATTTGGAATAAATTTTCAAATACCTGTGAAAGATTCTTAAAATATTTGCCAAAATATTTATTTAGATTTTTGACATGGTTTAGTAATATTTTAAGAATGAAATTTTTTTTTATTATCTTACGTAGACAAAAAAAACATAAAATTGTCCGTAAGTAGATGTTTCTTACTTCCGACTGGGAACTTACGAAATGTTTTTGTAAATAGTATAACAAACTAAAAAGTTCGTAAAAGTTTGTGATTTTTCACAAACATTTATTCGTACATTTTTCTCTATTTTGCAAAACTTTTAGAAACAGTTCTTAAAAAATAGATGACAAAATCTTACGAACACTTTGGTGTTAATTACGAACATTTACGAAGAAATGTTTGTAAAAGAACGAAAAATGCTCAAGTTTCTAGCAATGTTTGTGAAAAACTACAAAATTTCATTACCTATTTAATGGGACATACGATTTACAAATATTTTGCACATCTTCAGTAAGAATTCACAAACATTTACAAAAAAAAAAATTTACGAAATGTTTTAAGTTATTTTGAAAAATATTACCAAGATCGAAAAAATTGCATCGGTATTCCACTATTCAGTATTCCAAAGGTGTGATTCTCTTTATGATTCAACACTTCAAAACCGTAGAGGAAAGCGTGATACATTCGGGCGATTCAAGCTTCGGACAACACATTTTTTTCTATATTCCTAATAGATTTAATCCATAGCGTCCATAGCCCTTTTCAGGAAATTTGAGGCGTTGGACTAGCTATTAAAATAAAATATTATAATGGCTCAAATTCATTAAAAACATATTGTTTAAAGCTTAAGTCGCCTGAAGGTAGCGCGCTTTTCTCTACACACAGAGAAGTGATTTTGAGAAAGCGGTGTTGAATTTGGGGTTGAATTTGGTGTTGGTGTTGCTTGAACACCAAACGTAGTAGCATTCACACCAAATTAACACCTAGTTTTGAATCAATGGTGTTCTATGAAATGCTTTGGCGGTGTTGTATTAACTCCGCCACAGAAATCACTGAAATGGTGCTAAAGTAACACCATCAATTTTCTAAACAGTGCTGTTGCAACGCCAAACGGTGTTCGTCGCTCACCATCGACCACACACACAGAAAAATGAAAAATTCTTAAGCAGAAACACCCAGGAATTTAATTTCAAATCCCATCCAATGAATGCCAATGCCCTAATTCTAAATCCTTGATCATTTAGTTTTAGTTGCAAATCTGTAATTCTAATTGTAATCTCTAATTTTGGAATATCGTGTGTGCCGATGCAACGGTTCCCGATATGCTTTGAATACATTATAGGAGTTCGTGGCGCAGCTGGAAGATGCTCGACTGTCATCACAAAGGTCGCGTGTTCAAATCTCGGCGCAGGCTTAAATGTTGGAAAAAGATTTTCACGCACCAAATGGCTTTGAAATACAGAGAATATCATCCAGGGAGGGCCCCAAGCCCTCAAACAATGGTCAAAAATTAATAAAAATCACGCAGAAAAATGGAAAATTCTTAAATAGAAACACCCAGAAATTTAATTTCAAATCCCATCCAATGAATGGCAATGCCCTAATTCTAAATCCTTTGATCATTTAGTTTTAGTTGCAAATCTGTAGACATTTTTCATTTATTGGTGTAAAAGGAACACCTATATTTTCTTGAGATGGTGTGATACAAAATCCACAATGGTGTTCCAACAACGCTAAATTTGGTGTTAATAATTGGTGTAAAATTGGTGTAATCAGAAACCCAAAGCCGGTGTTAGTTACTTTGTGACACCACTTGGTGTATTCTGAACACCGAATTGGGGTTAGTTGATTTTGGGGTTGAGGTTGGTGTGTCCGACAACACCATTTGGAGTTGTTATGCCACTAAAATTTCTCTGTGTGTACTCCGAGATTCCCATTTACAGTCAAGTTTCTCGGATGTGAATCATATTTAAAAAAAAACATAAGAGTGCTCATATGAAATGACCTTATCCTAAATCAAGAAAAATAAGCTTAGGAATTATATCATAATAATTTATTGTTAAGTAAATAGAATTCGTCCAAGAAGATAATATTGAGGAAGCCCCAGAGAAAAATCGTTCTAATTCAGACTCTAGGCAAGGCTCTTTTTACTAACTCTCAAATTTTACATTTTGAATTCAAGAGTCGCGTCGGTCAATCGTTCATATTTTAAAAATATGTAGAGGAATACTGTAGGGGAAAGCACGCTGCCTTCGTACGACTCAAGCTTCAGACAACTCACTTTCTTTCCCATGTTCTTAATGGATTTTACCAGTAGCTCTTTTCTGGAAATTTGAGGGATTTGACCAGCTATTGAAATACAATATTATAATGGGCCAGATTAATTTAAAATACATTGAAGAAAAAATTAATTGTTCGAAGCTTGAGTGGTCCGAAGGTAGCGCACTTTCCCTATTTCATTTATGATTCTGATTTTTCATGTTTCCGAATCTTAGGAACTCTAAACGTTATCGTAGGCAACTGAATAAGAACAGCACTACCATCGATGGCTAATCGGTCATAGGCGACTCTAGCGCTATCTGAGTCTATTTACACCGCAACATTGAAATGGAATTGTCCCAAAATCGGTTTTTGGGACAATTTTGTCTCAATCTGGGGCGATAATCTAAACGGTTTCATTGAGGCCATTTACACCGCCGCATTAAATTGAGACTAAACTGTTCCGAAATCCGATTTTGGGACTATTCAATATCAGTCTAAGCGGTGGTGTAAATAATCTCTATGACTGCGCGATTCTATTTAAATTTGCCTAGATTCTGTGATTCTACTTGATTCTATGGATTTTGCAATTTATGTCATTTCACATTCTCTCCAGAAGTATCGTTATCCCCATGTTGGTTAGTCCTTGAGTTGTTCACGAACTATACTCGATCAGTTTAAACTTTTTTAATTTTGCAGTAATTGATATATTTTTAAAGGACATTTGAATAGAATAACAAAATGTATAGAATCTAGAATCTTCTTGAAGAAACCGGAGGAAAGCGCGCTACCTTCGAACGATTGATTAAACCTTTGGACAAGTCTTGTTTTTAGGTTATTAATGGTTGGACCAAATTCATTAAAAACATTTTCTAACAAGATAAGTTGTTCGAAACTTGAATCGTCCAAAGGTAGCGTGCTTTCCTCTAGTTGGTTTTTAAGAATATTTAAAACTGAAGTAAATCTTAAACAAGAATGTGCAATAAAAAATTGGAAACCTTGGAAATCGAGTTTACTCGATCGAAATAGTACTCATAGAATGAGTACTTATTATATGCAATAGTTATTCTTAATTAAATTGCTCATAATTTATATTAATTACTTTAAAATTAATTTAGGGGAAGGCATAGCTTTCAAGCTTCGCACATACAGTGCCCGCTCTCTAATGCATGTCATGTATGCATGTGTGTTCAGCAATGAAAATGATTTATCCTGTGATGTTTTTGTCTAATAAATGAAGTATAATAGCATAGAATTCTCTAATTATGTCTTTTTTAGCTTCCTTAAAACTTTTATTCTAATTCTACAAAAAAA
Source organism: Phlebotomus papatasi (assembly GCF_024763615.1). Taxonomy (NCBI): domain Eukaryota; kingdom Metazoa; phylum Arthropoda; class Insecta; order Diptera; family Psychodidae; genus Phlebotomus; species Phlebotomus papatasi. Next base: position 8,408,982 of record NC_077222.1, on the reverse strand, counting down.
TCTTGTATTATATTTTCGAGACGTTGAACAAATTCAAAAATCCATCTGGATTACGAAGCGGACATCTGTCATATTGTCTCAAAATCATCCGGATTACAAAGCTGGCACTGTACTCTGGTTTGGAACACTTCATATTTTCCGAATGAATTATTTATTAATTTTTTCAGGATACTAGCTAATAAAATGTATTGCCATAGGTAAGTTTCATTAAAGGAATATGGAAAAAAAATATGAAGTGTTCGAAGCTAGAGTATGTGCGAAGCTTGGAAGCCTTCCCCTAGTTTTTTATGTCTCTTATACTCCAAGTACAAATAGCACAAGTTCAAAATTAAATCTTATTAGCGATATCCTTAATGCCAGTTAGAACTTTCGTTTCAAGTTCTGTAAATTAAACCCTGAATTATTTTTTGAGTTTTTTGTAAAGTCAAAAAAGAGGTACCACGCCCCTATTCCTACTCTCACTCAGCAATTTTTAATTCTCAAAAAAATTCACCAATAATGAAGTGTCGGTGCAGAAAATACAGAAAGGAGAATTCACAATAAAGAATTAATTGTTTACAGTACCTTTCGTTTAGATCGTGCCATTTTTTGATCCCTGGAATTCTCAGCTTCCCCAGGTGGTCTCTTACCCCAGACAGCGATTGCTGAAAATAGCACAAACGATAAATACTTAAGTGCTAGAGCAAAACTTTAGATAGGAATTTGCAAAACTTACCGATACGAATGTATGTGAAGCAAAGTACTACAATTGGAATTACAAATTGCAATGTCATTAGTGCTAGGGTGTAGTAGAAGTATTGACTGTCCTCACTCCAGTCTTCATGACAAATGTATCTAAGGGAAATGAGAGGAAGAAAATAGAAGAAGAGGAAAACTAGAGCAATAAAAAAAATTTTCAAGAGACATTTTACATAAATAAATTTCCTTAAGTACTAACTATACTTGTGGCATGGCATTATGTTTAAATGTATAAAGTTTTTCCTTTTTTGTAATTCAGTGCGACTGCAAAAATGAGTTACGTTAATCATAATAAAAGCCCAATTCAGACATTATGTGTCTTACTCTTCTTATTCTTTTTTTTTCCTTTTTATATGAACTATAAAAATTCACACCAGCTCAGCCCTTATCCTAGGATTAACTTTATTGCAACAGCTATGGACAAGAAGAGAGTATATGCTTATTTCCCAGTTACTGTGAAATCTTAAAGAAAATATATTTTATGCTTAGAAGCTTAAATATCTTCATCATGTTTTTCATAAGAAAATATTACGCCAAGTTCAAATTCCCCGTTTATCTCTTAACAAAATAGGGAAATAAAAAAAAAGAATACTAAATCCACCTCAACCTAATTATGGTCCTAAGTTATTTGCATATTGAGTATGTCTGGCAAATGATACTAAAAAGGAATCAATTACCGCAAATTTTCACAAAGAATTCATTCAAGGGAAAAATTCGGCAAAATGTAGAGAAATATTTTTAGGAATACAACATTTTTTGATCCACATAAAATAAAGTGAAACATCTTCAATCACCGACTTATTCAGCCCCGTCACATTTGACAAGACGAAGTTCTGTGATTATTTATTTTCTCTATGTACACAGGACATTTTAATTCAAAGAAAATGTGAAATGTCTTTGCAACGAGACGTGATGATGATAAAAAATGGCAAAGGGAAATTCGAAGAGTGCTCGAAATCACAAAAGTTCGATGCAAATTGTTACAAAAGCAAATAGAAAAATCGAGACGAATAGAAAATTTTCACTTTTCTCAATGAAAAATTCATAGAAAATCACTGGGCAAACCTTAGGATTAGATATTTCAATCCAATCCCCTAAGGGATTTCTCTGGAGCTTTTTAAGTTGCTTTTGCACATTCTCAAGAAGGATGCTATATATCAGTTTTTTTTGTGAATTCCCATAGCGATTCCCACCTCACGATATAATTCTTTTTGAAACAGTAAATTTTGACATTGAAAATATTATATCTAGTAGAATACCAATGTTAGTGGTAGTACAAATAAATTTAGAAGGTGAACTCCCTATGGATACGTCAAGGTGTTTAATCCTTTCAGGACAGGGAAACACAGAAAATCTGGAAAATAATTCTAGAGGGATTTTATCTCCATAACATATTATTGCTCGAACTCAAAAACAATGCAGAAGGGGAAAGAGTGCTACTTTCGGACGACTGAAGCTTCGAACAACTAGGGGAAAGTGCTCTCCCTTCGAACGTTCATGCCTTCGAGAATTTCTTTTGTTTTTTCGAGATTTACACTAAATTATCACGGAATTATCAACAATTGATGATAAGCCAACTAATATTTAATAGAAATGTGTAAAGGTGTCTACATATTGGGAGCAATTTTCGTCAAAAATTGCGTTTTTGACAGAAAATTGACGTTTCCCCCTACAACGCTGCAGGGAATTTCATTCAAAAAGTAATTTTTGACAAAAATTTCTCCCAATGTGTAGAGGCCATAAGTCTCTTGGGAAAACTAAAAGAAAATTCACATTATTCGAAGACATGAACGTTCGAAGGGAGAGCACTTTCCCCTACTATTTTTCAATATGTCAATATGGAAAATAGCCATGGGTCAAATTCATTAAGAACCTAGAAAAAAAGGTAACGCACTTCCCTCTAAATAAATCTATTTTTCAACGCATCAGCGGAAGATACGAAAACTTCACTTTGACATTTCAATAGATTTTCGGAAAAGCATTAAATGGGTGTAAACACAAGTAGATTTTAATTCTCCAATAGTGTCTTGGATAAAAGGTAATGGAACTCTATTTGCACAAAAAGTCGTTGACGTTCGAAGAATTCAAATTCAATTTCGAATTATCATACTAAATTTTCGAACAAGGTGGGAAATATTTATCAAATATCACACTAGAAAGCTGGGAAAAGAGTTACTCAGTGATTATGGAGTGATTAAATAATGGGACAGGAACAGTAAGAATCGCTGTTCTGTTTTTTTTTCCCCGCAACTGCGAAGACTGACACATTTTGACACTTAAGCACTTCGAAATTCGAACAGGATGTACCTCAACCACCTTGTGGAACTATCAAGAAGTAGGGAAGTCTCTTTTTTGTGATTAGGTGATGGTAGGAATCCTTATATTCAGTAGTACCCTTCCCGATTTAAGAGCCCTCTTCGGTTGATACTGTACCGAGGCGAAGGTATATCAGAGATAATTCATCCAAAAATAATCAAAAGTTAACGTTGTTGAATATTTAAGTGTCAAGAATACCGAAAATTTGAAATAAAAGAACAACCAACGCTAAAGCGGAGAATACGTGAACTTGTGCTTAAAACTTTCCGTCGATTTTCAAAAAGGTTTGATTTGGCTTTGGAATGACTGTTGTCATTATAAAAGGTTATTATCTAACTGTGCTAAAATATGGCTTTATGAATTTAAACGGTTTCATGAAAGGGTTGATGTGCTGACACAAATTTCTCTTTAAACTTTCGAAAGATTTTCGGAAAAGCTTCAAATATAGCTTTGTGAATTTTAATGGTTGCTTCTCAGTAATCCATGTTCTGAATATCAAAGTTTGATTCCTATAGCGAAAGATACGTAAATCTTGCTTTGAACTTTTGATAGACTTTGGAAAAAAGCTTCAAATTCTTAAAAAAAAGCACATTTTATTTTAAGAAATTTGAATTTGAAATTCAAATGTTTTGAATTATTGACGTTGTTGATGATTGATGTGTCAAGATTACTGAAAATTCGAAATAAAAGAACAATCAACGCTAAAACGACAAATTTGAGAATTAACACTTTAGATACCCGGTCGAATTTCGAAAGGTCTAGCTAGGCTTTGAAGTGGCTTATCTCTTTGAAAGGCTAATACTGAACTGAGCTAATATGGCTTTATGAATTCAAATGGTTACATATAAGGAATCGATGTGCTGACAAAAATTTCTCTTTGAACTTTCGAAAGATTTTCGGAAAAGCTAATATAGCTTTGTGAATTTTAATGATTGCTTCTCAGTAATCCATGTTCTGAATATCAAAGTTTGATTCCTATAGCGAAAGATACGTAAATCTTGCTTTGAACTTTTGATAGACTTTGGAAAAAAGCTTCAAATTCTTAAAAAAAAAGCACATTTTATTTTAAGAAATTTGAATTTGAAATTGAAATGTTCTGAATTATTGACGTTGTTGATGATTGATGTGTCAAGAATACCGAAAATTCGAAATGACAGAACTACCAACTCTAAAGCGGCAAATTTTCGATTTAACACTTTAGATATGCGGTCGAATTTCGAAATGGTCTAGGCTTTGAAGTGGCTTATCTCTTCGAAAGATGAATACTGAACTGAACTAATGTGCCTTTTTAAATTCGAAGGATTACTTGTAAGGAATGAATGTGCTGACGATCGAAGTTTGACTCTACAATAGCTATGGCTTCCTATAGCGGAACATACACAAATTTCCCTTTGAGCTTTTTATAGATTTTCGAAAAAGCTTCGAATATGACTTTGTGATTTCGAACCATTTCTTGTATGGAGTAGGTATGCTCTAAGCCGTAGTTTGTTTCTGCAAGTGCTATAGCTTTCTATAGCGGACAATAAGAAAACTTCACTTTGAACTTTCAAGACTGAGAGTTCGAAGTTCGAAGATCGAATATTTGTGAAATCGAACAGAGTTAGATATACCTTTCTAATGCGCAAAATGAGTAAACTTCACTTTGAACTTTCGATAGACTTTCGAAAAAGCTTGGAATATCATTTTGTGAATTCATTTTGTTGTTATTTGTAAGGAATTGTTGTGCTTGCTATCAGAGTTGTCTAGCATTGATACGCATGATACGCAAATTTCACTTTCGATAGATTTTCGAAAAAGCTTCGAATATGGCTTTGTGAATTCGAATGTTTACTTGTAAGGAATAAGTATACTCAAAGCGGGCGTTTTATTCTGGAAATATGTCTTGTCTAGCTTTCTATTCGCATACAATGACATTCGTGTTCGAAAAATTGTAACAAAATTTCGATTTTTATAATAAAATTTTATGACATGTCATAGTCAAAAGCTGTCGAAGAAGATACTCACCGTGGTGTCACATATAAGATTAATATTAATATTTAGAAAAGTCGGAAAGAGAGGTACATAGTATGAAAAATTTCAAATGGAAAATCACGTGTGTTAGAAAGAGTACACTCCAGTAGAGTAGTACGATGAATAAGATATTACTATTCGTATTAATTGCTTTCTGAATCGTATTACAGGCAACTCGAGCAATTTTCCATGCGTGCCAACTCTGATTCGGTCAGTTTTTGACCGAAACGCGAGAGACAGTCATCAGAAGAGTGATATTAATTGGCGAGGAATAACTCTATTGATTTGTTATTTTCTATAATAAAAACAAGACTGATACATGTCCGTTTACGCCGTTTACATTAAAGATATTTCGAAATTCGAACAAAAATACTTCAGAAACCACGCGGACAAAACGAGAAGTACATACGCCTTTTCTTTGACTTTCGAAATTGATCTTCGAATCCTTGGTATCCATCATTTTTTCAAAATTTCTAAATTAGCAAACTTTTATTTAAAAAATATTATTCAGATCATTTCTATCATAGAGTTCGAGCAATAATGTAGTGTTGAAGATTGTGGAAAATTCTTACCAAAAGTACATACAGAAGTTATGTACAGAAAAATGTGAATATATATTAAAAAATTTTAGCATGAAATATGAGTAACAAAATAAGTAACAGAGAAATTTTCACCTTGAAGCAAACGACATTCTTAGACATCAAAACAAATTGAATGTGCGTTACAAAGCAACGTAACTTCTTAAAATAGTATTGTCACATATTGAGAGAAGTATGCTAACAATCTGGAATTTTATTACAGGGTTCTACAGCCCATATAAATACATTTATTCTAACTAAAGGGTATACCTCACTCCCATGGAAAATTTCAACAAAGTTTAATTCGCCGAATTTAATATTGATTGATCTTTATTGCCTGAGGAATAATAAAGAACCATTTGGAGGATGTTTCTGAGAAGTCCTAAATTAAGTGGTACCTTCAGGACAAATATTGTCGTCATTAAAGTATGACAATGCCTAAAATATTGCGTCTGGCAACTTTTACGATTATACCAGATAAGTTAAACACATGTACCTCCCTTAAATTTCCACTCCTAATGAAGATTTTATGCTATTTCATTTCTCTCAAGTAGAAATAAGGATTATAAGGATTTCTTATGGTACAATTAAAAGAGGTTAACCAAATTGGTAGGAAACCTTATGGCTTTTCCGACAACAAACTCCGCGTTATCATTGACACTTCTTTTTCTTTGATAAACTTTCTTTTAAAGACTTTTCAGTATAATTTGTGATTTTCATTTAAGTTCTCAAAGTTTCAAACTTGACAGATTTTAAATCGTTCATGCTGAAAATTAAAGAAAAATCATTGAACATTACTGAGGGGGGGGGGGTGAACTTATAAGAAATGATTTATGATAAAGAATGTCATTTTGCTTTTTTGCCAGCAACAACAGCGCAATACTTATATGTTGCTTCCGGGTATGACAGACTTCTTATAGCCATATATTGTACATATGACGACCTTTCTTTTCACTTCAGCACGACATAGAACACAATAATATTCATGTGCGGAAAACTTACTTGTCACACTTTTGATGCCATCCTTCCGGTTGATACAACTTGGAGACGATGATAATTGGGAAGGCGGTAACGAGGGCTATTACCCATACCACAGCTATTATGCATTTTGCATATCTGCAAAGGATTCCAAACATACATATAGAACTTGAGTGTACATCAGCAACAAAAAGGGGTAATGTGAAATCCAAACCCAAGTAGCATTAAAGACTTCAAAAGACCATAATAGACATTATGAGAACAAAGAAAAACACATTCAATTCTAAATGAATTCTTAATAGCAAAGCTTTTGTGTTATTATACCTCGGACATAGTTGTAAATGCATAAAGAAACTTATGTTCATATTAAATATTTAGTAGATTTTCTCTAAAGTGGATTTGAAAACCAATTTCATTTATAAGAAAGAGATTTTTTAAAAAATACATAATTAATAAAGAAAATAAAAACAATAATTTTTCTTATTATTATTCGTTCAACAAGAAAAGCTTTACAGTATCAGAAATGGTTATATTCGTTTTTAGTAAACCTTTTAATTGGTACCAAAAATGAAAATAACATTAACAAAGGTTGGTCTGAGGAATGATTAACTTGACAACTTATCTTGACTGTGTTTCGAGCTAATTATGATACCTAAAGTAGCCTCAATGCTATCGAACTTATGTCCTTCTTGAAAAAGCCACAATTTTAACATGAAATCCGAACTCAGACCAAATATTTAATATATTTAAATCTAGTCTTGACTAATTCAAAACCGATAATTTTAAAGGCTTTTGCTTTGGCATATATGAAGTCGATCCAGAAGGTTCCTATCTAATAAACACAGTTCAAAATTACGACCTTAAACTGCAATCTTGTATTTTAAATAGAATTTAAAATTTTTAATTTATGTAGAATATCATAGTCGTGCTGTACATTATTACAATACATGTAGGACAAAAAAGTTGTGTTCTGTTTTTAAAGAGAATTAAGCATTTTCGGTCCAGGAATTATTAGAAGAAATCAGGAAGTAAAATCAGGAAAATATCAGGTTTCATCTTACACTTTATTAATATGGATCATATACTTGACATACTGAAAAATGATCTTTTTAACTTAAATTTGAAAAAAATACCCTCCTGGTCCTAGATTTTTAATCCATTAAAAGTCAAACTTAGGTGATCAGGTAAAAGTCATGTATTCTCCCTTAATTTGTGATATTTACTGACATACAAAAATCTATTTATAATTTTTCTATAGAATTTAAAAGGTCTTCGAGATAAACTTCGAAATTAAAAAGTACTTAAAAGTATCTCGGTATGTTACATCATATACACAACATATTGGATATCTTGTATCAGAGTTTATACTACACAGTACATTTAATCAAAAACTTGGATATTTTTACTTGAGAAAGACCATATTTGCTTAAGGGGTTACGTGGGTCCAAAGACTGAAAAACACCACATTTTCACTAATTTTTTTCAACATAAAAAAAATATTTTAATTTAAGTTGTTAATCATATAACAGTACAACATTTAAAAAATATTTTCTGAAATTTCCATTAAAAAAAACTTTAAAATTCAGCCATTGAGACCTGATTTTCGGAGACTTATTTTGAAAAAAAACATGCTTTCCGTGGACAAGATTTCTCAGAGTGTATTCATCAGAAATCAAAAAACTAAATATTTCCTGTTAGCTGATGAATTAAACTTGTTCTTGAACCGCGGATTTTTTTTTTAATGAAATTTGGATTTTTGGCAGAATTTTTTTACAAAAAAAACTACAATTTTCGGCGTATTTTACACCACTTTTTATGTTGTAAACTAATTTGTGATCAAGATAATAAAAATTCTACTACTCAAGTACGAGTTAAACTCATCAATTAACAGGAAATATTTAGTTTTTTGCAGAGAAAGCTATGTAATTTTTCAAAAACTGTCTCTAAAAATCAAGGGTGACATGATAACTTCTTTTCGATAGTATCGACTGTCGATTCTGAAAAATTCACCCGATAGCTGCACTTTTTGCAACTAACGCGAATATTTATAAACAGTTACGTTCTTTTAAGAATGGTACAATAAGTGGTTGAATCTATCAGATGTAGATTTATCGATACTACCGATTCGAATGTATCAAAAAGTTATCATTCCACCCCGGATCTCAACGGCTGAATTTTTAAAATTTTGAAATGAAAATTTTTATATGCTTAAGAACTTCAATAAATTTTTTGTTTATTATGTTTTAAAAAGATGTCAAGGAAATATGCTGTTTTTTTTTCTTAGAATGCGCAACCCACGTAACCCCTTAACTTCTGGAAACTTTACTTTTTCTGTATTAAATCCCAATATTTTTCAGTTTTAATGTGTAATTCTCAGATATTCACACCTAAGTAATTGTAATACTACGTGTTACGGGTGTGATATTTTTGAACCATCTCTGATGTCGAAAAAGATCAGCCGTATTTTCGGAAATTTTCGGATTTTGAGATATTTTTAAAAATCTATAAAAATACGATTTTTTAAATTATTTCTAAATTTGAAGCATCAATCACGTTATGTTCATCTAATAGCACAGTTTAAGTAAATCAATTAAAAAATGAAGATCGAAAAACATGTTTTCGAGATATTTCAATTTAAAAAAAAAATCAAATACGGTGCAATAATCCTCGAGATGTTAAATTTATTGCTAAATTGATTTACGAAAAAAATATCCATTGTAATAGGGGAAAATGACCTGCCTGTGAATGTTCCACCTTTAAATAATTTTTTTTCTTATTTCTCAAAGCAGAAATTCTAATTTATCGAAATTAATAGAAAGTAGTTAATAGTCTAAACAAAATTTATAGAGTTGAATTTTTGCTTCGGAAAAAAGATAAAAATTAAAATATCCAAAAGCTGGCTCTTTCAAAGGTAGGTCACCTTTCCCTACTGGGTTTTCTAAATTATCTAGAATTCTGATTTTTCAGTTTCGATTACTTTAAGTTCATGTTGTAGAACTGTTTCAGAAGACTCATTTAAAAAAATTTATAACAATGGCCTCAATTCTGAGACCAAGATCAAGATCAAAATTTCAAGCTGTCAAATTTTTCCAAGATCAAGATTTCATATTCTGACGCGAAGTATTTATGGAACCTAAAATATCTTAGCTAAGAACCAAGATTTCAAGATTTTCCACACTTAACGAAACGTCACTTCTAACAAATATCTTCATTTCTCCGCAGAATTTGTTGAAATTTCATCAAATTATATAAATTAGGAAAATTAATTATAGGTTGTATCAAGTAATGAGAGGCCATAATCGGGATTAAAGGAAGTGCAAACAAAACTTGTGACGTCTTAAAATAAGTCTTGAAATGTTTATGAAAGATGTGATTCTTTTTCAGGTATTCTTAGGGTGTTATACTTCGAAACGTACATCTAGAAATGTGTACCAGTTCGATTAAATTACAATATCAAACACAGTATTTTGCACAGCAATTCTCTTTTTGTATCATGTTTTATAGAAATATTCCTTATGGAGAACGGTTTTCGGATGAAACTTTTCAAATTGTTACTATCATGAAAATTCCAAGAGCCTCCGAGAGGTTCTTGAAATTATTTCAAGAAAACAAGAAATTTGACGTTTTGAAATATTGAAATATTGGTTCCAGAAATGCAAATCTTTATTTCCACATGGTTTGTGTCTTGGATTTCAAGATTACAAGACATTTCACAGATTTGACATCTTGATCTTGATTTCCCGATTTTTTGATTTTAAAATACTAAAATCTTTAATTTTTTATTATCTTGATCTTGATCTTGATCTTGGTCTCAGAATTGAGGCCAATATCTTAGTTTCTTATATGTTGCATTTTTAAATTCAAAAAATATTTTTAAAAAAAAGTAGTACGCTTTTAGAACGTTTTAGCTTGATATTTCAGAGCTAATTGAGTAGACTAGTTAAAAAAAAATCATTACGGTCCACAATTTCTCGAGATATTGTTTTTAATAAAAATAGTCCTAGTAAGAAAAATGTTTAAAGAATACAGACTTATAACACAATTTATTGTTATTTTTAAGGAACAAAACATAATGTGCCTGCATAATAAAATCACAGTTTAGTTAAGTATAAAACCAAAACCTAATTCGGATTATTTTAATTTCGAATTATTTACCCTTCAAGTTTGCCTACAAATCGAATTTGCAATAAAATATCACATCTTTATAAGCTGATCTAAGCTAAACTAGGCTTATCACTGACTTCTTTTTTGCTTCATATAGAATTTTCTAACCTAATAAAAATAAAAGATTCATTGTGAACTTATTTTTAAAATAAGGATGACATTTGATATCTTGAAAGGTTTATAATTACCCTTATTAAATGCTAATTTTGAACCCTGGAAATCTTTTTTATTAACCCTTCGGAAGTTCAAAGATGATTAACCTCTTTAAAAAGTACACGATAATCTTTTATATTTAATAATATACACAAATTTGGAATAGTTTTTACCTAAAGTGTGCATAAAATGTCTGTTGTTGCATAAAGTTGCTTTTGCATAAAAAAAAGCCTGTGTTTATGCTATAAATCATAAATACTTTGAATTTTAAATTTGTTTTGCAGGAGAACAATTTTAACAAATCTTTTAAAAATAAACATTAATAAATCTATGGCTTAAAATTATTGAGTTAGCTTAAGCTACAAAATTCTCAAATCAGGGCTTGATTCTATCCATGATCAACTTAAACCCAATCTTAATCTTCCGGAGGAGTTACATGAGTTATTCATATTTTGTTAAAAAATTAAATAAAGTTTTAAACTAACCGCTATTAATTTTTCTAATTTTACTAAATTTTGGGTAGTTATGATGCAGCAACTTATAGTTAAAGGCGTTAAAGGTCTGATTCGGGAAAATCAGAAAGTTCAGTGTAACCTTACCGACCTAGCTCAACATTCGTAATTAATCAACATTCCATCAAAAACATTGAAATCAAACGTGAAAAGGCACATTAAACCAGGTAAAGAGCTGTAGTGGCACCATTAATTGTGGCTTAAGGTATTTTATGGTTAGTGAATCGATAGGTTGGGGCACAGAGGAGTCAGAGAAATGCTACTCGGGCTGGATGATAAAATATCTCACCTCTTCGTGATTCTTGGTCTCAGTGGCCACATAATGACAATATATCGATCCACACTGATCGCAACGAGTGTGTATGCGCTGACTAAAACGGAAATGGCTTGTGAGTAATTAACTAAATGACAGAGCACAGTGCCGAATGGCCAAAATTGCAGGAGAATTGTTGGTACGAAGGAGAATGGCACACAAAATACCGACATCAGGATATCACCTAATGCCAAATTGAATAAAAAGTAATTTGTTACAGTTTTCATTCTTGGCGATGACTGAACAATGAAGCACACAATGCCATTCCCTATAAGGGCCGTTAAGAGGATGCTGATATATAGAAAGTACACCATAGTTTGGAAATAAGAACTAGATAGAATTGTGTCGTGTGAATTGTAGCCACTGGAACAATCCTCAGTCTCATTGTAGGAGTTTTGATGGTCATCCACCACAAAAAATGTCCTATTGACGCTGTATTGGCCAATGAAATCCTCATTTGCTGGAATTAGATATGGATAGCTCGTGGCATAGATATCACCAATTTTCTTGTCTGAAACATAATTTGGCACGGACTTATTAATGCCAAATAACTCGTGTAATAGTCCCACTGATCCCATATTTCACGGCTCCTCGTTTTTCTTTTTTTTTTTTTAGAAATTCAACCAGAAGTATGGACAAAATGGATTATCTGATGCTCCTTCTATTCATTAGGACCCCTTCTAGTATCCTCCTCTTCATCTTATTTCATATTCATTGTCATCATTCAAATATCCTGCTGCATAAATTTCCTTCATTATCTCTAATGGATACTTTCATTAGTGCTCCATTTATGTAATTTGCCTCAATCCACCCAGCACAGACGATTTGTAATCTGAAATTAAACCAAATTCAGCATAATTAAGTGTTTTCTTTTATCTCTTAATCAGTTGCTGTGCTTGCGCTACAATAACACATCGACAATGCTATTTTAACTTTTGCAGATACTTTATGTATAGTCCATTATGAATATAATTCTCTGGGGAAATGAATATTTTTGCGATGGCAAAGCTCAAGAGGAAATAAATTAGTCTCTATATAGATCAAATAGATTCATTTACAATTGATTATTGCGTGAAAAGGAACATTGAAAAACCACTTCAGAATATCCATTGCCATAGGGTAAATGTGCCCTTTTTGGCTATACTGATATGACGATATTTTACTACAAGTTATGACTACGGCTGCCGGCGACTTACTTCTATGGATTTCATAGAAAAGTCAGTAGACCCCTTCATAAGAAATAAAATCAAACAATATATTTCTAATTAATAAATATTGAAATAATTTTAGTATAATTTGAAAAATTATTTTCTACTAATAATAATAATCAAGGATTTTAATAATCGTAAATCCTGTATGTTATAGATTATTGAAAAAGTAAATAAAAATATGCAAAAGATTTCCACCCTCGAGATATTTTATTACTTATTTTTTAAATATTAAAGTTTTCAATACCTTGAAATGTTATACGGGCTTCAGACCTAAGGCTTAGCTATCTGGCTTAACTCCTCTAATTCCTCATAAAGCATTATTTTTTAGGAAATTGTTGTTTAGGATTGAATATTAAGGGCAAATGATTCATTAAATTTTGAAAAATCAATAAAATTGCTTGTTATTAAGATTTGTGAGACCTTCGGGATCTGGGCTAAACCTCCAGTCTGAAGCTGGCATTACAATGGCAATAAATGAGGATTTTCTCAAATATTTCATCTTTTAACGTTTACATTGTGATCAAATTAAAATAATAAATTTTGTATAAATATATCAAATATTAGTTTCAAATTTCATAAGGAAAGATCCTTGAATCTCAGCCAAAATCCTGAAGAAGCCAAATACCGAACGCCAAAATCCCGAAAAAAAAGACAATATCTTGAACGCTAAAATATCAAAAATCCCGAAAGCCAAAATCCAGAATAAGCCAAAATTCTGGAAGATCTCCGAACGGCAAAATCTTGAAAAAATCAAAATCCCGAAAAGACCAAAATGCCGAAAAGGCTATGATCCTGAAAATGTCACAATCACGAAAGATCCAAAATCCCGAACGCCAAAGTCCCGAAAACGCCAATTTCCTGAAAGCTGAAAAAGGTCAAACCACAAAAAAAGCCAAGATCCCGAAAGCCAAAACCCCGAAAAGGGCAAAAATCTAAAAATCCAAAATCCCTGAAAGACCGAAATTCTGAAAAGGTCAAAATCCCGAATGCCACAATCCCAAAAGGTCAATATCTCTAACGCTAAAATCGAAAAAATTGAAAATTTCGAAAAATCCAAAATTCCGAAAATGCTAAATCCCAAAAAGGCCAAGATCCTGAATAGGCCAAGATCCTGAATAGGCCAAAATTCTGGAATTTTCCCACCAACTTTCATACCTGAGGAAGGAGCCGTCCAGCTCCGAAACGTTGGCTAGAGAATAAAGGAGGAGGAGAACCAGGTCGAAATTTTCTGTTTTCTTTATTTGCATCGAGTTATCGGCCGGATTCCATATAGATTTTGGAGTTTTCGAGATTTTGCTGTTCGGAATTTTGGCTTTTCCAAGATTTTGGCCTATTCGGGATCTTGGCCTTTTTGGGATTCAAAATCCCGAATAGGCCAAAATCTCGGAGGGCCAATATTCTAAATGGGAAAACCTAGAAAAATCCTAAAATTCCAAAAAGATCAAAATCCCGAAAAGGCCAAGATCTCGAGAGCCAAAATCCCAAAAATATCAAAATCCCAGAAATCCAAAATTTCGAAAAATCTAAAATTATGAAAAGATTATTATCCTGAATGCCAAAATCCTGAAAAGGCCACTATCCTGAACACAAAAGTCCCAAAAATTGAAAATATCGAAAAACTCAAAATCACGAAAGGCCAAAATATCGAAAAAACTAAAATCCCGAAAGCTAAACTCCCGTAAGACCAAAATCCAGAAGAGCCAAAATTCCAAATGACAAAATCCTGAAATCCTAAATCCCGAAAGCCAAAATACCGAAAATTAAAACCCAAAATTCTTAAAAGTGGTATAGCTACTCCATACATTGCACCGTGCACCCGCGTTTGTTGGAGGCAAATGGAAAGTTTCTGTTTTTTTTTTTGTTTTGGGAAATCATTCCACGCATTATCCTTCCTATAATTTCGTCCCTTTCATGACTTTGACCATTTGGTATTTTGACTTTTGGAATTTCTGCTCTATCGAGATTTTAGCTTTTAAGATTTTATTTAACCCATTCGGATTTTGGTTAATCGGAATTTATCAGTCATCTCCTTCAAATATTTTTTTATGATGTGATAAGTTTAAAACATTTTTATGAACCCATTTCATTAAACAACTGAAACCGTAATGAATAAAGAAAAAAAATTTAAAAAAATTATAGAACTTTGGAAGATTTAAACAATAATCTAGAAATTCTTACACAAACACTGGTTAGAGATATTAAGGCCATTTACACCGCCGGATTGGATTGAGATTAAATTGTTCCAAAATCCGTTTTTGGGACAACTCAGTAAGAATCTAATACGACAGTCTAAATTACCTCAATGAAATAGTTTAGATTACTGCCTTAGATTAAGACTTAATTATCCGAAATCCGATTTTGGAACAGTTCAATACCAATCTACTGCGGCGGTGTAAATAGCCTCGTTGAATTTAAGATTGAAGATTTAGCTGAGCTCTTTAAGGTATAGTAATCCTAAATAACAAACAATTTTTGGGATTTTTCTAAATGAAATAGCATTTACCCGGAATATCCTTTAGACAAAATTTTCCAAAAGAATTAGCCTGGACAAAAATTTATTGAAGTTAAGTCACAGAACTGAACGTTATGCAGGGTCCAAACCTAAGCCATATGGTCTAACCTTTTAAGAACGAATGGGACACCAGTGTTCCAAATATACAAAAAAAACTTTTTCTAACTTAGTTGTCAAAATAATTTTCTATGGTCAAATTTTTTGTTTGTTTTTGGAACGCCTGTGTTCCACTCGTTCTTAAAGAGTTAACTGCTGTAACTTGTTATCAATCAAAATTAAAAAAAAAAATAATTTGGGATTGGATTATTGAGGATAAATGACCTATTAGACTTTGAAAAAGCAAAGAAAATGTTTGCTATTTGGGATTTTGAGATCTTTAAACTGGGATAAACCTCTAGTTCGAAGACGGCCTTAGGATTGGATTACTAAAGATAAATGACTCATTAGGCTCACAAAAAACAAAAAAATGCTCGCTATTTAAGGTTTCAAGACCTTCGGGAACTGGCTAAACCTCTAGTCTGAAGATAATTTAACGTTCCTTGGAAATTACAAGGAATCAATTTACTTTTTTTACATTTAAGATTTTTGTAGATTTATCTTTCAAATTTTTGTGAAACAAAGGAAGTAACTCAGGAAAATTTGTGCATCATTTAGAATAACAGGGAGTAAATTTCGATGTTTATATCAATGCTCACACGAATAAAAAGGAAGACAGCATAATGTAGTTCGAGTCTTATTCTAATCAGTCGATATTTCCTCAAATTGACCGTAAAGGGGTGCCTTAACTCTACTCATCGTCCAAAAAACGAACGAAATGTGTTTAATAATTGAAGTGGGATGTGTATGCGATTTTCCTTTCATACGCTTCACTTAAAAATTTTACACACTCTTACCCCTAATCAGATTATTGATTTTCAAAATAGCTCCGAAGGAAGTGATGATGAATTTGATGGAAATGATCGTTTTTTCCTTCTCTGTCTTACCGAAAAAAAAATTTCTATATAGAATGTTTATGCAAAGTAAAGTCTATAAAATGAAACCACAAACATTCATTTCCTTCGCAAGTTCAACTATAAATTTTTTATTTATTTAACTTTCCGCGCCAGCATTCTCCAGGACCACTCTCCAAACGATATTTTTGTAATCTCTCATAGATTATTGTTAATATGATGTTTTGGCTGTAGGCATAGCTGCAAAATGTGTGCTTCGCCACATTTAAAACAAGCTAAACAGAAAATGGAAAATTCGGCTTAGGAAAAATCAACTACATCAGATGACCCTCTAATTCGCTTGTGATTTGAGTTTTATGCTCTGAGATTAAGCTTCCTTCCTATGGTATCATTAAACATTGGGCTGAAATGATGCAGAATGACTAACGTAACATAAGCTTTATGTTATTTTATAATGTTGCGATGAAATGACGAGAAAGGAACGTTGGTCAGTCCCGTCAGTCCTTAGTAAATGACTTCTCTCTATAAAGTTATTCACTGCTTTGTTTATTAGGGTTCTCCTTTTGCATTTAATTAAAGGTAGATATACATTTTTTATGTCTAAATGTATTCCAAAAAGCGCTAATTTCACTTGAAATTTCGTGAAATTTTTGCAAATCCATTGGGTGTGACCAATGCGTAGGCACTTCCTACAATAGAATTTGCTTTGTCAGTACACTTACCCAAAATATCTCGAATGTTTTCTTTGTGATGATTTTCCCCACGCTATTTTCACCTCAAAAACAATTAATCAGCTTGATTATCTTCTCATTCTTTTGCCTATAAATCTAGTTGAATATGAAGCTACCAGCAAAAACATATTTATCATTGCTCGTGGTTGAACTAAAATTGTGGTTTGTGGTTTTTTCAAACCTCATAGGATAGCATACTTTGAAGACATCAAGGATGCTTTCAGAAATGTACATAAATATTGATATGATGGAAAGAGTTAATTATATTCAATTTCTGTTTATATGTAATTGAGGTATACACTGCTGGCAATAATCATAGCTCCACTTTTTCATACTGGAAAAACTTTGAAAAAAAATTTTTTTGGAAAAAAAATAAAAATATCATTTGAAGGTATTTTCAAACCAATATAAAAAATTGCCATTTGAATTTCATATCGTTAGAACTGTGAGTACTGTGATAGAATCTTTATCAAAATGGCGATTTTCGGGTGGCAATAATTATAGCTCCACTCAATAAATTTGGCTTCAGGGTATTTATTTTCAAACAGTGAAGGTAAATATCTTTTAGTAATTCAATTAATAACTTTATTAATCTAATTAGAATCATTTTTATAAAGTTTTTCATGAATTTTGCTGAAATTTTGTAAGAAAAATGTTTAATGAACAAAAATAAGGGATTAATTAAGGTCTTGAAAGGGATGAAAATTGACAACCAAAAAATTTCCATAAAAATGACAAGATCCTATCACCTTTCATCCTAATTTGTCCATATAGCCGACATATATGCATTTTAAACCACTCCCAGGGCTAAAAATCTCCTTTTGTTAGAGGCAAAAGTGTTCAATTTTCCGTGTTACAGTCGAAAAAAACAAGTTTTCTACCGAAATTTGATGTAAAACAATGCTGACTGCTTAGTCTCATCATGTTCTGTTGATCCTGCCCCAAAACAGAATTCCAAGTGACTAAGGTGGTCTTCAGAATAATGAGATAAAAAAATATCAAAAAGAAGCTTATTGCAGTTTGATGAATAGAAAGTATTTTACGGCATTTAAGTGGTTTAAAATTATTTTTTCAGACAGAAAACAAGTTAAGACAAGACCTATCAATTTTTTTAGTCGAAAAAAATAATTTTGTACCACTTAAATTAGGTAAAACACCTTTTGTTCATCAAACTGCAATAAGCTTCTTTTTGATATTTTTTTATTTCATTATTCTAAAGACCACCTTAGTCACTTGGAATTCTGTTTTGAGGCAGGATCAACAGAACATGATGAGACTAAGCAGTCAGCATTGTTTTACATCAAATTTCGGTAGAAAACTTGTTTTTTTCGACTGTAACACGGAAAATTGAACACTTTTGCCTCTAACAAAAGGAGATTTTTAGCCCTGGGAGTGGTTTAAAATGCATATATGTCGACAATATGGACAAATTCGGATGAAAGGTGATAGGATCTTGTCATTTTTATGGAAATTTTTTGGTTGTCAATTTTCATCCCTTTGAAGACCTTAATTAATCCCTTATTTTTGTTCATTAAACATTTTTCTTACAAAATTTCAGCAAAATTCATGAAAAACTTTATAAAAATGATTCTAATTAGATTAATAAAGTTATTAATTGAATTACTAAAAGATATTTACCTTCACTGATTGAAAATAAATACCCTGAAGCCAAATTTATTGAGTGGAGCTATAATTATTGCTACCCGAAAATCGCCATTTTGATAAAGATTCTATTACAGTACTCACAGTTCTAACGATATGAAATTCAAATGGCAATTTTTCATATCGGTTTGAAAATACCTTCAAATGATTTTTTTATTTTTTTCCAAAAAAATTTTTTTTCAAAGTTTTTCCAGTATGAAAAAGTGGAGCTATGATTATTGCCAGCAGTGTACGTAATCATATCGTAGTAATTTTTTTTTGAATATAAAGACAAACATAATTTACATGAAACACTTTAGCTCGTATTTCACGAATAACAAATATTATTACAATTCCCGGAAACTTTTAATGGAGCTAGAAAATATTTGCTCTTAATATTGTATTTGAATTTCCTTACAAGGTCAGTAGGGAATACACAGTGAAATAGTAAAAGAGAAAGAAGCAGTATCAGACAAAAAAATGAAAGTAAATTTATTTAATTTAAATTAAAACTAAACTCAAATACCTTGGATAAATCCCTTGGTAATTGTAAATCGATTGCAAGAACTCATTTCTGTAAACTCAATATATTTTTTTAAAAATTATAAATATGTAATAGTTTGATGTTTTAAAACATCAATCTATAATACTATTACTATGAATATGATAATTTAATAGTATATATCTAAAGAACACATATTAAAAAGTTTAGTGTATGCGAATTGAAAAAGTACGTAAAATATTTAAATGCTCTTTCTTACAGAATGACTTAACAAAATAGGGAAAACTGGGGCACCACCGAACACGGGGTAGCATCGAATACTGCGATTTTTTAATCAAATAGTACACTTCAGAGGGCAAGACCTACAGGAATTTACAGAAACTTATAGGGATGCTTGTCCACTGAAGAAATGGTCAAGATAGTCCAAGTAGTTTAGAAATAAAAATCAATGTTTGGTGCTGCCCCGTATTCATTGGTGCTCCAGTTTCCCATATTCCTCTGTGTTTTTTTTTAAATATATTTTGAGTATCTTTATCTCCCAAGACCAAGATAAAAGAGATCAAAAGAAGGCTTCTAAAATCAATTTTTGATCCCACTTTCTAAAATATTTTTCTATGCAACAAATTCAAATACGTAGGGTCAAAGGAACATCTCTTCGACAGGGAACCCATATTGACACTTTTGTCAAAATGCTGGAATTTATTTAATGTAACTAATAAAAAATAATTAGTAGTAACATTTTTTTCTGTAATCTACCTCTTATTATAAAGAGAGATGTTCAAATTTCATTATCCAAAACGGTATACTGAAAGTGTCAATAGGTATTCCTTTCACCCTTATTTCAATTAAACTATTTTTCTCAAATTTATACATCGGCTAAATTAACACGACAAGTTCAGGTATTACTCTGATCGTCTTTCTTTCATACAATTGGTAAGCAGTTAGTTTTCTTACCCATAATTCAAATAAAGTACTCAATGTATCAGCCAGGTTACTAAATGTTTGTAGAATAGGGGTTGTTCTTCAATTTCTTGTAAGTTTGGGAATTTTCCAAAGAACTTTGGTCCTACATTGAGAAAAAAGGGGTGCGACTAACTTTTTTTCCTCGTAACTTTAACACTTTTTAGGTGTAAAAATATATCAACATTTTTTAATGTTAATTTTAGATTTTTTTTAAGTGTAAAATTAACATGAAAAGGGTAACTTTAACCCGTAATACACCTAAAAAGCATAATATTTACACAGATTTCGGATTAATAATGCAGGGAAAAATTAACATTTCCGGAATATTATTTTAACTTTTTCGGATTTCTCTCAGTGTATAAACCTTTAATAAAATCTTTTATTAAAATTACCACTCGGGGTTAAATGTTTCAATAACGGCATTGGATACACTTGTCTACAATTTGCCTTTACTGGTTTTTCTAAACCAGCATTTGAACATTTTCTCATTTCATTTGAAAAATTACTTTGAAATGTATTTTCAAATATGTCACCTGTAGGGAAGTTCTGTAATTCTTGTGATATTGTCCGTGAGTTTGAAACCTGACAATGTCAATTGAACTTTTTTCTCATATCACACACGCTCGAAAATGCAGATTATTAGTTTTTAATAAAATCTCTTTCCTTAATGATATTTTGCAAATACAATCCGTCTTAGTTGATTTATTTGCTAGAAATGTCAAATATTTGACTTCTAACAATGCCATATGGCAATGTCATGGTTGTAAAATCACTTTTTCGAAAAGCTCTCCTAAAATTCGAACTCGATTTGTCATATGGCATTGCCAGAGTGTTACAGAATACCCTCATACTTGTTATTTCTTTTACTTAAAAAAAATCATAAATACTTTATCAAAATGTCACAAATTACCCCATGTACGGTTAATAATTACCCCAGAATTTTTGAGATTTTTGTCGGGATAACAAGCCCACGCCACCCAGGTGAGCAGCCTACGCCCCCGCCACTTCAGAAGGATGTTCGCACTCGATACCAAGTTACTCCAAGGCAAGATCCTGAATTTGATTTAGCCTCATTGTCCTAGATCTGCCCCTAGGTCCAGGTTCTTTCACAATGGCTTGCATAGTTTTTCTGAGTAATCTTTCTGATTGTCGCTCTCTGTGCACAAACACAGAATTTTTTGGGATTGCGTACCAAGCGAACAGAAGTCTGTTGAATCATTTTCACAATAAATTAATTCTCCATGGCAAACATGGGCTGCTGGTTAAAATGTACACATACACATGATACCATTTCTCAAGGTTCTTACTGAGTCGAAAACAAGTTGAAGTACACACGGCAATTGGTTGAGATTAGCGGCAAAGACAATCAGAGCCAGTGCCCCCATAGCTCAGTTGGTAGAACATTCGCCTAGACAGCGAAAGGCCCCTAGTTCAAGCCTGGGTAGAGGCTGGAATTTTTTCCTGTCTCTATTTGGGTTAAATTTGTGGGTTAGGAATCACTGGTTCTGATTGTCGCCTCTCTGTGCACAAACACTAAAATTTCTTGGGATTACGTACAAAGCGAACAGAAGTATCTTCAATCACTTTCACAATCTTTCTTCATTCATTTTATAGACTAAATATTCTCAAAGATCAGTTTAAGTCTATTTAGACCTTAAAATTGGAAAGCAGTGAATTTTCTCTATGAATGGCCTCATTCAAAATTTCCCAGGTCATCTAGAAACTTGTCAAAATTAAATAGGAAAAACCGGAGCAGAATTAGGTAACAAATGAAATTTTTCGTCATGTTTAATTTATGAAAAAATCTTTGAATCAGATTGGGAGAGGGGGAGGTGTTTACTCCTAGTCCCCGGCGAGTGGCCTTCAAAGTTGAAGCCAATTTCTCACTTTCACATAGAAATACGTATGGAAATTTTTCTGCACTCGTGATCGTTATGCTAAATATTTAAAAAGTGAGAAGTATTTCCGTATTATAAGATACCTTTCCGTATGGAGGGATAAATATACTAAATTTTTGTTTAAATAATTTTATTTCTTGGAGCACTGTGAGCTGAGTCCGAGATCAATTTAGGAATTGGCATCAAATAGCTCCAAATAAAGAGGCAAACTTGCCAGGCGCTTGGTTTACTCTGAATAAATAGTGCTTTGCACAATATTTTTTCTAAGGCAAATAATAAAAGTCCGCTGTCTAATTCTACCCCCGACTGATTCTTCCCCATTTTCCCCTACTTTCATTTTAAGGAAAGATGATTAGCAAGCTGAAGTTCCCTTCATCCTGTTCTAACAGCTTTAAAATGTAAACGCAAATTGCTGTATGAAAGTACCCCTCCCTCCCCTATAGGGGGTAAGTGGGGCGCCTTTGAATTGGGGCAGCTTTGCAATTGGACTCTTTCCCCCTATTTTTAAATCAAATTGAACCTTATCATGATGTAACAAAGCTTCACAATTGGTTTGTGGAGCTAAATTATATCATGAAAAGGTTGAGTTTAATTTTAAAATAAAAATAAAAAAATATCGAAATTTCAAAGCTGCTTTAATTCAAAGGTGCCCCACTTTCCCCTACTTATCTATTCAATTAGAAAATAAGCTGCAACGTGGAAGAAAAATTCTAATTTTTCTCCACTAGACCAACTTCCTATACTTCTGTAAGACGGTCCAAATGGAATTTTTGGCAAAGTAATAGCATAAATATTTAACGGAACATAAAAAGTCTAAGAGGCTTGAAATAAAATTACACAGAAATGTAAGACAGATTTTATTTTCTTGGCGAACTTGTACTTGAAAATTTTTGCTGAGTCTTTTATGCAATTACCTAAATGAAGGTGGTTTTCTGGGTGGTGTAATGCGTGATAAAATTCTCGCGTGTAAATTGAATTTATCACATAATTTTCTCACTGTTATGTAGTCATGATAGTATGGATTCTTTTTTTACCAACCCCTATATTTTTGTATGTTTGTTGGGATTTTTTTTCTGTAGCTTTCACATTTTTTCGCTGACTTACAATGAAACTTTTAAAGGATTCTTCTTCAAGTTTATAGATGATACATGATATACCTTAATTCATCCCCTGTGGCGTATCAATAATCTAAATGTTGAGTGATAAAATAGCTATAAACTGCACGGAACGTTGCGTGACAACATTGTGACATTCTGTGTGAGTGCGGAAAATAAAAGGACTAAATATTTAAAATTGTATTTACATACTCTATATTTACATACCAGGATGCATATTTCAGTACCTAAGTTCAATACAATAGTTTTGAACAGTGTTTAAATATTAACCAAAACAAATGCTAACGAAAATTCCCTTATTTAATGAAAAACAAACCACATCAAAAAGGTAATATGATAAAAAACTTATTTTATTTGCAATTTTAAATTAAATATCGTGTCAATCATGAAAAGGAGTGCACAGGAAAAGGGGCGCGATAATAATATTTGGGCAAAGGGTGGGAAAGTAAGTGATTGATTGACAGTCTATTGAAGTCTTTGGTGCTGTCTCAAATGGCAAATATAAAACGCCCCTTCGCTGATCAATTAGTTGTTTAAAACATTTGTGGCTTATTCAATTTACCTCAGTGTAATCCAATTCATCTATCTCAAGTTGTAATTCCTTTTGAGCATAAATTAGATTAACGCAGAGGAGACTACTTCAAATCAAATAAATACCCACTCAAGTTACCATACCTAAGATTTTCAACAATAAAATCTTTGTTTCTTATAATTGCTTTCTTCTTCTATTTACGCTGGCGAAACTGAGTGAGAGATCTCTTCAGGAACTGTGTCACTCCTGTCTTTGTACCTATTCCAGCAATAATCTTCCTTTTATCAACACACAAAAATTTAATTCAGTGCTATTCTCAGCGAATGAGAATATTCTACTGAATTCACAAAAGATTGTTATACAATGTGCCATAGTCTTATACCTTCGACCCAGAAACTAACTCAGAGAATTTTCCGCAGAATATTGAATTTAATTTTGAAATTAACACCAAACTTAAACTAATAATATTTCATCTCATGATTAGTTCTCGTGATGGTTTAATTAAATTATCAAGACACTGATTGAACACTTACGGTGTAATTAAATATGTTTACTAAATAAATCTCATATAGTTTCACCTCCTTCTTTTTCATGTTCATTGCTGCGTTTCTGCACATATACAAATACTGTACTAACTCTTTGCAAATCCTACACATCTGCTACGTGCTGTTCATTGTAAGACGTCTGCTCCTATCCAAATTTTGCGAGCTAGTCCTATTTTTTATACATGACATTAAGCAGGGAGATCATAGAGATTGATCGGTGCAATATGAACAAATCATAGAGACTGTTCGGTACTATCAGCCGATCTTACAGACTGATTAGACTGATTATTTAATCAGAGTGACTAACTGGACTTAATCAGTTGATGAACTGATCTGTCACTAACGTTTCACTCGCTAACCATACTTCTTCACCCATTGATGATAAACATGATAAGGGAACCTAATGCCCTAGACCAGGGGTAAAGAAGAACCGTTTGAAACCGAATAGGGCAAAGCACGCTACCTTCGGACGACTCAAGCTTCGGACAATTCAATTTTTTCTCTATGATCCTTATGGATTTCACCCATGGCTCTTTTCCGAATACTTGAGGCATTAGACTAGCTATTAAAATATAATATTACAATTGGCCAAATTCATTTATAACACATTGAAAAAAAAATGTTTTGTGCGAAGCATAAATCGTCCGAAGTTAGCGCGCTTTCCCCTAAACGTCAAAATAAATTTATCCAGGTAACATTTTGATCAGACACACTTTCGACTTAATTTGAGATACGGTTTAATGTAATTATAATCAAAATAATGATCACATTACATATATCCACCAGTTTTTGATTAATCCGTCTCTCGGATTAAGCCGAGAAATGGCTTAGTTAGTGGGAAACTGATGAGAATTTAGTCAAATTGTTATTTTGTTTAGTATTACGTAATCCGACTCTCTGCTTAAGTCGTAAGTATTCCCAGGACATTACTTGAGACATGAAATAATTTTCAAAAATTATAAGAAGAAAATTATAAAATGAAACTAAATTTTTTTTCGTTTTTCAGAATTTATGTATAATTCTAAATAATTTTCATCCGCAAAACATGAATCTTTTGCTGGATTTCCTGGTGGCTTTTTCCTCTAGAACCTATTTATTTGCAACGACCACTTGGGATAAAACGTATCAGATGCAGCATGCCCAAAGGGCAAATGATATCATCGTATCGGGAAAGTTCAACACAGTTTATCAACTGAGACAGCTTCAAAAACATATAAGAAAATGAAAAAAACTGCATTATCCTTTTTCTAAATATGGCCCAATATTTCGCGATTTACGAAATGTGGGGAGAGTTAGGATAAAATGAATGTCATATTCAGGGAGGATGGGTCAGTTTTACGCATGCATAACTTTCAGAAATAATACTTTTTGATAATTAATTAATACCCGAGAAATATTCCACATACTTTTAAAAAAAACCGATACCGAATACTAACTAAATTTAGTTATTTTGAACATTAGTTCATAAACGTTACAAGTTTTTTTTTGTAAAAAAAACTTCTCTATGTTCTCGCCTTACAACGCTTCGGAGATTGGTTGTCTCTTTCCTTAGATATAGGGAAGTTCTTGTCGAGTTTCTGGGAAACTACTTAGACAATTACATACACTTAATTTTCATACATCGCATTTTGAAACGATGTTACCATTTAGACGGTTGAGTATCGAACTGTTCAAACATTTACATCGTTCCAAAAAGTAACGTGTGAAGTCGGTCTATGACTGTGAGGTCTCGGGTTCAAGACGCGACAGCTGCAGATTTTTCAGCAGTAGTATCAAATTAGTCCAGTGAATGGATGAAAAAGTAATGCCTAATGCATTGACAATCAATCGACTAAACTCGAGAGGCTGGTACAGAAACGAGTTCGGCATAAAGAGATCTGTCGATACAAATACACATTCACTGCAACTGATCCAAACAAGGCTGGTCTGCCGCAATAAAGAAAACGGCACTGTTTGTCTACCTCTGGCATACAGAAGCCGAGATATGGAGCTGGAAGACCGCCTTGGAGGTTAAGATGGAATGGAATAATGGGGAGTGCATAATGGGCCCAAATGGCCTGGGTACAGCGGTTCCGAAAGGAATATAACCGACCCATAGACAAAACTGAAATCTTACTAGACATGATTCTTTAGAAAATTATAACATAGGATTGGACTATTAAAAGCAAATAAACTTAGATTAGATTCTGAAAAATCAATAAAATTGGTTGCTATGTATAATATTGAAACCTTCAATAACTGGGCTAAACCTCTAGTCTGAAGACCGTTTAAGTATTCATACCTGAGGTTTTGATAAATTTCTTAACTTAAAGGACTCTTAAAATTCAGTAATTCTGATTGGAAATAATAGAAACCCAAATTACAATCTTAGAAATACAGCCTGATAGGGGAACGTAGGTATGGTTCGCACAGAGTGAACCTTCAAACGATGCGAATTTTCTCTTTGTAAAGAGCTGACCTACCATTTCTCATCTCGTTTCACGAGCTTAATAAGATTTGTCTTATGGCTAAGAAATAACGGACTAGTTCTTTACAAACAAATAGAAAATTTGCGTTGTTTGAAGGTTCACTGTGTGCGAACCATGCCAACATTTCCCTAACCATTTATTAGAAGCCCCTATTTAAAAGTTCAATTTGCAGCCTCGGAAAATATATCAACGCACACCTCTATTTGTTGCAGTGCTTCGCTGTAGTTCTTGTGCATGTACCTACCATGAATGAGATAAGCTACTTTAATCTGTATCTGAAACCTTACTTTGAAGCAGGTGGATGTACAATAATTAGTAGCCCACTAAATACAGCCTAGATAAAGTAACACCCCATATGATGAAGCATTGTGAAGTTGGAACATTCTAATTTTCCTTCGAATAGTTAAGACTTAATGGTTGGAGTGATTGCTTCAAAAATATCTGCAAAGTTAAATGATAATTTAGCACCATTATTCTAAACACTAATCTCGAGGGCATTGCAAAGAGACAAAGGCTACATTTGCAATATATTTCATGGTTAAATAGAAATTGATGACTCTTTGCAGCGCTTGTAATAAATTCAACAAAATGGAAAAATATTGCTTGAGATAGAACAGTGTTTTGTAAAACAGCTGTTGATATCAAAAATCCCCCTGTATGTTTTTTTTATTAGATTATCATTCATTAATCTACAAACTTATTATCCCGAAATTTGTATTATTATTTGGGGCAATAAACAATTTCGTGCTAAATTCTGTCATAAACTTTCTGATGGGTACCATGATTATATTATTCTTTCTCAACAGGTTACGTAAAACTGCTCCAATATAACACTTGGCAGAAAATACAAAAAGACCTATTGAATTTCTGTTTCATATCAAGGGTTTTCATCAGAATTTTCCAAATAATAGGACACAATTTAAATTTGGGTGTTAATAAAGATAGGAGGAATCGTGTGGTGGAAATTAATACTTTGTGAGAAATTACAATTTATTAACACCAAAAGGTTCCCTAACAAATGTTTAATTTGCGTGTCCTTTGAAGTTTTCCCTGGCAATGACTTCTCGCTTTTCGCCTATTCGTGTCTCAGTAGGGAAACCTCTTGGATGGCTCAGTGTGTTTAACAATGTGCTATTGTTTCCTAGTAAACATATTAAAAAACTGGAACCAATTGCGTTTTATTGAATAACGAGAAATTGAGGGTTTTGTTGTTTTTTTTGTTCGGAGAAAAACCTTCTTTGATTAATGGCGTTTGCGGTGGGTAGCCTATATTTTCCCGCTCAATTCAATAAGCTTTAACTTTTGAGTACACAGTATCAGAAATGAGAACGTTTAAACAACATTTAAATTTAAAACCTAATTTTCTTTATTAAATTTTTTTTCTTCTTCTTATAATTGAATCTATCTCTGGCAAATATATTTCCTGTGTGAATTCCTGGCAAATTTTCTATGAAGTTTAAAGAAGAACTTTGTAGCGCAGAACACTCAAAGGAAGAGGCTCCGCAGTGCGTCTTTTTTGGGTAGATTAATGTGATTTTCCAAAGTATTCACCCCGTCAATATAAATAGCCGTGAGGTTGTAACTAAGAGTAATTCACATTCATCAATCCCATGTATTACATCAAAGAAGTATATAAACTAAGAAATATGCTTCGTTAGATAGCAACGATAAGTATCTCAATAATTTGCAATATTCTTCATCAAAATATTGGAATTCTCTAAAATTGTAGTGACGCCACGTAATAGAAATTTCCAAAGTGCAAGTGCAGGACTTTTATTATGTCAGAATAGTTATCTTCTGCATGATCGTTTCAAATAAATTTATAGCATGCATTACCTACATAATCTACTTTTCATACGTGCTAGACATATTATTTATCACCGTGTGATTATTCCATTTCAACCATCTGCAATATTTACAGATGATACGAAATGATATAAATACGTTATCTCTCAACAGAGGTTACTCAGGTGATGTAATATATGTATACCTTTTTTTATTTAATGTCAACGTATTTTATGTGATAAATTATATTCAAAATTTGATGAAAATGCTCTTTGAGTCATGTCAGAATCATATCAAATAATTAACTCACACAGCTTTTACATAATGCTACATTGAACATTAAAGTCAAAGAGTCAATGACAAATCTGCAAGTGGTTCATCTCTTTAAAATTCAAAAATCCTTTGAGTAGATTTAAAGTTCAGCAAATCCCGCGTAATATTTACAAAAATATGATTACTTTAAAAGTTGCATGCAATTTATCATTTTGAACTGAAAGGATGAAAAATGTCTCGAAATAGAAGAAATCTAAAATAGCGTATTCATGGTACGTATATGTACTTACGTATAAGCAAAATGAATAAGTAAAACGACATCTTCAAGATTATTTATAAAATATCATCTTATTTTTATAAAAAATGAATTTAAGATGCACCAAGTACCCTTTTTCCAAGTATGATTTTTTGAGAATATTCCTAAGAGTTAGTAATTTTATTATTACACTGAAAAAAATCCGAAAATGTTAAAATCACATTCCGAAAATGTTTATTTTACCCTGCAGTATTGATCCCAAATCGGTGTAAATATTATGCTTTGTAGGTGTATTATGGGTTAAAGTTACCCTTTTTCATGTTCATTTTACACTTAAAAAGGTGTAAAATTAACATTAAAAATGTTGATATATTTTTACACCTAAGAAGTGTTAAAGTTATGAGGAAAAAAGTTAATCGCATCTCCGTTTTTTCTCAGTGTAGGGGCAACCGCGGTACCATCGAACTAATATATTATAATAATATATTTATAATATTATATTTTAATATCTAGTCCAATGCAACAAATTTCCTGAAAAGAGCCATCACTGAGTGAGAGAAATCCGAAAAAGTTAAAATAACATTCCGGAAATGTTAATTTTACCCTGCAGTATTGATCCGAAATCGGTGTAAATAATACCCTTTTTAGGTGTATTAGGGGTTAAAGTTATCTTTTTTTCATGTTAATTTTACCCATTTTACCCTTAAAAAGGTGTAAAATTAACATTAAAAAATGTTGATATATTTTTACACCTAAAAAGTGTTAAAGTTATGAGGAAAAAATGTTAATCGCACCCTCTTTTTTTTCTCAGTGATGGGTCAAATCCATTAAGAACATAGAAAAGAATTGAGTTGTCCGAAACTTGAATCATTTGAAGGTAGCGCACATTCCTCTAAATCTGTTCCATAGAGAATTACTATGTGTAATTCTTGCCATTCTAAGAGCAGAATAGTACAGTTAAGGGGGAAGTCTAAATCCTTAATCGAAAAACCAAAAGAGTTGAACAAAAAATGGATAAAATTGTGAAATAGTATTTTTAATATTTTTTAAATAAATATTTCGGGACGAAATTTTCACTTTAACGTGCTGTAAAGATATTTAAAAAAAAAATTTAAAGACTGTGCTCCTTTATTTTTGTCTTAGAATTTTCAAAAATACTTTGAATTGGATTCTTCAAACTTTTTGACAAGTTCTTCGATAGTTTATAACATCGATTTAAACAATAATAAAAAATATTGATTTTTGAATCTTGCAACTCGGACTCGCCCCTTAAGTTCTTCTTCATTTCATTTCATTTTGACTTGATTAAATAGAATAACTGTCATTTTTTATAATTCTCTTTATAGGAATTTTCAAAAATATAGTTCACTTAAAATTTAAATCACTTCTCTTCAAGAGCTCTGTCTGATCAGTTAAAATTGAAATATTTGAAAATAAAATTTATATTATAAAAGACAGATATTAGAACTTGCTTGGAACAACCTACCTCTAATATTTTAGCCTAAGTAGATTCTTAAATATTACCACTTGTGAAAATAAGCCACGCCCCCGCAGCATATTTTCTTCTAATGTATTTTTTTGAAAATAAAAATATATAAAAGCTCTTGAGCCTACAAAAACAACATTTCAACTACATATTTTCTAAAATTTTCTCTTAAAACTTTTAAATTAAAATTTCAGAAAATGGGACTTGATTTTCGGACACATTAAAAAAAACTTACTTTACAGTAGTCAGGATTATTCAGAGTAGGTTGATCAGAAGTCAAAAAATAAAATATTTCTTGTCAGAATATGAGTTAAACTCGTACTTGGACGTAGGATGAAACAAATTTAATTAATTACAACTCATTTTACAAGACAAAGCGTATTATTAAATACGACAAAAATGGTAATCTAAACTTTTTATAAAATACTTCTTAATTCTTCACAAATATTGCTCTACATACTAAAATTCCCGTATTACTTTTTAATTAAATAAACAAATTATCATTAAATTCATTCATGCAAAATTTAATTTTTACTGAATCCTCTCACCACAAAGTAAGTTCTTTCAAAAAAGGTCTCCGAAAATTCAATCTCGACGGCTGATTTTTAAAAAATTTCAATTGACAACTATAAAAAATATATATAGTTGTACTTTCATATCCTTAAAAGTTTGAATTAAACTTTTTTTTTATTTTGGCAAAAAAAACTAGAGCAAATATGTTATTTTTTACTCTTCGAGGTTCACGTGATCCCCTTAATTGATATTCAAAAATTAATCTTTGAAAATCTGTTGTTAAAAATTCCCTGGAAAAGAGACAATTTATTGCTATTAAACTAGGCCCCAGAGAATACTTATAGTTTTTCATAAATTTTCGAAAATCTAATAATTAAATTTCAATTTAAAATTAAGAGCATTTAAAGGAGTGTGACCTAATTTTTAGAAATTGAATAAGTAGAAGTGATTTTATGCACGAATGTCACAGTAGGGGAGACTGGGGCAAAAAGTCACAAATCGAAAAATTCAAAATTCAATATCTTCCAAGGCAAGAAAGATAGCGGCTTCAATGTCGTAAGTTTCTTAGAATTCGAACAAGGAATTCAGAAAATAAAAAATATCTAAATTTTTAGCCCTATTTTTCAAATATTTTCCTTGCAGAAAATAACAATTTTTACCTACTTATTTTCAAAAATTGATACACTGGTGAATATTTTCTAAATAATTTGGATTCTTTGAATACGAATCCGCTATCTATTTTAGAATTTCACAAAAGTTCTTTTCTCCAGAAATCCTTTTATTAAAAATGGCCACTTGGGGTAAAAAGTAACAAAAGGTATTGAGGAAAAAGTAACAAAAAAGCGAAGCAATTTCTGATGTCTCACGGCGAAAAGAAACGTCATTACCATGTCTCGCCGCTTATTGTTTGCATTGGTCAAACGATTTGCAGTTTTTTGTGTGTGTTTTTTTTTCTAAAATAGCTTCAAAAGCGCTTTTCTCGTTTTTCACTTTTCTCGTAGAGAAAACGGTGTTTTACAAAGGTGTAGATGAATAAATTTTCTATGAAAATATGTCCTCTAGGTATTTTTTTGAATTTACAGTAGCCCGTAATGAAGCGAATCAAAATATGATAATACCCCATGTCTGGTACTATTTGCCCCAGCATTTTTGAGACTAGTCACAAAATTACCTTTTAGAAATTGGCTCGATAAACGTAATTCCTTACAAAATAGAGGAAAATTACTTTCACAAAGCGCTTTTTTTAAGCACTCGAGTAGCTTGTAAAAAAAAATAAAATATCCGTTTTGTGACTTTTTGCCCCAGTCTCCCCTACCGTAAAAAAATCTGTGCTAAAAACTCCTCTTGTGATCATAATATAAATGATTTAGTTTCTTGTAATTCCCCAAAAAATACAAAGTACCGCGCTACTCCCATGCCTATAATAAATTTCTATATATCCAACTTTGCATATTGTGCATAATTATTCAGCATTAAGCGCTACCTGTCCTCCAATTAAAAGTGAATTGTTTGAAAAATATTTTTGTTGTTCTCTCACTCATTATTGCAAAATGAAATGGTATCTAATGGACCGAGGTAAATCCATTTGGCGGCCAAAAAGCTTTTCAGCTCTTTTAATATGTACTTTCACTGCTCAATAAAAATAAAACAACCCGCAATATTCCACAAAGATTTTAGCTAATTTCCCGCACCATCCCTAAATGTTTCTTTTGGTGATATTTTGTGACTAATGGTAAGTAAAAAGTATTATTATTTACTTAGTTATGAAATGGTTAGGCTTATGTAAGGTATATACTAGGCTTGATACTATGTTTTTTATTTATGAAAAAAGTGTCCTAATGGTGCGTTTGTCCTAAAGCTATTTTATGTAATCCAAAAGCCATCAAATGCCTGTCAAAGACATTCCAAGCTACAAAAAGGTCACAAAAAAAATCTTTTTAGCTGGATTAATTTAGATGGGTTATGTATGTATTCATAGGATTCATGGGAAATATGTGTATTGTCCTAAAAATGCGAATATAGAGCGACTATTTAACCTGGAAGAGTATGTGTCCTAAAAAAAAAGAGCAGGTAAAAACGAAAAGGCTTCCGCATCATAAATTTCGGATTATGCTTAGATTCTTCACATTCTGATTTTTTTTTCTCACAGGATAAGGGTCCGTACATGTGCTCGGGATTTTCAAGAATTGCTGCAATAAGCATTTCATACCATATGATATCATGCACTTAATAAAAGAAATCATAATCAATTCGCCATAAAGTAAGTAGGCAAATAGAGGATATTTAGGTTGTAGTTTAGGAAATAGCATACATATGTTACTTCAACTGGCTAAGCATGGAACACAAAATGAAGACATCTATATTGTTCCATGGGGGTTGAAAGCCATGTGGCCAACATAAACATAATATATGAGTATTGATAGTGTGGTACATCTTCTTCTTCCAATAATGCCATGGATATGGTGTTGAAGCCTTTTCAATTTCGATTTCTTAGTGCGTACCATATAAACAAATCACCCAGTGTTTTCTTTTCACTCTTCCAATATTGAGAAATACTGTTTTCACCTTTTTCCTCTCTTTATTCCACTTTTAAAAATATTCAAGGAATTTCACGCCATTCCCATAATTTGTCTATACATAAAGTTATATTGCATTTTAGGTGGATACTATAAAAAATCTCTATCTTTCCATACATTTGCAGAAAATATTACATTCTTCTGCTAGCTAAGGCAAAATACCTCCTTAAAAAGTCATGAAGCCATATATAGCTATACAATATACATAATGCTAGAGGAAAAGTCTCCTTTTGATATTAATGTCATCACTTATATGGGAGATTTCACCATAAACTAGAGATATACTTAGTGCCTGACTATGCTTGTGACATAAAGTTTGCATACTACTTGACATTTATTTGTGAAAATCATATCAATATGTCTCACACAGTGCCACTGTATAAGGTGTTGATGTTTGCAATTCAAAATTAATTTATTAAATCTTAAAGTTTCATTTATGAGCATCTTTTATGCACACAAAATAGAATACAAAGTTAAACAATATGGCATATACTCCTCAGAAAGACAAATATGAGCACTCTTCATGATTTTAAAGATAAACTTTTCTTATTTCCTGATGAAACTCCTTCAAATATTCACTTCCTTTTTCCCTACATCATATCTTAAGTGACTTTACTTTATCTCTCTCTCGCACTGTACCAAAGAATTCCTTACCCAACTATCGTAAAATGTAACAAAAGCAAGGACGTTAAGTGTGTTTTTTGGCTTTTTGGTTTAGAGACAAAAAGGATCTTTTCGTCATCGTGAAAAT
The DNA here is from genome assembly GCF_024763615.1 of Phlebotomus papatasi. NCBI lineage: Eukaryota > Metazoa > Arthropoda > Insecta > Diptera > Psychodidae > Phlebotomus > Phlebotomus papatasi. The sequence goes on along the minus strand of NC_077222.1, from coordinate 8,374,512 downwards.
GGGTATCCCGCACATATTACATATACAAACTATATATCGATGTACGAAGCATGTGTATGAGCGCACTCAGTTGGAAATAATTTATGTAGTCATGTACAAAGCGACGCATTAATAACAGGGGACGTGTACCATTTGTATGATGCGTCTGAGACTGATGAGGAGGTCCTGGCCGTGATTTAGATTGCACACTTTGGGTGAAAGTGTGTGAAGCATTCAAGATTTAAATTTCCCTCTCTTCAAGAATACTAAAAAAAAAGAAAACTACAAAATAACTGAAGCTGAATCGAGAGGAAATAGGGACAGTATCGTCAAGTATAAATACATGCTATGACACGTGTAGCACATTATATAACTATGCTACAGATGCCACATATTCGCTTTCTTCAGTCTCAAGTTCAAAAACTTTTCTTACCCGAAATTAAAGAAAAATAAACTTATTTCAGAACATGCAATAGTAGATTTTTCTATAAAACTAACTTTAGATAAAGTTTCGGAACAAACTATTTGTGAACTGCAAAAACCAACAATCATGAAAATATTCATCTTATCCATACTGATACTCTATTTTTAATACAAATTGCAAAGAATATCAGCCAAAGGATTTCTTTTGTGAATTTCTTGACCCAAATACAAACGCAGAGTTTGAAATTATTCTTATTCAAAAATATTTTCTTACACATTTTGAGAAAGGAATTTATTTTGCATAGAAAAAATATTTTTAAAATAAAATTCCAGACTTCAGGATAATTCTATTGACCGTTATAACATATAGACGGTAAGCCAAGACGCATACCGGTTTGCTATTAAAAAAAACGATACACTCCCCACAGCGCTTCTTAAACTCCTTTTCTGGACATTATTGACTTCCAAATCTTAGTCCTAGCTAAAAAAAAAACTGTGATTTTTCACAATTTTATTGAATTAGTGACAAATTTTCTAAAAAAGATTGCCATAAGCAGTAAGCCAAGACACATACCGGTTTACTATAAAAAAAAAACATATACTTTCCACAACGCTTTCTTAACTCTTTCCGAATGTTATTAACCTTCAAATATTATAATCCTCACCAAAACAAAACTTTATCATTTTTTACAATTTAATAAATTTATGGCAAATTTTTAAATTTATTAAACTTACTTTTTACATAAACAGAATAATCAGTTTATAAAATTAGTGTGGAAAATTAAAAGAAATAAAACGGAAATTGAATAATAAAACAAAAAAAAGCTAGACACTTGTAAAATTAAAGCAAATTTTGTGATTTGAAAGGTTCTACAATGTCACTTGAAATTTTGCCATAGATAGTAAGCCAAGACACATACAGGCTTGCTATAAAAAACCAGATTATTTTTCCACAACGCTTCACTGATTTTTCTATTTGAATATTATTAAACTCCAAACCTTTCCAAAACAAACTTTGTCATTTTTAACAATTTTAATAAATTTATGGTAAATTTTTAAATAAAGTATTAATATGGCTGACAGACTCCTTCTACTGAGTGAAATTCAGTCGATTGAAATTTTTATCTTTCAAAAATAAATCCAGGCATAATTCTCTATTTGAGAATAAATTGCACTCAATTGAGAAAGATATATCAGGAACATCGAATTATTTATGGCATAAACAAAAATATCAATTTGTAAGAAAAACATTGGGAAATAAAAGAAATTTAACGGCAATTTAACAGAAATACAAGATAAGCTACACTAGTAAGAGAAGGCTAATATGGATGTTTCGAGAAGTCCAACAGTGTCATTTCATATTATGCCATAAAGTAAGCCAGGCCACATACCAGCTTGCTATAAAAAAAGGATGAGGACTTTTTTTGTAGTGCTTTCCCAACTCATTTTTTGACTGATTTTTTTTTAATTTTTTATCTAAATACTAAAAAAAACCTTATCATTTTTCGAAAATGTTTAAACTTTTATAGCAAATTTTCAAATTGACTATTAAGCTTTACTTGCCCATACACAAAAATATTAGTTTAATATATTTTAAAAAACTAAAAGTATATTGTATTATACAACGGAAATTATATAAATAAAACATGAGCTATGCATTTATAATAAAAGGTTCATTTTGATACTTTTGTTTAGAAAGTTCAGCAGAGTGTCTCTTGAAATTTTATATACATTGCATATTTATCACAATAGAATATGTTTGAACATAAATCTATTATCCACTGAATCCTCCCATCTGGGCGAATACCCATATGATTTTTTCATTGCTGTTATTCGTTTATTTTAAAGCAAAATAGACGAAAAATTGCACCATCGATCGATCTAAACAATAGATGAATTTGACCTTTTTAGAATGTCAAAAACATGACTCTTTTGATAGGATCTCATCATAAAGTAGATGTACTAGGCCTGACTATGCCTGTGACATAAAATTTTCATACTACTTGATACTTATTTGTGAAAACCATATCAATAAAATTGATAAACCTTTTATTTTACTATGAGCGAAGAAACATAATTATGCTATAAAACTTAATGCAAATTAGTCAGTTGGCAAACTCTTGCATATAACGAAGTTTTTGGCATCTTTATTTTAAATAAATTATAATTACTTTCTTTTACGAAATTTCAAATGATTAAAGTGATTTATTGATTAAATTGATTGGTAGTAGCTCGAAAAAAACAGCAGACTATAGATTACCCTTGCTAACCCTCGACTTGTAATAGCAGATTTAAATGTTTGAAACTTTGATGAGGAGCCCAAAACATGCAGTGAAACAATTTTGGCCTTTAAAATTTAAAACTTAAAAATAAGATTTTAGACTAAAGACCCCTGTTCTTGAAAGGATAGGTAATTCTACGTAATAAAAAATAGTATTTTTTTAGAAATAATTATTTGAAAAATCCTGATTTATAAGAAAATAGAAAAATTAGGCTATATGGCTAAACCTATCGTCTGAAGACCGTATTAGTTTCAGCTAATATTCAGTTAAAATTTCTGTGTCAACCGGTATGAAAACTGAAATAAATTATTTCGAAATGTTTGCCGATTTCGTTCGAGAATTTTAAAAATATGAAATAGAGTTTAATCATTTTAATAATTTAAACAAAATCTATATAAGGTAAAGTGCCCTCAAGTCGACCGGTTCCTCAATTTGACCGGTAGATTTATTTATTTAATTTATTTATAGTTGCACTAATATTTGGCGTATAATCTAACATTAATAGGTCAATTATTCCATAAATAAATACGAATCAGTGACAATTTTATACAAATTAAGCATTAAACATTCAAATATTGACCACCGGTCGAGTCCAGGAACCGGTCGACTCGAGGGCACTTTACCTATTTTGCAAAAAATAAGACTATCGGCCTATTCGCAGCGTAATTTAATTCTTCAATAGTGTCTTGGCTAAAAGGTCAATGGAACTGTATTTGAAAAAAATGTCATAGATATGTTCGAAAAATTCAAACTCAATTTCAAATTTTTGAAAAACAACTTTCTAACAAAGTTGGGAAAATATTTGAAATACTCCGCTAAAAAGCTGATGAATAAGTTATTCTATTCTTATTCTGTTGAATAAATTACTCTTTAAGGACGATTGGAACACACCGATGTCCGAAAAAAATTCCTACAGCCTTCTAAAGTTATATTTTCCTCTAAAAAGTCAGAAAAAAATTTTCCGACCCTTAACTTTTACCCTTTCGTCCTTAAAGAGTTAACAAAATTACAATGAAACGAGAATATTTTACGAACACTTTTGTTTTGTTTTTCCTTCGTAATAAAATAAAGACAAACTGGTTGATACTGGAACGAGACACTTCGAAATTCGAATAGGAAGAGCCTAAGCCACCACGCGAACCATACGAAAAATACAAATGTCTTTTCTTTAGCTTTCAAAACCGATCCTCTACTGATTTTTCACTTGGGCGAACTCCATTTGTAAATAAGAGGCATGTGTTTTTTCATTGTCTTGTATATATTTTTCAAGACTTTTCTACACTCCATTTTTTCTCACATATTTGCAATTTTGGATGATTATACAAGAACCATCGAGCCTTTTGTGAGAATTCAAAGGAGCTTTGCGAATTATTTGAGGCTTTGGGAGCAATTTATCCACAAAAGGAAAATTTTATTAAATTTTACTCCTATTTATAATATTGGAAGAGAAGCATAAGATTAAAAAAGTTTCAGAAAACCCCTTGTATAGAATATTAGCTTAATTCTTTAAAAAAAAAAGATAAAATCCCAGCGCTCACAGATGAAGTTTCTAAAAGTGAAAAGACATTCGAAAATCGATTTCGAAAGCCAAGGAAAGGGTATTATTCTTCTCATAAAAGTACCTAGAACTGGCGCGATTTTCTTGACAGATATTTTCTTTCTTAAGTAGTTTTGTAACATTTTTCTTCACTTTTTTTACAAAGTTTTTTTTTGGATAATCACAACACTAATCGACTTAATTGTATTTTCGCGATTATTCACACAGAGATTGGTCAAATTTTGTCTATTTTTGTTTAAATTTCGAAGTGTCATTAATTAGTGTTAACATCCATGTTCATATTGTTCTTGTCCCAGTATCAAATCACTTCATAAACACTGAGTAACCCTTTTAATTACTTCTTTAGTGTAGTAATTTCATAAATTTTCAACCTTTTCCGAGAATTATTTTTGAAAATTCTAAATTTAATTTGAATTCTTCGAACATCAACGACTTTTTGTATCATTCACCTTTTAGTAGAGACAGTTCAGGAGAAGCAAACTCCGGGTATAATTATGCAATTGTCTCTTTTCCTTTTTAAAATCATTATAAATGATTAATTAGAATTGTTAACACATTTGGAAAATCCTTAACCTAGTGTTAAGCCATACCTAAACGGGGATCCAAATCCGTCCAACTCAGGCTGTTAAGTGGAGTGTCATTGCTCGTGAGGTGCGCCGTTATTTCATGCCAATTAAGCCCTGAGTCTTCAAGATACCTTCTGTAATACGAGTTTCAGACCTAAGGCTTAGTCATGTGGCTTAACTTCTTTAATTTCTTATCAATTTTTTTTTTTGGAAAATTATCACGTAAGATTGAACAACGAACAACATGGGCAAGTGATCCTTTAATTAAAAAAAAAAAAACAATAAAATTGGTTGCTGTTTTGAATTTCTAGACCATCGGGAACAGGGCTAAACCTTAGGTCTGAAGCTGGGCTTGAAACCTGAGACTTAGCCAATTGACTTAACTGCTCTAATTTTTCAATAATCAAGATTTTTTGGAAAAATTTACCTCAGGATTGGATTATTAAGGACGAATGATCTATTAAATTCTAAAAAAGCAATAAAATTGGTTGCTATTTAGGATTTTGAGATCTTCGGAAACTGGGCTAAACCTCTAGTCTGAAGACCGCTTAAAGCCTCTTGGCTTTACACTAAGAAGCTGTTAAAAGTATTACTCAATGATTATGAGGCAAAGTCCAATAAGCCTTGTTGCTTTGATTTTCCCCAAACAAAGATGCGCTTTGACACTCGAGGTATTTCGAAATTCGAACTGGATGTACTTCAGCCACTATGCGGTCGAAACGAGAAGTACAAATATCTTTTCTTTAACTTTTGAAACAGGTCTTCGAAATTTTTAAACTCCAACGTCTGAGTGGTACAAATGGATATACAGTGGGATCTCGATAGAGTCACCCCCCGATAGAATCATTCTCCAATAGAGTGAACAACTATTTTTTTATTTATACCAAAATTTCACATTTTAATTGATTTTTTCGGACTCCGATAGAGTCACCGAATCCAATGGAGTCAACAGGCCTGGAAGCAATTAGTTGACTCTATCGAGATCCCACTGTATTTTTTTTTAAATTTTTTTTAATGTGTTGCTTAATACTAGCTATTAAAATACGTTTCATTAAGTCAGATTCATTAAAAAGATACGGAAAAAATACAAAGTGTTCAAAACCAGAATGCGTGCAAAGTCTGAAAGCTGCCTATCCTGTATTCATATTCAGTGGTACAGTCCTTACAATGAAGCCCAATTTTATTTTAATTATTTTCTTCCTATAAAAAACTCTTCATTATGGTGTAAAAACAAAATCTAGCACAATTTTCCAACTAAATGGATTAAATGACAACAGAATGTTATCTGTGCCGGAAAGTCGAAAATATCTTCTGCAACAATATTGCATCCTTTTGTTTGTTTGCTATGCAATTAATTGCAATTTCCACGTTCGAATTCGTAGAAATTGAAATATACCATTTGGAGAAATTTTCATTTTTCCATTACTTCTTGCATATTATGAAAAAGAGCAAAATGAAATTTGTTATGTTTTTCAATTTGTTGTTTATTATAAAAAAAAAAAAGAACTGTAACATTGTTGTGATTATGACATTTATCTTAATTTAAAATATCCTGTGGCGAAAAAGCTCAAAAGACTACTTCTGATTATTTTGTGGTACATCATTTTAAGTAAGTTCTGCGGTTGTAATTAAACTCATTTCGAGATGGTTGAAAGATATATTTTTAAGTCGTTGAAAGTTGAAGTTTGTACAGAAATTTAAATGAGAAAACATCGAAATGGGATAATTTGGAGGAATCCTCAGAGCATGAGAATTTAGTTTCTTAATTCACTAAATGATGATCCTGAGTTTCAGCGAGGAAATTTTAAAATGAGAAGCTTCAACAGGAAAAGAAATAATGTGATTAGTCTCATCATCCCCTGCGAAAGCCTAGAATATTTGTCTCAGTCTCAGAACATAGGGGAGATTATCAGATTCAAAGTGGTGTATACATAGCCATTTGGTGAGGCGAAAAAAGACTAAAGTAAACAACAATAAAAGGTATTACCAAAAGTGACGCTTTTCTACTTCTCTAATGACTCTAATGATAATTTCCGCCAAAATCCCATGACAACCCTGACCCAATTATGATTTAAATGATGCAGAGACAGCCTTACATATTTATGCAAATTGCCTTGCGTTTGCTGAAAATGCCTTCCTTGCAAGATGGAAATGTTACCCGAAAGAAAAAATTTTCTACCCACAAATTTATTACAAAATAACACACCATTAACATGAATGAAATTGCAAGCAACATGAGATAGGATCAACATTAAAATGTAAGACACTGGCGAACATTTTATTTGGAAGAAGTATTTCTTGAAATGGATATTTTTGGGTTCTTCTTTCTTTCGCAAACATTCATCTTTAAACACCAAAAAAACACATTTCATGCCATTCATTTTCCTTTCATGTCATTAAGAAATGATGTTGACATTTCTAGATTACAATTCTTCATTGAATACCAAGTTTTCAGAATTTAGAAAAAATAATATTCTCATGAAATTTACGTGTAAAACCTGTCCCTACCACCCCCTACTGTTGTTATGCATAGAATTCGCGCGGTTTTTATTAAAACTTATGGCATGTATGAAAACTAAGAACATTCACTACACGGTAAAAAATATCGGCACATATTTGTTCCAAAAAGTAGCTCGTCCACGGACACCGAAATGTTTTGGAATAAATTTGTATCTTCTAGGAGAAATAGAAAGATACACTGAGAGAAATCCGAAAAAGTTAAAATAACATTCCGGAAATGTTAATTTTACTCTGCAGTATTGATCCGAAAACGGTGTAAATATTACCCTTTTTATGTGTATTATGGGTCAAAGTTACCCTTCTTTCATGTTGATTTTACTCCTGAAAGGTGTAAAATTAACATTAAAAAATGTTGATATATTTTGCACCCAAAAAGTGTTAAAGTTATGACGAAAAAAAGTTAATCGCACCCTCTTTTTTTTTCTCAGTGTACCCAATATTAGGGGGAGGCTTTGAACTTTCGCACACAAAAATGATGTTCAAGTTCAGTGATTTTTTCTGACTACCATGCAAACCGTATCGATACTCCAACTATGCCAGAAAAGTCTCTTACTGATAGGGTTCATAATTCCACCTCAGATAATCCCAGGAAATCCTCAGATTTTCCTCTAAAGGAAAATGAAAATTTTAATGGCGATTTGTGCGAAAGTACAATCAAGTTTCCATCTTCGCACACGATTCACGTCATCATTGAACACCCTATTTTTACCTTAAATTTTGCACCGGACACTAAAAGTTGCACATCATTGTTTGGCGGGAACTCTAATCTACTTGATTAAACCGTTTTTATAAGGAATGAAACGTTTTAACCCATTCAGTCAATGTACCAGAAATACTTGAGATAGAATGTTCATATTTTGGGATTAGTTCCCTACAGATTAATAGATGATTTTTTTTAACAGAAAAAAAATTATCTCTTATGGCGGCGCGGGGAGCCTCTGTCAAACACACGTCTTAACGGTCACTGAATTTAAATTCTGTGCATTAATTCATTACAAACTCTATTGATTTAAATAGAGCAACAATCCAACAACATAAATTGGCAACTAGAGTTCTATTCAGGAAAGAGGAAAGAGGCCAATTTTAACAAATTCGACGGGATATCGTATTTTCCGTTCGTCATTTTAAGCAAAAAATTTGCATGACCTTCCGCGAAGCAAGAAAACAATAACAAAATGTATTATCATCTCTGTCGGACTATTTTTCTCAAGTAATTGAATAACTAATGTTACTAAAAATCTATTCCCGACAGCAATTCGGATAAAAATTGCCCAGAAATAAATCATCAAAAATCACTCAATTTGCGTATGATGTATAATACTATGGTAAGGAATGGGTTAATAGCACTTTTTTGGAACTTTTCTAAGACATATTTTCATGACACTAAAAACCACTTTTTTGCTTGATTCCATGCGAATATCACTCTGGAAATGGTAAACTGGTGAATACTTTCTTGAAAAGTCCAAATATCACCAAATTTACACGAATCAATAAGTTTTTAAAGCTAAAAATTGACTAAAACTCTGCAAGCGAGAAGACCACACAAGATACCACCGTTCCTCCACGGAGCCGGATATGCACAAAAACATTTGAATGTGCATCATTGAAAATTTCTCTGTCCCTACAGCTACAGGAATCGAGATTTAGCACAGAGATTGAGCTTCAGAGTGTGAACAGGCCAAAATTTTCACAAAAAAGTCTCTCACGGACAATTTTTTTTCTTTGACGAGAAAAACAACACAAAAGTGAGGTTATGTCAAAGATTGTCAAAAACCAGTTGGAAACTGTGTGAGCTTATTGTAAATGTGATTCTTTCATTGTACATTCAGTTTGTGCAAGCTTGAAAAATATTTTTATATCAAAGAAATGCAAAATTGCTTAAAAATTACTCAACTGCGGCCTATTTGAGTCAAATTACTTCTTGTTTATCAACTTTAAGATTTTAAGGTTTTACTTTTTAGTGGTGATGTACATTTATTCACATTTATTGATGTGAATATGAGAGATCGCATCTAAAATGAAGTGTCCTGGAAAATGTGCGAAGAAGCAATGTCTTCTATGTGCGATCGATCAATGTGAATCAAGTTTGTGAAATTTCTTCCACCTACAAAAGTGGCCTTCTTCAGCCCAAAAGGTTTTTACATAAATACAAACCCAAATAATCCCTCTAGCTCCTATGATAGTCGTTTTTCAGAAAAGTGATATTAATTGTGCAAAATCGTATGATCAAAATTACAATTTTAGACCTGTTTTTAATTTTTGCTTCCTCAAACTAGGAAAAAAGGATTAGACTCCCAATTTTTTTAGGAAATGTGGGATTTAAGACTATCCCAAGAAGTAAAATAGCTGTCTTATAGAACCAAGTATTAGACAAGTCTTTTAGTGCACTTTTAAAAGACTTAAAGAGAAAATTTTCTGTGGAAATTCCTATAGCAGCTCTTAAGATCCTTAAGAGTGCGCCACTTTACTTATAGTAATCTCAGTGATGGAAGCAAGAGCGTTATAAGTAATTAAATAGATTTTTGGTTCTATAGTGCCTTACTTAGGGAATTCTACAAGACTATTTTAAGAAAAAATTGCTGCTTGGGTAGCTATTGAAATATACAGCCATAGGTAAGATTCATAAATAAATACTGACGAAATACGAAGTGTTTGAAGGTAGCGTATGTGCGAACGATCAAAGCTTTCCCCTAGTAACGAATTTGTTCCAAAAAATAGCTCGTTTAATATAAAATCGTATCCCTCCTCTCACACTTGCCACACTGTATAACTGTGTTATCACACTTGCACATTAAAATTTTAATATGATTAACATTAATTGTCGCTGATGAGAGTCCAAATGTATAATTTGTGTGTTTGAATCATTTTATATTCAAAATTTGATCTATTTGTTGATAAAAAGGTAGACTTGGCCCGCAAAATTTGATATAAATTGATTTATAGCATTAATGCGATTTTCTCTTTAATTTTTTAATGTGAAAAATATTTATGATTTAGATAAAGGAGAGTGGTCAAATGCGGTCCCGGAATCGCCACGAACGGGACCTATGTCATTGGATAGACATTAGTATAGGTAACAACTTTTGTTCTGGGATCAATGTTCTAAACCATGGAGGAACAGTTCTAGAGCATAAAAACTATTTTTTAGAATGATGAAGAATGATCAAAAGTATATGGGCGCTGGTTCATCTTCATACAAAGATTAGAGTAGACGCATTTTGAAGATATTGATATAAGGTTGAGAAAAATGCCGGGACCCAGGACCATAAACGCTGGGAGTCCTTGTAAAAAATACTTTTATCCTTCCGAAAAATTGTTGTTTTGACTACGAATTATACAAGAACCGCTAAAATGATCTTGATGAAATTCGGTATAGGGTCAGTGTATGTTTTAAACTTTTTATTTATGCATACCACCCCCTCCCTTCACCCTCCGTTCTGGTAGCCCTCATACAAAATGGGGGCACTTTACCTTATAACTCCTTTCTAAGAGGAGGTAGAAAGCTGATATTCAACAAGGGAACAAAGCTTATGGAAGACACTTCAACCATGCATGTTAATTCCCTCCTCCACCACCCCTTCTAGTAATCCTATACAAAATGAGAACATTTTGACCTCTTTTCTGAGAAGAAGTAGTTTGTTTGTAAAAGAATGAAAAAAATGAATAACTAATAACGTTAACAATAATTTTCTAGATTTTATATGCATTTATAGACATCTAATCGAATTACAGCTTTCTGCCTCCTCTTAGAAAGGAGTTATAAGGTAAAATAGTCTTATTTTGTATGGGGGCTACCAGAAGGGGTGATGGACGAAGAGTTTGGGCAGTATGGTTAAAAAGTCTTCTTTAAGCCTTGTTACCATGCTGTATTTCAACTTTCTATCTATTCTCAGAAAGGAGTTATAAGGTGAAATGCTCTCATTTTGTATGAGGGCTACCAGAAAGGGGGACAGAGGAGGGAGATATTATACATGGTTTAAAAGTCTTCCCTAAGCTTTGTTCCCTTGTCGAATTTCAGCTTTCTACCTCCTCTTAGGAAGGAGTTATAAGGTAAAGTGCCCCCATTTTGTATGGGGGCTATCAGAATGGAGGGTGGGGGGAGGGGGTGGTATGCATGGATAAAACATTAAGTCATACAGTGACCCTATACCGAATTTCATCAAGATCACTTTAGCCGTTCTTGCGTAATTCGTTGTCAAAACAGCGATTTATCGAAAGGATAAAGGCATTTTTACAAGGACTCCCAGCGTTTATGGTCCTGGGTCCCGGCAATTTTTCAATCTTATATCAGTACCTACAAAATGCGCCTACTCTCGTTTGTGGCGATTCCGGGACCAGCGCCCATATAGTTTTGACCATTCTCCTTTAAACTTATTTTTGCAGGCCAAGTCCACTTCTTTATCAAAAAATAGAAAAAACCCCAAAAATTAAGTGACTAAAACACATAAATAACATATTTGGACGCTCACAAGCGACAATTAATGTGAATCACATTAAAATTTTAATGTGCAAGTTTGATAACGCCGTGAAACACTCTTCAGTTGATTTTTATTTGATGTTCCTTATGAACTTTAGTCACCGAAATCCATCTCGACTGAAGTATAGGCCTTAACTGTAAGACGAAATCACTAACACGAATTTGTTCCCGACAATGGGAACAAAAAGATTCCCCATACGAGTAACAATTTCGTTCCAAAAATTACCTCGTCCACGGACACTAAAAAATTTTCGGAACAAATATGTTACAGATGTAGGAATAATATTGTTATAAGAAAATGCACCAATTTGTTCCTGACAGTAGGAACAAAACAGCCGAGTGCAACAAATTCTATTCCAACTTTCAGAACAAATTCGTATAAAACGAAATCATCTCAAATTTGTAGACATTCCACCGTATCAAAACGGTTCCAAAATAAAACTCTAACAAAATTGCAACTATATTTCGTAACAAAACCGTAAAGAAAACTTTTTGGAACAAACAAATATCTTCTCTAGGTACAAATTGATTCCAAAAAAAGATGTTCCAAGGAAAATTTGTTCCAATATTTTGGTCAGGGTACAAAAATTTTTACCGTGTAGGATGTACGCAGGATATACCCACATATATGTACATATTATATGATAATGAACGAGCTTCAACCCTAACAAAAAAATTACTCCCCAAGTCTTATACACCGCACAAGTCTCTCATTTGCAAGAAAAAAGGAAGGAAAAATCAACTTGTGGGTAAAACTATAATTACACAGAAATCCTCAAGAAAACTCTAATGAAAAATAATTCTCGGTTTATACATCTCAGTGTTACCACATCATTTTTAAACTTCAATCCATTAAATGGTAGCATTTTCCGTCGGAAAGGATCCCACTTGGTAGTTTGCTTAAAGACTTGGTTTTTTTGCTGCCATGACAAAAAAAAGGTTGCAAATTGTTTGCAAATCCAGTGATGAATATTTCGAATTTAAAATTGAGAACAATAAAAAAAAGTCTCTGGGGTTACCAAAACAATGATGAATACTTAAAAAAGTATCCCAAATATTTTTCTGTATAACCTAGAATGTGAAATATTGCTAACAATACCTATGGTTGTTACAAAATTTTTTGATGTTGCTATTCAAGCGAAAGTTTAGCACTCACTGTTTGCTATTTACGGGTTTTAATTGATGTTTTGAAATCCAGAGATTGCCAAATAAAAGCCAAAAGTTAAATATTCATTTCCTCATCAGAATGGAATTTATAACCGAAAAAAATTCCATTCAATTTTTTTTTGAAATTCTTGAATAATTTAACAAAAACAAAGAAACCAAAAAAATAAAAAAAATACATTGTTTTTTAAATGTAAATAAACAAATTTAAAAAAACAATTTTGAAATTGAAAAATTAAAAGTTATTTTTCAATTTTAAGCAACTATCCTCAACGGTCAAGCCTTCAATTTCAAAACGATCAAACACTGAAACATCTTACCGTTGAAAGAGTGAATTCTTGAATGTCTTTAACAATGTCACGGTCACAGTTAATCTCACAATTTTCCGCCACAGAGTCACCAAAACTGATTGGGCAAACGAAGGATTTTCGAAAAATGTCCGTTGGGGGGGAGGACGATAAGATATTGTTCACAGAAAACTTAGCACAGAGAACTTATCTTGAGAACGGCCGCGGAAAAACTGTTTGGACCAGAAGATTTCTCTTCTAAACGAACCACATTGCCCTTCAACTTACACTAACAGATGGTTAATTTGCGCAAGCGTGCAAAATATGCGATAGAAAAAGCCGTGTTAACTTTATGAATGAAAATCGTGAAACAGAAAACCCTCTCAAGCAGGGTGACTATTTTTCCGGATAATCTAAATTGCAAATTTATTTGATTTTCTTTTTTTTTTTCTTCAAGATTCTGTCCTTCGGCACTAAAACACTAAATAGCTTTTTATTTAGATCCTGATGGGGTGAGAGGTGATGTCTGAAGGATTTAAGTACAGTCTGTTTCCTGCTTAATGCAACCGCATAAAGTTATTTTTATGTGCTCCACTTCTCGAGTTTTTATTCCAATAAGCTGTTGTGATTCATTTCCTAATTGATTTATAAATTGATTAATAGGAAATCTAAATTCTAAAAGGTTTTAAGATCCACAAAGTAGAACATTCACTATACTGTCCAATTTATAAATTTAAAATTAGAAAAAAATATGTTGTAACGTTCACAAGATTTTTCTTAAAAATATTTTTTTAATTATAAATACAATCCTCATCCAGTTTTATCCTAATATTACTTTAAAGTTAAATCTTGTTCGAAATAACTTTTCAGTTCTAGCGACAAATACTGCAAACTAGGGGAAAGTACTTTCCCTTCGAACGTTCATGCTTTCGAATAATGTGGATTTCTTTTATCTTCCCTAAGACATTTATACATAATTATCACGTAATTATCAATAATTAACGACAAGCTAACTAATAAATTAATAGAAATGTGTAAGTCTTTTAGGAAAAATAAAAGAAAATTCACATTATTCAAAGGCATGAACGTTCGAAGGGAGAGTACTTTCCCCTAGCCATTTCGTTACGCTGAAATTAAATTTGCTGCTAAATCAGTTTGACGAGTCCTAGTCAAAATTCCGAGAATCACAATCCCGAAAGGCGAAATCCCGAAAAGTCAGAATTCCAAAAAACCAAAATCTTGAAAACCAAAATCCCGAAAAGCCAATATCCCGAAAATCAAAATTCAGAAAAATAAGAATCCCAAGAGCCAAAATCCCTAAAGCCAAAACCCTGAAAAGCCAACATTTTGAAAGCCAATATCCCGAAAGTCAAAGTCCTGAATAATATGACCATTCGGAATTTCGATCTAATCGGGATTTTGACGTTTAGGATTTTGTCTCTTCAGGATTTTGGCATTCGGTATTTTGGCTTTCGGGAATTTTTAGCTGGCACCGGTTTTTGTTGCTGACTATTCGATTTGGATCCCTGAATTTGTTTTTTTTTGTTTCCCCCCTTACCAAGGTCTTAGGCCTTTAGGCCTATTTTGATCAGTATCCTATGTTGAAAATCCTTTAAAAACTAAAAACATCCATTACAATAGATACTAAAATGATCAATCTATAAAATTACTATCTGACAAAATCTGAGGAAAAACAATAAATAATAAAGACGGAAACCTTACACATTAATAGCCGTACTTAAAACTTTTGTTCTTTGAAATTTTTCACCTCAACATTTCACCTCAAGTTCCCTATTTCTCACTGAAATTAATTTTTCGTATTTACGATTAAACTCGCTGCATTGTTATTTTTTGCATTCTGTCAAACTTAAATTCAGCGCCTGATTTGCAATATGATAACTTCTGGTTTTTAATGAATTTTCTTAAATCGAAATGGCTTTATACTGCAATTTCGATTTTGAATTTAACATTAAACCTACCGACCGTTTTTGGTCGATTTTCCTAGAACTCTCGGTCAAATGGTAGACCGCGGTACATAGGATACTCAACAAATATTCCTTGGAAATTACGAAAAAATTAAAATTTAAACACTTAAAAATATATTACATGCATATTTTAGGAAATCCATAGAGTTTGATAGCGACATTGTACGATTTTAATATTTCTCAATTTAAAAAAATTTATAAACTGGTCAATTTGACCGGTCTTGGTAAGTTTAGTGCTAAATGTATACTTTCGAGTGTAAGTAATAAACCATATTAGCTCTGATAAACTTTCGAAGTGACAAAGCCACTCTAAAACCCAGCCAAACCTATTCAAAAATCGGCAGGAAGCCTAAATTGGTAATTCGCAAACTTTCCGCTTTAGCGCTGGTTGTTCTTTCATTTCGAATTTTCGGTATTTTTGACATTTCAGCTGTCAACAACGTCAACAAAAGAAATTAAAAGCTTGCTGAAAAAGTAACTTTTGTACAATTTTATGGAGTTGCAGGATGCCAGAATGTTTGAATTTCAATGCTCTTAAAAGCTTAAAACAAAATGTCGTTTTCATGAACTTATTCATTTTTGTACAACTCGTCGATTTAAATTTTAAAACTTCAAACGAGTTTTTAGGTTAAAGCTTCTGTGGTCGATTAGAACAGTTCTTAAAGCTCTTGGGGAGTCCTTAAGCTTGCCACATTTTCAAAAATAATCAAAATCGGCGCGGTATTAATTTTTTTGGACGAATTTTTGTAAAAAACTTTACAGAAAAACGTTGAAGACTCTAAGAAAGCATTTTCCTTTGAATTTTTTGATCAATTTCCCAGCATTTCCTTAAGGCCTCTGCACATTAGGAGCAATTTTCGTCAAAAAATGCATTTTTGACAGAATTTTGACGTTTACGTCTACAACACTGCAGGCAATATCCTTCAAAAAAGAGATTTTTGACGAAAATTACTTCCAATGTGTAGAGGCCTTTAAACAAAAAGTCTTTTTGATCTCTGGGAAGCTTTCAGCTTACGAAAAAGCGCTTTATTCCACAAAATTAAATTTAAATCAGGTTCAAAAATACATAGAAGATCATTTTTCTTTATCGGAATTTTCATCAAGAAAAGTCCTATTTATGAAAATGTTTTAGAAAATTTTAAGTGGTAATGTTCTCGTCTATATTGGTAAATTTGGAATCAAAAACTTGCAACTATAACTCACGCTTTTGCATTTAGAAAAACGTTTCTTTGGGGGATAATCCTTCAAAAAAATTGTCTTAAAATATCTACTGATATGATTTAAAATTTGGTTACAAAGTTGTTCCAGATTCATTTCGAAGATCGACGGGAAGTTCAAATCGAAGTTCGCTTGTTTTTCGAATATTCGATTTTGTCAGGAATTAAAAAGACCTGCAGGCATAATTTTCTATCAAGTTGGAATTTAATTTCTCAGAATTCGCATTTTATTTGCGAGCCGATAACCTAAAGCCCTAATCAAAAAATCCCCTAAAAGCTCCTGTAGATTCGTATGTAATTAGTGTTTCGAAATTCGAATGCCTGATATTTTAAAGCTAAATTCTTCCTCTATTAAACCAAATAATATCTCTTAAATCTGAAAGATCAAATTAAGAAATCTGCACTAAATCTTAAATCTTGGAGATGTAAAAAAAATCTCCAAAACACAGAAAAGGAGGATAGTTTTCCTTAACTTCTTGATGGAAATAAATAGTGGGTATTTGTTTGGATTAGAGAATGGGACATGCTGCGATTGGAATATCTAAACAAATGAAGAAAGCACACGAGAAAAAAAGTTTTCCACCACTTTATTATTTATAGCCAGTGTAAACTTTGAGTGAAATCCTAAACTTGAATATAAATTGCATATAATAAACTTTGATATGAGCCTCTAAGGAAGTGGTTTTGAAAGTAAAGTGGTCTGCAAATAAATTTATGGAGTTCGGAACTGACTGGAACACCCTTAGTCCGTCATCATAGTTTGGAGAAGCATAAAATACGAATAGCTGCGATTGACCATAGTTTGAGAACTTGCAAATCCCGATGCTATACTAAACCCTAAAACTTTGATTGCTGTTGATGACTGGTTTTGCATTATGAGGATTTGAGCAAAAAAAACTTAATCCTCTTAGCTTTAGGCATCGAATACCATTGACAATCATGAAAAGTTGAGTATAGCTTTACATCCTGGCAAATCATTAATATCAGTCATTTTAGAGAGCTTTGGAAATGCAGGTAAATAAAATTTGCACCTCAGTGCTTAAAAGTTCTGCATGAAAATTCAACAAGAACTATGGCAACAAATTAATATTTAAGTATATTTATTTTATTAACACCCTCTGACAGTTAGTTAGTTGATGTTAAATACATTTAGGTATACATAACTGAAACGATAGAAAGACACATTCAATTAAAAATATCTTATTGCACAAAGATTCAAATTAACTATTATTACCGTTGAGCTTTGAAATGTTAGATAACTATTTTCGTATTCCGTTGATTCTGTTAGTATTATGTTTCTGGTATCTCTATCAATAGTTTCCAGTTCTAATGATCAATAACAAATAAGGATTGTATTCGTGTTACTTATGGTACATTAACCACTATCCGCTTCTTTGGTTAAAATATTTTACTGCCAATAAAAAACCATATCGAATTTTAAGAGAAATTGTTCAATTCGCTTGCCATTTTGGTTTATCTTAGGTCTCGTATAGCATTAAAAAGAAATCGAAATAAGTTCGAAGAATTTATAAAATATCACACGAAAAAGTTAAATTTAAAAAGCCAAGTAATTCTTTCTTACTTCTTGATGGCTGAAGAACTTAATGTTCGAATTTCGAATTAGTCGGTGTCAAAATGTATCAGTCTTTGCTTTGTTTTAGTAAATAAAAAAAAACAATTCAACGATGTTTACTATTCCTGACCCATTTAAATCATATGATACGAACTTTTGCCAGCTTTTCAGTGTGACCAGTATGATAGTTCATTAACTTTCCCCACCTTGTGCGAAAAATTTGCTATGGGAGACCGGGGAGGTTTGGGACACTTTTTCATGTTTTTACTTTGAGACAGTATTCCAAAAAATCACGATGATGTATCACAATTTCATGCAGTCTATACGATACTTATGGGTATTGAATTTATAAAAAGTACTCGATAGAACTTGGATAACAACTGAATTTTCTTGGAGAAGATAAAACATTTAACTCGACGCTTTGTCCTAAACCTCCCCGATGTTGGGCAGTATGAAACGCAAAAGGGAATGTTTGGGACGCATTTTTTCTTGTATAATTTACATTATTGGAGCATATTAATTCATTTTAAATACTAGATTAAAAATATTTCTAACAGAAATAAAAATGTTTAATCTTTTATTTCATACTTAGAAATTAATATCAATCTTATTTGTACAATAGAGCCATTTTTTGTCAATCACTTATTTAATGTATTTTCTTCTTATTTACTATCCTAGATTTCTTTGCTTTTTATTCTAAATATTGGAATCAACATCATAAAATTCCTAATAAACAAAATATTTTAACTGCAAAAATACTTTCATACATTTTTCTACACGGAATCATTAAAAAAAATATTTTTTTTTGGCTAGCCAAATCACAAACCATTTTTCGGGTGATAGCCTTTCCAGAGGCAGCCAAAATCCCGAATGGGCCAAAATCCCGAAAACCAAAATCCCAAATGTTCAAAATCCTGAAAGGGATAAAATTATGTGGAGAGTAATGTTTAGATTTAGAATAATTTCCCAAGACACAGAAAATTTCCCTTTGCCTCCAGGAAGCGCGAGTGCAATCGTGGGAGTAGCTATGACACATTTAAGAATTCGGAATTTTGGCCCATTCGGGATTTTGGCTTTCGGGATTTTGGCTTTCGGGATTTTCGAGTTCGGGATTTTGGCTTTCGAGGTTTTGACCGGGACCCCTTCTCACAATGGCTTGCATAGCTTTTCTGGGGAGCTGTCAATGCTGTCAATTTATTGCACAGTATTATCAAAAACATTTATAAGAGAAAGAAATATATTTTGAAAACAAAAATAAAGTTGATATATAATCGCTAGAATTTAAAAAAAAAACATTCGAAGAAGGCTTTCGAACTTCGAACAAAGCTTTTTTATTCGTCAAAGTAGAGGCAGAAAACCACTGGGCTGAAAATCAATGGGAAACTTTTATGAGAAAAGGATGTTTCAGATCAAAATCTAAAAAAATCTCTAAAATAAATTTGGAGCACCGTAGATGCGGGTGACTTTGACCCCTACTGTTCGTAAGCTTTTCTTTAATTCTAATGTTTAAGAATGATCCTCACCGATTAGACATGGTAGATCGGATTGGTAAAGACTGTTTTTAAGTTACAGAATTAATGAGAAGCTTATGACCAGGAGGGGATCTAAGTCACCTGCGCTGCATCTACGGTACTTAAACATTTAATCATCGAAAATTCGATATCTAAATTATTCGGTTAAAAGTGTCTATGGATATGGACGAATAAATGTTCACTTGAATTACCTACCTAAACGTAATCGAAAATTTAAAAAAAAATCGTATCAGCCGTTTTCTAAATAACAAAAAAAACTTGGGACGAAAAATGTAGAAATAACAACACAGAGAGAAATCCGAAAAAGTTAAAATAACATTCTGGAAATGTTTATTTTATCCTACAGTATTGATCCGAAAACGGTGTAAATATTACCCTTTTTAGGTGTATTATGGGTTAAAGTTACCCTTCTTTCATGTTGATTTTACCCTTAAAAGGTGTAAAATTAACATTAAAGAATGTTGATATATTTTTACACCTAAAAAGTGTTAAAGTTACGAGGAAAAAAAGTTAATCGCATCCCCGTTTTTTTTCTCAGTGAACTTATGGAGGTATGGAAAAGTGCCCATGCTTCGTACGATCCCAAGCTTCATAATGAATCCCTAGTTTTTAAAATATGGATGCGATGAGTCACATTGATTGAGAAACATTAGAAAAAATTAATCATTACGAAGCTTGGGATCGTGCGAAGCATGAGCACTTTCCCCTTTCCCGCAAATGTTTTTTATTAGGGGTCATTGAAGACCAAAAGTCGATATTTCTTACCGTTTAAGCTCCAAATAGATGAAAATTTTTGATAACAACGGACTATTTGCTGCTTTCTCTTTTAGTTCGAGCACTAAAATAATTATCAAACACATTTCCTGAAAATTACGAAGAGTGGTTAATTTATCCTAATTGCAATAGTTGCTTCTAACAACCCATCCAAATGTTTATCGTACGTCCTCACACGATTTAACAATAGCAACTTGGATGAATTTATAGACAATTGCTCCAAAGGATGTGAAACAAATCATATCAGAGATATAATTGACAACAAATAGCTGAAAGGACACATCCAAACCGTAATTTAGGTTGCTGACCTGATCAAAATTTACCCACGCATTGTATATATTGACACCCGGGAATCTTTAGTTCCAAATGGAATGAGATACGGAAGAGACACGCACCAATAATACATAACACATAATTAATTTTGTTGAACAATCTTCCGTACTTCTTCTACAATACACCAAAACATAAATCATTATTTTCCACGAATTAATTATACAGGTCACATTCATTTACATCGTTTTCGAACATTCTTTGAATATTTGGTTCTGAGGGTTCTGATGAATTTTCTATTTCGACAACTCATTGATGCACACCAAAAAATTCTTCTATCACCAAAAATTATCACGCACTTTAATATAACATCAGTTCAACGTCCTATGTAGGAAGCATCTACCATAATATCCTGAGAGTAAAGACAAAGAAATTTTTGAATTTATAATTTGGACTATCACAGGAGGAGAAAACCTCAATTTATCTTGTTTGTGGTAGGCATAAATTTGAAGATGTTGCAGAATATTGAGAATTGCAAATGCACAATATGAATATTTAACATCTCAGTTTCGGCCACAAAATAATTCCCCATTTCACTAGAATATGCACAAATTCAACGTTATTCAATCATGATGCTTTCTGAAAATTTATTTATTTTTTTTTCATCAAACTTAAACATCACGAAAATTACAGAGTAAAAGGATAAGATAACACAGCAAAATTACCAATGATACTCATTCATATTTCACCCAGGAAGTAGTTTTTCTTATATCTATTGTAGTATCATATTTTCATGTGGATTGTTATATGATAAATTATTCGTAAAAATCCATTAATAATCTCTTTCAGTTTTTTCGATATTATTCGCCTCTGACAGAAGCATGCAATTTGTGTGAATGTCATGCAAATTGTTTTCTCACTCATCATATGTCACACAGAAGTGCTAATTACATAAACTTCAGTTTATACATCATTTTTAGCGCTATTGATGAATAAATGAACGTTTTAATTGCAATTCTGTTGCGATAATTCACTGAAGCTGGGATATCAGAGAGAATGTCCTCCCTCTTTAAAATAGAATACAATGTAATCATTTCTTTCGGAACAGCCCTTTCGCGAATACATAGACGTTTTTTTTTAAATATCGACATTGAAATTATTCAAAGTTCTAAATTTTGATACAGAAGAAATCCATAGGAATATCATGTTCTACTGTTCCTGCAAAGAGATTTTTTTTGCGTTGGGAACAGTAAAATTTCCTGGAAACACTAATATTTTATGCATATAGAAAATTTTCTTTGGACAGTAATATTTCCTAGGAACAGTAAAATAAAATGAAAACAACAAAACTTTCTGCAAACAAATTTTCTGGGAACAGTGACATTTCCTCGGAACAGTTGAATTTTCTACGTGGAGTAAAATTTTTGTAGGAACACAAAATTTTTGTAGGAACAAAAAAATTCCTGTAAACAAAAAAATTCCAGCGAAGAAGTAAAATTTCCCGCAAATAATAAAATTTCCATCGAACAGAAACATTTCCTAGGAACACTAAATTTTTTTTGGGAATAGAAAAATTTCTTGCTAACTGTGAAATTTCCTGCAAACAATTAAATTTTCTGGGAACAGTCAATTTTTTTGGGAAGAGAAATTTCCCTGAGAACAGAAATATTTCCTGCAAATAAAAAAAAATCCAACGAAAAAGTAAAATTTACCGCAAAGAGTAAAATTTACATCAAACAGAAAAATTTCCTAAGAACACTAAAATTTTTTGGGAACAGAAAATTCACTGTGAACAGAAAAATTTCTTGCTAACAGTAAAGTTTCTTGAGAACAATTAAATTTTCTGAGAATAGTAAAAATTTTTGGGAACACAAAAATTTCCTGCAAACAGAAAATTTTCCAGCGAACAGCAAAATTTTCCATAAAAATAAAGTTTACGAGGAATAGTAAATTTTAAGGGGGACAATAAAATTTCCTGCGAGCAGTAAAATTTTCTGTACACTGTAAAACTTTCTGCAGACAAATTTGATGGGAACAGAAAATTTCTTGTCCACAGAAAACTTTTCTGTAAGCAGTAAAATTTCCTAGGAACAGTAAAATTTAATGGGGACAGTAAAATTTCCTGTGACCAGAGACATTTTTTGGGAACAGATTATTTCCTGTGAACAATAAAACTTTCCGCAAACAGACAAATTTCCTGTGAACAGAAAAACTTTCCTGCAAACAGTAAAATTTCCTATAAACAGTAAAATTTGTTGTACACAATAAAATTTTTTGTACACAGTAACCTTTTCTTCGAATAGAATATTTTACTCGAACAGTAACATTTTCCACGTACAGTAAAATTGTAGGGGGGCATCAAAATTTTCTAAGAACAGTAAAACTTTCGGCAAGTATTATAATTTTATAGGAACAGTAAAATTTTCTAAGCACAGTAAAATTTCCAGCAAACTGTAAAATTTTCTGGGAGCAATGAAATTTTTTGGAAACAGTTAAATATCCTGCGAAGAGTCAAATTTTAAATAACAGTAAAATTTCCTTGGACCAGATCAGTAAAGTGTCCAAAAAGTAGCAAAATTCGCTGCAAATAGTTAAATTTTTCCACGAACAGTAAAACTTCCAGCTAACAGTAAAATTTTATAGGAACAGTAAAATCTACTAGGAACAGTATAATTTCTACGTTCAATAAAATTTCCAGTAAAGAGTAATATTTCCTGCGAACTGTAAAATATTCTGGGAACTGTGAAATTTTCCGCGAAAAGTGAAATTTTGTGCAAACAGCAATATTTTCTAGAAACAGTAAAATTTCTCTGGAACAGTAAAATGTCCTTCGAATAAGTACAATTTATTGGAAACAGTAAAATTTCTTACAAACAGTAAACTTCTTTGAGAACAGTTAATTTTTGAGAACAGTATAATGTCCTGCGAATAAGTACAATTTATAGAAAACAGTAAAATTTCTTACAAACAGTAAACTTCTTTGAGAACAGTTAATTTTTGAGAACAGTAAAATTTCCTACGAACAGCAAAATATCCTCCGCACAGTACAATTTATTGAAAACAAGGAAATTTCTTACGTACAGTAAACGTCTTTAAGAACACTTAAATTTATTGAGAACAGTAAAATTTCTTGTGATTAATAGAATTTCCAGGGAACTTCAAAATTAAATATTAGTAAAATGATTAAAATTTTACTATACTCTATGAGTACGCTTTTCTATGAACATTTATTATTTAAAAAAAATAATTTTTAATTAAATTGATTAAGTATTTTTGCATTGCAACTATTATCACTTGAAAATTCCAAAGGAACAATTTTCTGGGTCATTTTCTTATCCTTTTGCGTAAATGGAATGTCTCTATCAATTATATCAGTGTGATTTCTCTATCAATTGTAATGAATTTACAATATTCGGAAGCACTGATGTGTAATTAGGGGAAAGTACCTATGCTTCATACGATCCCAATCTTCGTATTAAGTGAATTTTCCTATATTTCTGATTAAATGCGAATTCTTGTGTGTAAACTTGTGTAAATTCTTTGTGTAAACTTTGTGTAAATTCTTTCCGTATTTCAGATGTGATAGAAGAGCAATTTTTCTCTAAGAACTGTACGATATCAACCCTTGAAAGTCGTAATGCCAAAGGTAACTTATTCTTGGCTTTTCCATTGATCCTTGGAATAAAATTTTGAATAGCTCTGTACGTTTGAAAATCTACTTCGAATTGTCAATGGGCTTTGCCCGATATGCCCCTTCGTCACGCAATGACAGCCATTCATCAACAATTTAAATTGTAATTGTAAACATAAATTGTAAAACTTTTATAAATTTTTGGCTTAAACGATCTGTGATTCAGGGTTTCTGCCGTTTACCTGATGAGATCGGTCGTGGTAAGTCGGCGGCAGCCGCAACCAAGCATTATTTGAGGAGAAATATATTGAATAAAAAAATATTTATAATTGAGTAAATTGACTACCGATTCTCATCACTTCAGGAATTTCTCTGTACCAAATGATTTATGCTATGTATCTTATATTACATTTTATGATGCACTTAAGTGAATGATCTCAAAACACAAAAACCTGTCTAAATTTTAAATATTTATTGCATTTTGCCACAAGCATGCAAATTCTATGAATGTTATGCAAATTGTTTTCTCACTTCACAAACTAATTAAACGCCAATGTTTACAAAGAGCAATTATTTTGCAAATAACTAATTTATAAATAAACAAACAATTTGTTTACAATTTGTAACACTTTTCATATAACTTTTTGTCTTTTAGCCTCATTTAAATTTATTGATAGATGGTTAATCAATTATTTTATTATTTGTAAACAACTTTTTAGATTGAAATATTTGATGCATTTAAAAAGTTACTGGGGTTTGTGTGTTTGGAATTGAGCTGCATAAAACCGAACCATTAAATTGTTATAAACAATACAAGTGACTTTCAGTAATTACATTTTCAAATTAATTGTGAAATGCGAGTGAAAATCTCTAACAAGCATTCTACTGATAAATTAATTAATAGTTCAGCATGTGAAGGTGAAGTCTTTTAGCCATGGTAACGACTTAACTATATAAATAAATTCTCAGAAGATTTAATTATATTGGCCGTTACTGTGAGAGGATTCATGCAATCATGAACAGATATCGAAAGGTGATAAATATATCTTGTCGTAGGTATCGTCTGTCTTTGGTGCATTTGCCTCTGAAAATTGCTTAATCGAATAAATTCATATTGACTGTATGATTTTCGATAAGGAACTTATAGTCAAAAGCACTAATGGATAGATGACCCCTTGATGGTAAAGCTTCTCAAATCACTTCCAAGCATTCCATGAAATTGGTCTTGGTGAACTATACTGCTATGCTAAAAATCAATTTCACTTCTTGTCCATCGTCCAACATCATAAAAGCACCCAAGAGACATCAACACCATACCAGGATATAGAAGCCTTTAGTAGTACATTTTGAGGATATGGAAACTAGGAGGAAGGTGAACTGAGAAAATTGAGGAGCATGTCACGTCAATCTAACAAGGGCCCAATTAAGCATTATGTGACTTTGAGGTGTTGGGATGGACTTTTTGACCTTCAGCCTAATAAACAAATCCCGCAGTTACTGGTAGAGGTAATTATGTGAGATGATTTGGGATCTTCTATGCAAATTCATCAAAACTTAGTCCTATTGACCCTCCCCTATCGCAGTAGAATGGGAAAATCAGACCCTAAATCGCCTATCATCACCTATAACAGTGCTTCTCATATTCTCTTTCCAAGTCAATCAATATGAGATTGGATTACTTCACTGAACTGATGTGGTCAGAACATAAAAACAAGTGTGAATGTAATGTGTGAGGATAATACAGAAGATTTATATGAAGCAATATCGTTTTATTCGTCTTTTGGCATCATCTCTCTTTCTTTTTTCTCGATAATAAATATTCAGCTTGTTATGAAATCTAATGCCCAAATGATTTATCTCAGTTGGAGACGTGATAGTGATGGTCTCTGAAATGTATAGTGGCATTCGCTATTACATAAAAGTCTTAATTGAGAGATGGTAAATTTAGTTTATTGTTCAAAATTTCTGCACAATTTACACATGACAAGCCAAATTAATTTTAACCATTGTAACATCCCGAACTAATCACTACATTTTTGGCACTTCTCTGACCAATCCACTCAAAAAACAGAAAGAAAATGTAAAACAAATGCAATGGTCAAAGAGAAAGTCTTGGTCAACTGCTCGAATTGGTCATGCCAAAAAATTAATTGAAAATTGCTGAAATTTCATTTCAATCAAAAACATAATTTTGAATAGAGTTTTGCCATTAGAGGTATCATAGAGATTTTAGATTAAACTTCCTGTTTATAAGGTGTATCCCAGATGAATATTACACCATTCTAAATCGCTTTCAAATATGTGCAAAACCCTACCAATCTGATAAATCTCTCTAAACATTCATAAATTGGCTCCATAATTTGGCGTAATTAAATTTCTCTCTACTCTAATAAACACATAGTTTTGATAATGCGGGCAAAGTTGGTACATAATTTTCTACATAGTAGGGTGGTTGCTGACTACCCTACTTATGGTCACTAGCCTCAACACTTTAAAACTCCCACTGAAAATTCACACCAATTCAAATGTTTAAACAAAATAGGGGAAAGTACTCTCCCTTCGAACGCACATGCCTTCACTGAGAAAAAAAAGAGGGTGCGATTAACATTTTTTCCTCAGAACTTAACACTTTTTAAATGTAAAAATATATCAACATTTTTTAATGTTAATTTTACACCTTTTTAAGGGTAAAATGAACATGAAAAAGGGTAACTTTAACACATAATACACCTACACTGAGAAAAAAAGGGGTGCAATTAACTTTTTTTCTTCGTAACTTTAACACTTTTTAGGTTTAAAAATATTTCAACATTTTTTAATGTTAATTTTACATATTTTTAAGTGTTAAATTTAAATGAAAAGGGGTAACTTTAACCGATAATACACCTATAAACAGGGGGGTGACATTAGCTCGGAAAAATACGACAGATTGTAGTGTAAATCTTTCCCTGTTTTCGTATAGGGTGAAAGGAACGTCTATTGACACTTTATGAACTCGTGTCAGCACCTATTGACACCCTACTCTGTACCATTTGGGATATGAAATTTGAACATCTCTGTTTATAGTAAAAACAGAAAAAACGTTATATTACTTATATTTTACTAGATACATTAAATAATTTTCATCATTTTGACAAAAGTGTCAATAGGGGTTCCCTGTCGAGCAGACGTTCCTCCGACCCTACGCCTACATTTCACGAGATATCTCCAAAACTACGTAGGTTGCCAATTTGGGGTTTTCGGTTGCCTATTCAATATTAAATTGGCTTTTATTCTGCATTTATATTTTTTTTCTAATTCATTCTACACTGACAAAAAACAGCTAATAAACCCAAAAGTTTTTTCGGCGCGCTAGAAATACATGGGAAACATAGGAAATGTCATGCCCCTGTCTAAAAAGCATAATATTTACACCGATTTCGGATCAATAATGCAGGGTAAAATTAACATTTCCGGAATGTTATTTTAACTTTTTCGGATTTCTCTCAGTGTTCGAACATTGTGAATTTATTTTATTTTTCCTAAAGATGTCTAGGGTAACGTGTGGTATTTCTGGACAAGGTGATTTTCGGGACATAATATGGGTATTTTGGGACGCATCAAAAAACCTATAAATATTTGTTTTCTTATTATTTTTAAGTTCTGTATAAAATATTAAGCTCTTTACGTATCAGATAAATATAAAATTTCTAAAATTTTATTTAATTTAATGTGTGATATATGCATGAATTACAAGTGTTAAATTCCACTTTTACAAAATCTTCAGTGTGGTCAATTTTGCAGATGTCAACACAAACAGTGCTTAGTTCTTTTCGATTTAAGCCACTTTAAAAGTGAAATTTAAACAAATTTTTTTTATGAAAGAATGAAGTTTACACCTTCTACTTAATGGTAAATAATCAGGCTCAGTGAAATTTATTTGCATAATATCCACTTTTGCCTGTCCCGAAATACCCAATTGTTCCGAAATATACCTTTATTACTTCTTTACAATTTTTTCTATTTTGTATAAAAAAAATTATGCAATATTGAACATTTTTTGGTAAAAATCCTATTCTGTTTAGAATAGGCAACATAAATATTTGTACCAATAAAGAAAAACACAATTTGAGAAGTCATTAAGCTGCTTGAAACTTGAAAATGCTAAAAAGTGTCCCAATTACCGCACGTTACCCTACACATTGGAGCTGATTCCACCAGGAACGACATCTCCAAAAAAAAAACACTCTTCTTTTGCATTTTTGCTTTAACCACAAAAATTCACTAAATAATACTCTAAGGAACTTCACCAAACGCTGTTCACATTTTTTCCACCAGAAAACAACAAATTTTCATGAAAAACAATCTTGAATTGTGATGGTTTCCTTCAAGAACTTTGTCAAAAATGACTGATGAATTTTGTTCCAGTATAGCGGGCAATTTCTTTCAAAAATTGTTGATAGAAATTATCTTGAATTCGATACAATTTTTGAAAGAAATTGCCTACATTAGACAATTTTCTTCAAAAACCCATCTTTTTGTCACAAATTCATACCAATGCGTAGACAATTTTTTTGATGCAGACTTCTTGAAGTTCATTTTTGACAGAAATTTGTCATAATTATGTAGACACCTTAAGAGATTTATAGCATCTACACACTAGAGAAATTTATGTCCATATTTCGATGGCTCAGAATATAAAACGAATAAGTCGCGAATGGCCTACTTTACACGAGAGCGATTTCACGCTAAAATTTTACATTCTGAGTATAGGATTTTTAACATTTGAAACCAATATAACTGTGCGAATAACTAACTTTCGGGTATAATAATTTCATTAAATCACTATAAAAAAAAATTTGAAGTGTTCACAGCCAGAGTATGTCCGAAGCCTGAAAGCCTTCCCGTGCTCAATTCAACATTTTAAGAACAATAAAATCATCTTCTATGTTTTGACAAAGAATAGAAAATGTAAAAAAGCAAATGAGCTGTAAAAAGCTCAATATTAAATGTTAGTACAATATGAATTACAATTGATTGATTGATTGATTGAAGCACAATTATCATGCAGGTACAATGAAAACCTTTGCTATTTTACCTTTTCCAAAATTTGCATTACAATTTCTGTTTTTTTTTTAATTGAAGTTAAGTAGAGGAAGGCTTTCAAGCTTCGAACACTTCATATTTTTCCTATATTCCTTTAATGAATCTGACCTATTTTTTTCAGGAAATGTGTGACTAAATACTAGCTATTAAAATATTGTGCCATGTGCCATGTGAGATTCATTAAAAGAATCTGGGAAAAATATGAGGTGTTCGAAGTCAGAGTACTTGCGAAGTCTTAAAGCCATATCCTACTGTTCAAATTTCATTTTTCTGACAATTTTTTACTGCTTATGTGTAGGGTAAAATGAGGTAATTTGGAACCATTTACAATCTGGGACATTTGAGATTTTCTCACAGTTTTAGAGATTCAAAAGGAAGATATTTGTTCCTTCTCTTCTTAAATGTCTTTTTCTTTTATTTTGCGGTCTTTGTTTTCTCTTTGCTCATTTGAAACAATGAGAAAATCTCAAGTGTCCCAAATTGTAAATGGTACCAAATTACCTCATTTTACCCTATAGCGCATAATAAAAAGACTTTATCATTTTTCATGCAACTGACTTAGATGGATAAAATTTTTAAAATATAATATTTATTTTTTTAAAGATTTTAACATTTTTAATGACTTTAAACTCGTTATATTACATACTGAAACTTGATTTTTACTCCCAAAATTTATTTATTTTTTCTAACCACATATTCATTTGCTAAAAAACAAGGGAAAATTTATTTTTTACTTACCGTTTTCACCAAAATACTTGTCAATCTGCTACTATCTAATTAAAACACCAAATACAAACATAATTTCCAATAAAGTCTTTATTATTCCCTAAACTTTATACCAATCTCACTAGCTAAAATAGCAACATCTGTGTTCTTATTTTAAACGAAAAATACAGAAAATTAACAAAAGAGGTTCAGTAGATGAATAGAAATGGCCAATAGAGAAGAGTAGGGCAGTTACAGGGCATGCTTAACATTTTTTCAGGACTCATTTGCTAAACGAATATGAACCATTTTCGTCTTAAAAATCTTTATTTTCCATAGAATTTCATGCGTGAAACTAGCCCACCGTTTCCTACAAAAATCTCGTTAAGACATTGAAAAAAAGTTAGGTGTAATCGATATAATCATTTCAGAACTTCAAGAAGTCAAGAAGAGTTCGAATTAATATTTATTAAATATTACGTAATTTACAGGATAAATAATAACCATTTAGTGGACTAAATGCTTTTTTTTCCTTTTTTTAATATATTTTTTTTACTATATACAATCAAATTAAAAATATTTGGTACCATTTAACACCATTTGGTACCATTTCGGACACATTTAACAACAATTTTTCTGTTTCTTTTACAATATCTATATTAAGCAAAATCTCTAGTAGGTCACAATCTCGAACGCCAAAATCCCTAATGCCAAAATTCCAAAAGCCAAAATCCCGAAAGCCAAAATCCCGAAGGTCACTTCGTTTAATTTCGTCCCTTTCAGAATTCCGGATTATGTCTATCAGTGTTTTGGCGTGCGGGATTTTAACATTCCGGATTTTGACTATCGGGATTTTAGTTTTTTGGGTTTTTGGCTTTTTGGAATTTTGGCTTTAGAACTTTGGATACTGTGTAGAATCATTTCCCAAAAACACAAAAAATTTCCCTTTGAATCCAACAAGTGCGTGTGCTATCATGGGGGTAGCTATGACACTTTCATGAACTACGGGATTTTGGCTTCCGAGATTTTGGCCTTTTAGGTTTTTGGCTATATGGAATTTCGAACCTTTCGAAATTTTGGTCTATTCGAAATTTCGTCTTTTCGGGATTTTGACTTTTAAGATTTTGGCGTTAGGGATTTTGACTTTTCGGAATTTCGGCTTTCGGAATTTTGACCGGTACCCAATTATACCTATAAGTGTAGACAACTATTATCAATTGGCAATCCTCCTAAGAACTATTTTCATTGCCAATTTATTATTTGAAAAATAAATTGAAAAAATAATAGAATCAATGAGAAAAAACAACTTAGAAACATGCAAAAAAAAATTAAGAAGATTACTTGAATATTACAGTTAAAGAAAACTGTTTTTATTTAATTTTTCTTTTGTAAAGTAGTACAATTCATCAGTAATATTTTTTTTACAAAATTTTAGGTCATCCTCAATATAACTTTCGAAATTTTTATCTCTAGGCTTGAGGGAAGCGTCAAACTTAATCGCTTATTCCTGAAAATTCATTTTTTCTATGGACAGGATTCCCAAACAAATAATGCAACGATTTCATTGAAATTTGGAAACTTCTTTTGGAAAAGATTATTTACTACTTGAGAATGATTTCATTTTTCCTTGTAAAAATGCACCTTTTAGTGTAAAATTGTCTAAAAAGAGAAACAAATTTTATTTTTTCAAAATCTTTCGGTTTTGTACAAGTTTTACTCACCTGCTAACAGAAAATATTTGGGTGTGTTTGTCTTAAGATTAGTCTAATGAGTAGATGCAGGTGACTTTTCGTAGGCTTTTCTTTCATCTTAGTACTTAAGGATGGTCTTCATCGATCCGACCTATTAAGCGCAATCAATAAAGACCATTGTTAAGAGATAGAATTAAAAAATAGCTTACAAACCAGGTCCCAAGGGTTGAAGTTTCAAATTTTTAAATATAAATTTTACAAAACATTGTTCAAATGTTATATTTTTGTTGGATTCACAGCCTACATAAAAGAATAAAAAGATGTCTTAAAATTAAAATATTATTCATTATTTTTTTTTTAATTATTTAAACATTTTGTTTATGCTTTTCGTTTTGGTCTTACAGTTTGAAAGACAGCTCAAAGATTAAGCAATTATGATTAATGGGAACATAAATTATGACCTAAAATTCATACTATAAAATCTAAAAAATTATTTCATTATCTTTTAATTTTGTATTAATTTGGAAATTATTGTTATTTATTTCTAAATATAACGTCCAAGTCTAAACGATTCCTTGAAATTTCTCTAAAAGTCAACAAAATATAGTTCCAACAGTATCAGTCACACAGAACTTAAAATTACAAAACAGAATTTATTGTTGTGGGTGCACTATAATTTGATAAATTAATTTCCAAAAAGCTCTTTTGTTTTTAAATAGTTACATCTGAATGAGGACTGATGCAGGCAACTGCACTAACTATTAATACTAAATCCCATGAGTGATAGGAGTGTTGCTATCGCATATTGAAATGCCAATGCGAGTTCAATCAATAAAATATTCTTGCTTCATATAGTCGGTATGGATTTGTGTCTTAAAAGTCGGCATTTTTATTGTAAATCAGAGGCAGATGTCATAACCTGCGTGAGGAAATAAACATAATAGTTTGCTAAACTTCTTTTGATGGAAAAATGTGTTGAGGCCTCAGCCCCCTCTTATGAATATTGCCATCTTTTTTCCAAAAAAAAAAACTCACGATCGCGTTATTATATTGTCACCAATGTTCCAAAAAATATTCGTCAACTCTCGATGCCTATATAAATTGATTAGCTCTGAATCAAAAAAGACAGTGCTGTTTAAAATTTCATCGCGTGAAAATGAAGTTTTTAGTAGTTCTACAGTGCATTGTGGCTGTAGCAGTGGCTGTGCCAAGACCACAAGGATACTCCTATGGATTACCAAGATTTTCTGGGGATGCTAATTTAATTGGTGCAGGATCTTCATCACCATTTGCCTCGCTCAGTAGTGTTTCTGGATCGGGAAGTTCTCAGTCATGTGCGTATCAATGCTTAGTGTTTTTTTTTGTGCATTATACGGGAGTACGATAATGAACATCTTAAGTTCCTCATGTCCAAGAAATAAATCTTGGTACTTTTGGCGTTTAAGTGGAAAAGTTACTGAAACTTTACCTTTAATTCATTCTGCAAAAATTACAGTGAAAGGATTTTACGCTTGAGCTCAAATAGTGCCAAAGTTTTAGTCTTTAAGATTGACTTAGATTGGCCTTAGTCTTTGAAGTACAGTATCGGCCAAAAGTTTCTTGACAAAGAAATTTCGAGAAATCATGTGGAAAAAATCATAGAAAAAATTACTTTTTATTAATTTTTAATTTGGAAATGAGTTGCTTGTAATCCATAGATGTTATTTATGTATTTCAAAAAAATTAATTAATTGCATTGCACATAAAAAAAATATTTTCCAAAAGTTAATCATTTTTCATCGGCCAAAAGTTTCTTGACAAATATGAGAAAGTGGCTCAAAATAGTCAAATACGTGCAATTAACATCCTGTTACCAGTTATATTATGAAATTGTGTTATTTGAGTCAATATATTTGTTAGTTTGGTCAATACATGCATATTACTCATTGCCTCATAGAGTTCGTTAACAACCTAAACAAACGTAATACAAAAAAGCTCTTGATTAATCTATGTACCGATCTATCTTTCAAAATCTTGTCTAGTGGCTTGTTTCTGAGATAAAATGTGTCATACATCTGTTATAATCCTTCCAAGTGTGTCTCGGCTAAAATAAAAAATCTGCCAGACTTTCAATTTGATTTAAAAACGACATAGAGTGAAGCGAACACCTATTGACTCCTTTCCAGTATCAATCAGGATATTAAATTTGAAAACTTCTCTTAATAGAAAACAGCTAAAATAGAGAAAAACGCTTTGCATTTGCATTTTATTAGTTATGTTAGATAAATTTCAATATTTTGACGAAAGTGTCAATAGGAATTCCCTATCAAAGAGGTGTTCCTTTTACCCTACAGATGTGAGGAACGTTTAATTTAAATAAATGGTAACATAAGAAAACCACAGAGAATCACTGTGAGCCTAGAAATTTTCCAATTGTTCTGTTGATTTCAAGGTTGATCAACTTTCCCATTCCCATAGCACTCACGTTACAGCACAAAACAACTGCAATGGCAAGTAGGGGGAGGTTGGGCTACTTTGAGCTAGGGCTACATTAAAAACGTAATTTTTTCGCATATTTCTTAAGGAAGTTGGACCTAATCATAACTTAATCTAGATCCTTAATTGTTTTGGCTATCTAAACTTACGTTAAAGCCCACCTTTCTTTAGAAATACGAGAAAAAGTAGCTTTTCAATATAACCCCAGGTTCACTTTCCGCTTAGATTGTCTAAATATAATTCGCTGAAGGTAGAGATACAGTAGAGTCTTCTAAATTCGAACGCTCGGGGAGTATTTTTGACATTTCTCACCTCCCAAATTCGAACGAAATTTATGTGAGATTAAATTGTACTCTGAATCAATTTTCCGTACTTTCTCGCAAGTCTTAGTGGTAACATAATTCCTCTTCACTTTATACGATCATAATGTATGTAAACATTCAGAAAGAAGCTCATAAATATGATTTTCATTCATCCAAACGTCATTCGAATTTGAGAGATTCAGATTTGAGAGACTCTACTGTAAATTATTCATAATTATTTATTAATTATAGATCACTGGGTTATTATTTATTTCAAAAAGAAAATTTCTTATCGAAATAACCTCAATTGAATAGACCTTTAAGTGTCTCTTACATGGGGGAATTTTTAAGTACACCCCACTGTGCTATGCACCAAAGAGTCTTAGGAAATCTCCCCTGGTGGTTCGTATCTGAGATAAATTTTCTCCACCCTCTGTAATAAACTTTCCCAAGTGTGTCCTGACTAAAATAAAAATCTTGATGGATTTTCTATTTTATTTCGAAACGTTTCGAACTTCAGTCACAGCGCATCCGAAAAATCTTGTTCATCACGCAGGTTTCTCCTCTGTTCTGTAGATATTAAAAAAAAAACAATTATTGTCTGGGACTCCACAACTCCCGAACCATAAATAACTTTTACCAAAAATCAAAATTAAATCGTGTAACTAAATAATTTCATTATTCACTTAATGGCAATTTACCGTGACAACAAGCATTTTCCGAGCAATCAAGAACGATTTAAAAGAGATATCTCTTCAGTAACAAAAAAACAACTGATTTTAAATTGACTTAATGTTAAAAATTGCTCCTTGGAAATTACAAGGAGTCAACTCAATCTGAGCCATTTTTCAGGAAACAGCATGAAAGATTCAACTTTTATAAATAATTATCTCAATTAAGTATGTTAATAAAAACAATTTAATTCTTTTCTATTTGTATAAGCATTATTATAAACATCGAAACATACATATTTTTACCTTTTAAAATAAGTTTTTTTATGAGTTAGCTCTTTGTCATTCTAAACTTGCTTAAGTTAGTCCCTTGTTTCACAAAAAATTTGAACGATAAATCTATTTTGTGTCCCTTGACTTCAAACAAAACCGCGCAAGCAATCATAAAGAGTAAAATTTTGAAAAACTTATCTATTAACGAAATTTATTGACTCATATCATCTGAAATTTTATTAAATTTTCTGTCTGAGTGCATTAAAACCTCAAAATCGCCTAAAAGTGGGTTGGCCCCTTGTAATTTCCAAGGAGCGAAATATTCGATAATAACCAAACGGAGCTTTTGATGATGGAGATTTTATGCGCCGAAAGATAGGCAAAGTTCGCAGGGCTAACGCTCAGAAGGGAACTTTTATTTAGAAATGGAGGTTCTCGATCAAAATCATCCCATTTGAATGCCCCCTTAAAGGCCTCTGCACATTAGGAATAATTTTCGTCAAAGAAAATTCGTCTGCACTACTGTTGAAACATCAAAATTCTGTCAATAATGCAATTTTTGACGAAAATTGCTCCCAATGAGTAGAGGCCTTTATTAGTAAAAAATGGAAACTGCTCTCTCTTGTAGTATGAACAGTTATAAAAGAAATTCAACAATTTCTTTTACTAATGGAACTTACTTGGTATTTTTAACGAAATTTCTTACTGAATTACTTTCTGGTCTTTTATATAAAAAGCGTCGATTAGGGAAAAATTCATACCGAAAATTATTTTTAAGCTCATGTAACTAAGCTCTTGACTTTAACAGAGATTACAAATTTTAAAAATTTAAATCCCGAAAAATATTAGCTTAATATTAGCACGATTCGTTGATTAATGTTTTCAATTTTTGTTTTTTATATATATTTTTATTTATCGTATTATAATTTAAGGTTTATATATGTAATAGATCTAGGAGAAAGTGCCCATGCTTGATACCATGGGAAGCTACGTAATGATTAAATTGTCTATTTTAAAAACTATGGGAAAGTGGCCAGTTTTTAAAATATATTGCGGAGTCACGTTTATTGAGAAACATAGGAAAAATTTAGTCATTACGAAGCTTCCAATGGTATCAAGCATGGGCACTTTCCCTTACGTTCTTAAATGGGTTTTTCCTTAATACTCTATAAAAAACGTTTTGTTTTGAAACAAATGGATCTTGTTAAAATGTGAAGAAATTTTCCTTCGTTTTGGTCTGGAGGTTGCTAAATAGCGTTAAGACGGCGATGGCCAAGGGGGGGGGGGGAATTATTTAAATCAAAATGAATAATAAATTTCATACAGTATAATAAATAAAATAATAATTAATAATAATAATGATAATAATAATATTGATAAAATTAATTGTAACATCCTCAGTTATTCTAGTTTATTTAAAAATAATTAAAATACTAATTATTAACAATAAGAATAAGAATAATTATATTATTCCCTTTCTCATAGAGGGTAAAGTGGTACAAGTTGGACAGTGGTACAAGTTGGACAATGGTACAATTTCGACAGGGCTTTTTGTCTTGATAAATTTAGTACTTAATTTTTATTTGTATATTTTTAATGCTTTAGTTTTATAATTTGGTTCCTTGTGCTTAAAAACAAATTTTGTACTGTATTTATCAAGAAGAAAGCCATGTCCAACTTGTACCGGCGAATTGTCCAACTTGTAACACTAATTCCAAATTATATCACTTTACCCTATATCAGAAAAAAAAATTGAGCAAAAGTATATTTTTGCCACCCTATTTTTACTAAATTTATTGTAAAGTAAGTAAACGTAAACTTTAAAATTGTCGCCAATAAAAGTATAATCAATAGCTTTCAATTGAATCAACTAACTTTATTTTTCTCTCAATAGTTTCAGCTGCTACAACCTTTGGACAGCAGGCTTCTCGTCAATACACTCCTGAAGTCCAGAAGCACATTTACGTGCACGTCCCACCACCAGATCACGAAGTCCTCCCAGCACCCCGAGTTGTTACCTACGACCGACCCGTTAAGCACTACAAGATAATATTTATCAAAGCCCCATCTCCAACTCCTCAGCAGCAACCCCTCCTTCCTGCACCCGTTCAAAATGAGGAGAAAACTCTGGTGTACGTGCTGGTGAAGAGACCCGACAGACAGCCAGACCTTCATCTTCCAACACCAGCACCAACAGTTCCAGCCAAGCCCGAGGTGTACTTCATCAAGTACAACTCGAAGAAGGAGGGAGGAGCTGGGGCATTGCCGGTGCCATCACTGCCATCAGTGCCATCGGTGGTGGATGCTCGTGTACCAAGCCTCCCACAAACCGTGCCACAGAGTGGTTCAGCCAGCTCTTTGAATCATTTAACCGCAAACGCCGGCAATGCTGGAACTGGCTTCGCACAACAATCTGGTGGATTCAGTCAAGGAAATGTAGCCACTGGACTGGCATCCACAGCATCTCGTGTTTCTCTACCACACACACAATACGGAGTACCCCTATAATTCATTGATTTTTATTTTGATTTTTATTTTAATTAGATGCAAAAATTAAAATTATTTCGAAACATTTAGGAACTAGTCAAAATTGCTATTTTGATCTATTTTTTCCTTTCTTCTTTGCGAAAAACTTTCTATTTTTATAAAGAAAATATTGTTCTGCTTCACGCAGAATTAGTGGTTCAGTGTAAATAATGCAATTGAATAAAATAATTTTTACAAACATTCTATGAGACAATTTTTCTCAATTCTGAAAAGTAATGCAATAATTATTTTTCAAAAATTTTCTTTATTGAATTTTTGGTTTTGTAAGAACTTTTTTCTCATCATCATATCAAATATTTTTTCAAGCCCGGCTAATATATTATTATTTACTTGTTAAGAACTTAATAGGTTTCTAACTCAATGGCTTAATTTTAAGGAGTTGCAGGACGTCCAACTATTAAAAAAAATGATACAAACGTCAAAGCTTTGTGACAAAAGGCGTATGAAGTCCTGTGTAACAGTCCTTAATTAAGTAGTTTGTATTAAAGACATGACAAGTATTTTTGCTAAGTACTTAATTAAGGACTTTCAATTAAGCTTTTTTAAGTAATTCCGATAAATCCTATAAAATATGTTTTTAACTCCTCATATTTTTGTATTTACCCCATAGTAAAAGAAAGTAGAATAGGAATAGCAAGCGAAAAAATCCTCAGAATTTTCCAGTATTTTTCCTTGAAAAATTCCATAGGAATTTTCCATAATAGATTCCACGGAAAATCCCACGGATTTATACAGAATTTTTCATGTGGAAAACATCCATGAAAATGTTTGTGAAAATTATGTGGATTTTTCTACTTAAATAAAATGGAGAAAAAATAAAGTTATCAATGCATTTCATGCTTTTATTTCCGAATATTAAAGAAATAAAATGCGTATGCGTACCATTACCATAAGGTCACTTTGCAGAATTCAACATTTTTTTCTGTATTCGTTTTATTTAATTTTTTTCTGCAAAATACTTTGAATTGAATTATTTTACAATAGATTATTGTATTTTTTGACATTGCAAAGGTTTTCCCATATTTCCAATGAAGAAATGCTTATTATTATGGTTTTCCAGTGTATCATTACCATAAGGTCACTTCTCAATAGTCACATTTTCTTCTATATACATATTTTTTTTATTTAATTTCTTTCCACAAAATACTTTGATTTGAACCTATTTATTTAATTTTTTATTTTTTTATTTTTTTATTTATTTATTTATTTATTTAATTCATGTCCCTGTATACTAATAATACATTATGGGGCTGTACATAATATAAGTTATTTGTTTTTGTATATAATTTTTTGACAGTCCAACTTATATATTTAAATTGAGAGAACATCAATTTTACTCAAGGGGTAGATATTAGGGTGAAAATGTGTACACCACATCCAGACACTTCCACAATTTATATAGAAGAGCTCTTCACACTTCCAGCATTTCGGAAAACCCCCGAAAAAGCTGCAATACTTCCGGCATTTCTCACACTTTATGCAATTCTCATACTTAAGAATCAATAATTTATTTAATATTATGAAAAATCTATTTAAAAAATTCTCAAGAAATTTTTTTTTACTTATGTATTTTTTTAATATTTTGCTTATATTTTGAATATCTTGCAGATATTCTTCAAATTAAAAATCAAATAGAAAATCATCCTTCAAATTTTTATTTTTTCATGCCTGTAATCCATAAATATTATTTGTGCATTTCAAAAACAAATTTATTTAATATTGTATCAAAAATTATTGTTTTCCAAAAGTTGACCATTTTTTATCGGCTAAAAGTTTCTTGTTACGTTTAAAAAAATTACTTAAGTTACTCTGAAAAATAGATCATCTGACAGGATAGCGGTCAGATCAGTGAGATGTCTCTAAGGTTACTCTTAAAACCCCATGCATCACCACACTCTTACTTTATTGCCGTTATCCCCAAACACTTTATACCCGTTTAAACACAGCACGGAATCCGGCAAATCGTGTATTCCGGAATTGGAAAGAGAGGTCTTTGCTTAAAAGGTTACGAGCAAAAAGTACCATAATAACCCGTAATACAGTTCATAGTTCCGACAGTTCTCCTTATTCCTTTAAGTGAAAAAATGTGGCACCCATGTATCGAGCTTTTAAATACATACAAGCTTTTCTAAATAACGAAATACTATCGAATTATTGTTTTCCAAAATCTTGATAATCTCTTCAATTCGATAATTATTAAGTTGTAAAGTTGTAAAGTTGATCTTTTCAATAATTATATCCTTATATCGAAATTTTATAAGCCATTCTTCAATCATTTAAAAACGATCTAAATAAACCTCCAAAATGCTTTTTTTGTGGAAATCCATCACTTAGGCCTTTCCAAAATTCGATTAACATTAAGGGCAGAATCACATTGACAATAAAATGCTCGCTGTTGCCTCACCGTATTTCGTTAATTTACGCATTTTCATTGCAATTCTTACGAAAATTTTCCATTACCGTATTACCTTATCTCATACTCAGTGGCACTATGTGAAAATAATATAAGAAAATTAAATAAATAAAATGAAAATTCGATAAACGGTGAGCAAAAAAAACTGTAAGAGAAATTAATCGTACAGTTTTTTTTTTGTTCACCGTTTATCGAATTTTCGTTTTATTTCTTCAATTTTCTTATATTATTTTCACCTAGTGCCACCGAGTATGATTTGAGGTAATACGGTAATCGAGAATTTGCGTAAGAATTGCAATGTAAATGCGTAAATTAACGAAATACGGTGAGCATTTTACTGTCAATGTGATTCTGCTCTAAATACTACAAAGGTACCTTTTCGTTCCTTACGTATTTTATAAAAGTCCTTCAAAGGGCTTATCGACTTATTAGAAGGATACTCAGCATTAGGGGGATGTAAGACAATATAATCTTACCAGTAAAAGCAAAAAAGTAAACATAAATGCTGCAGGAAATTTACGGGATACTCCTTAAGTATAAGTTATAATAGCTACAACTTACCTTAAGCTATAATAAATTTCAGCGTTATTTACTCCGAATTATTATCATAACCGAACTTGTAAAATGTTAAAAAAAAAGTTTTTCGGCCACTCGTATTTAAAATCTGAACTAAAAGTAAAGTACAATCTGCAAAATTCGGAATTAGACAGAAATGACTTTATTTTCGGACACTCCCACTTCCAAAGACTTCCAAGCACTTCATTTTCAGTTGTACACCACTTCTGACCCTAATATCTCCCCCTTGATTTTACACGTTTTTGATCGTATAACTACGATAATGTCAATAAATTCTTTTGTAATATTATCAGACGAGAAAATTTTTATGCAAATCTTTAAAATTAGTGATTCCAGCGTTTTTCTGAAGTACTTCAAGAATGCGATGTGGCATACTATCGATTAAAATTTTGATGAACTTATCTTCAGGTTTGTTCCAGGCATCCAAAATTGCAGATTTTAACTCTAAAACGTAAGTCTATTGGCAAATATCGGCGTAAATATGGCAAACAAGAATCCCCCAAATATTTTCAATTTTATTGAAGTCAGGAGTTCAAGAGGTCAGGTGGCCAAGCCAAGATTTTGATATTCAGAGCTCGAACACAATCTAAAGCTTCTGCGCTCACATGGATCCGAGCATTATCCTACTGGAATATGAAGTCTTGGCGCTAATTTACTGGGATAAAAGGTAGCAGACCACGTCTGACTCCACCTTTTCCATAGTGAATGCTTCTTCCGTGCTTCTGAAGGTTTTTGGGCGGAGGCGGTGCATTGTATTACGTTTTATCACAGTAAAAAATGTCTTTTCCTCAATATTTAGTTGCTGCACCGGGCGGGACTCGAACTCACAGCTTTGAGCGTCGAGTCAGAGATCTCACCGCCCAAAGTCGCCGGTCTTGCCTATTGCGCCACTGAGATCACCAATGCAATGTGTAATTCAAAGGTTTTAAAAAATACTATAGCTTTTTAGTCGTTCAAATAGATATCCATTTGTAATCTTGCTTAAATATTAGAGAAAGATATCGTATGGAAAAAATTAAAAAAAATCCATTTTGTAGTTAATAGTAAATACTTTAATAGGTCTTGCGACACCTGATACAACCCATCTTCTGCTCTCTGCCGTCTGATACTCAAATGTCTGGTAATAAAGGCATGGGAATCAATATAACAATCTCGAAGAGAAGATATACATCATATAAGATGACGAGATTGCTATTAAGTTTCTTTAGGTCAATGCCTTGCATTTAAGTTGAACTGCGGCACGTGATCGCCCAATTTCACTGCAATATCATCTAAAATTGTTCATATAATATAAATTATAGATATGCCTGATACTTTCTCTCTCGGCGCCACTTGGCATTTGGCCATGTTCAAAATTACCATAAAAGAAAAATTGCAATTTTCCGTGGAAAAGATGTATACCTCAAAAATGGCTAAGAATTGCAAAAGTATGAAAAATTAGAAAAGTTTCGTAAATATTTTTTGTATTATTTTGG
Source organism: Phlebotomus papatasi (assembly GCF_024763615.1). Lineage (NCBI taxonomy): Eukaryota > Metazoa > Arthropoda > Insecta > Diptera > Psychodidae > Phlebotomus > Phlebotomus papatasi. The sequence continues at coordinate 8,332,061 of NC_077222.1, read as the reverse complement.
AAAAGGAAATTGTTCTTACAAATCCCTCAAATGAAATATGGAATTCCTTAAATTTTTCCGGTGTTACTTTTTGCAAAAATCTTCAACACGCTGCATCCCGCAGAAGTGAGATTTGAGAGAAGTAAATGTTATTACACATATTATCTCTTGAGAGATGAGATTCTCGCAATGTTTACATACAACTACGTACATTTATCTCATCTTACATTTCGTATATATATAACTAAACATTGGGGCTTTATATTTGTATACAGACAACATTCAGCGCCTTCCAGTTCAAATGCTTTCAGTTGTGTTGTGGTGCTTCAGCTGAAAATATGGAAATAAATTGGAGTAATGTTGTCTTCATAGAATCTGAGAGACGTGTAAGTTTAAGAATATTGCAAAAATCCTCATGAATCCTCCAGGCTTTGCCATTATAACTCAGCCTTTTATCTATAAGAAGTTTTAACCCTTTAGAATAATTCCTTTTTGCCTGATTTATACAGTTGGGAAAATATTTTAAGTTTCACAGTTGGTGGTTTACTTTGTACACAACAAAATGCTTACCATTTGATCTGTTTAGGCTATTTGTACACTGAAATGTTTCTCACCTTTCTTCACCGCTTTCCATGAAAATAATATTGATTAATGGACTTTAAATTTCAATGGCTTCAATGGCTTCATTGGCGAATCTCCAAGTTTTTTTTCCTCCTTACCCAAGCTTCGTAGCAGAAAAATATTTCTATTCTCAGTATCAGTATGCACAGGGTTAGATTTAACACTTGCAAACATCAGCATAACCCTTTCCACTTTCTTGTCAATTAGCATTGCGGAATTTTTAATGTGGACCCTCCCATAAACACTCCTATTAGTTTGTTTTAAGTCCTAAATTAATAAATATTCATCCATTTGCGAAATTTATTGATGCGGTAAAAATGTTTGCAAATTTGTTTGAGTTTATATAAGAGGAATATTTTATTAATTCAGATGAAAATTGCTTTACTGTTTGTTTTGTATGTTTTTTTCTTCATAATGAAAAAAATTGTTCATCATCAAAACAAGGCCTGAAAAACTTGTTGATGTTTTATGAACCAACTGTTAAGAAAGTTTGAATTATAAGTATTCGATTTTACTCACCTTTGTCCTTATAACCGTTTGAGGTCAACCGTAGATACCGGAGTAGGTATTTTTTAAGAAACTCTACTCTCTATAAGTCGATTTACCTCAGAAGCAAAATAACTTCCTTATAGAACCAAGGCTTTAACAAGTCTTAACCTTTAAAGGGCTTAAAACCACAATTTTGTGTTTAAATTACTATTTAAATTTTTAAGCCTCTTTAGAATGAGCCACTTTACTTTTAGTAGTCACAGAGATGGTATCAAACAAGGACTTTTGTTCTATAACGCCTTATTTCGAGAATTCTTCAAAACTCGGAAAAATTCAGTTTCAAAGACTGGTTAACCGCCCTATTTTGGAGACGGTTTTAAAATCGGTTTTTAAAGATGAAACCGGTTTAAAACTGTCTTTTTACAGAACTTTCTCTAAACTCTAAAGGTTAAGTTTATTTCTTGAAATTCAAGATACATTGCAAAATATTTTCTTGACCTTAGATGAGAGCTTGGAGTGCAATATAATTCTAAGTGCAATATGTAGTATGGTAATAATGTTAATAATTATGAAGGATAGTTGTAATGGGTTTCCTATACGTTTCTTCCACTCTAGGTCTTGAAAATAATTATTTGCTTAAAGGTTACCGAAAATTATTTCAGGACTTTTTCACTTGATAATATTTTAGCTTTCAAACCTCAGTTAAATATTTACAAGATAAAAAATCAATTGTATACTGAGAAAAAATATAAACAGCTTAGTACAATCTTGTAAAATATTGTTTTATGTGTAAAACTAACATGATGCTTACCTCTCCCTGTATTCATAGAGATTTTTATTAAATCTTGCCATATTTTAACTATACATATCCTATTAGACCCAAATTCACCAAAATTGTTACACAAGATTCTTGTAATTTTTTCTCAAAAACTGGTAATTATTAATTTCTCAACCGGTGCAGTAGAAATCCCCAGAGGCTTCCTTTCATTTTATTTTTTATTTATTTATTTATTTATTTTTTTTTTTTGAAATGCCTATGGAATATTTTTTGTGAAATTATTCGTGAATTTGGTACAAATTATAACCGTGATTTTCATGATATATAATACCAAAAATTATGCATTGGCATGTTTTCTACAGAGAATGATCGAAAAAATTGACTTTAGAAACCATTCCCGACCGAAAAATCTGCATTTTTTGTTGAAAAAAGACTAATTTCGACAATATTTTTACAAGATCATACAAAAAAACTCTACAGCAGAATATAGATAGCGATTCAAGTTTTCGAAACTTAAGTTTAAGAAGATTTAACTTGTCATAAGATTTTGAAAATAAAGAGGAAAACTCTTTCGGTTTGTTTGTCAAAATCTTCTCTATATTTTTTTCCAAAATCTAGAATAAAATTTTTAAGTAGTTCCTCATTAAAGGTTGTCAAAAATGACAACTATAAACAAAAAATAGTTATTTTTACGGAAATCTACATAGCATTAGCTTTTCCACGGTATTTTAAAATATTATTTTAAAAAGAAAATAAAGCAATAAATAAGTTCTAATTTAACTGAGAAAAAGAATATATTTGTGTGTTAAATATTACATCAAAAATTAAGTTTTGAAAAAATGTTCAAAATTCCATAACCTAATCCTAAATTTGAAACTGGTTAACCGGTTTCAGAGCCATCCAAAACCGGTTTACCGTCTATCCTAAAAACTCGGTCATTTGGAATCACTAATCTTAATACCGGTTATTCAAGGTCAAAAGTTAAAAATGCTCTTCAGAACACACTCCTCAACAGAATGGTATCATATTTTAACTCGTTGGACAGGTCTTGGAATTCTTGACAAGCCTGAACCAATTCCATCCGGTTATGAGCCGGTAATAAGGGATCATTTTCATTTTTTCTGACAAGGGTCTCTGGTTTCTCGAGTTCTGCGAAGCAAAAAGTGGGTTTCGTGATGCAAAGATTGGGCTTCTCGGTTTTCACGAAGTGTTTCTCGAACAATTTACAAGCGTTTCTCAATTTCAGTTACCCCTTCACCGGTAATGAACCGGCTATGAACCAAGACAAATTTGTCCTAAAAGTAAATCTATAACTCTTAATACAATTTTGGAAGATCTTTTGAGTGATTTATGAATCGGTTTAAAAATCGGTTATAAAACTGATAAACAGTAAACGATGCGGAAGTACTTTTGATGTATAGCATCTAAATCATGTGTTCGAGCATTTTGCAAAGCCAAAACCTGGGACGCTTTCCCACCCTCTTTTTTATATTAAAATTGAATCGCCATACGTTCGTTACCAATTTTAACAGATTTAATTTTATTAAACTCTAAAGTATTAGATTTTATTCTAATTAGGTCAGGAATATAAATTTTACATGAGTTTAAAATTTGACCTCCAGAAAAATTATGAAGGACTCACTGTGACTATCCTTGAAGTATATTTTAAAATTAAATAATAAAAAAAAAATAAAAGAATATTCTCCGATCAATGTCTTACGGTATTCTAGCCGTATCGATCCGGGTTTAATACCGCTAAACTTCTGGATCATTTTTTTGCTTTTTGTCGGTTCAAAATTCGTCAAATTAATTAATTAATTAATTCGTCAAATAATGCAAACATAGGGGAAAGTACTCTCCCTTTGAACGTTCATGCCTTCGAATAATGTGAATTTCTTTTACTTTTTCTGAGAAACTTATACATAATTGTCACATAATTATCAATAAATTGATAATAAGCTAATTAATATTTATTATAAATGTGTAAGTCTCTTAGGAAAAATAAAAAAAAATCACCTTATTCGAAGGCATAAACTTTCGAAGGGAGAATACTTTCCCCTAATGGCACAACAGACTCCCCAAACAAATCGTGCTAATAGAAAAAGGCATTGAATAAACGAGCAGTAAAAAGTCAAATTTGATCAACAAAAAATTCGAAAAGATCAGTAAAAAATAAAAAAATGGTCAGTAAAAATTAAAAAAGGGCAGTAAAAAGTTAAAAAAGGGCAGTAAAAAATTAAAAAGGAGCAGTACTTTATTAAAAGCGGTCAGTTAAAAACGAAAAGTGGTCAGCAAAAAATGAAACACGATCAGTAAAAAATAAAAAGTGGTCAGTAAAAAATAAAACATGATCAGTAAAAAGTAAAAGATGATCAGTATAAAATAAAAGTGATCAGTAAAAAATAGAAAGTGGTCAGCAAAAAAAATAAAAATGAGCAGTAAAAATATTCAATTTTAATTTTTTGCTGATCACTTTTGACTTTTTACTGACCATTTATTTTTTTCCCATAGAAAAATAATTTTCAACAGGAAGAGATATACTTCGGCTGAGATAAAATTCACTGTTTATTGAACCTAATCTAGGCAAAGATAACTAACGCGGTGCCGTCTCAGGCTATTTAGAGATTACAGTTTAGGAGCAAAAGTACAAGGGGCTATCATATTATAAAATTCAGTACTTTATAGCAGATTAAAACATAATGGGCGCAAATTAGATAGCCTAGGTCACTTAAAATAGATTTGTTCAACAAAAGCAGTCTCTGATTAAAATCTTAATCGTTTTATAAATATTTGATGAAAAGATTCATAAGAGGTAGGGTCAGGGGACCGACATTGCCAAGAAATTATCTTAAAAATTAAAAAAATGGTATAGCTTTCTTTTCAATAGATACCCTACAAATCGATCAATTTTTTTGAATACCCTTGTGAAGATGCTCATTTGAATATTCCTAAATTCCTTCACTTTCATGAAAAACAAAGTTTCCATACATATCAAATAAGTCAACTTCTTATCAATGTAAACACAACTGGAGTTTAATGATTTAACGACGTTATTCACCCAGAATATACAGAAAGGCACTTATCTGTATTTTTCACAATTGCTCGAAAATACCTCGAAATTGTAGCCATTTATTCCCATTTTCTCTGTATAGGAAGAAATTCAAGTACATTTCCTATTTATCAGTCTAGAAAATTGAGGAATGCATGAGATAAAAATTAATCAGTAGGGTTCAAAGAGGCTGGGGCATGCAGAATATTGATTTTGACTATCTTCTTTTTTTAAATTTTGCATTAAAGCTCATTCTGTCTGAACTGGAACTATATGAAATACCGGATCCCATTATAAATTTATACCACAATCGAGCAAATCAATTGGATATTAGTTTCAACAAGTTAACATCCATCGCTGGAATATCTCTCTTTACTTCACTGGAGGAACTGATCTTAGACAACAATCAACTTGGAGATATTACCTTTCCTGCAAACAACAATCTCAAACTTTTATCACTTAACAACAATATGGTAAGACGTAGTAGGAAAATAGGAAATATAAACATTAGAGATATGATACACCTCATTTCGCACAGTTGCAATGGAAGTGGCTTAAAGTGGTTTTAGCTAGTTTTTGATTATTATGTAAATTCAAATAAATTTTGTCGATTTTAAATATATATTGAGTTAATAAATCTGGCACTTCTGTGATCGAAAAGGCAAATTTATTATTTATGAATGTAGAAATATAATAGATTTTGAAGATCATAGAAAAACGTTTTCTATTTATTTTAAAAAAAAACAAGGCCAATTCTCCTAGCTAGGATATTGTTAATCTATTAAATTTAAGAGATGTCTCACTGTGATACCAAAAAATTAATAGAAAACTACTTAAACAAAAAAACACAAAGAGTGTAAAGGATATTACTTAAAGATAAGGGACCAAAAAATCCCAAAAATAAAGTCCAATAAACAAAAAAAATGTAAATAAATGACTGTACAATATTTTCGTCTCGAAGAGAGCATATTAAAAAATCATTTCGTTATTCCCAAATATTCAGTATTATCACTTCAATTTATGCTACTGAAAAATAATTAAAGAAATTGAGTATGGTCATATGGCCATAAGTGAAAACATTTTTGAGACATTTCCAGACTAATGGCCACTTATTTTTATGACATTTACGTGACATAACCTTTGCATTATTATACGAATTTTGCTTAAAGCATTTTTTGTAAATAAAATTTCTTTTAAACTTTACACAAGAAAATTAGAGGTGAATGAGTAAATTTTATTAAAAAAAAACATTTGATTAGAATGTTAAACGTATAATTTCCCGTGAGATTATTCGACTATGTACGGCCTGGTGCAGTGCAATATCTGGTGAAAACGGAGTAAGACCTTTTTTTCGCTTCTTTCAATTTTTATTCGCTACCGTTTCGAGAATACGATGTCCTCTTCATTAGATCTACAAAGCGTTTTGAACAATTTGTTTACAATTTGGCTTTGAAAATGTTAAAAATTCTTTTAAAAATGTAACCAAATTGTTAAAAACGCTTTGTAGACCTGATGAAGGGGACATCGTATTCCCGAAACGTTGTAGTGAATAAAAATTGAAAGAAACGAAAAAAGGTCTTACTCCGTTTTCACCAGATATTGTATAATTTCCCTTTTTACAAAAAACTTTGTTTAAGGACAATGCTATGGTACCCAAGAGAATGTAAAAATCCGCTCAATTTTTAAGTTTAAGTACTCATTGAGCATTAAATAAGTAATTAATTTAAAGCAAGTTTTAGAATATTTAACTACTTATCTAATGCATGAAAATGAAACACTTCGAGTAACACCCTATCTTATGTTGCTCAAGTGAGCCTTAAGGGGTAATGTGGGTAAAAAAGACTGAAAAAACTGCAGTTTTTTATTTTTTATTTTTTTTTTCAATATAATAATAAAATTATTTTATTCCAGCTCTTAAGCATATTATAAAAGTACAATATTTGAGAACTACATACTGAAATTTTCATTTAGAAATCTTAATAATTCGACCGCTGTGACAAGATTTTCAAAGACGTTCTTAAAAAAAAACTTATTTGTGGACAAGATTATTCAGAGTAAATTCATCTTACGTTAAAATAACACTTATTTTCTATCAGAAGATTTGATTTAATTTGATTTATTTTCATCTCTATTTTTTCACCACTCCCGTGCGGCCATCGCCGTCTTAGTGTCGATTCGAACCTCCGGGATGAAAACGATGGAAAATCCCTTCATTGATTGTAGGTTTAGTGACCGTGCATATGCAAGTAGGCCACTCATATGGCCATACAATAAACTAATCCCTAAACGAACGATTTTTTAAAGAAATTTTGAATTTGAAAAAGAATCATTTCCGAACTTTTTTACTCCATGTGTCGCCTGGTAGAAGAACTTATAATCAAGGAAGCATAAAATCTTTCATTCAAAGACCAAATTATCTTATCGAGAGTAAAGCCGTCTGCAGACTAGAGGTTTAGCCCAGTTCCCGAAGATCTCAAAATCCTAAAGAAGCAAAAAATTAAATTGGTTTCTCAGAATCTGATACATCACCTGACCTTAATAATTATATCATAAATCATGATTTTCCAAAAATCCTGACTTAAAAGAAATTCGAGAAATTAAGCCATATGAGTAAGCCTTAGATCGAAGCCCGTATAAGTGTGCTAAACTTCAATGAAATCGATTCATAAGTTTTCGAGAAATCTTATTCAAAGAAACGTAAATTTTCCCCAAAAAGTTTTCCGAAAATAAGGTCCCAACAGATTAGATTTTAAAAATTTTTAAATGAAAATTTCAAAAAAAAAATATAGTTTAAATATTATACTCTTACATGCCTAACCGTGCTATCACACTAGGATTTTTTCAATTTGTAAATTCTATACGGAATGAGATTTTCAGTCCCATGCCACGTGAAACCAAGTGCAATGAAGCTCACTGGATGCAATTCGAACACCTTTAACGCCAGAAAAAATCCTGGTGTCCTAAAGAGGATTCGAACCCGGGACACTTGCATTATAGAGCGAGTGCTATACCACTTGACCCATTGAGTGCCCTTTCCACGATAGATAATTGTACCAACAAATCTCACTTACTATGAAAACCTTCCTATGAAAAGCTTTGTCAAATCGCCTTGATCTTGTTAAAAGTTTGTCAAAAGGATGTTTTTCCATATAAAATGTGAAGAATAGTCTTGTCAAATTAGTAAACAACATCCTTTTGACAAAATTTTAACAAGATCTATTTGTTTTTCAGATTAAAGGAAATTCGGATTCGGAACCTTGTATCATAGAACAAGCGCTCCATCAGTCAACTTACTACGTACTCAATGATTAAATAAATCATTAATCATCATAGAAAATTCATCAACGTTCTAAATCATATTGTGCCTCTTTGATCGCAAGGGTTCTCTATATATTTACGTCTATTATTTCTGATACCTTTGCAGATTAAGAATCTGGATTACCTGTTAGACAATATTAAAGAGAGCTTTCCACATTTGGACTACTTAAGTCTACTGGGAAATCCATGCTGCCCATTTCCCATCTACAGTGGATCAATTGATGAGAAGAAGTATCAGAAGTACAGAGAAAAAGTCCTTAATCATTTGCCTACACTCCAATTTCTGGACTCAACACCAGTAAGTCTTGCTGAGAGGATGAAACTCTTGGAGAAATTACCACCAATCTATCCTGCTGAATCTGACAGAAGTGTCGAGAAATTCACACAAATATCTGGTTTGATGAGAAAGACTTTCTCGAGTATTCACCAAGGTCGCTTTGGAAAAAATAGGCCAACGACTTACAATCCCTTGCCACCAACAGTTCGTATAGGCCAACACCGGGGGGCCTATGTTAAATGTAAATTCAAATATGTAGGGGCTCACTCTGAGGGAAATCGATTTATTTTGAATAAAGATCTTTAAACTGACACTTTTATGATTGCAACCAATCCTATGCTCTTAAAACATTTTATGTGTGTGAACTTTTCCACACCATTTTCCCCGTATGTGTCTATTCACATATTGAATTCTCCTACAAACGGCAAACCTTATAAAGAATGATGGATGGCAAGGATAAGATAAACACCAAGATGATTTGGGAAGATTGGGAAGTATTTGCAGAACGAGAAAGAAATTTCAAACACCATCAATTTGGATTATCATCGAAAGCCAAGATGAGGTTCTTAACCTAACTTACTTTTGAAAAACGATTTTAGAAAAATATGCATCAGTATATTTATGATTTTATACTAAACACAATATTTCTATATATTTTTCACATGCTTAAATTCTGAATAAAGCTTAAAAGAACTTTGATAAATTGTAGCAAAGATTTCTTTTGCGTGAGTTGAAATTATGCTGAGAAACTTTATTGAAATGTTTATGGTTTTTCAACAAAAAAATATACATTAACTTTGAATTAAAATCTGGCACTGATTCCACAAGTATCATAAAATTAGCAATAAAACTAAAATTGTGGAAAACTCTAAATAAACTCGATAGTCAGCGGTGTATTTCGGGGATTTTTTTAGGGTAGCAATTTTATATACTATCTAATAATAGTCTAATAATTATTGTAATAAAGTTTTTTTTAGTTATTTTTACTTTGTTATTAAACCGTTTAAAATATTTATGTTTTTCAGAAAAAAAATACGTCAAGTGTGCCAAATTCCGGCCAGCTTGCAATTTCGGCCACCTTTTTTGTTTCTCAAATTTCCATGAATTTTTAGTTTTTACATACTCTAGAGATTATACAATGCAAAAGAATAACAAAAAAATGTAGCTTCGACAAACGAGATGACGTGAGAAAGACATTGGAAAAATTCCCGAAGGGCAAGGAACTATGAGAATGAAGGTGACCGAAATAGGACACCAAAGCTATGTCTACATTTTTATTTATTTTAAAATGTAACTTTACACAAGGTTCTAAGCAACATTCCTTAAGTAGAAGAAATGAAAAAAATAAATTTCTATTAAAGATATTACATTTCAAACTTGAGACTATGGCGCTTGCATGCAACTATACCGAAATTTGGCACACTTACCCTAAACACTGTAACTCACGGAAAATTGTTGATTTTTATCGATATTTTTAATTTTTCACTGATTTTAAACTCTTTTAAAATAGAGTATTGATCTTGTTCACTTGAAATTAAGGATAAGTAATTTAAAATTAATTTTCAAAAACTTATATTTTTAAATTAATTATCTAAGATGTAAGCATTAAATATTGACGACATGAAATTAAATACTTAATCTGATAGAATAATTTAGTCACATTCGTATTCTCTGATCGATTGAAGCTGTGAATGCTTTCAAGCTACAGCCAATGATAGAAAGCGATAGAACTAAAATATCTTATGGGATTAAATATTTAATTAGCTTTACAAAAATTAATTGAATTTTTAAGTTTTAAAACAATTTATTTTCATCCTGTTCTGTAGGCCAGGGTTTAAGGGTATTTAAAAGCTTTAAAAGCGACGAGAGGACGCGATGAGAATATATTTTATTGATAAAATATTAATTATAGTGGATAAAGCTTAATTTTAAAAGCAACAAAAATTATTGTGACAGGGGGTAACCTTTGAGTTAGAGCACATTTAAAATAGATCGTTTTCTTCTATTTTTAAATGAAACTGTACCTCACCACGATAAGGCTCATTTCCATTAAAAAAAAATAGGAGAAAAGGCTCTATTTTAACCATTTAAGGACGATTGGAACACCGGTGTCCCATAAAGAAAATAATATTTCCTGACTACCTAAAGTCAAGTATTTCTTTCTCATGTTTGTACGTAATTACAAAGTACAAGGATGATCTGAAAAAGACATTGGAAGAATTCCGGAAGAACAAGGAACTATAAGAATTAAGGTGGCCGGAATAGGCCATCAATTCTATGTCCACATTTTCATTCGTTTTAAAATGTCTTAAGAATGATTTTAGAGAAAATAAAGACGATAAACTGTCTACAACTAGTCCCCGGCGAGTCTATACAAGATTCCAAGCAGCACTCCTTAAGAATTAATTTAAAAAAAATCAACTTGTATTAAAAATAATACATTACAAACTTGATACTTTGGCGCTTGCATGCAACTATGCCGAAATTTGGCACACTTATCCTAAGACGTTTCATTGATTTAGTTTATCGGCTAAATTTTTATTGTTGATTTTCGGTCAGTAAAAAGTGACTCGCCGTTAAAGGGTTAAAGCTGTCCCACTTAATTCGATAATATTGAAGAAGCTCGAAAGAAAAATGGTGTTAATTCAAATTCCACCACTACACGCAAAACTTTCATTACTTAACCTCAAATCTTGCATTTTGAATGCATCCGTCGACGTCGTTCATATTTGAGGATAAGGAGCTCATAATTTGAAGAACTTGAATGTATAATTTTGTTTACCGGTTCTCAACCGATTTAAACCGATTTGTAAATCACTCAAAAGATCCCACAAAATAATTTTGAGAGTAATAAAATTGATTTTCGGACAAAAATTACTTATCGGATCATAAGCGGTTCATTACCGGTTCACAACCGATTTGAACGGATTTATAATTCACTCAAAATATTTCCCAAAATAACCTAGGACTAGTATAATTGAATTTCGAATAAAAATTAGTTATCGGTTATAAACCGATTCATTACCGGTTCAAAACCGATTGCCTCGACATGTTCCTCAAAACTAGTTCTTGAATGTAGGCAGTAAATAAACCAACTGGCTGATCGACACCCCGTAATTCTCACCTAGGTCCCTGGTCATGGTCATTCTAATGTGGAGAGCAACAACACTGTGGATACTTTGGCTAAATCTAGTGCCATAACACACTTAATTTATTCAATTCCCATTTGCAGTTGTTCTAGGAGTTGCGTCAAGGACCTTTTCAACTAAATGGCAGCCAATGAGCACAAAATACACTGAGCTAAACGATCTGGTTTTCGGTGTGCTAAGCTAATCCTGGATCCAGGCAGCAAATAGAGAAAAGAAATTCAAAACCTAAACAAGACACTGCTAAGAATACTAAGCATTAGCACGGATGCGATTTACTAATATTGTCTGGAAGACGAAGAGGGCAATATTCATATCATGAGCTACTGCCCGGAAATTGGGATACAGCGCAGGATACTACTACTCTAGGCGACTCTGTTTTGCAGTACCTCTGTTATTAAATCGTCTTAACCTTAAAATTTATTATCTTTCACCAAGGACGCCAAAATAGAGCGCTAAAAAACAAAGGACTTGGGTACAATAGACTAACGTGTAGTAATAATAATACTGAGTCCATTGCTTTTAATCTATTTTTAAATATTTCAGCGGAAGTTTGTTTTTAAATATGAGGTTATATTCAACTTAACCTAAAATCCAAGGGCACATTTCAATTGGTAATTTGTCAGCTTCATTGTATAGGAGAAAGCGCGCTACCTTCGGACGACTCAAGCTTTGGACAACACAATTTTTTCTCTATAGTTCCTTATGGATTTCATCCAGAGCTCTTTTCTGAAAATTTGAGGCATTGGACTTTAAAAAATGACATTGAAAAAAATTCAAAAAATTAAATTGAAAAAAATTATTCGTGCGAAGCATAAATCGTCCGAAGGTAGCGCGCTTTTCCCTGCTATGATTAATCAAGTTAGAACAGTTTATTTCAAGTAACAAAACATTATTAAATATTTTCAAGAGAAAAAATTGGCAAGATACGAATTTTCTAACCTCAAACAATTCTCGTGTAAATAATTTTGAGATATTCTTAATATGGAATGGAACTATCGAAATTAATCGTACTTGTAACTCTTTTAGTGAATCAAAGGAAAATATGTAAAAAGATAAACCTAAAAGTAAGACAAATGAATTTAAATAAAAGTTCTAAATTGTTTGGTTAGCTTTTTAAGATTAGATTCGAATTAGGTGTGATTCCTTCTAATCACACCTATTTTTATTTATCTGATGCTGAAGTAATGGGATAAATTCCTATATGTTCTGCGAAAAGGGTAAGTCTTTCAGGCTTCGCATATACTATGGCTTCGCACACTTCATACAGGAGTCCATCAAGCCTAATAAAAGTGAAGCTATTTTACACTTTTCCTTGTAAAAATTTTGCAGATATTGCACTGCTACTTAAACAAATTTGCTCGTAGTTCTTGTATAATTTTGGCAAACATTATGAAATATGTATTTTTAGATAGCTTTTAATGCACGATTTCGAAATATATCAGACTGATAAGTCAATTCTCTTTAGGAAAAAACTTGCCAACCGTCTCCAGTGCATCTATGAAAAAACTTATGGAAAAATGAAATGTGGAGAGGCCCCTGACTTCATACATATTTTTCCCATACAGTAGTATCTCTCAAATTCGGGCATTTGGGACCGAAATGTCACCCGAAGTAGAGAGAAATTCGGACGACAAACTTTTTGAAATGCAACGATTTTTTATTCATCTGCATACACATATTGAGTTTACACACTCATTATCGTAAATTTCATGAAAATCCTTTAATAATGCAAAATTACATCAAAACTATGACAAACCATGCCAAATTTGAGCATATTTGATTCAATCGGTAATTATAATCAAACTTGAAAAATGACAACAAACTTTTTTCAAATGTAACTGCTGCCCGAATTAAAAAGTAGCCCAATCTTAAAAGAGCCGAATTAGCGAGAGTCTACTGTATTTCTTTAATGAATTTGACCTAAGTTTTTTTTAAGAAATGTGTGACTTAAGACTGGTAATTAATACCCCTTTTAACTTAATTATATACTTCACTGGAGAAATATTTTGATTTTCACTCTCCATAGAATTACGAGAAAATTAATAAATAACAAATTGAAAATTAATCTCATTTGGAATGTGTAATAAGATATTGAAGCACAACAATTCTGTTTTCCTCTGAGTGCATAAATTTAATTTATTCCAACTAAATGCGACCCTGACAGTATAACAGAGATTGCGCCTTGGTTCTATTGCCGTCTGTTTGGCCACTTTCAATTTCAGTCTTTGCTGACAAGTTCCCAGTGCTTGAAGTGTTTTCATTCAGTTTCAAAAATAAAATTTCCGTGTGATTTAAAAGGAGAAATTCTAGAGAAGATGGCTAATCCAAATCAGCAAGTCGTGTACACAAAGGTAAAATATTTAATTACATTATTAAAATACCCCCGAGTCTTTGCTAATAAGATGCGCCTCCCCTGAGAACCTCCTCCAGCATTACCGGTAGTGAACATAAATTCCATTTTCTCATAATAGCAACATCAAATTCCAAAAGCGTGCCTCTAATGTCGCGAAATTATGTCTTGAGAAAAGTTATGCAATGCGTATAATATTTTCAGCTCTTCATCAACAACGAATTTGTCGATTCAAAGAGCGGGAAGACATTCCCAACTGTTAATCCGGCAAACTGTAAAAAGATAGCCGAAATTTCTGAAGCTGATAAGGTATATATTTAACTTTATTTTTCAATACATTATATATAGAAAAACGAAGATAAACCCGAATGTTTAAATTTAGGAAGATGTTGATGTTGCCGTTGCGGCTGCTAAGAAAGCATTTGCGCGGGGATCTGAATGGCGCAATTTGGATGCTTCGGCCAGAGGACGTCTGCTGAACAAACTAGCAGATCTTGTGGCCAGAGACATCGACACACTGGCCAATCTTGAGTCCCTGGACAATGGCAAACCCTTTGGGGATTCAGTTTTCGACATTAATTGCGCCATTGATACCTTCCGCTACTATGCGGGATGGGCAGATAAAATCCATGGAAATACAATCCCAGCCGATGGGACATCCCTTACCCTCACCCGAAAGGAACCCGTGGGAGTTGTTGGTCAGATTATTCCCTGGAACTACCCAATTCTCATGCTCGCATGGAAATGGGGACCAGCAATTGCTGCCGGATGTACCATTGTCCTAAAGCCAGCTGAGGCAACTCCTCTAACTGCTCTCTACTGTGCTGCTCTGACCAAAGAAGCTGGTTTCCCAGCAGGAGTTATCAATGTTCTCCCAGGATATGGCCCTACCGCAGGATATGCCATTGCCACCCATCCTGACATTCATAAAGTAGCTTTTACGGGATCCGTAGATGTTGGAAAAATCATCATGGAAGCCGCAGCAAAATCCAATCTCAAGAAAGTCTCCCTGGAGCTTGGAGGAAAGAGCCCCCTGGTTATATTCGATGATGCCAATTGTAAGACATGTTTTATTTTTACTATCGCGCAAATGCTAACAAATCTCTTAAACCGCTCTCGTCCAATTAACTTTTATTTCACATGAATTAAAATTTTTACGATGATAACCTTTTGAAGGTGATAGGAGCTTAAGAACAGTGATTTTTTTTTGTGTACTGGACATAAAGTGATATAAAATGTAATACAAAGACCAAGAAAATTTCTGACTAACGGCGTCACTACACTTGCACATTAAAATTTTAATGTGATTCACATTAATTGTCGCTTATGAGCGTCCAAATATGTTATTTGTGTCTTTGAGTCACTTAATATTTGGGGTTTTTCTATTTATTGATAAAGAAGTGGACTTGGCCTGTAAAAATAAGTTTAAATTTATCTAAAGGATAAATATTTTTCACATTAAAAAATTAAAGAGAAAATCGCATTAATTTTTCGCATTAATACTATAAATCAATTTATATCAAATTTTGCGGGCCAAATCTACTTTTTTATCAACAAATAGATCAAATTTTGAATATAGAATGATTCAAACACAGAAATTACACATTTGGACTCTCACCAGCGACAATTAATGTGCTGTATGGAGTAAATCATACATTTAATATTCACAGTGTAGCGATTGATTGAAATGCTGAATAGCAAATACTGTATTATATTTTGCACTGATTTTGGAAAAATAGAGTAGTTATGTTAGAGAAGTCAAACAATGCGTTTCACTGAAAGCGATGGATACGATATAGTGCATCATATTAAAATCTTACTGTGCAAGTGTGATAACACAGTAAGAATTTATCTAGCATCAACTCTCTAATTAGTTTGAAGGACGAAAAAGAAATAATTCTGATTTTGTAGATTGAAAACGAGTTTTAAAATTATTATTTACTAGAAGGCGAAAGATTATTCAATGACTTCCTAAAACATCCAAGGTTTGACTATTGTCCACTAGTGGCGCTTAAAGTTAATTTGACGAAGTATTTAGAAAGAACTCCTGAAAATCGAGTACTCTGTTATTTTTCTAATTCTTTGTCTTTGAAGCTTAATACTAAACCTACGAAGACCGGTTTAAAAACTTTTTTAAGCCGTTTTTTTATTTTTTTTAAATATTTCTAAGAAAAAAATGTTGAATATTCTACTTATCGCGATCTGTCATTAGATCGAGCATGCTAGACAAAACGACCCAAAACGGTCGGTAGCTTTAGTGTTAAATAGTTTTAAAAATGTCAGTAAATACCAAAATTCAAAAAGACAATTTTTAATTCCGTTTTGATAAAAAATAACACAAATAAAATTAGGAATTTAGATAAAATACAATAATCGGTGTCGGTTCCTTATCAATTTAAACTCTAAACCATTAGAGATTTACTAACAATTTCAAAGCCCTGCCAAAAAACCAATCTTACTTAAATCAGTAGAGAAATATACCGTCTAACAGAATGAGACTATATTGCCCTAAAGAAACCGTAGAAGGAATTTTTAAAGGTCATTGATAAGTAGAGAAAAAATACCGCCCATGCTACATCTAAAACCGGTGCAGTGCATAATCCCGAAAGCCAAAATCTCGAATGGTCAAATTCCTGAAAGGGATGACACTTTTAAGAATTTGGCTTTCGGGATTTTGGCCCTTACGAGATTTTGACTTTTCTAAATTTTGGTTTTCAGGATCTTGACAGATTCAGAAATGTAGCTATTCGGGATTTCGACTCACTTAGGATTTTTACTCGTTCTAGATTTTGATCCTTTGCGAGATTTTTTATTTTGGTTTTTCGGAATTCTTACTCATTCAGGATTTTGACCTATTTAGGATTTTGGCCCATTCGAGATTTTGGCAGATTCGGGATTTTGACAGATTCAGAAATGTAGCTCTTCAGGGTTTCGACTCACTCAGGATTTTGACCCTTTCTGGGTTTTGACTTTTGACCCTTTCCGAGATTTTTAATTTTGGTTTTTCCGGATTTTGACTCATTTGGGATTTTGGCCCACTCGGGATTATGGCCCATTCGAGATAATGGCTTTTCGAGATTTTGGTCCATTCGGGATTTTGACAGATTCAGGAATGTAGCTATTCGGGGGTTCAACACACTCACGATTTTGACCCGTTATAGATTACCCTTTCCGAGCATTTTGGATTTTGGTTTTTCGAGATTTTGACCCGTTTAGGATTTTGACCCATTTTGGATTTTGGCCCATTCGAGATTATGGCTTTTCGAGATTTCGGTCCATTCGGGATTTTGGCTTTTCTCCATTTTGGCTATTCAGGATTTGACTATACGGGATTTTACCTACTCTGGACTTCAACTCATTCGGGATTTTGGCTCTAAGGATTTTGACCCATTCAGGATTATTCGGGGTTTCGACTCATTAAGGATTTTGGCTTATTCGGGACTATGGCTTTTCGAGACTTTGGCTTTTCGGACTTTTGGTTTTTCAGGATTTTGACCCACTTGGGATTTTGGTCCATTTAGGATTATGGCATTACTCTTTCCGAGATTTTGGATTTTCGTTTTTCAGGATTTTGACCGTTCAGGATTTTGACCCAATTGGGATTTTGGCACATTCGGGATTTTGGTTTTTCAGGATTTTGGCTTTCAGGATTTTGACCCATTCAGGATTATAGCTATTCGGGGTTTCGGCTCATTCAGGATTTTGGCACATTTGGGATTTTGTCTTTTCTTCATTTTTACCCATTTAAGCTTTTGACCCATTCGAGATTTGACTGTACAGGATTTTAGGTATTCGGGACTTCATTCAGGATATTGGCTTTCGAGATTTTGGTTCATTCCAGATTTTGGCCTTTTCGGAATTTTGGCCCTTTCGAGGCTTTGGCTTTTCTGAATTTTGGTTTTTCAGGATTTTAACCCATTTGGGATTCTGGCTTTATGGATTTTGACCAGAATCCGCTTAAATCCTATTCGAAAATTCAAAAATCGTATGAGTAATTTTTGAAAACATCTACGAGGCATGGTTTCGAGAAGAACTAGGAAGAAAGGATGCTAGAAAAATAAATTCGATATCTGTAATACGGAAGACACCTTCTCTAAGTTCTTATCAATCAAGATTCCTTGGAAAATTTAGTTTAGGATTGAACATTAAGGAAAAATTGTCCATTACAATTTGGAAAACCGATAAAAATGCTTGTTACTTTGGATTTTCAGAAGTTTGGAAAGTACGCTAAATGTTAATCTCTAGTTTAAAGACCGCTTAACCGTTTAATCACAGGGTCTTAAACATATTTAACAGACAGACAAAAACCGGTAAAATTGACCAAATCCGTAACTTCATTGTTGTCTTGCAATTTCGGATTTGGAAAAATCAACTAAAATATCGTTTACTCGATATTACAAAGCTAAACTTTAAAATTTCTTAGTAACTTTGCTGGACAGAAAATAAAAAAGAAAATTAAAAAATAGAAAAATACTAAATTCAATAGCTCCAAATTATCTAAAATTAGCATTTCGAACAACGCGGAATTTCGAACAAAAAACAATTTGTAAATTCAGACTTAGGTAATCCATTAATAATTCAGTAATTATGCAATTTTAAAGCACTTTAAAATTGTAAATTAAAGTTTTAAAATAATTGTCCGATTTCTAAATTGGTTTATCTGAGATTTCAAATTTTACCCTACCTACGTCTTTATTACTCGAATTCAAGTATAAGTCAAGAAGTTATCTCACTTTTTCGAAGTCCTTATGCTTATTTACTGAAAATGTTAATTTGGACGACTATCCAAATTAATTTCCAACAACATCCAAAGTACGTCTAATAACCGCTAGAGAGGTTAAATCTCACTTTTAAAGAGAATTTAAAAGCCCCATGAATAACTTAATAAAGGCATCAGAGATTAATAATATTAGACATTATTATATTCTCTTTTTTGATCATTTTAGTGGATGAAGCAGTTGAAATTGCTCACAATGCAATTTTCGCCAATCATGGCCAAAATTGCTGTGCAGGAAGTCGCACATTTGTCCAAGAGGGAATATACGATGAGTTTATCAAGAGATCAATTGAATTGGTAAAGAAGCGCAAACTGGGTGATGCCTTTGAGAAAGATGTAGTTCAGGGGCCCCAAGTCGATGAGAAAATCTTCAATAGAATCCTAAAATACGTGGAGGCGGGCAAGAAGGAAGGGGCCAAGTTGGAATTTGGCGGAAAACGTTGGGGAAATGAAGGTTATTTCATTGAGCCGACAATCTTTTCCGGCGTCACTGATGGCATGATTATTGCTCGGGAGGAGATATTTGGCCCTGTTATGAGTGTCTTCAAGTTCAAGACCTTGGATGAGGTGATAGAGAGGTCCAATAACACAAACTACGGCTTAGCCTCTGGTGTTATCACCAGTAACATCAACAATGCTCTGGTGTTCGCCCAAGCCGTTCAAGCTGGATCAGTTTGGTAAGTGATTTATGAGCTCAATTTGAAGCAGACACATTGGCCCAAATGGGCACAGCCATTGCCTGGTGTTAATACCTTCTCGAATGCAATAGCCTGATTGCTCTGTATATAAAATCATTTTCCGACCAATTACCGAATCATATCACATTGAAAATCGTTGGCTCTTTTGCTTTAAGAAATGTTTACGATTTATACAACGGCAAAAATCTAGCCACATGTTTACTTTGTATAGGAGCATTATTAATTATTTAATAATAATTTTTCATCTATTCTTTTCTTGCTTATTTTTTGTCTTTTTCTTTCTGAACACTGAGAAAAAAAGAAGGTGCAATTAACTTTTTTTCCTCATAACTTTAACACTTTTTAGGTGTAAAAATATATCAACATTTTTTAATGTTAATTTTACACCTTTTTTAAGGGTAAAATTAACATTTCCGAAATGTTATTTTAACTTTTTCGGATTTCTCTCACTCAGTGAAGGAAATAAGGGAAAATTTAAAAACCGATTCAGAGTTGAACACGGCAATAAGTAAAGTGCCCCTTTATTTCGATTGGGCGATAAAAAGAGCAGCGCGGGACATTTTCATACAAGTATGATATCAAGAGAATAAAAAAATTCTTTAATTTTTCAAATATTTTTTTAGATATTTTTTATTGATATGTCTTTTTATAAACCATATTTATAAACGATCCATTTAGAGGTCAATTTTCAAATTAATTTCTTTTCTATTTTACGAAAAAACCGCAGCAGCAGTAAAAAAAATACTTCGGGTAGTAAAAATGTTAGAAAGGTCATTACAATAATAATTTTCGAATTTTTTATCAATAAAAAACTTACTTTTGACGGTAAAAATCTAATTTAGCAATTAGTAAAACAATTTTTATCACTAAAACAGCTAATATGGTGAATTAAAAAAAAATCAATTTTGGTCAATAAAAATTCCAATTTGGAAGGTGAAAAAATTACTTTGATCAGTTAAAGAACATAATAACAAAATTGACCAGTAAAACTTCAATTTTGATCAGCAAAAAAAAATTTTAGTCAGTAAGAAATTTTGGTCAATAAGAAATCGAATTTGATCAGTAAAAAATATTTTGGTCATTTAAAAAAAATATATTTTAGTAAGCAAAAAACAGATCGGTAAAAATATCAACTTCGACATTAATAACTTTGCCACACCTTTTACCTCGGTATAATTTCATGACGTCAAAATTTACGGTTCCTTTCTCAAAATTGCACTGAATTAAATTTAATTTGATCTGACGTTCAAAAGAAGAAGAAGAGTGCGAATGAATGGGATAGACATACACAAAGCTTTTAGGAAAGAAAAGGACGTGAATTTTGACGTCAAATAAGCAATTTTGGGTCAGTAAAAAATTAAAAAAAAAACATAATTTAATTAAATAAAAAATCGAATTTGTTCAGTAAAACTTAAATTTTTAACACTAAACAATGCAATTTTGGTCAGTAAACATTTTGGTCCAACATAAACCAAAATTAGGACAGTAAAAAAATATTTTGTCCAGTAAAATATAAATTTAATATGTAATGACTCGGGCACACCTTTTTGATTAGAAAAATTTCATGAAATCAAAATTTACATCCCTTTCTTTCTCGCACTGTTTGAATATGTCTATCTCATTTTTTGCACTCCAAATTAAGTTAAACTAAATTGTTGTGATATTTAAAATAAAAAGAAGAGGACCATAGAATGAGACAGACATATGCAATGGATTTGAGATAGAAAGGGAAGCGAATTTCGCCTTCATGAAATTTTCCTGATCTAAAATGTGTACGGGAGCCATCAAAATCAAATTTGGTCAGTTTAATCAACTTAGATCAGAAAATAAAAGAATACAATTTCCGTCAGCAAAAATATAAATTTTGAAAAAAAAAACATTGTAGTTAGATCAGTAAAAGAAAAGAAATTATTAAAAAAATCAATTTGATTAGTCAAAAAATCGCTTTGAATCAGTAAAAAAAAACAATTTTTTGGTCAGTAAAAAATCAATTTTGATCAGTAAAAAATCAAATATAATTTACTAACGGCTCTAGCATACCTTTTACATCAGGAAAATTTCATGAAATCAAAATTCACATCTCTTTCCTTCTTAAAAGCTTTTCATATGTCTATTCTACTCTTCTTCTTCTTTTGAACATCACATCAAATGGAATTTAGTTCAGTCTAATTTTGAGTCTGAAAAAGAGTGGGACAGACTTATGGAATTCTTTTGAGAAAGAAATGAACGCGAATTTTGATTTCATGAAATTATACCTAACTAAAAGGTGTGCCAAAGGCTTAAATATATCAATTTTAATCAGTAGACAAATCAACCTACAAAAATATGAATATAATTCAATAAATTATATTATGCCTCGGACGCGCATCTTAGACCAGGAAAATTTCATGAAATCAAAATTCACATCACTTTCTTTCTTAAACGTTTTGGATATGCCTATTACATATCCCATTCAGTCACACCGCAAAATTTGAATGATATTTAAATTAAATTTAAAAGAAGAAGAAGAATGAAAGAGTGAGATATATATATCCTAAAGCATTGAGAAAGAAAAAGACAGGCCGTCAATTTTGATTTCTTAGTTTTCCTGGTCTAAAAAAGGGTTTATTGCAGCTTTTATGAGGCTAGTACACCTTTTAGATCAGGAAAATATCATAAAGCAAAAATTCGCTTGTCTTTCTTTCTTAAAAGATTTGCATAAGTCTATCCTACTCTTTCGGTCTCAAAATTGGACTGAACTAATTTTAATTTGGTGTGATGTTCAAAAGAAGAAGAGAAGTACGATAGATATGTGTAGAACTCTTGAGAAAAAAAGATAATGTGAATTTCGATCGCATGAAATTTTACAGAACTAAAAGGTGTGCCGGAGCCATTACTGACCAAATTGAATTTCAACTGCTTACTTTGAATTATTAAATGATCAGTTTAAATTTACCGAGTAAATTTACTAAGTTTACTAACTGCACTGAAACTGACTAAAATGCTTTGCAAACCGTGGTCAAATTTATATTTTTTACTGACCTCCTTTACCAAAATATTGCTTATTCTTATGCAGCAAAAATAAATTAATCAGTATTTCAAGTAAAGAATTATCATTTTTAAACTGTATTTAAGAAAAAATGGAATTTATTTCTTTATTGTTTTTTTTTTTCAATTTTTATTTGAAAAGGGACTCTGGAACATATATTTATTAATTAATTGGAATAGATATTAGGTTCATTCGAAAGGCCTTTGAATCCCGAACAAATCTGAACCGGTTATGAATCGGTTGGGAATCGGAAAATTGATTTTATAGACCAAAAATTCAATTTTTTTTATTTTACAAAAATTTTAAGACGTTTTAGAGCAATTTAGAATTAAAAAGACGAGTTCGAGTATTTCTTGAAGCTTTGACTCTTTTCCTTTTTAATAAAAAAATATTTAAAACGATTTTTTTTCAATTTTTTTAGGGTAAATTGCTATGATGCCGTGGTACCTCAGGCACCATTCGGAGGATTCAAGCAATCTGGCGCAGCAAGGGAACTGTAAGAATCATCTCTCATAACTTTATCAGATCCTTCTAAAAATATTTAATTTTTTCACAGGGGAGAGGATGGCCTGGGACCGTACTTGGAGACCAAGACAATCAGCATCAAATTGCCCACAAACAACTAAAAGATTTCGCAAGGACCTACCAGGAGTCTCGAAACATACCTTCAATACCTCCAAAAATTTTTGTAAAAGCAAGCTTTTAAATAATAAAGAATATATTTTGCAGAGCCGATTCTTACAAATGTTTGGAGGATGGTCAATCGACAAATCTAACGATTCTCTGAAATTCACTAATTTCGCGATAAACGAAAACTGGGGATTTTTTACTCATCTGCGTCGTCTGGGGGTATTCCTAGTTCAGCATTAGTCCACTTTGAGGGATCCGGATACGGGAATTCTCCCTGAACAGAAAACAAAAACAACTCTCAATCCGGGAAGGAGGATTTGGTTCGAAAAGAACTCACGGTTAAGTGCTCAGGTTCGTGCCAGAGGTGCCACAGGATCCACCACCACATGAAGCCACCCACCATGTACGATCCAATGATGACTCCTTTAGAATGGGGTGGAGCCGCAGTGCGATAGGACCAGCTGAAAGGGATTCACGGAGATATTTGTCTTACATAACATAACCTATAAAATGCTCAATTGCTCGATAATCGCAATAATAGCAGACTTACGCATGTCCCCGGCGAACTGCCTGCTTCTGTACAGCCCCACTGGGGCTCCTCAGAAGGGCATTTACTACTGATCTTCCTAATAACGCACTACGTGAAGAAATCATCACAATTTGCACTTCCTAACACGGAGGATAATTTCTTTGGATAATAATTTCTGTTTGGATAAACTTCGCGACAGCTGATTTTGCGCAGGCAATGTCATAAATTTTCCCGAGTATAATACACTGGGTATTATACTCCATCTTATACACATGTAAATTGCTGGCGTAGAAAATTGTTCTGTAGAAAAAAGAAAAAAACAATCATATTCTTGCGTTGTGTACTGAATTTAAGCCTACTAAATCTAAACATAATTTTAGTAAAATATTAAATAATTAATTACAAAGCTCAAGTAAATTGACATGATATAAGACTTATAAGACAGTCATTTTTCACTAAGGGAAGAGCACCAGCGATCGGCAGTGTTCCTCGGATCGTTAGGTCAATACCACATTGTTTCTCTAAATTAAATGATTTTTTAAAAATTATTAGACACCTTTTACCATTTAATTTTCACAAGAATACAGTGCATTAACTCAGATTTAATTTTGTAAAACCAATTTTCCCTGAGACATCTGATTAAATTCCTGGCGATCCGAGGTACAGATTGCAAGTTTGCAATTACACGTATTTTTTATTAATTTATTGTAAAAATTAAAAATTCAAAAGCATAAATATTGTTAAAGGGATCACTAATGTATCAATTAGCATACAAAAAAATACCAAATAATGTTTTGAGGATTATATTTTCAACTAAATATGAAGCATGTCTCTTAACATTCCGATCCGGGGTTCTCTTCCCTTATCTTTTTTTGAACCGATATTTCCATTAAACTCTTACGAATACCTCAATTAATAAATAATCTTTTATTAATTCAAGTACACTTAAAATGTGTCGTTTAAATGCAAAAATTTTCAAATAGGAATGTTCACAAAAAGTCCTAATATTTAGAATCAAAAATTACTCCTTTAGTACTAGATTGCATGGAGACACACTTACTTTAAAAATCCCAAGCTTTCGTTCTTGATTTTTAATAATTTAAGTACAAAAAAAAAACATTAAGGGGAGTGGGGTATCTTTGAATTAGGGCAGCTTCGAAATTGTTTTTTTTTTCTTTTTCTTCTAAATGAAACTAGACGTAATCGTGATATAATTAAGCTCCACAGAGTGAAGCTAAATTACATTATGATAAGGCTCACTTCCATTTAAAAATTGAAGAAAAAGGCCCAACTTCAAGTTTTTTAAGTCTTGAGAAAATACGAATATTGTTGTTTTGGGTTGAAAAGATTTCTGATCAATTTTAACTATCAGGTAAGACCGTCTCAAGAAATTTTCACAAAAATTACATTCGTTAAGTTGTTATCACCAGTTTTGTGTGACAGGTCAGAGGAAAAGCAACAAAAAATATTTGTGCAAAAAACCTCGATTCCTATCTCAAGAAAAATACAGATTTTAAGTTATCTGACTAAAATAATTCTTTTTCCGAAAGATATGTCGTTCTACTTTGTATATTTTATTTCAAAAAAAAATTGAAAAAAGTAAAAATGTTTTGAAAGCAAAACGACTTGAAAAAAATATATATATTTTCTCACCTAGCACCTAAACTAAAAGAGATAATGAAGAGTGGATGGTTTTTCGACTTTATTGGATCATATTTATCCTAAAAACACATTTTCTTACAACTTTTTTCGCATATTACCCATTCGTACCCATCGATTAATGTATTAATCAAAAACTAGTCGATTTTTGATAATCTATTTCTGCGCAATTGATGTCCAAATTTCTGTCGAGAATGGATTTTTCGTTACCTTGGTCTTTCAATTACTTCGAAAAAATAGTCCGACAGCGATGGAAATACATTTTGCTGTTCTTTTCTAGCTTCGCGGAAAGTCATGCAAAATTTTTGCTCAAAATGGCGAAAGGAAAATACGACATCCTATCAAATTTCTTAAAATTGACCTCCTCTTTCCTGATTTGAATTCTGATTGCTAATTCGTGTTCTTAGATAGTTACTCTAACTAAATCAAAACAGCTTGTAATTAATTAATGCACAGAATTTAAATTCAGTGATAGTTAAGACGCGAGTTTGAGAAGGATTCTCCGCGCCCCCATGCTATATATATTTTTTTTTTCTTTTCAAAAAAATCATCTATTAATCTGTATGAAACTAATTCCAAAATATGCACAATCTATTTCAAGTATTTCTGGTACATTGGCTGAATGGGTTAAAGAAAATACTGTTAGGGTAAATTAATCTAATTCAAAACCTGCTCCAAATGGAAATTTTTCGCTACTCCAAATGGAAACGTCATTGTTTTCATGATAAATACAGTACTAAATTGCTATATTTATATATTTTCTATGCCACAGTTTCATTATTTAGTTAATTTTGCTCCAAATAAAACGAAAATCCATTCATATTAACAAATTTTATTTTGTTAGTTTCTCAGAAAAATTAAAAGTGTACCGTTTCATCATTAAATTTTTCATCGATCGACCATGTTTTCCAATGAAAAACACAATGAGGTAATTGCTGTTTATTCGTTTTAGTTTAACATTTACAGTCGAGTTCCTCAAATTTGAACGACGGTTGGGTTCAAAACGTAAAATTTGAGGTTATGTCAAGAAACTTTTGCGTAGAGTCTGAATTAAAACTATTTTTCTCTGGTGTTTCCTCATTATTATCGTATTATATTAACTTCCGTAAAAAATTCCATTTATTTCACAATAAATTACATTGATATATTCTCTAAAGTTATTTATCTTAATTTCGGGAAAGTGCATTTCACATGAATTCTGTTACGTTTTTAAAAATATCGTTCAAATTTGAGGAGAGAGAAATGTCATCTATACCCCCCCCCCCCCAAATGTTCAAATTTGAGGAACTCTACTGTATGTCATATTTCTGGCTAATTTTAGTTAAATTAAGTGCTAATCTTTATTGTTAACGGTACGTAAAATTTTCAAATGAAATAATTACCTATTTCGTGAACAAAAAGGGTTTTCCTGAAGTGTCTGCAAATGCTTCAATAGAAAACCCCGGAAATATGATTTTTTTTGGAGAGATTTTCTTATTGTTTTAGATGGGAAAGGAGAAAAGACCAGGAATAAGAACAAATCGTGCACTCAGGAGCAACTCAATAAGGTTTTGGAAGCCTTTCGTCGCGGTTTCATTTACACTGTTTGTCTCCAATTAGAAACTTTCCCTTGTCTCCATTTGGATTAATTTTATTTCCAATAGAAGCATTTTACGCTCGCGTAATTTTCTTGTATTTATGAAGTTTTCAAATTATATCTATAGAATTTTCACTAAACCCTAACATTCTAAAGGAGTAAAGGAGAAAATTTATGTAATTTTCTTCAGAAAAAATATGAACTTAATGTTTTGAATCTTCTGCCAACGTTTAAGCGTCTGGAAATGGTTTTGAATTAGGACATTTACACTAGAGGGACAAAATAAAGATTCCTTTCGATTTTATATTTCCTAACGAATTAATTTTTATTGGCCATTTTTAAATATTCACTGTAAAAGTTTGAATAATTTTCTGACAAAAGCTGCTTCTTTACTTATCAAATCTTGTACTCACGGATTTTAGTTTTTTCTTTTTATTTAATAATTTTTGTTTTATTTTTCACTGGTGTAATAAAATACACATCCATTTTATGACTGTCATTTTACGACGCTTATTTTTCTACACTTGCGTTTCGTAACATTGATGGCAATGCCCTCTGTCAGCAGTCTGCATGAAGCTCTTGGCTTGCGAGCCAGCAGCTCGGTCGTGAGAATAATTTTCACCAATTTACCCTTTTATTTAGTTTAAAAAAATCAATTGTACAATAATTGAAGTGTTAAGTGAGAAGTGCCCTAGCCGTGGAACATGGTGCAAAAGTATCAATCGCCCGTCCGGGTCTACAAATATCCCTTTGAGCTGGTGATGGCTGTGAGTTTGACTATAATTAGACATTTTCTTTGGGTGAAATTAGCTTGTTTTTTTTTTTTCTCTCTTGTGGCTTTTCCCCTTATTATCATAATCTGGTGGATGGCCTTTTAACCTTTCCCGAGGCAAAATATTGGCATTTAAGTTTTGCCATGAAAATAGCGCATCTGTTTGGGGCAAACTCCACACATTTGTGCAGAGATTACAAAGAAACGCGGAAATGTTTGGTTTTGGTGCCCCCATGTCACCAAGGCCAAGATATTTTTCCCTATGCGCAACTTTATGCCCCGAAGGCACAATGATTAATTGAATAGAATCTTGGTGTCGCTTTCCCTGTCGCTTTCCAAATCAATCCATTCGGCAATGAATAAATCATTTTCTCTTTTTTTTCCATTCTTCATTCCTCACGCGCCCACAAAAAAAAACATTTTGTTCTTAAGGCCTACGAGAGGCGCTTTCCAAAATGTCCCCAAATGCCCATCGTCCTCGACTGCGAAGTCATTGAGGATGAAGTTCTGGAGGGTGGATGTCGCAGGGAAACCAAGAGACGCTGTAAATTGGCCGTCGATGCTCCTTACTTATTCAAGAAGCTAATCGGTCTGGATTTTGTTTTCTTCATCCAACACAATTCCCTGGACATGAGAGCCAGAACACTCAACATTGAAGCCACCAACGAGACCTTTGCATCCAGAATTGAGATCTTTGAGCGATGCAGGTACACAATAATCCTAAAAATCTAATGCTACAATGAGGTCTAGATAAGAAAACATTTGGCCCCCGGAAAATGTTCTAATTACCTCGCTAACAAATCTTTCCTACGCATTCACATTTTATTTAATTATGACTCTCTTGGAATCGTTAGAATAAACAAAACACTAAATCGAGAAAAAAAATGGGGCGTAATAGAGATTATTCGTCAAAACAATTTTGCAATTCTCTGTTAATCCGACGATAAAAAAGAAAATTGCAGAGCTATAAGAAAATTTCGCAGATTGCTCGAACTTTGTCAGCAAATCCCCTTTTCCTTTCAGCTTTATTTTTGTATATTTAACCAATTTTAATCGGATAGATCAACTATCAATAATTTAACCTTTGACCATGAAAAATTTCATGAATGATTGAGAGAGGGTCATTGTCACGTGGAACTTAATGTCTGCGTTGTCTGCCTTGAAAACATCCAAACAAAACTGAAAATGGAAAGGAGAAAAGTGGAGAAAAATTTTCAAGAGACTTAAAAAATCAATGATCAAATTCGGAAAGTTTTAGTTTAAGGCTGAGGAGGAGTGGAGGAAAAGTAATGCCCTCTGACGAAGGTGAACTTGCCAGGGGTCAATGGTAAGGTAACTCTAATCGTTCTAATGCGGTATCTCATACCGTTTGGCCTTGCGGAACAGACAATGCAGCAAATGACCGATTTACAAAATTTAGACAAAAAAGAATCACTGAAAGAAAAAGGCTTGAACTAGATCTGTATAGCGAATTAAATAAGATTTACTCTTAACCTTGTTTTAATGAAAAAAATAATCAGGGCAAGAAGGAAAAGTTATCATTATTCGAAAAAAGAATATGTTAGATTGTTTTAAACCTTAAAGGTTTTCAGACTTAAAGGTTTAGCCCAGTTCCTCAAAATCCTAAATAACAACCAATTTTATTGGTTTTCCAGAATCTATTGGATCATATTTCGAGTGTTCAGAGTAAAATCGAACAACTCGATTTTTTACAACATTCATTTTTTCGCTTATTGGGTATTCTTTGATACCCTCTACCTTCCCTGTGAATATTATACCTAAGCAACTTAGGCCTTTTGTACACTTCACGGATAACACTTAAAATTAAAAATTCATTAAAATAATTAAAAAAATAAAATTTCTAAACACACTTTTAGAAATTGTTGCAAAATTGAACAATATTTCAGCGAAAAAGTTTAAATACACCTTCAATTTTTTCAATCAAAATTAATATTTAACTTAAATCATAGAACTAAAATTGATGCACACACCGAGAGAAATCCGAAAAAGTTAAAATAACATTACGGAAATGTTAATTTTACCCTAAAGTATTGATCCAAAATCGGTGTAAATATTAATATACTACTTTTTACTAATATTAATATTACCCTGTTGGCAATTTTCACGTTTAATATAAAGCAACTTTGCTCAAATTTGCTGTAGTTTCTCTTAGTTTGTTATATTTCTTTATAATTGATCGCTTTTTGTGGAATTTGCAATGACTTTGTCGCCCAAATCTATCGATAAACCGGATGACATTTCGCACCAAATGCCCGATTGAGAGAGAGTCTACTGTATTAAAAAATCAGGTTTGCTACGGATCCAGTTGCAAAATACTTTGCAAAGATGCGCACTTGTAAAAATAAAAATTAATAAAGAAATACTGCTAATCTATGAGGGTAATCGAAGATTCTAAGTCGATATCACTTACCGTTTAGCCTTTAGATCGATAAGAGCTTGAACATTTATAAAAATTATATTTCCAAAAAAAGCAAAAACAAATTAATCACCGGGAATTTACCGTTTAGTACCGGTGCAGTTGGATTGGAAATTATTTTAAGACTTTTCACTTAAATTCAAACTTGATTAAATCGGTTAAGAAACAAGCACTCCAAAGTAGTATAACTTTCTCCTTAGGGAAAATTTTCCGATCAGAGGTATCTATAGGTAAAATATTCCAATGGTTTACTGATTCCAACTACAGTAGACTCTCTCAAATTCGGGCATTTGGGGCCGAAATGTCACCCGAATTTGAGAGAAATGCGGGCGATAAACTTTTTGAAATATATCGATTTTTATTGATCTGCATACACACATATTGAATTAACTCGTATTGTAAATTTCCTGATAATCCCTTAATAACGCAAAATTACATCTAAACTCAGATAAACCATAGCAAATTTGAGCATATTGGGTTCATTTGATAATCATAATCAAACTTAAAAAATATCAACAAACTTTTTTCGAATTTAACTGCCGCCCGAATTAAAAAGTAGCCCGATCTTAAAAGAGCCGAATTAGCGAGAGTCTAATGTACAATTAAATCTGTTACAGAAACCCCAGTTATGAGCGATGAAATTGATTTTAAACCCTATCTTTAAATGATTTAAAAACAAAAAAACGGTTTCTACTTAAAACGGCCCGAGAAATAGGTTAAAATTCACCAATCTAATATATTCTAATCGGTTCACTCGCAAACTGGTTACAGATAAAAGTTCCTGAGAATTTTCCGAAAATTTCCCAGACTCCAAAGAGTTTAAAGAACGGATTCACGGGGTGACGCGATTAATGTAGTATGGGAAAGCGCGCTACCTTCGGACGACTCAAGCTTCGGAGAATTCGTTGTTCGAAGCTTGAGTCGTCCGAAGGTAGTGCACTTTCTCCTATGGCATTTTATTGTTTGGGCCTGCTCATTGAGATCTACAATGCATTAAGAATTGCCCTACTTATCATTAGATATTTTTAAGAAATATATTAAAAACACTGGATTTAAATCACTGTACAACTGGTTTATTCATAAAAATGTTTTTTTAACGAAATGCTTTTTCTTAAAAGCTATTCTGTTTTAAAAAATCATGAAGATATCTCTTTTTAAACTAGACAGATATGGTTTACTAAAACCAATCGGTCAGGGTCGATCGGACCTTAAAATTAACAGAAAATAAGGAAGGAGTCTTTTTCGAACTCAGGAAAGTTCAAAACCGGTGCTGGCTAAAATTACGAAAACCAAAATCACGTAAGGGCCAAAATCCCGGAAGGGTCAAAATCGTGGAAAGGGACGAAGTTATCCGGAGGATAATTAGAGAAATTATTTCCCAAAACACAGGAAATTCGGTATTTTACCTTTCGGGATTTTGGTCCTTCCGGAATTTTGACTTTCGAGATTTAGGCCTTTTCGAAATTTTGACTTTCGAAATTTTGGTTTTCGGGATTTCGACTAGGATCCATTCAAAACATATTCCTAATGGATGTTCGACGGATTGTAAGTGATTAATCAAATAGAAACATAATTTTAATATGATGGTTATAGAGGGGTTCAAGTGATTTAATTCCCTTGCTTTTTTTGAAATTCTTAGTATGCCTAAAGAAAAAAACATGGACATTCTGGGAAAAACAATTGTTTCAGACTCCTTAGACTCGATTAAAATACCATTCTTATAGATGGTTACAAACCAAAAGGATGTCCAAGTCAGAGAATGTTTTTGCAGGAACCCAAATCATTCCTGAGCTAAGATATTTTTGATCAAAAAATTGTGAAATTAACACGTTGGATATATCTAGAAAGAGTTAAGGAGTCGCTAGGATATATTGGCTTTCGGGAGGGAGGGGGGTCACTGTAATACTAAAATAGATATCTCAACGTTTGAATTCAAGTATTGTTCTCTCTAAGTCAAAGCATTAAAAACAAATAATAAAAAATGTTTTTTGTTAATTCCAAAACCCATATAGGGGACAGTACTCTCCCTGCAAACGTTCATGTCTTCGAATAATGTGAATTTTCTTTTATTTTTCCTAAGACACTTACACATTTCTATTAAATATTAGTTAGTTTGTCATCAATTATTGATAATTATGTGGCAATCATGTGGAAATCTCTTCGGAAATGTAACAGAAATTCACATTACTTCTCGTGCAGGATAATTTAATTTGCAATAGAGAAGAGAAAAAGAATATTGTCGTAGGAGAAGTGGAAACAACCACAAAAATAAAGCTAAAGAAAATGAAGAAAATTCAATTTATATTACTTTTATGCACTTTTAAGATAGTTTTCCGATGATTTATGAGCCAAATTAAATTGGTAACAAATCAACAAAAAGCAATAACAAGAAAAAATGACGAAAGAAAATTCGGAAAATTCGTATTTCCAGTCTTCAAGCTCAAATTTAATAAATTTTTTGATTCTGCATTAACCCTTTAACGACGAGACACTTTTTACGGACTGAAAATCAACAATAAAAATTAACCTGGGAAACATCATTAATGATAAGTCTTACATCTAACTTTGGAAAGTTCAACAGAGTCTGATTCGGTGTATTTTGTGCCTCTATGAACGATAGGGACAAAAATAGCCCAAAAATTTAAGTAATTTTTCTGACAATACCAATGAATAATATTTTTCGCTTTAATGAAAAATATTACGTATGAGCTTTGTGGATTTTATTACCAAAAGGGTTTTTCTTAAAAAAATTGGAAGTATAAAAAATAAATAAAATCAATTATGAATTTGAGAATTTAAAAATTCGCCATTTTTGAGCTTATCAAATAGCTAGAGACTTGCAAAAAATATTGTAGATTCCTTCAACCTTCTACTTTACAATTATGTACAAACATAAGAAAAAAATAACTTTGGGTAATCAGGAAAAATTATTTTCTCTATGGGACACCGGTGTCCCAATCGTCCTTAAAGGGTTAAATTTTCAAATGTTAAATCTTATCTAGACCTTATTCGTTTTATTGAAAGTATGTAAGCTTTACAATGCCGAAAGTAATTCGGTAATTGAGTAAGAAAAAAAACTCTCAGGTACTATGCTCATCCGGACAATCCCAGCTGGACATGCTTCGATCAGTCCGCCACGCTGGACATAAAAAATTTCTTTGGTTTTGAACATTCCATGGAGAAGATGGGCATGAAACAGTACACCCAGACCACGCTAAAGGGCAAGGAGATTATTGAATATTTCATAGGTCAATTGAAGCAAGAAGGCATAACACATGTGCCACGTTGGGCGAGTATCGATGCAAATGATGCCGAAGTGGCTGATGATGATATTAAATTGCAAACGGGCAGTTCGATGTTGAAAAAGGAAGATTCCGCTAGTTTAGATGATGAATACATTTCAAAGAATCTCGGCGAAATGACGCCACTGCAGGAATCAAAATTGGTGGAGCTGGAAGCTCTGCTAAAGGAGAAGAATGAATATCAGACGCCAGATCATCAAATGATTTGTCGTTTTTTGCGTGCAAGAGACTTCAATGTGGAAAAATCATATCAAATGCTTCAGGATTCGCTGAAGTGGCGCCAGGATAATGACATTGATCACATATTGCAGCTGTACAAGGCTCCTCCTGTGGTCACTAAGCATTTTCCTGGTGGCTGGCATCATCGGGATAAAGATGGAAGGCCGCTGTATGTCCTTCGTTTGGGGCATATGGATGTCAAGGGGCTGCTTAAGTCAATTGGCGAGGATGGTTTATTGAGGCTGACGCTGCACATTTGTGAAGAGGGATTGCAGCTAATGAGGGATAGCACGAAGGAACTGGAGAAGCCAGTGAGCAATTGGTGCTTACTGGTGGATCTTGAGGGGCTGTCTATGAGGCATCTTTGGAGACCTGGGGTCAAAGCTCTCTTGAATATCATTGAAACGGTAGAGAAGAATTACCCAGAGACAATGGGCAGGGTTTTAATAGTTCGAGCTCCGAGAGTTTTTCCCATTCTCTGGACCCTCATTTCCACCTTCATAGGTAAGTTAATTGCGACAGAAAGATTTTTAAATTTCATTTTTAGCAATAAAAAAGATCGTAAAATTACTAGAGACGTATTAGAAGTGGAGTAAAAATAGAGAGATTAACAAAATGAAGAAAAAGCGTTTTAGGACAAGCTTTTTCTGAACTTAATCCCAGAAAATCTTTCTTGGAACAAGAAATATTTATTCGCAAAATTTCCGAATATATTCCGGATATTGCGTATATACTTCGAATATCGCGAATCTTTTGTGAATATGGAAAATATTAAATATAAATTTAAAAATAAAATTATTTATATTTTTCACAAAAATAGAATTATCATTTTTACAATCTAAAACATTAAAGAAATAAATTATGTAAAAAAAATAAAACAAAATTGCAACTCCAAAGAAAAGCCCTATAAAAAAATCTGCGCCATTTCATAGGAAATCCCCAGGAAATATCATCACTTCCTCACTGAAAATTCTCCAACGGGTCCCGTCAATCATTGCTCTACCTGCCGATTTTACTCGGAGGTTTTTTAAATTGTAACAGTATATTCTAGTACATTTAGATAAATTTTGTAGATTTTCGGCAGAATTTCTGCCTAGAAAATCTGTAAATTTCGGCAGAAATTCTGCCGAAAATCTGCAGATTCTCGGCAGAAATTCTGCCGAAAATCTGCAGATTCTCGGCAGAATTTCTGCATTGGAAATCTGCATAGTCTCTATTGTCTCAACAAAAATATTGTTGATTTATCAAGACACTGTAGAAGTTACAAAGAAAATGGTATGCTCTGCTTAACAAGTATTACCGATTAAACGTTTTAGATAACTAAAAAGATGCGAGCAAAAATACTAATTTCTTAAAAATCGCCAATCGAATGATGCAAAAAACACGAAATTTAGGTCGACACTGTGTTTAAAGATATCACTTCACTATTCTCTAGTTATAACACGGCGTTGCAGAATTCTTTATTTTATATATATTTTTTTTTTTCGTCTTCTTAAGCATCTGATTGTATACTTTTTGTTCTAAACATATCTGTCTTTTATATTAAAATGTATAATATTGTATAGTCCCAACTTGTTGCATTCAACCGGGGCATTAACCAAATAAATATTCTATTCTATTCTATTCATATAAACACTGTGATATCACCAAGAATAACTCTATTGAATTTTCCAAACTTCAGTGAAAAATATTCCATCTTTTCAGACACAGCTGTTTGGAAAGTCTGGAATGTAGAAAAATCTACAGAAAATCGGCAAAATATCTACAGAAATTCGTCAGAATATGCAACAGCATTCATCAGAAAATCTGCAAAAATTTCTGACGAATTTTGTCCCAAGCTCAAATAAAATTCGTAGGAATATCTACAGATTTCTCGACAGATTTTCGGCAGAGGTGTAGATATTTTCTGCAGAAATCTTAAAGATATCTTACGAAATTATTTGACGGGGTACTTAGGGAAAAGTAGGGGCAGACCAAATAACATAGCTGAATTGGCATGTAACGCAACTTCCTAGGGAAACTTCCTCATCTCAGGGGAGAATATCCCTCCGGCTCCCTTTGAGAAATCCCCGGTAACATGGCACAGGAAAACGGGAATTTTTCTTAAGGAAATCTCAGGGAACTTCCCAAGAATGGTGAGGAAAACTAAGAGAATTTACCTAGGGATGTACCCGTAAACTTACCTGAAAAAGTCAGGAGTTGGAAAAACTAGGGGAATTTCTCAAAGAAATCCCTGGAAACTCTTGGGGAAAGATCGAAAAAACTTGAGGATAATTCTTAGGAAAATCATAGGGAAAAATTATTAAAAAAATCCCAATATTTTTTTTCTTTCCTTTTTGATTTTTTTTCTCTTCTTGTATTTCTTTTTCTTTTAGGTCCCTTCAATTTTTTCCTTTTTACTTTTTCCTTTTTGTTACTCAGTTGATGAATCATATGTACTCTGAAAAAAATATCTCGTAAACAATCTCGTAAAAAAATCTAGAATAAGTCGATTTATATCTGAAATATTTTCTGTCAAATTGTTCATCAATTTGATGGAGATAATATTCATACTTTTCATGCTTTATGTTATATATAGAAATTATACGCAGGTATGCTGTCTGCAGAAAATTGTTAAATAAGACTTTAGA
Source organism: Phlebotomus papatasi (assembly GCF_024763615.1). Lineage (NCBI taxonomy): Eukaryota > Metazoa > Arthropoda > Insecta > Diptera > Psychodidae > Phlebotomus > Phlebotomus papatasi. The sequence goes on along the minus strand of NC_077222.1, from coordinate 8,295,794 downwards.
AACAATTTCCGACCACAAAATCGTCATTTTTTGGTGAATAAAAAAAAAGAATACTGACAAAACTTTTACAAGATTTTGTATATTATTAGTAAAAAATGTGGAGTATCCGGTATCAACAAGATATCTTGTTTCATTTATTTCAAATACTGCTTTTGAGCTAGAGCTCTTGAAAGCAAAAATTTAGACAGAGATATAGGTGTACAAAGACTTCAATGTTTGTGTGGTTGCGGCCACCGCCGTCTTAGTGTTGGTAACCAACCTCCAAAGTAAAACGGTGGAAAATTCTTTCTCAGGTTGTTGAAAATGAAAAGATTTTACAAAAAATCCCTATGTCGACAGGGGTAGCCAAACATCTCGTTACTTTTCTATATAAGGCAACGAGATTTTACAAATCTTACGAGCGATATTTGTCAGAGTATGGTGCTCCCTTACACAGCTTTTTGAATTCCCCTATTAATTTATAAAATATTCGATGTTCTATATGAACTTTGCAATCAGAAAACCATCTCGCCCGAAGCATATACTTAACTTTTACAAAATTTCTCCCAGGATTTTCCCTGAACTCGGCACGGAATTTCCATGTATCTCCGGGGAGAATTTTCCCCTCGATTTCCCTGGGAAATCTTCGAGAATGGTTTGGAAATTTCAGAGACTTTTCCTCGGAAAATTTGGAGGAATCCTCTAGGATTGGTCAGGAAATTTTCCCAATCACTTGGAGGAAATGTCCCCTTTAAATCTCCAAGAATTCCGGGAGAAACTTCACTATAGAATTTCCCCTTGAATTCAAGAGGATTCACTGGGAACCAACCGAATTTTCTGAGGGAATTTTTAAGGAAACTTTCCAAGGGAATTTAATGGGATCTCTTTGGAGAATGTCGACACCTGAGCGGGGTAATTCCACCCTAATTCTCCTTGTTGAAATCGCCGGAGATTTTAGGGATAAAAACCAGGACGTAAATATCGAAATTTCAGTAGGAAATCCTACAAAACGACAATGGAAACTACACATAGAAATTTCCCTAGTAATTCCATCGAAATTCCCTAGGAAGTTACCACGTTTTCCGAAGGAAGAAAGTTCCAATGGAAAGCCTTATGATCTACTTGAGAAATTTCCACTCTTTAGTGTGTAATTTCTCGAGCAATTCTACTCGAATTCCTATGATAGGTAATCTTGGAGACTTGTGGAGGAAAATTCCTTTGCCACCTGATGAAATTTCCTTCGAGAGGATTTTTTTACGGGGCGCTTTTTATTCGTAATATTAGATTAGGTGGATGAAATTATTAAGAACCTCACCTGGAAAGTATTTACGAATATTTTACGGATATTACAAATATTTTGCGAATATTAAAAATCTTTTTAAAAATTCCAGAAATTCGAATTATCCGAATTGGAATTCCCCACAAAGCAATTTAGAGGTCGGATAATTCTTTAAGACTTGACAAAAATCAATTAAGTAATCTTTAATTCTTTTTGAAAAGAATCAAAGAGAATTTGTAAAAAAAAATAACGGTATAAATAATTCAGGAGTATTAAGATTTTGCTCACCTTTAAAGACATTCAGGACATTCTGGATAGATTCTTATGAGCTTTTTAAAAAATCTGAAATCATTGAATTTGTATTAAAAATGGATTAATCATGAATTTTCTAAAGAAACATTAACCAAAATCTAATATTAAAAATTTCAAAATGAAATTTTGGGAAGACTTTGGAGAAGCTTTTGATCATTTCTCAAAGAAAATTGCAATATCGTCTTGGAAAATCTATTGGGGAATCACTAAAGCTTTCCACGTCTGTCCCAAATAATCAAAATCGGGGCAGCAATTTTTTGATAATTTTTTAAAGAAACTGTAGAGACACTTTTGAGATCCTAAAGATATTTTCCATACAATTTTTGATACATTTTCTGGTATTTTCTTCAAGAAAAAGTCTTCTTGATGCCTTTAGAGGGCTTACAATTTACGAGTCCGCAAAATTAATCAAAGATTAGGTTTTAAAACACATAAAAAAACACAATTTTCTTTATCGGAATTTCCAACAAAAAGAAAAGCTCATCATTCTATTGAATTTATAAGATAAAGTAAATTTTAGGGTAATTTTTTAAGGGTGGTTGGAAAAGAAAATTCTATCTACTCTAATATCCGTTTTCTTTAATTTAAAAATAAGCTAATCAACATTTTATTAAAAAAAACTAATTAAATTTTGATTATTCTCTACTTCAAAATTTTATTAAAATCATTGTTTTTTTTATTTTCAAATATTCAAAAAACCAACTTTAACTTCAGTTTATAAAAACTTATCTTTATTTTGAAAAGTTTTATTGATTTATAAAAAAGATGTTATATAAAATATTTAATTTTTTAACACATTTTTTAAATCAATCTACTGATGATTGTTTTCAAAATCGATTCTTTTAGATGAAAACACCCGTTCCAAATTCCTCTTTTACGGAGGACAGAACTGCCTCCATCCAGACGATGGCCTGGAACGCTACTTACCATCAGAAATCATTCCAGATTTCCTAGGAGGCCCCTCCACGGTAAGTCCCCCAAAACAATTTTTGTTTTTTACTAAATTTAATTACTCAAAATATTTAATTTTTCTGTTTACTAATTGAGCTTTCCTTAGATGTTTTTTTCTTATAACTTTAAATATATCTTTATAATTCTAGTATTGAACACGCAAATGGAGTATATATTATGATTGGGGGATTTTAATTTGGTTTATTATACTTTCTATATTAGACTGGATTTCCAACTAATGGTTTCGGGATGATTTCAACGAATTTCTTCACGCGTTGTTACACTCTATCTTGTAACTGTGTAAGAGTGAAACTATCGTAATTTGCAATTTATTCTCAATTTTTTATATATTCAAATATTTATTATTACACTAAAAATTTGAAACTCATCAATTTGACGTTCTGCTCACAGAGAATAGTGCAAAAAAAAGAAAATTTTTACTTTCTGTTAGAAAAAAAAGTAAATACAAAGATAAATCTCTGTGTTAAAATTTATCAAGTCACTTCACTAAAAATTCAATACATTGCAGTTTATATACAATTTTATTATATACATAGTTTTGTAGCTTTTCTACTTTTCTATTGAATCAAAATTAAGGATGATCAAACTTGAAAATCAAACGCAATTTTATTGGAATTTTTAAAAAAAAAATGAATTATTTAGTTTAAACTTTGCATTTGCAAAAATTAAATATTTGCAAAGTGTAATTAATGTCTCAATCGTGTCAATCACTGAGAGAAATCCGAAAAAGTTAAAATAACATTCCGGAAATGTTAATTTTACCCTGCAGTATTGATCCAAAATCGGTGTTAATATTACCCTTTTTAGGTGTATTGGGGGTTAAAGTTACCCTTTTTCATGTTATTTTTAGCCTTCAAAAGGTGTAAATTTAACATTAAAAAATGTTGGTATATTTTTACACCTAAAAGGTGTTAAAATTATGAGGAAAAAAAGTTAATCGCACCTCCGTTTTTTTCTCAGTGTAGTTTTATTTAAGAGAAAGTTAATTTGCAACTTTTCATTTTTATAGATTTTGTTTTGCACTTTTCAATTTGAAAAAAACAAATTTCTGTATTCTCAGGTTAAGTCAATCGAATTTAAAAGATTTTTAAATCTAAATTGAAACTTTGCAATAATTTGCAAAGGGTAATTAAGCTCTTACACTGAGAGAAATCTGAAAAAATTAAAATAACATTCCGGAAATGTTTATTTTACCCTGCAATATTGATCCGAAATCGGTGTAAATATTATGCTTTTTAGGTGTATTAGGGTTTTAAGATACACTCTTTCATGTTAATTTTATCCTTAAAAAGGTGTAAAATTAAGATTAAAAAATGTTGATGTATTTTTACACCTAAAAAGGTTAAAGTTATAAGGAAAAAAAAGTTAATCGCACACCCGTTTTTTCTCAGTGTAATAGTTTATTTTTTGAAGAAAAAAGGGATTCTCTAATTTACAATTTTTCATTTTAAAAGGTTTTTGCTCTTTCTTAAGGGATTTTTTTTGTACTTTGCAAATTGGTAAAATCAATTATCCTCAATTATGACCAAAAAAGAGATAGGAAAAATTCTTACCTTTATTCAGGATTAAACTAAAGACCTTTCGATTACTATTTATTTTGCCAAGTAATTTTACTTAGTGCTTTACACTTTACAATTTTAAAAGTTAACATTCTAATAAAAAATAGCCCAAAGGCAATATCAGTGTTCGATAATTTGCAAAATTTAGTTTGTAAAAGCATTTGAAAGTTCTCAAAATGTTTTTAAAATGATGGTTTTTGACTTATACCTTTCATTTTGAAAAAAAAAAACGATAATTTCAAAAATTGTTTTCGTTTTATTAGCACTTAAGAAAGTCAAAAAATCTGCAAAGTTAACACATGATGAAGCAAGAATTATAATTCTTAATTGCTAAATGATTCCTTTCAGTATACTTTGCAATTAATAAATCACTTTCACATAGTTTAAAACAAAAATTAAAAATACTTAATGAAAAAAAATATAATATTTTTTACTATTTGGCGCTTTGCAAAAATTTTAAAATTAAGTTAAAAAGTCTGAGGAAAATATTTTGCAATTTCAAAAACTGCAATAGAAAAAAAATTTGGAAATAATTAAACAAAAAAATCAAAATGAATATAATATTTCTTTCACCATTTTGCACTTTGCAAATCATAGTTTGCAAAAGTTTAACAATTTAGATAGTTTTTGATAAAGCTATTTTCCAAATACAATATTATTTAGTTTAGTTTAGTTTAGTTGTAAAAAAAAATAAATGATAGCATTTGAAAAGCTGTTTTATGTCCTTTGCTATCAAAAAATTTTTTTAAAAAAATCAGTTTTCAATGTTGAGAGTCGACCGTTAGGATGATATGAGTCAGATTTTGGAATTTCGGTCTAAAAACTTTCTTGTTCTTCTTTATGTTTTTATTGGCAGACGTTTCGATTCCTAAAGAAGGTCCCAACCAAGGATCGAAACGTCGGCCAATAAAAACATGAAGAAGAACAAGAAAGTTTTTAGACCGAAATTCCAAAATCTGACTCAAATCAGTTTTCAAACCATAAATATTAAAAAAAAAACGTAATGAAAACTAAAAGTACTTAATCAAAAGTAATTTTTATCAATTTGTTAATTGTAAATTTAAATTTTCAAAAATTTCAAAGATTAGTAAAAGTCTTAATAGAAATATTTTTAAATTAAAGATTAAAAAGTTGATTTCAAAAGCAATTTTATATACTTTGCAATTAAAAAATCACTTCTTCAGAACCTTTTTAAAAAAGCTGAAAGACCTAATAAAAATATATTAAATATTTTTATTATTCTACTCGTTTTGTAAATTTAATTTTTCAAAAAAAATTTAAAATTTGGAAAGAGATTAAAAAAGAATTGCAAATTTTTTTTTTGATATTTCATTTCAAAAGAAAAAATTTTAATTGAGAAATCAATTTTTTAAAACAACAAAAAAACATTTTGCACTTTGAAAATCAAAGTTTACAAGTTTCGATAGTTAAAAAAAAAATTTACAATTTAAGAAATTTATTTTGTAAACTAATAAGCAATAAAATTAAAATAAATATTTTGGTGCTTTCCAAATTTAAATTTCCAAAAATTTAAAAATTTTGAAAATAACACTGACTGAGAGAAATCCGAAAAAGTTAAAATAACATTCCGGAAATGTTAATTTTACACTGCAGTATTGATCCAAAATCGGTGTAAATATTACCTTTTTTAGGTGTATTGGGGGTTAAAGTTACCCTTTTTCATGTTAATTTTACCCTTAAAAATGTGTAAAATTAACATTAAAATATGTTGATATATTTTTACACCTAAAAAGTGTTAAAGTTATGAGGAAAAAGGTTAATCGCATCCTCTTTTTTCTCAGTGAACACGAAGTAATTTTGAAAATAAGTTGAAAGTAGCAATTTTGAAAAATGTATTTTGCAAAGTAATAAATAAAAATTTAAAGTAATTATTTTTGCCAGTTTGCAAATTTGAATTTCCAAAAATTTATATATTAGAAAAGATTGTCACAAAATATTTTGCAAATCAAGAAATCTATTTTGCCACCTAAATAAATAAAAAAATTAAGTAAATATTTCTTCTTTTATCATTTTGCACTTTGCAAATTTAAGTTTACAAAAATTTTAAAATAAAAAAAAAAGTATTATTAAAAATATTTTGCATATTAAAAAAATTATTTTGCAAATTTAATTAAAAAAATTAAGAAAATATTTAATCTTTTTAGCATTTTGCACTTTGCAAATTTTAATTTGCATTTTTTTAAATGCAAAGTTAGCTAAAAATATTTTTTTTATTCTGCAATTTTCTTTGGATCAGTAATTTCCTCGTAAAAAAAAACGATTTTTATTCGGATGAAATTTTATTTCAAAAACATTTTCCTGAATAAAGGCATCTACACATTGGAAGCAATTTTCGTCAAAAATGGCTTTCTTGAAGAAAATTGTCTGCAGCGTTGTAGGTGGAAACGTCAAAATTCTGTCAAAAATGCAATTTTTGACGAAAATTGCTGACAATGTGTAGAGGCCTTAAGCAATTAGTATTAAGGTAAATGAGATATGTGCAATTATTTTAATTTCCAATACAATTGCGTGAGACTTTTCCGACCTGATCACCTTTTTTTACAAAAGATTTTGTTTACAACTTGTGCAAATTACGTAAGTGCTAATAGAATACCAAGAAGTAGAGCTCTGTGAATATGTCGCAGTCGCTGTAATTAACAAAGAATAACAAGTTGTAAATAAAACATCAGAAACATTTTTTGTCGTAACCTTCTGAATCAACCTGTGGTCACTTTCATCCCATCACCACAAATTGGAGCCTCTCCACATTTTTAGTATAGTGAATAAAAGAGATCATTTTGTAGTGTTGCAACTTTTCACGAAATGTAAAAAAAATATGATTGAAATATTTCATGAAGGATTTTTTAAAAATAATTTTTCTTTGAAAAAAAATAGCATTAACTTTGTGAAATATTTCTAGCAAAATCCATTCAATTGCCAACATTGTTCAAGTAGAATTGGTTTTTCATTTTTTTTCTTTCTTTTTTATTATTTAATTTTAGTTTTTTTTTCTTAATTCTGTGTTTAAGACATTACACAAAAAAATCATTCTATTCTGTAGAGAAAAAAAGGGATTCAGGATAACGAATCCTAATCTCGGTTAAATAAATCATTTTCCAGACACTGATCCATGAAGGCGGCCTGGTGCCTAAGAGTCTGTACAGATCAGCAATGGAGAGTGGAGGAAGTGGTGAAGAAACAGCACCACATCCCCATCAGGATATGTATAAATCAGTGGACTTGAGAGCTAATCAATTTTTTGAGCTTGTGATAAAGAATGACGATCCCAAAAGTGTTTTGACTTGGGACTTTGATGTCCTCAATGTGGATGTTTATTTCACAGTATTTCGGACAATAGAAACCATCTGCCAAACTGGAGGTTAGTACACTTATATATTTTTTTAACAAGACTTTTAAGGTACTTTAAAGCTGCTGAATTAGCCCCAAAAGCGCTGAATAACTTAAAACTCAATCATAGAAGTTATTTAAATGAAGTTCAAAGCGCTGAATACGCTAATAAATCTTTCAGCAAAAAAATTAAAGCGCTGAATTTAAAAAAAAAAATAGAAATTTTAGCGCTGAATTGCACTACCAACTTAAAAAGTTCACCAAAAAAATAGTTCATAAAACCTCAATCAACTAAAACAATTTAAAAGTAAAAATAAGAATTTTTAAATTGCTGAATTTGAAAATTTATGCTGTTTTAAAATAAATGTGATACCGCTGAATTGCCTTACTTAAGAGTATTTCGCGCAATTAGAATTCAGTTATAATAAATTGGTGGAATAAAACGATGCAAAAGTGAATTAAAAAATAGGAAAGTGCTGAATTTGAAAAAGTAAGCCTTGAAAATTATTGCAATGGCGCTGAATTTCTAAGGAAGGGCCTTAAAAAACCTTTACTTGAAAATATTTCGTTCAATTAGAAACCAATTCTTATGATACGGTAAAGTAAAGCGATGTAAAGGTGGATGAAAGAGTGAAAAAGTGCTGAATTTAAAAAAGTAAGCATTGGAAATTATTGTAACGGCGCTGAATTCTAAGGAAAGGCCTCAAAAAGCCTTTACTTTAAAATATCTTATTCAATTAGGAACAAATTCTAATGACACGTAAAATAAAGCGATGTAAAGGTGGATGAAAGAGTGAAAAAGTGCTGAATTTAAAAAAGTAAGCCTTGAAAATGATTGCAATGGCGCTGAATTTCTAAGGAAAGGTCTCAAAAAGCCTTTACTTGAAAATATCTTATTCAATTAGGAACAAATTCTAATGTCACGGTAAAATAAAGCGATGTAAAGGTGGATTTAGGAGTGAAAAAGTGCTGAATTTAAAGAAGTGAGCCTTGGAAATTATTGCAATGGCGCTGAATTTCTAAGAAAAGGCCTCAAAAAGCCTTTACTTGAAAATATCTTATTCAATTAGGAACAAATTCTAATGACATGATAAAGTAAAGCGATGTAAAGGTGGATGAAAGATTGAAAAAGTGCTGAATTAAAAAAAGTAAGCCTTGGAAATTATTGCAATGGCGCTGAATTCTAAGAAAGGACCTCAAAAAGCCTTTACTTGAAAATATTTGGTTCAATTAGGTATTAGTTCTTATGACAGGGTAAAATAATGCGATGTAAAAGTGAATTAAAAAGTGAAAAAGTGCTGAATTTAAAAAAGTAACCCTTTAAAATTATTGCAGCGGCGCTGAATTGCTGGTCAAAGCACTGAGAAATTTTCCGTAGAAGCATTTTAGTTCTGTAAAATCTTGTACAGAATTAAATGTCAGTGGCTTGATAAAACAAAACAATATAAAGATGAATTAAAAAGTGGAAAACTGCTGAATTTGAAAATGCTAGCCTTGGAAGTTTTTCCAATGGAGCTGAACTACTGATCAAAGAAGTATATTGCTTCTACGGAATTCAGTTTCAATGGCTCGGTAAAATAAATCAGTTTTGAGGTGTATTAAAAATTATAATAAAAAAACGCTGAATAGGGAAAGTTATAAGTTATAAGTTTCCTGAATTGATTTTAAATGTGCTGAATATGACAACAACCTTCCTAAAGATATTTGAAAAGAAATTAAATCTCATTGATAATAGAAAAATTGATCGAGTGAAAACGTAAAGTTGTTGAATTAGAATTAAGAACTCTGAATTCGTAATTTTTCTTTTAAATTATTTGAAAACTAAAATCAAAACGCCTATTTAACAAAAAGTATTTTTAATCTTCATTGTGATTTTGAAGAAAAAAAATTTGAATTGATTTTAAATTCACTGAACTTGAAAAACAATTTTCTTAAAGCTGTTAAAAAAGAAATAAAATTTCATAAATCAAAAGAAAATGCAGCTTATAACAAGAGCTGCTGAATTGAATTTTAGAGCGCTGAATATCTCAATTCTCTTCAAATTTATTTAATTCAAAGATAAAAGCGTCTTATTATTAAAATATATTCTAATGAGAATGAAAATAAAGTCGCTGAATTTGATAACCAACTTCCAAAAAACCTAATATAGTTAGTTTTTACATTCCATTGAAAGATAAAACTTCCGAAATATATTTTAGGGCGTTGAACATCTCAATTCTTTTCTGATTAATTCTACACAAACTATAAAATTATCTTATTAGTAAAATATATTCCATTTAAAAATGAAAAAAGTCGCTGAATTTGGTGAAGAAATTCTAAAAGATCTAATACATTCCATTCAAAGGGACGATAGTGTTGCTGAATTGACTTTTAGAGCACTGCGGTTATCAATTCTTATCTGATTCATTGAAAGCAATGATGAAAACACCTAGTAAGTTAAATATATTGTAATGATGACGGTGATAGAGTTGCTGAATTGATTTTTAATGCGCTGAATTTGGTGATAAACTTCAAAAAGATCTAAAAGAACCCATTTGATAGAAATATTGAGTTGCTGAATTGTGATTTAGAGCGCTGAATTTCTCATTTATTTTTAGATTCATTTTATAGGAAGATAAAATCTTATTAGTATAATATATTCTAATGAAAATGGCCAAAATGGCAATAAAGTCGCTGAATTTGGGGACAATGTTTTAAAAGTCGTAATATAGTCCATTCAGTGAGAAAATAGAGTTGCTGAATTGAGGTTTAGAGCGCTGAATTTCTCAATTCTTTTCAGATTCATTTTATAAGACGATGAAAAACAAAATGAAAATGATAATAAAGGCGCTGAATTGGATTTTAGAGCGCTGAATTGAGCTAAAATACCTTATTTCGCTTTTTTTAAGTTAATTTCTTTATTGAAATATCTCCCTCCTCTTGAAATTGTTTTGATAATTTTTCCTGCAGATCTTTACACTTCCGTGTTTGATGGATCAAACTTGGAAGAGGGTAAAACCTATTTCAAGGAGGAGCCAACACTTCTCTGTCGCCACAGAGAGAGTGTCCAGGGTTCCCATGTTATGACAACTGTTGGCACGTACATTTTACAGTGGACTTGCTCACCGTCCACGGACAAAGTGGCCCATCTGATGTACCACTATGAAATTCTGAGCTCAGCAAATTACAAAGGATCCATGACGAGCCTCCAGTCGGGATTCTCAGCGCTCAGTGTAGCAAGTTCGTGCCAATCCCGATGATCTGCTTCATCAGCATCACCGTAGTTTAAAATAATGTGATTTTGTGGCGATGAAAATTATAAAATAATAACTTAAAAGTATTACGAAGAAAAAGGTACCTATACAATCTTTAGAATTCTCTCTCTTCAAGTTGGGAGAAGAAGAAAGGTGTGAAGGGGAGAGAGAGAGAGGAGAATACGATACAGAAGATTATCAATTAGATCAATTTTAAATTATTAAAAAACAAAAATAAATAATTGCAAAATGTAGATAAAAAATATTCTCAAGGATAAATCTCTCTACATTAATTGGGATGAATGGAGATTTGATACAGGCGGAGGTTGTGAACCGTCTTTCAAGACTACTTATAAAGATGTTTTCTTAACTCTGTTGTGCAATTTGGCAATTTTTTCTCTGTATATTTAGTTAAAAAAAACTACAAATCTCTTTCAGTCTGTACGTCTTTTTGGCGAGAAAATTAGTCAATTTGAAGACCGCCTAGCAATTGCGTACTTTACAATGAATCTCTCTTTAAGGACAATTCAAAAAAAAAGTGATGAGATGCAATGACGGGGTACTTTTTTTTTGTGAAAAGTGATTTGTTCAATCTAGGAAGAATTTAGGACATTAGACAATGATTCCTTGTATTCTAATTAGCGGTCCTATATGTTGATCATATACTATCAGTTTAAATAAAGGCAACTTTCTCTGACAAAATATTACTGGTTTTTCTTTGTGATTGTTGGGTTACAAGCGGAATTTTAGCCAAGGACAACACCAATTATCTCGGACAACGTACCATTTCCCCTTAAGCCGAGACACTTTCCCCTCTTTTGAGCAAAAACAAAATTATTTTCATAAAAAATGAGCCAGGTAAATCGTCGGTTGCCTCAGCAACTGTGCTAACTGCATTTGCTTTGTGTCAGCATTCGTCGTAAGCAACGCATCGCTGCGCGGCGTTTGCAATGAATGCAGACACAAAACAGATGCAGTTAGCACAGTTGCTGAGGCAACCGACGAAATATTATCAGCGGACATTTACAAGGATTCCACTGAATCTTTTTCAGGTATGTAAAAATTCCATTTCCTAAAATCCGTTAAAATTGTGCTGAAAATCCATTCAAAAACATCACAAAATTTTTATACCAAAAACAAGAAGAAATCAAGGGGGAAATATATGGCCAAGGTGGAAAATCTGTACTTCAATTCCCGGACTTCGAGACTTCCACGATTTTTATGGGGTACCTCTTATGGTGTTTACACTAGAAGCAATTTTCGTCAAAAATTGACTTTAAAAAAAAAAATTCTGACGTTTATGTCTACAAGGATAGGGGAAATTTTCTTTAACGAAATGTCACTTCTGGCAAATATCTTCATTTCTCTGTTGAATTTATTGAAATTTCAGAAAAAAAATAAATGAGAGGCCATAAATGGGAGTACAGGAAGTGCAATAGTGCAAACCAAACTTGTGACCTGTCATAAATCAAGAAATACTTATGCAAGATGTGATTTTTATTGAGAGAATTATCCACCAAAGAAACGTTTTTTCGAACGAAAAGAACAAAAAATTTGTTGGAAAAAGCAAAAACAAAAATCCAATTTGAATACGATTTTAATGAACTTGAGCTTAAACCTCAGTTCATGAGCTAAGACACGCTAAGGTGTTACTGAATAGTGAATTGTCTTACTTACATACATTTGGCAGGCAGTTGATTAACTACTCTGAAAAAAAATGTCTTGTTAAACGAACAAACGGATTTTGCTGAAATTTTGCCAAAAGGATGTTATTTACCAATTTGACAAAAATTTCCCTTGCATTTTATACGGAAAAACACCCTTTTGACAAAATTTTAACAAGATCCAGTTGGCCACCGATTTGACAAAACTTTTCCATATTCTGTACGGAAGAACATCCTTTTTACAAACTTGTCTCTTTAATTTGACAAAACATTTTTTTCAGAGTACTTAAAATTAAGGCATTGCATTGAGTTAATTACTTATTAAGTGCTTTCTGAATACTTACTTATTGAATTAGCCGGGTTATTGAAAAATTAATAAAACCTTTTACTATAAGATTTTTGGAACTTTTAGGACAAACTAAGCTTAGTAACTGCTTTTCGACGAAATTCTATTCTTTAATATATTTCTGCATCGACTTAGCGATATTGACGGATTTAAAGAAAGACACAAAACGTCCAAAACGTTATCATGAATATGAGTAGGTTTTCATTGGACAAATTTGCTTTTTAAGCTTGAGAATAATGTACCAAGAAAGGCTTAGACTTCTTGAAAAATTAACTTAAATATTATTTTAATCCGATTTTAAGTGTTTTACATAGCTAATAAACTTATTCATTGGTTTTTTAAATGAGTTAGAAATTTTTTAAAAGGTTTCTATTTAAAGTTTTTCTCATAAATCCATTTCCATGTCGATTTTTGTATTCTGAAATTGCTTGCAAAAGCACAAACATTTTTATAAAAATTGTCCAATGCGCTTTTCTTTGATAGAAATTCCTAGAAATAATATTCTTTTATATTTATAAATTAAATTTGAACTCAATCTTAATGAACTTGGCGGGATCAGAGACTTATTCCTATTTAAAATGCCGAGAAATTGATCTAATATCAATTCAAAAAATTTCTTTAGGAATAACAAAAACCTCTGTGCTGTTTCTTTTAAAAGATCGCCAAGAAATCAATGTTATTCCAATTTTGTTTATGATGGGCAGATGTGGAAAGCTTCAGTCTCCCTAAAACCTCTTCTTGTGCCTTAGATCCTAGATACAAGCCGAGAGACGGCTTAACGTAGGGGAGACTGCGGCAAAATTTGTCAAATCGAAATTTTTAAAATTCAATATCTTCCAAAAGAAAAGAGACTGAGACTTCAAGTTTTTATCATAGATTGCCTACGTGAACATCAATAAACATAAAAGGTTTTAAGCAAGAAATATAGAAAATTAAAAAAAAAAAATATTGAAATATTTGCCCTTTAAGAGACACCCAAGAAACATTTTTTTCTTGTTATAGTCTTAAGTAAGGCACTATAGAACCAAAAATATTTTATTTGCTTATAACTCTCTTGGTTCCAGCACTGAAATTACTATAAGTAAAATGATGCACTCTTAAGAATCTTAAGGATCTTTTAAACGTTTTGACAAATTTTGCCCCAGTTTCCCCTAATTATAAGAAAAATAGCCATCAAATTATGCCCTAGACACACTTACGACTTAAGCCGAGAGACGACTTAGTGAAAAATTATGGAAATGTAGTTGAATCATTATTTCGAATATAATTACGCTAAGCCGTCTCTCGGCTAATCCTCAGGTCTGTCGAGGCCCTTACAGTTCCATCAGTTTTTGATTAGTCCGTCTCTCGGCTTAAGCCGAGAAGCGGCTTAGTGGAAAACTAATGGGAATTTAGTCAAGTCAATATTTTGATCATAATCACGTTGAGGTGTCACTTGGTTTAAGTCGTAAGTGTGTATAGGACATTAGACGATATTGCAGCTTTCTTTTGGGTAAAGTTGATCAAAAACTTACCCAAATTTCCTGCAAAAACCCATTTTTAGATTTTTAGATTTTATTTTATTTTTTTTCTGCACTGAATAAAAATATTCAAAGTGAAAGAAGTTCCAAAAACATTGTGTTGGCTAATACTTTTAAAAACTTCCAAAGCGTAGTAAAGTGTAATGGCCTCTACACACTAGGAGAAATTTCTTTAAAAAATGCCTATTTAAGTGTAGAAAATCTTGAAATCTTGGTTCTTGGCTAAGACATTTTAAGTTTCATAAATACTTCGCGTCAGAATACGAAATTTTGATTTTAGAAATAAGATTTGACAGCTTGAATGATCTTGATTTTAGTCTCAGAACTGAAGCAAGTCTGCTGCTGTATTACCACCTCACTTTGTAATATATCTCCCCCTTGGAATGTCGATATCTATTACCGTTTAGTCTCCGTAGGGGAATTCTGTATTATTTGTGGCATTGTCGCGTGTGAGTTCGAAATTTGGCAATCGAGCTTCAATCTCTTATTGATATTTTGTAAATACAATCCGTCTTGGTCTTTTTTTTTATAATTTGTTTAATAAAGTTCATTGTCAATTTCTAGATCTCTAATTCTGACAATGTCAAGGTTACAGAATCACATTTTCGAATAAGTTCTTTCGAAATTCGAACGAAATTTGTCATATATATTGGTCATGCCATTGCATTTTGCATTGCCAAACGGTAAAGCTAAGCTAAGAATGTTCGAAAATAATTAGAGGATTGCAGGCATGGATTGTACACAGTGAACCTTCAAACGATGTGAATTTTCTCTTTGGTTACAAAGAGCTAGTTCGTTATTTCTTAGTCAGATAATTATTAACCACATGAGACGAGCTGGGAAATGGTTCTTCGGAAACAAAGAGAAAATTCGTATCGTTTGTAGGTTCACTGTGTGCGAACCATGCCTACATTCCCCTACTTGTTCTCTAAGTTCGAGAATTCAATATAATACTTTTTATTCTTGTTATTAAAATATTTATTGCTACCTACTTATAGTTTCTTTAAATGGAAATTACTTTTCCTAGGCTACTTTAACTTCTTAGAACTCTTCAAGCTCAGTTTTCATTGGATTTGCAACATTTTTAGAGCTTTATTATCAATCTTTGAAGTTATTGTCTTTGTTAAAAGATGTTTAAATTGACTTTTTTGTACGTAGGGGAAAGTACTCTCTCTTCGAACGCTCATACCTTCGAATAATGTAAATTTTCTTTAAGTTTTCCTAAGAGACTTAAACATTTCTATTAAATATTAGCTAGCTTATTATCAATTGTTGATAATTATGTGACAATCACGTGGAAATCTCTTAGGAAAAATAAAAGAAATTCACATTATTCAAAATCATGAACGTTCGAAGGAAGAGTACTTTCCCCTATATATTAATTTTATACTTCAGCACTGCGTATTAATTAACAAATCCTCTGTACCTGTTTAATTTTTCACAAAGAAAAATTCTTTTGCAGCATTAAATAATTCTCAGTGTGTGATCACAACCGTTTTCATTTCCCAAATTCAAATTTAAATAAGCAGAAGTACTCTAGCGGCAATATTTGTAAACATCTTTTGGCGCAAAATCTCTTGCGCACATGCGTAGAATTTATTTTAGACGAATAAATTTTAAAATGAGGAAAACGAGGAAAAGTATTAGTATAATTTCTGCAATGTAATATAAATTTACCATAAATGGAAAAAGGAAATGGAAACCCCGTATTGAAAAATATTAGCGGCATAACTTTTTTGCTCAAATTTACATAGATGGCGGTGAAAATTTGCAAATGTGATTCAAGTGAATTTTTTACAAAACAATTCTGACACTTCACCCAAAAATTGATTTTTCGGGTTGCCAGAGTGCACTCTTCAGCAAACTTCACTCAGCGGCCATCTTGCACCCAGGACAAAAGCAGAGCAGAAAAGTTAAAGAATTCATTGAAAATAGTGTGTTAAATTGCAATTTTCACCAGAATTGTATGAGTAGAATATGTCTAAATACCTGATCTTCATGTGTACATAGCTATGGCTGCGACGAGAAAGTTGCAAGGTGAGAAAATTGACAGTGAATGCTGAGACGACATCGCGAAGTGGGGTTGCAAAATCGTCTTTTTTGTGCTCGCGACTGCAGGAAGACTTTGCCTATCGCTCAATTTTCCACTGTCTGTGTTTACAATTTTGCATTTTTGGTGGAAGTGACCTCGAGACAGAGAATTTCCGAGGGCCACGCGGTGAGAATTGGGCATTTTGGGGGGCTCCAAGGGTGCCTGGGCAAGGGATTGAAAAGGTGTTCCGGAGACGTTTTTTTTTTGTTCTTGTGTCAGACGATTTTTTGACAAACCGGACCAAGCGAAGCGTTTCTTATCTGCATAAAAGCCCAATTAAATTGCTAATTGATGCCTTTTTCTCTTTTACGGCTTTGGCCTGCAGGAGAAATAGACAGATGCTTGAAAAAAGTGACTGAAGGAGTGGAAACATTTGAGGATATTTGGCAGAAGGTTCACAATGCCACGAACAGTAATCAAAAGGTAAGAAATCTTGCAAAATATCAATATTGATTGGGTTTAATTGGGGGCTAACTTTGGGGTTTATTCCTTGGGAGTAACTTGGTTTTGTGGAGAATTCACCTGAGGCATTAGATTCCTATTGGGGTGTTCTTAGGAACACAGAAAAGGGTTTCTGGAACATTCTTCTTCATTTCATTCCATTCCATCAAACTCTGTTCCGGAAAAGGAATAGAAGCCCTTCAAAATAAGGGTTTTTTCGGGTTTTCTTCTTAGAATTAAATTAATTTGTAATAATTCGGAGAATAACAGTGCATTTACCAATTGCCCTCCTTGTTTTGATTGAAGTTTTAGAGCCAGAAAGGGCAGAAAACTATTAAGAAATGCAGTGTCTAATAATCACAATAATGCCGCTTACAGATTTAAGGATAAGCCGAGAAACGGTTAAGTAAGGAAAATGTTACAGAACAGGTCATTCTAAGGGTGATTTTAAGCAATTATTCAAAGAATTGCTGCAGAATTTGGTTATTGTGGCAATTAGGGGAGAGCGGGGAAATTTGAGACATTATTATATAACATTTTTTAAACTCATATTTTTAAAAATATTAATAATTGAATCTGTTTTTTCTTATTTTCCCGTCTGTTTTTTTTTACTTTTTAAAAAGACTAACTCAAAAATAATTAGAAGAACAATGTGGTCGATGTTTTTCGTGAGTCTGTCACTGCACTGACTGGTGACCAACTCACGAAAATTAGAGAATTTACCCTCGAGTCTCCTCTTTACGAAAATTCTAAAACTGACTGAAACTAGGGTAAATTTCCTAATTCAAAACCATTCCCAGACACTAACTTTGACAGAAGATTCAACACATTAAATTCATATTTTTTTTCTGAAGAGAATTACATAAATTTGCTCCTTGACTCTTCTAGAATGTTACTGTTTAGTGAAAATTCTTTAAATATAATTTGAAAACTTCTTAAATACAAGAAAAATACGCGAGTGTAAAATGCTTCTATTGGAAACAAATTAATCCAAATGGAGACAAGGGAAAGTTGCTAATTGGAGATAAACACTGTGAACGAAAGTGAAACCGCGACGAAAGGCTTCCAAAATCTTGTGGAGTTGCTCTTGAGTGAAGGATTTGTTCTTATTCCTGGTCTTTTCTCCTTTACCATCTAAAACTATAAGAAAATCTCTCCAAAAAAATCATATTTCCGGGGTTTCCTATATTGAAACATTTGCAGATACTTCAGAAAAACCATTTTTGTTCACGAAATAGGTAATTAGGGGGAACTGGGGCAGTAGTAAACAGGGGCAGTTGTAAACACTGTGATTTTTTTCCATTAATTTTAAGACTCCAGAGGATAAAACCCATAAGTATTCATAGATACCATGGGAATGTATGTCCACAGATGAATTTGTCAATAAAATCGTAATTACTTTAAAAATAAAAATCATTTCTCTCGAAAATGTTGAGATTTCGATTATTTTGGTCATTTGGATCTCCACCTGGAAATTAAAAACTGTGTAAAATAATCGAAATGTAGCAATACCAGTTCTTTCCTACATCTTTTAGAAATATATTAATTCATTTACTAGATAAATTGAGATTCTCATTATTTTAAAAGAATTAATAATTGGTCAGAAAAAAGCATTTGGGGTAGATGTAAACAGGCAATTTCCCCGTTATTGTAGATGTCTCGAGTGTAGAATGAATGGCAAAATATTTTTTCTTCTTCTTCATTTCATTCTTTTGACAGCTCCATCTCATGGTGGGAAGTTTTTCGTTGTCCTGCGCAAAAATTTTTAGGAAGAAAACGCAGAAAATACTCTTAATTTCTTTCCTATTTCCAGATAAAATGAGAAACTATAAGAAGTAGAATATTTACATTAGTAGAAAAAATACGCTAACATTTTCTTTCCAATTTTACAAAATGAGTAGGTAAAAGAGCGGGAAATCGACCTTCATGCGAAATATCTAATTCATTGACTACGAAAAAAATTGGTGGCGCTGTTTTCAATAAGAAGTCACATGATGTCAAAATATGACGAAAATCCATTGAGAAATGTTTTTGATTTGCATGCTTTTAGTTTTCTTGCTATTTTAATTATTCTTTGTAAAAAGTTTAGTGATTTTTTGAAAAATATACAGTCTTTATATATCTCTTAAGTAATTAAAATAATTAAAAGTGGTACAAAATTAATTTCAAGGGTGGAAAAAAGGGTGTTTACATCCTCCCCAGAAAGTGTTTACTTCTATCCCAGGTATTTTATGAAAAGAGCAAAATGCACAGTGACACAAATTTTATTTTTATGGAAAATTCAATTGTTTTCCAGCATCCGCATTACCCTCGATGTATTGCCTATACCAAAGGGTAAAACATTAGCTAAGAAATATTTTCCAAAAAATCACTATGTACTTGGAAAATCATCTCAAATTTGCATCTATCGAAAATGTTTACATCTGCCCCAGTCTCCCCTATTTCACTTGAAAAGTTCACGTACTGTTAACAATAAAGATTAGCATTTAATTTAAAAAAAAATAGCCAGAAATGTGACATAAATGTTAAACAAAACGAATAAACAACTGTCACCTTATTGTGTTATTCATTGAAAAACATGGTAGATCGATGAAAAATTCAATGGTGAAAAAGTACACTTTTAATTTTTCTGAGAAATTAACAAATAAAACTTCGTGAATATGAATAGATTTTCGCTTTATTTGGAGCAAAATTAACTAAATAACGAAACAGTGGTATAGAACATTTATTAATATAATAATTTAGTACTGTATTTATCATGGAAAAAATGACGTTTCCATTTGGAGTAGCGAAAAATTTCCATTTGGAGCAGGCTTTGAATTAGCTTAATTTACCCTATACTGAAGTTACTGCACCATTTGTCGTATTGTCCTCTGCTATTCAACTCACGCGTTATTTTCTTTTCATAGAACAAAAAAGAAAACATTAAAAATGTTTTTGATATCGTGTTAAGTTTTGTGCGTTTTAAAAATAAACTTCAGCATTTTTAAATCATAGAAGTAGTATAAAAACGATAAAAACTATCTCGTTTGTTCTCCATAAATTTGTATTGCTCGAAATTGAGAGGCAATAAACTTTATATCGTAAACTTCTTCCTGCTGAACTATTTTACTCGCAGCTTTTGAGATGCCATAGACAAAATGTGCTTAATTTAAAACTTAGTAGTACAATAAATTGCGGCGGATTAATTTCATACAACTTTGAGTTTAAATTGAATAGGTTTCCTCGAATTTAGAATAAAAATTGCAAATTGAAATTTGTACAGTGTTCATAATACTGTTTTGGAAATTCTTCAGGTTGAAAAATTATTTATTTCAACTAGTTCAATATAAACCTGTTTCATTACATGGAGAGGTATGCTTTTCCTCATCAAAAGAAGGGAAAGAATCCGATATCGGTATTTTCTAACCCTCCTTGTTCAAGTCCTAAATCATTTTTTTTTATTTCTTGACTGAGCACTTTTTTTAAACGTAGAGTTCGAGGCAGAGGGTTAACTTTTCTTATACTCACAGCTTGCTGTGGGTGCCGATCAGTCGATTATGGAGACTGATTGGCAACGATGAACAGTTCAGAGCGATTGATCAGCGCCGATCAGTTGATCTGCCACTCACAATTCATATTTTCTGACTACACTTCATCAGTTTCTCTGGAAGGACTGTCGCGGTTCTTCTGACATACCTAACCCGGATAACACATTCAGTACTTATTAAGTAGGGGAGACTGGGGCAAAAAGTCACAAAACGAATATTTAATTTTTTTTTACAAGCTACCCGAGCGCCCCGGAAATTTCTAATTAGCGCAGTTTCATTCTAATTTATTGTAGAATGTAAAATACTTTGTATAGACATTCTATTTTCAACAAATCTAAATAAATTTAAATCTAAAAAAAATTAAGAAGTTATCTTTTTTTTTTATCTTGAAAGATATTGAATTTTGAAATTTTCAATTTGTGACATTTTGCCCCAGTCTTCCCTACCTAATAAGTTCTTACTTAATGACTTAATTTAAAGGAGTTGTAAAAGGAAATTTCAGGAGGCCAACTCATTTTGAGCAATTCTTCATGAGAGTAAAAACAATTTATTTCCTTATTATTCGTGTGAGCATTAATATAAACATCGAAATTTACATATTTTTAATTTTCAAAACGTGTTTTTCTGAGTTAGCCCCCTGTTATTCTAAATGATGCACAAATTTTTCTGAATTACTTTCTTTGTTGCACAAAAATTTGAACGATAAATCACAAAAATCCTAAATGCAAAAAAGTGAATTGGTCCCTTGTAATTTCCAAGGAACGGTAAACTATCTTCAGATTAGAGGTTTAGTCCGGTTTCCGTAGGTCTTAAAATTTTAAATAGCGAGCATTTTTATTGTTTTTTGGCGAGTCTAATATGGGTCATTTATCTAATAGTAATACAATCCTAAGTTAAATTTTTCCAAAAAATTGTGATAAAAAATTAGAAGAGTTAAGCCATTTGGCGAAATCACAGGTCTGAAGCCTGTATTACATTCTTGATTAAGGCTTAGCGTTTAATAAATGAAAATACCTTTGACTAAGTACTTAATAAAAAGCATTCAACTAAGCATTTTCTAAGTAGTTAGCCTAACGGATCTTAAACTTTTTTTTATTTGATACGTTGATAACAATTTTGTATCTTCATAAATTTCATTAATCTTCACAGATTTAGCACTAAAGGATTGAAAAATTTTGCAATTGCAAAAATACATATGATAACATTTTAAGGTTAGGTTTTTTCTGACATGACATATAGATGCATCTCTTTCTATTCAATGGTTAACATGTGTCCTTCGTATTCTCTATTTCAATGTCTTCTCTTTTGCCGTCAGATGTCCCTCATTTTGCCCAAAAATGTCTTAATTAAGGACTTAATTAAGTACTTATTAAGGATTTATTTTAGCACTTGGATTAAGCTCTTATTTAAGAGCATGAATGGACTATGACTTTGAGGCCTTTGCACTTTGGAAGCAATTACCGTCAAAAATTGCGTTTTTGACAGAATTTTGACGCTTCCATTTACAGCAGTGCAGACGATTTCTTTCTAAAAATCAATTTTTGACGAACACTGCGCCCAAACGTCTTTAATTAAAGCATTTCGCTAGTAACACTTTGCCTTGTGTTATGTCCAAAATAGACACAGGCATCGGCTTAGGGATCAGCCTAAAATATCGATATCGTGTATCGATATCGATGCACTCAGGCAGAGGCGTGCAAGAACCGTTGAAACCGAATAAACGTCAAATGAATCATGTACGTGTATGGTCAAAACTCTACCAGAACAAACTTATTTTGACGTTAATTTGGTTTCAACGGTTCTTGCACACCTCTGCACTCAGGGATCAACACAAAATTTGGAGGATCAGACTGTTCTTCTAAATTCGTGAGGTCTAGTGAAATTACGGGGATTAGGCGACATCAGTGCCATTGCTAAAAATAAAAAGCTTTACTTTGGGTGTTTTTGGGTGCTTTTCGAAATGTCAATTGGAAGAAAAAACATGGAGAGTAATGGTACGCAATGTTGCAAAATCTTAACACATTTTTGTTTAGTTTTTTTCTTATTTATCCTCTTCACCGATCTTTTTCAATGTCTTTTGTCATTTCTCCATCTCGTGCGCGATAAATAGTAGGTATTAGCACTACTTTTTATCACAATTTAATCACGAATAAATTGGTGAGAAAATTGTGGCGCAGAAACTACCTGAATGACTGCAATAAAGTAGTACCTGATGAAAATTTAATGAGCAAATTTTGCTCATAAATTTGCTCAGTTCTCATTAATTTGCTCATTAATTATCAATCGTATTTATGCTATTTTAATCTATTTAAACCAATTTTTGTGACTCTAGTCCACTTTTTTATCCAAAAATGAATCGATTTCTAAAAGCTCTTGACGAAAATTGCACATTAGGACACATAGCAGTAACAATTAATGTGAATCACATTAAAATTTTAATGTGAAATTCTCTAGTGTGATACCACGGTATAAGATGGGGGATTGTTAAATCTCTCTAATGGTTAAACCTTCATAGGAATCGGCTTATCCTCAGGTCTGTAGAGGGTTTCAAACTTTCCTATTTATGTTATTGCTCCTAAATGGAGGTTAAGTTTTGCAGTTTATTGCTCCCGTGAGATTAATCCCCCAAATATGAATGAGGCATTAGATAAAAATCATCTGCAGAGCAATACTCGGCAATTTCTCTATTTTCTTATCTAATCTCGCGATACTCTCCGCGGCGTCCGATGATAAAAACAAAAAAAATTGCGTTTGCAGGAGAAGTACGAAGCTGATCTCAAGAAGGAAATCAAGAAGCTGCAGCGATTGCGTGATCAGATTAAATCATGGATTGCGTCGGCCGAGATCAAGGACAAGAATGCGCTGCTGGAGAATCGGCGGCTCATAGAGACCCAAATGGAGCGCTTCAAAGTGGTGGAGCGTGAGACTAAGACAAAGGCATACTCGAAGGAGGGCCTTGGGGCCGCTCAGAAGCTAGATCCCATTCAAAGGGTGAAAGAGGAAACGAGCACGTGGCTGACAGCGTCAATTTCCAATCTGCAAATCCAAATAGATCAGTACGAGAGTGAGATTGAGAGTTTGCTGGCGGGCAAGAAGAAGCGCCTGGATAAGGATAAGCAGGATAGAATGGATGAGTTGAGAGCTAAATTGGATCGCCATAAGTTCCATATAACAAAATTGGAGACGATTCTGCGGCTGTTGGACAATGATGGAGTTGAAGTGGAACAAATCCGGAAGATTAAGGATGATGTGGAGTACTACATTGAATCATCGCAGGATCCGGACTTTGAGGAGAATGAATATATTTATGATGATATAACGGGATTGGATGAGGTTGAGTTGTCGGGGACGGGAATAGCATCGTCAGCGACAACAGACAGCAACAATAGCAATGATACTGGTGGATCTCCGAGTAGTATGACATCGGGTACGAGTCCGACGCAATCTCCAGCACTCAATTGCAGCACAGCTACAACTCACAATCACAGCACAGATTCCGCCAGTGCTGATTTTGTCAGCGAAAAGAGGCCCAAGGAGCAGCAACAGATGAAGGTGACTCCGGTGAAGCCGACGGCGGTGAGAATGAGCAAAATTGACCTGAATGCTTCGGGAGCTGCCACGAGTTTGCCGATGGCTGGCAGTGGTGCCAATTCCACGGTCAGCAGCAATGCTGTACTCAATAGTAGTAGTGCAGCTGGTGCGGCTGGAGCTGCTGGCCAGAAGGATGCTGCACAGCCGAAAATTGTGTGTTCAACGCCCAGCAAAAATCATCAAATGCCTCAGGCGCTGGTCTCGCAGGCGGCAGCTTCGCAGCCACCAGCAGCAGTTCCATCCACAGCTACAATGGCTTTCGCTGTCGTTGCCAAACACAATACATGTAAGTATTCTACCCGATCTACCCTCTTTATGCAGATTCCCGGATTTCTTGAGCCCTTTAGTTTTTTTCCTAGGAATTTCAGTAAATGATTAAATTTGAACAGCAAATAATTAGAAATGATCAGTAAAAGTATTCAATTTTGTCAGTTAAAAGTAAAATTTGGTCAGTAAAAACCTCGAATCGCTCAGTAGAAATATTCGAGTTGATCAGTGAAAAATAATAAAGTTATCAGCAAAAAATGAAAAAAAGGTCAGTAAAAAGAAAATATGGACAGTAAAAAATTCAAAATGAGCAGTAGAAATATTTGAGTTGCTCAGCAAAAATTTAAAAATGAGCAGTAAAAAATTAAAAATTAGCAGCAGAAATATTAGAATTGATCAGTGAAAAATTAAAAAGTGATCAGCAAAACATTAAAAATGAGCAGTAAAAAATAATATTTTGTCAGTAAAAAAAAATAAAAAAAATCAGTAAAAAATAAGAAAAGTGGTCAGTAAAAAATAAAAATTGGTCCTTGAAAAATAAAAAGTGATCATTAAACAATAAAGTGGTCAGCAAAAAATTAAAATGTTGTCAGTAAAAAATAAAAATCACTAAAAATTATAAAAATGAGCAGTAAAAAATAAAAATTGGTCAGTAAAAATTTAAAAATGAGCAATAAAAAAATTGATCAACAAAAAAGTTAAAAATGAGCAGTAAAACATAAAAAATGGTTCGCAAAAAATATAATGTGGTCAGTAAAAAAATAAAAATTGGTCAGTAAAAATTTATAAACGCACAGTAAAAAAATTGATCAGCAAAAAAGTTAAAAATGAGCAGTAAAACATAAAAAGTGGTCAGTGAAAAATCAAAAATTCGTCAGTAAAGAACAAAGTGATCAACAAAAAAGTAAAATGTGGTCAGTAAAAAATAAAAATTGTCAGTAAAAAATTATGAACGCGCAGTAAAAAAATTGATCAGCAAAAAAGTTAAAAATGAGCAGTAAAACATAAAAAGTGGTCAGTGAAAAATCAAAAATTCGTCAGTAAAGAATAAAGTGGTCAGCAAAAAAGTAAAATGTGGTCAGTAAAAAATAAAAATTGGTAACTAAAAATTAAAAAATGAGCAGTAAAAAAATGAAAATTGGTCAGTAAAAATTTTAAATGAGCAGTAAAAAAATTGGTCAACAAAAAAGTTAAAAATGAGCAGTAAAACATAAAAAGTGGTCCGCAAAAGATAAAAATTGGTCAATAAAAAATGAAATGTGGTCAGTAAAAAATTAAAATTAGTCAGTAAAAGTTTAAAAATGAACAGTAAAAAATAAAAATTGGTCAGCAAAAAATTTAAAAATGGGCAGTAAAACATAAAAAGTGGTCAGTGAAAAATCAAAAATTGGTCAGTAAAAAATAAAGTGATCAGTAAAAATTAAAAATTGGTCAGTAAAAAATTAAAAATCAGCAGTAAAAAAATCGGTCAGCAAGAAATTAAAAGTGGTCAGTAAAAAACAAAAATTGGTCAGTAAAAAATTAAAAACGAGCAGTAAAAAATAAAAAGTGATCAGCAAAAAATATTAAAAATGTGCAATATAGAATAAAAATTGGTCGATTATCTCGGAAACTATGATAGATAGAGGCCTTAAACTTTACATTTGTTTAGAGTCTCCTTCAGGCTTAAAATGTGCAAAATTTCACTTGAAAATGAGGAAAATTGGATGAGAAATGCTTGAAAATGTATGAAAATCTTTAAAGTCGATTTTCTCGGAAACTATGGGAGATAGAGGCCTCAAACTTTACATCACATTAGAGTCTGTTTTAGGCTCAAGATGTGCGAAATTTCACTTGAAAATTAAGATAATTAGGTGAAAATGCAAGAAAAGAAATATTTCATAACACGAAATATTTCGAGGTTTGCGAGAATCCGCGAAAAATTCTGTGGCCCGCGAAAATCGACGAAAAATTCCACGATCCGCGGCCAATTTTTATTTGACCAATTTTTATTTTTTCTGTTCTTTTTTTAATTTTTTACAGACCAATTTTATTCTTTAATGACCGCACTTTATTTTAGTGCTCATTTTTAATTTTTTGCTGACCAATTTTTACTTTTTTATTGACTGCTTTTTAATTTTTATTGCTCATTTGTATTTTTATAACTGTCCACTTGTATTTTTTACTGACCAATTTTGATTTTTTACTGCCCAATTTTAATTTTTTACTAACCAATTTTTTTATTGATCATTTTTTTATTTTTTGCTGATCACATTTTGTTTTTTACTGATAACTTTTTATTTTTTACGGACCGCTTTTTATGTTTTACTGCTTATTTTTAATTTTTTGCTGACCAATATTTTTTTTTGCTCATTTTTTTATTTTTTACTGACCACTCTTAATTTCTTATGTCTTCGGCACACCTTTTAGATCAGAAAAATTTCACGAAGCTGAAATTTGAATCCCTTCATGACTTCGACTTCATGAAATTTTCCTGACCAAAAAGGTGTGCTAGAGCCATTACTGACCACATTTTATTTGTTGCTGACCGCTTTTTATTTTTTACTGCTCATTTTTAATTCTTTGCCGATCACTTTTTAATTTTTTACTGATCATCTCGAATATTTCTACTGCTCGTTTTTAATTTTTTTACTGACCGCTTTTTTTTATTGACCGATTTTAATTTTTTACTGCTGATTTTTAATTTTTTACTGATCAATTCGAATATTTCTACTGCTCATTTTTAATTTTTTGCCGACTTTATTTTTTACTGCTCTTTTTTTTAATTTTTTACTGTTAATTTTTAATTTTTCACTGACCAAATTGAATATTTTAACGGCTTATTTTTATTTTTTTGCTGACCATTTTTTGATTTTTTACTGACCATTTTTTATGATTATTTTTTACTTTGTACTGTTCATGTTTTATTTTTAGCTGATCACTTTTTATTTTTTGCTGACCATGTTTCACTTTTCACTGATCGCTTTTCATTTTTTACTACCCTTTTTTTATTTTTTTACTGATCATTTCGAATTTTTTGCTGACCAAATTTGACTTTACTGCTCGTTTATTCTATGCCGGATATAATCTTTTCTAGCAAGAAATTTTATTCCAAAATAATTTTTTGTGTCCATTAAAGTCGTTTAATTATTTTTAATCCTTTGCTTCTGGTTTTTCGTTCATATGACCTTGAATTATTCCTCAGAAGTGTTTTTCAAGGTCAAAAGTTAATCAACTCTGGAATGCGTACTACTGATCCGATTGAAAATGTGGATTCATTTGAAAGGCCTTGGAATTCACGGAATCCTAAATAGGTCATAGCCGAGTCCAACCGGTTATGAACCGATAAATAATTCGTATAGGAAATAGTAGTACTTCCTAGTTCAATTTGAGACTTTACTCAGAAGTTTCTTCGTGGTTAATTTTTGCAGCACTCGTTGAGAATGGTCCTGTCCATCAGCTGCCATCATATTCCACGGCAACGTCGTCAACGGGACTGTTATCGGGTCTTAACAGCAGCCAGCAGCAGTCGCTAGTGACTAATATTCCACAAAATCAAAGTAATTGCTTCTTCGGAGTTTCGTCCATCTGGGATTTTTGCTGAAATTGTTTTCTGTGTTTCAGGCATCTCATCGACAGGTAGTGTCGTACCTCCTCAGATCCCGAATAGTAATTTGATACACGCCAATTCGACTGCCGCGGCAGCGTCGGAAGGCGTCTTTACAAGCAGTACTGTGAGTAGCAACAGTAACAGCACCTTGACAAATTGTGTTTCGCCCAGCCATTCTGTGGTCAGTAGCAGGTGAGTTATTCCTTTTTTCAAATTAACTTTCAATTTCATTTAAAAACTTTTTTATGGATATCTTGTTGGGAGAACAATTTACCACAATTTACGTTTTTGGGGAAAAGTTGCATCTTCTTTAAATAAAATAAAAAAATAAATAATAATAATAATTTAAAAAATAAAAATTACTCGAAGAGTATTTTAAAATGCAGCAGTAGCCTTTGGAAAATTTTTAGTAGTGGTTCGTTTCCGCGATAAAATTACTGACAGATCTGTTATAATATTCCAAGTGTGTCTCGGGTAATTTTGTGTTATTGTGTTGGAACATTTTGAACTAATTACAGTTGTGAAATTTCCTTTAAAAATTATATTCTGAAAGAAAAACTCCAAAAAATGTCTTGTAACACAGTAAATTATTCATTTCCACGATTTTATGTCAATTTAATGATTTATAATGCTATTTGCACTGTACTGAACTGTAAAATGATTCGAAATAAAATTAAAAGTCTGGTAGACTTTCTATTTTAGCCGAGACACACTTGTGACGTCAAATTCCCGAAAGGGTCAAAATCCGGAAAAACGAAAATCTCCAAAAGCCAAAATTCCAAATAGCCACAATTTTTAATAGTCCAAAACCTGAATTGCATTTTAACCCCGAAAGCCAAAATCTCGAAAATGCCAAAATCACAAATAGCTCAAAATTCGGAATACCTAAAATCCCGAATGGGCCAAAATCCCAAAATGGTAAGAATCCGAAAGGACCAAAATCCAAAATGGGTCCAATATCTCGAAAAGGCCAAAATCCCGAAAATCCAAATTCCGAATTGACCGAAATCCTGAAAGCCAAAATACTGAATGGTCCAAAATCTCAAAAGGACTAAAATTCGGAATGGGTCGAAAACCCGAATAGGTCAAAATCCCGAATAAGTCAAATTTCCAAAGAGCCACATTTGACACAAGAAGATCAACCAATAAAATAATTGAATTGCAAACTTATAAGGCTAAGGTCGTTATGCGCCTCGGGTCTGAGTTCAGAGTCAAACATCAATCTCTTCAATTATTAATTTCGGTTAAGGAGGCAAAGGGACATTTTCCTTGTTTTGGGAAATTATTACTTTCGCCTTTTGGGGCAAAGGGAAATTTTAAGGATTTTAAGAGTTCTGAGAAATTGTTAGTTTTGCGTTTTTTGGACAAAGGGAAATTTTTCATTGTGTTTTGGAAATTGTTAGTTTCGCCTTTTGGAGTAAAAGGGATTTTTTCACTGTTTTGGAAAATTATAAGTTTCGCATTTTAGAGCAAAGGGAAATTTTCCCCTGGGATATTACTAGTTTGACCTTTTGGATCAAAGTATTCAGTGTTCTAGGAAATTATTAGTTTCGTATTCTGGGACAAAAGGGAATTTTTTTTTCATAGTTTTGGGAAATTATAAATTTCGTTTGGTAGGGCAAAGAGAAATTTTTAGTGGTATTGGAAATTAAAAGTTTCGCATTTTGGGAAAAAGAGAAATTTTCAGTGATCTGGGAAATTATTAGATTCTCCTTTTGGGGCAAATGGAAATTTTCTTTTCTTTGGGAAGTTATTATTTTCACATTTTGGGGCAAAGGAAAATTTTCAGTGATTTAGGAAATTATTAGTTTCGCCTTTTGGGGAAAAGGGAAATTTTCTTTGTTTTCGGAAGTTATTAGTTTCGTATTTTGGGGCAAGGGAAATTTTCAGTGACCTGGGAAATTATTAGTTTCGCATTTTGGGGTAAAGGGAAATTTTCTCTGTTTTGGGAAGTTATTAGTTTCGCATTTTGGGGCAAAGCAAAATTTTCTTTGTTTTCGGAAGTTATTAGTTTCACAATTTGAACCAAAGGGAAATTTTAAGTGTTCTGGGAAATAATTAGTTTCGCCTTTTGGAACAAAGAGAATATTTTACAATTTTTGGAAATTGTTTCGCCTTTTGATTGTTTCGGGAAATTATTATTTTCGCATTTTGGGACAAAGGAAATTTTTGTGCTTTCGGAAATTATCAGTTTTGCCTTTTGGGCCGAGGGAAATTTTCTGTCTAAACAAAACTAATCGATTTAGAGCTGAAGTTGAGAGATATTTGACCCTTTGACCCATTTGGGATTTTGTCTTTCGTAATTTCGGCTTTCGGAATTTCGGTTTTCAGATTTTGTTTTTTTGGTATCTTAGATTTCCGAAATTTTGGCTTTCCGGAATTGTAGTTTTTCGGTATTTCGGCCTATTTGGCTTGAAATATATTTCTATTTAAAAAAAGGTTTCTGAAAACATTTTAATAGTCAAAAAATTAACCGAAGTAAGAAAAATCCATTGGATGATTTCCGGAAGGGAGATTTCAAATCAAAATGCCCTGGAATAAATGGACCTTAATTTCTGAAAATTAGCAAATATTTGCTCCCAATGCAAAATTTCAGTAGTTTTCTGAAAAACTTAGACTGTCTTTAGTCTTTCTTGATTAAATGTAATAGAAGATCTTCAGAAAGAGATAGTATTCAAAGTTATAATGCAACTGCAAATTTTTTACAACTCAAAATTCAATTTTCTTGGCTGTCTTATCTCAATTGTTGTTGGATTGATAGATTCCTGGCAATAATCCAATAATCGAATTGATAAGCCAAAGACGATAATTATCAGTAGAAAATGTAATTGGAAGTGTCCGAATGAGATTACTGCTGATGATCATTATCAGATTAGGGGGGTTCTATTGGTCTGTGTAAATCCTCTTCCTCAGAGCATCTCCGGGATTGCTCTCGCCGCAGCAGCAAATGGTGAATGGCCCAAGCATGAATCTGAAGAATATAGCTGTATCGTCAAACTCTCTGGCAGCTTCGGTGGCTGCTGTTGCGGCCGCGGCTGATTCAATGTCAACACTGAAGACAATGGCCCAGGAAGCCATTTCGCGTGCTGGATTGTCCACAGTATCGCAGTCTTCGGTGTCTGTGACGGGGAATCTGTCCTCGGGTGGCAGTTCCATAGCACCAACTGTGACAACATCAGCTGTTGCCCAATCGGCCGTTACGTCGGCCATTCTGCCGCAGC
This sequence comes from Phlebotomus papatasi, assembly GCF_024763615.1. NCBI lineage: Eukaryota > Metazoa > Arthropoda > Insecta > Diptera > Psychodidae > Phlebotomus > Phlebotomus papatasi. The sequence continues at coordinate 8,264,851 of NC_077222.1, read as the reverse complement.
AGCAACAGCAACAGCAACAACAGCAGCAGCAACAACAACAGCAGCTGTACGTGGACTCGATGACGGCTGCAGCAGCAACAAATGGACCCAACACGAATGCCACAAATGCCGTGGCAAGTAGTATTAAAAATTCGGGGACAAATGAGGCGCACATCCCGCCACTGCTCGGCGTTGCACCGCTCGGACCGTCACCTCTGCAGAAAGAGCATCAATTGCAGGTGAGTCTCTTGAATTATCCCATAAAGAACAATAAAGCTCAATGCTCTACGCGTGTATGAGCACATCATCGGCGAGAAAAAGAGAGGGAAAAATGGTTGTTGAATAATTTTGCATGATCATATTATATTTGTCTGTGGAAGAAAAAGGGTGGGAAAAAGGCGTGAAATTCAATTAAAATCGTGTTTACAAGTACACTCTTCATGTACATTTATTTTATTCTATTCGTTTCTTCTGTTGAAAATTTTATAGCACATTGAAATATCGAGATTTATCGATTTTAGGGATAATTAATCGGTAATGAATAATTTACAATAAATAAGTAAATTCCGAAAGATTGCGTATAATTTAAATCTTAATGTGAATCTTCATAAAAAAGGAGGAATTAAAAAGTTTTGAACAATTTTAGTTACTCAACGAACAAATTAAATTTTTGAACCGGTTCCAATCGGTTATGAACCGGTAATGAGCCGATAAATAATTTTTGTCCGAAAATCAACTTAATCACTATTAAAACTTTTTTTGGGGATCTTTTGAATGATACATAAACCAGTTCAAATCGGTTATGAATCGGTAAACCGTAAATTATGGGAAAGTACTCTTGAGGTATAGCACGAGTTCGAGCAAATTGAAAGTATGGGACGCGTTGCACCCTCTATTTTTACCAATCTCCATTTACTGACTAAGAATTTTTTTTAATCAGATTTGGTGTGGGTAAAAATTAAGTTTGATCAATAAAGTTTGAAATTTGGTCAGTGAAAAATTCAAACAGGTTAATAATAAATTCGAAAAGAGGATTAGAAATTAAATTTGGCCAGTAATTTGATCGAATTTGGCCAGTTAAAAAAATCATCTTTTAACAATAAAAAATCCAAATTTTGGTTAGAAAAAAGATGATTTTTGTCAGATAAAAATTAAATTTAATTAAGAAAAAATTCAAATTGATCAGTAATGGCTCCGGTACACCTTTTAGATCAGGAAAATTTCATGAAGTCGAAATTCGAATCACTTTCTTTCTTACACGTTTTGCATATGACTATCTCATTCTTTCGCACTCTTCTTCTTCTTTTGAACATCACACCAAATCCAATTTAGCTCAATCGAATTTAGAGAGCGAGAGAATGAGACAGATATACGCAAATTGTAAGAAAGAAAGGGATTCAAATTTCGGCTTCGTGAAATTTTCCTGATCCAAAATGTGTGCCGGAGGCATTAGAAAAGAAATTTGGCCAATAGAAAAAATAACTTTGGTCAGATAAAATTGAGTTTGATCTGGGAAATTCCAAATCTGGTCAGTAAAAAATGCAGACTGGCGAATAACTGATTCAAAGAGAGTAGTAAAAAATCAATTTTACTGGTAAATAATATCGAATTTGCTAAAAAAAAAAACGAAATTTGGTCAGTAAAATATTCTTGTCAATAAAAAAGTAACATTGATCAGATAAAAATTGAGCTTGATCAGGGAAAAACCAAATTTTCTCAGTGAAAAATTCAATCTGGGCAATTTAAATCAAATTTAAGAAGTACAAATTCTATTTGGTCAGTAATTTATTCGATTTGGTCTGTAAAAGAAAAACTCGAGTTTATTCAGTAAAAATTAGTTTTGTTCAGTGAAAAATTTAATCTTTTAGCTAAATAACACAAAACTAGCAATAAAAAGACAAAATAAAAAGTTGATTTAGTTAATACAGAAATCATTGGGGCTTAGTGAAAAGTCAATTTTGGTCCGATTTTGTTTTGAAAAAAAAAATCGATTTTGTTTTGAAAAAAACATGAGAATTTTGTTCAGTAAGAGTAATGTTGGTTAAAAGAAAAAAAAAAGATTTTGGATAGTGATTTTTTTTCTATAATGGCTCCGGCGCATCTTTTTGACCAAGAAAATTGAATGAAATCAAAATTCACTATTCCTTTTATTCTCAAACGTTTTGCATATGTCCATCTCACTCTTTCGCACCTAAAATTAGATTAGACTAAATTTAATTTGGTCTGATGGTCAAAAGAAGAAGAAAAGTGCAAAAGAGTTCGATAAACTTATTCAAAAAGATGGAGGAAGAAAGAAATGTGAATTTCGATTTCATCAAATCTTCCTGATCTAAAAAGGTGTGCCGGAAGCTTAAAAAATCGAATTTGGTTAGTAAAAAATATCAATTTTATTCAATTAAAAAAAGAAACATTTTTAGGTAGTAAAAAAAGTGTGGTCAGGAAAAGGACAAAATTTTAGTCATTTGAAAAAATGATTTTGATCGGTGAAAATCTAGTTTTATTAACAAAAAATCTAGATTTATAAAAAAATTTAACGAAACATTATTCAGTTAAAAAAAAATTTAATAGTTTTGGAAAGATTTAGATTTTTAACTGGCCAAGCTTATTTTTAACCTAGTGAATTTAATTTTTGACTGACCAAACGGATATTCTTGAAGACTAAAATTGATTTTTATGGCTCCAAAAGATTTCCGTGAATGCAATTTAATTAAATTGAATTTGGTTGTGACGTTTAAGAAAAGAAGAATACTGTAAGAAAATGGGATTGACATATCCAATACTTTTGAAAATGAATGGGATATGAATTTAGATTTGATGACATTTTCCTGAATTAAAAGGTGTGCCAGTGGCAAAAATATTCGATTTTGGTCTTCAAGAAAATCATTTTGATCAGTCAAAAATTAAATTAATTTAGTTAAAAAATATAAAGCTTAGTCAGTCAAAAATCTTAATGTTTAGAGCTCTAGAGAGCGCATTTATCAGGCGAATGGGGCACTTTTGCGCTCGTTGGAAAGGTATTGGGATTTGCTATAAAACTGAACCGATTCCAATCAGTTTTGAATCGGTTTATAACCGATATCTAATTTTTATTCAAAATTCAATTATATTAGTCCCAGGCTATTTTGGGCAATGTTTTGAGTGATTCATAAACCAGTTCAAATCGGTTATGAACCGATAAGTAATTTTTGCCCGAGAAAATCAATTTTATTACTCTTTAAACTATTTTAGGGGATCTTTTGAGTGATTTTTGAATCGGTTTAAATCGGTTTTGGAAACCGGTAATGAACCGATAACAAATTTTTATTCTAAATTCAATTATATTAGTTCTAAGTTACTTTGAGCAATGTTTTGAGTGATTTATAAATCTGTTTAAATCGGTTTTGAACCGGTAATGTACCGGTTATGAACCGATAGGTAATTTTTGGTCGAGAAAATCAATTTTATTACTCTTATGAATCGGTTTAAATCGGTTGAGAACCGGTAAATGGTACATGATGCGAAAGTACTTTTGAGGGATAGCATCTAAAACTAAAACTATCTAATTCAATTAATTTGATGAGAAAATTGGAATTGAAGGGAAAAATCTTTTTTTTTATTGTTTGGTAACAGTTCCAAATGATGGAGGCTGCTTTCTTTCATTTGCCAACACCGAGTGATTCTGAAAAGCTGAGAACTTACCAGCAGAGGCAACCAGTTCAGACACCTCTCCACTACCCTCAGGTTTGTCCTTTTCCTTCTTGCATGTTTTTTTTCATGATTTAGGGATGCAGTTTTGGAAGGATTTGAGAGAATTAAATTGTCATTTGGGTTTCTTTTTTTTTGGGGGGGCTGCAGAATCAACTCCCTCATTCAGACTCTGTTGAATTTTTTCAACGATTGTCACCTGAGACACTATTTTTTGTCTTCTACTACATGGAAGGGACAAAAGCTCAATATTTGGCAGCCAAGGCTCTCAAGAAGCAGAGCTGGCGCTTCCACACAAAGTACATGATGTGGTTTCAGCGTCACGAAGAGCCCAAAATTATCAATGAGGAATACGAGCAGGTGAGTTTTGTTTTTTTTTCCTTGTTCTTTTTTGACTTTTCAGCGGAATCTTTGGGCAGAAGTGCTTAAAGAAGGGATTTGTTTGTCATTGAAGGGGACGTACATATATTTCGACTATGAGAAATGGGGGCAACGAAAGAAGGAAGGATTCACATTTGAATACCGGTACTTAGAAGACAGGGACCTGAATTGATCTATAGTGAACATTTATGATTTCAAAACAACGGCTCATATTAATGGAGATGTCTCCAAGTGATGCATCTCTCTACTCAAAAACAAAAAAAAAAAAAAACAGTTTGCAAAAAGAGGAAAAAAAATTCAGGATACCGGAACGGAAGAGAAACAAAGTAGAAACTGATAAAAGTCGAAGAAAAGTACGATGGACGTTTGAGCAAAAAAAAACACAGAAAAAAGTGAAATTCCGACATGAATGGGACATTAGAGGTAAATAAAAGGAGAGAGAGAAATATTATTGAGAGAAAAAAATAATAATAAAAAAAGGGAAATAGTAATTGTGAAAATTGCTATCAAATTAAAAGAGAAACACAAAATCTTGTTGAGAAAAAAAACAAACAATTTTTGTTTAGTGGAAAAAACAATCATAGATGGAAGAAAGTTTGCTGAAAACTTAAATGCGACAATTCAACTCTTGATCAGTGATAAAAAAAAACAGATAAACATTTTTATACCAATTATAAAATTATTAAAGAATAATGCAAAAAAAGAAAAACAAAGTGAATACATCCCAATTATTGTGACACAAAAATGGACGAATAGAAAATTGAGAGGAGAAAAACGGTGAAAAGCGTGAAAATTGTGTGTTGAATTTTCACACAAAAAGGGTTATGGGCAACGCACAAATTGTTTCTTCTTGTTTTGTAAACATTTATTTGACATTTCAGGTGGAGCGAGCGAGATAGATCTCTATTTGTTTTAGCTGTCTCGCTCACACGAACGCCGTTTTGAAATTTATCAAAAAAAATTATCTTGTTTACCTTCCCTGAGATTTTACTTCAAAGGACCTCATTCTCTATTTTATCTAATAAATTGTAGGTTAGAATCTTATTTCTTTTGCTACAAAAAAATTTACTTGGAAAAAACGCCTCAAATATATTTTAAAGTTGTTTTATTTGTGGTTATAATTGCTTTTAATCAGAAAATTCTTGAATTTGAAGACGTTTTTGAGGTTATATTCGACATAACCTCACATTGCCATTTAACTTTTTTTATAAGAATATAATTTCTTTTGAGATAAAAAAAATACTTGAAAAAACACCTCAAATATTTTTTAGATCATTTTATTTGTCGTATAAATTCTTTTTATTCAGAAAATTAGTGAATTTGAAGAGATTTTTGAAGGTTATATTAGACATAACCTCACCTTTCTAATTTATTTAAAACATTAGACATTTCAGGTGGAGCGAGCGAGGTAGATCTCTTTTTGTTCTAGCTGTCTTGCTCAAACGAACGCAATTTTGAAGTTTATCAAAAAAAAAAATATCTTGGTTATCTTCCCTCAGATTTTATTTGAAAGGACCTCATTCTCTATTTTGTCTAATAAATTGCAGATATTGTAGGTTAGAATCTTATTTCTTTTGCTATTAAAAAAATTACTTGAAAAAAAAACACCTGAAATATGATTAAAATTATTCTATTTGTGGTTATAGTTGCTTTTATTCAAAAAATTCTTAAATTTGAAAAGGTTTTTGAGGTTATATTTGACATAACCTCACATTGTCAATTACTTTTTTTATAAAAGAATCTAATTTCTTTTGAGATAAAGAAAAAAATACTTGAAAACACACGTTAAATATATTTTTAATTATTTTATTTGTGGTTATAATTGCTTTTAATCAGAAAATTCTTAAAATTGAAGAGGTTTTTGAGGTTATATTCGACATAACCTCACATTTCCAATTAGCTTTTTTTTATAAGAATCTGATTTCTTCAGAGATAAAAACTATACTTGAAAAAACACCTTAAATGTTTTTTAGATCATTTTATTTGTCGCATAATTGCTTTTACTCAGAAAATTATTAAATTTGAAAAGATTTTTGGAGGTTACATTCTACATAACCTCACATTGTTGGTTAGCTTTCTACATAAATATGAGAAATCGGTCAATTGAAACCTTCTTTTCTTTATTTCTCGTTAAAAGAAAGCAACTGCCGAATCGGATACCTTGTTCACTTAGTAAGTTTATTCAAAAAGTTTTAGGTTATGTAAATCATAACCTCAGAAATTCAGGACACATTTTATGAAGCAGTATTTCTTGATCTGCCAAGTGGAGACATAGATAAATTTGACTTATTTTCATTATTTTATTTCAAATGTGTAAAAAATTCTAACCTCAAAAGCAACACAAATCTTTCTTTGAAAAAAAAAGAAAGTTTTTTAAGCGGACAAATGTATCTTGTTAAAATTTTGTCAAGATGTTGTTTACCAATGTGACAAAAGTTTTTCTTACAATTTATGTGGAAAAACATCCTTTTGACAAACTTGTTTTGTTAATTTGACAAAACTTTTCTTTCAATTGAAACTTTCCCATATTGTGTGTGAAAAAACATTCTTTTGACAAACTTATCTTTTTCCTTGACAAAGTATTTTTGAGCTGAAAAAAATGTTGTAAAATTATTAAGAAAAGTTTGCCTAGAGAATTTTTTTCTTTCATACAAAATATGGAAATGTCTTTGACTTTTTATTTTGAAAAAGTTTGTTCAAAAGAAAGTTTGTCAAAAGTATGTTCTTACATACTGAATATGGAAAGCTTTCATTAAATCGGCGACTAAGTGGATCTTGTTAAAAGTCATTGAAAAGGATATTTTTCCTTGTAAATTGTGAGGAAACATTTTGTCAAATTGGTAAACAACATCCTTTTGACAAATTTTTAATAACATCCATTTTGTCCGTTTTTACAAAATTTTTAATCTTAAGGCCTCAACACACTGAATATTTTTTGTAAATGCTTTTTTAAGCAGAAGCGTCATTTTTTTTAAACAATTTTTGACAAAAAATTGCTTCTAGTTTGTAGACGCCATTAGAGTGTATGTCGCAGAATTTTTTAATCTGCCAACATTTTTATTTAAATTTTAACCAGAAAAATTGAATAATTGTATATTTCGAATTTTTTTAAGAGTATATGAAATTCTAATCTCAGAAACAGAACAAATTTTAGCCATGTGAAAAGTTTATGCAGTGATTACACACATTATTTTTAAAAATGAAATTGTACATTTTTGCTTCATAGCAGTAAATTATTGGTTGCTATAAATTTAGTTAACTTGAAATTTTTAAGGTTATGTTAAGCATAACCTTAAGAAAACGACATACTTTCATGAATAATCTTTTAATTTTCACATTGAGGGGGTTTTTGGTCAAGAATCATAACAAAAAACGATACAGTAGAGTCTCGCTATAGGCCATCGCTCTATAGTCCACAATTTATCGACCGTTGATTTCAAAACACTGATTTTAAGTTAGGTTATGCTTTTTAGTATGCGACATGCATAATTATTTTAATATTTCTGGCAAACTTTATTGAGTAGTTGTGATAATTGTGATCCATAATGAAGAGAGCAAGAACAAGTACCACAATCGCAAAGAAAGTGGAAGCCGTCGAGCAATTTCAATACTAAAAATCGTTGATAATTTTAAAAAATTACATGGACTATAGTGCGACCCAAGTGTCAAATTTGAAACCAAATATGGACTATAGCGAGACTCTACTGTATATCTTTTTCATATTTTAAAGTTTTGGAACCTAACGTCATTATTTAAGAAACCTTCCCTATAAACTTAACACATCTTGTCCATTTTATTGGTTTTGAATTGTTTATTGAATTATGAAAAATAAATTTGCAGATTCTTGAAGAGAAAATTTCTGGCTGTATTTTTTCCAGTTGTGACATAACCTCAATTTTCAAGGTTATGTCGTACATAACCTCAAATTATCATCTTTTCATTCAGATAAGCGTGATAATTTCTTGGATAAATTTCATTCACTAAAATAATTTCTAAAAAAAGTAATTCTTGGTAATTTTGTTCAAAGAATCCAAGAATACAGAACTTCCGAATAGTATCAGGGACAGAAAAAAAACCACAAAAGCAATATTTCAGCATTTGTGGCAATTTTTGCTACAACTTTTTGGTAAATTTTATTCAAAGTGCTTGATAAATAATGTGCCTCATATTCAATGGAACAAAAGATTGCAAATTATACAAATATTGCTGTTTTTCAATTCATTTCATTAGCATTATGCCCAGCGCACAATAACCTTTGTTTGTAAACATGTTTTCAAAATTTTCTACGAGAGTGAGCGAGATGACTAGATTTCGATCTGTTTCACTCTGACTGAAATGTTAAAAACATATTTACAAAACAAGAGTTATTATGCGTTGGTCATTATTCTCATGTGATTAAATATTTAATTTCATGGAATATTTTGGTTCCATCGCATTCTCTGACTGGCTAAAGCTTTGAATGTTTTTGCTGTTTTGGCTAAAATTACGGGAGACCAGGGTAAAATTATCCAGGAAATTCAATATTTCAGGGAATTAAATATTTAATTACATGTGGTTAATGCTTAAAAAATGCTTTTATATTTCTTGTAAGATTTTATTTTAATTGGACTGATACAAAAGTGCTAAAAAAAACCAACTGTCAAAGTCGAAAAATCTTTTCTGAAATGTATAATTTATAGCGGTGTTTGTTCAAATTTTGTCAAAATAATGTTCTTTTACAATTTTTCATACTATCATTCTTTTGGCAATATTTTAATTAATAGCGTTACTATTATTTTTTTATAGAATAATTCCTTATGCCCAGCGCACAATAACTTTTGTTTAAACATACTTTTGACATTTCAGTGAGAGTGAATGAAACGTAGATCTCGTCATCTCGCTCACTCTCATAGGAAATTAGAAAAACATGTTTACAAACAAAAGTTATTGTGCGCTGGGCATAATGCACAATACCTTTTGTTTGTAAATATGTTTTCAAAATTTCCTATGAGAGTGAACGAGATGCGTTCACGATCTACGTGATCTACGTTTCATTCGCTCTCATTAAAATGCCAAAAATATGTTTACAAAACAAAAGTTATTGTGCGTTGGGCATTATGCTCAGCGCACAAAAACTTCTGTTTCCAAATATGTTTTCAGAATTTCCTATGAAAGTGAGCGAGATGACTAGATCTAGATCTCATTTACTCTGATTGAAATGTTAAAAACATGTTTACAAAACAAAAATTATTGTGCTTTGGGCGTAAAAGAAAAATTTAAAGAACAAAATAGTACTTTGTTTTCAGGTTTTACAATTTTAGATGTGAGTGAGATGGCTATAGCTCTATTTCGCTCACTCTTATTTAAATGTCAAAATAGTGTTTACAAAACAAAAACACTGTGTAGCACATCATGCCCAACGCACAATAAATTTTGTTTGTAAACATGTTTTCAAAATTTCGTATGAGAGTGAGCGAGATGACTAGATCTAGATCTTACTCATTCTCACTGAAATGTCAAAAATATGTTAAGAAAACAGAAGTTAAAGTTGTGCATTGGGCAAAATGACTAGCGCACAATGATTTTTGTTTATAAACATGTTTTCAAAATTGTCTATAAGAGTGAAAGGGACGACTAGATCTAGATCTCACTCGCTCTTATTGAAATGTCGAAAGCCCGTTTACAAAATAAAAGTTATTGTGCATTGGGCATAATGCTTTTGACATGTAAATATGTGTTCTAAATTTTTTGTTTATAGAAGAAAAAGATCTCACTCTCCTTTATGCCAGGCGCACAAAAATATTTGTTTTGTAAACATGTTTTGAAAATTGACAATGGGAGTGAGCGAGATGACTATATCTTGATTTCTTTTATTATCATTGAAATGTCAAAAAACATGGTTACAAAAGTTACTGTACACTGGGCATTATTTACGATAAAGCATCTGTTCAGATGTTTACAGAACCAAATCTTATGTGCATTGTCCATAATGGACAACAAACAATTTATTTTTGTCGTGTAAATTCATTTTCGAAACTGCATACGGGAGTGAGCGAGATAACTAGAGTCGCGTGACATTTTTTCCGTGAAATGTCAAAGAAATGTTTGCAAAACAAAGCAACTGTGCTTTCCCTATAAGTCATGAAGATCGCAAATAAAAGCAAAAACACACTACTGAACACTGTCAACAAACTGCGTTTACAATTTTTTCAGGTATAACACATCAAAAAAAATTGTGTGCAAATAAAAGATTTTGAGAAAAAAAAATAAAAATGGAATAATAAAATTTTTAAATAAAATGTCTAAATAAATATGATATTCAATTTTAAATAAAAGAAAACATCATTGAAAGAATGAGCAAATAGGTTGAATAAAAATCAGTGCTATTAGTAAAAAAAAAGATACAAATGTATTTATTAAAGATTTTAAAAGAAAAAAAAATTAAAGAAGTGTTTTGCAGGAGACGAAAAAAAACACACAAAAAAGAGAGATAATGAAAAAAACACTAAAAAGTAATAATATTGTAATAAAAGTGCATTTAAATGAAAAAACAGTTGATAAGGAGTTAATTTGTAAAATGATAAAAAAAAAATCTGATAAAGAAAAATTTTTAGAATTTGATTCCGTCTCTTGTTAAATAAAACTCCATTTATTGCATGCAAATAATTAGAATTATCACACAATCGCGCTTTTTCAAATTTTTAAACACACAAAAATCCCTTCCTAAATTCGTCTTCAATAGAAAAAACAAAACAGAAAAATCATCCTTAAATTTCAATAATTACAAAAAAGAAGAAATAGAAAAAAATTAGGACTTTTCTCATTCAATAAGTTTGAACAATTTCTCTTGTAAGTCCCTCAGCCCCTTTTTCCCCTATTTGTCATCGAAGTAGTGTAAAGAATTTTCAAGAATACAATTTTTTCATTAAAGATGAAGATGTGAATTAGAGTGGCGAACAATTTCATGTTTGCAAAGGAGAAAAAAAAACAAGCATGGGAAATGCATTCGATGATAACTTTTCCAGCATGAATTGACACACACACATGATGAGGAGAAAATGTAATTTGATGAAATTACCTAATGTTAAACTGATCTAATTGATAAGATGATAGCGAACAGCAAAACGAGCGCATTTTTATAATGCAAAGAAAAAAAAGAAAAAATAAAATACAACACTAATGTAAAGAAATTTGGTTTTAATTTCTTTGATTTCTTCAATTTTTTTGGATTCTGCAGGGACTGCTCAAGATGTTACTCTCGTCAAAATCTTTCGAGCATTTAAGAGATCAAATTCACGATCGTAATTAGAGAAAATTTGTTGTCTGATTCTTTCCAAAAAAAATAGCCAGTAATTATCTCGTACAACAAACCATTTCCCCTTAAGCCGAGACACTTTCCCCTCTTTTAAACAGACAAGAAAAATCTTTGTAAAATAACAAAAAAAAAAACATTATTGGTCAGTAAATAAAGTAAATAAGCAAATTGATCAGTAAAAACTCATACTGGTAAGTACATCAAAATAATCAATTAAAAATGATAAGTAAAAGAGATGGCAAAGCGTCCCAGCTTTGCGGAATGCTCGAACTCACGAGACAGAACTCACGGTGAATTAGTTTTTGCATAATCGTTTGGAATCACTGATCTACTAGAAATAAAATTGATACATAAATCACAAAAGCATTTGAAAATCAAAAAATCGGTTCTTAACCGATTCATTACCGATGCAGCCGGGTTCAGAATTTCAATACCTTTCCAAAAAATCCAAATTTAACCAAATCGGTTGTAAAATGGACCCTCCAAAGTGGTTGACATTTGACCTTCAATAATTCAAAATGGCGAATTTTCCGGTCATAGGTATGTTTGGGCGAAATGTTCGCCAGGACTAGCTCTAAAACATATCCAAAAATCATTGAAAAAGCTTGGGCCAATTTTTTGCAAAATTGTAAAAACCTCATTTTTGACCTATTTTTGAGGGATAGGGAACGTATGAAAGGGGAGAGGGGAAAAGTAAAGAGGTCGGGTACGAGATAATGTTATTTGAGGAGGGATCATCGAAGACCGGAAGTCGATATCTCTTACCGTTTAAGCTCCAGAACAGTGAGAACAGAACAGTGAGGTATCGACAAATGTAACAAATTTTGTTCCGGGACCAACCCCAAAAGTATGTAGATAAAGCACTAGAGCATAAAACATATATTTAAGAATTGTAACGATTATTTTTGCCATTTTTGCAAAACTCATTTTATACAATAACGGTTTATCTTATACTGGTCGTTTCTAAGAACAATTTCTAAAGAAGGGCTTAAAGAAGACTTTTCTAGAACAAACTGTATCTTTATCTCTTCATTTTCTCTGCAATTATCCAGATTTACCTAATAAATCCTTGAATATTCTTCATATTCATAAAAAGGATTGTATGTAGGGAAATGTCTCCTTCATTAAATATTCTCCTTGAAAGAAAGAGTTAAGGCGTCTAGACATTTGGGAGCAATTTTCGTCAAAAATTGCGTTTTTGACAAAAATTTGACGTTTCCCCCTACAACGCTGCAGGGAATTTCCTTCAAAAAAGCCATTTTTGACAAAAATTGCTCCCAATGTGTAGAGGCCATTAGCCTCTGAAGATCAGATGGTCCTAAAAGTTACCATTATTCAAAAACTTTGAATAATAATAAGTTTAGAGTAAAAATATTTTAATTTAGCCACTATACTCTGAGTTAAAATTCCTTTGGTAACCGATACCTTTTCAAGCCTATGGTCACTCAGCAATCTTAGCATCTTTTTTTAAGGAGAATATTTCTTTTAATGAGAAAAGGACTCAATATTTTTAATGGAATTAAAGGACATTCGAGAATATTTAAGGGAAAATCTGGATAACTACAAGGAAAATGGAGAGATAGGCGTATGGTGTTTTCTACGAAAATATTCCTTGAGTTTTCCTTTAGAAATCGTTCTTTCGCACTGACAACTTACGATATACCCCATTATCAAGAAAGAAAGCAAGTTATCATAAAAATAATTCTACCTATTTTTTAAGAACTTTTATTTTAAGATATCACAGAAATCTGACGCGACGGACTATAAGTTTCTTCGGGAGATATGTTAAAGACACATCAAGGACTCCCAAAATACCAATTGTTTCCCGTCATACGTTTTTTTCTTCATTTTATTATCCTGTAATATTCGAAGGCTTTAAAATGCGATTTGTTTGTATGGGACCCACTTAGCCTCTGTCGCTCGCGAAAAAATCGCTGAATCGCTCGCGACATTTTTCGTTTTCAAGTGCAAAAAAGATTGTTTTAAAGTAATCTAACTGTAGAAAGAATCTTATTTCCTGAAAGATATGTTATTCTAGTTTGTATATTTCGATTGATAAATGTGAAAAAACTAAGAATTAGAAGAAAATAAGAAAGACCGCCTGTAGGCGGTCTTATCCGTTCAAGGGTAAAATTTTCAAAAATTATCGATTTTTTTATTTATTTGTTTTGGTTGTTCTGGTAAAATATATTATTATTTTGCAACATATTAATCATGGAAACAATTGAGATTACACGAATACTGTCCAGAATGAGTAAAATGGTCGATTTCTTCGAATTAAGCGAAATTGATAAAGAAGCAGACTTCAACAGTGATGATGAGTTCCCTAATTCGTCCTTTAATGCCCCAGATCGTGAAATAAAACCAGAAGATGAGCAATGTATTTCAAAGGACCTTCAAATTGTACAAGAAGATGACGTTTTCATAGCTGATCTGTGACCTATTCGGTAAAAATCAGTCTCATTGAAACACATTGAGCTTCATTAACGTCTAATTATAAAAATTATAAACGTTTTTTTCCTAAAAATTATCATTTCTTAGATAATCATACAACATTCATCCATAAAAAACGTTTAAAATTCATATATTTTACTATTTGTTCACTATTTTTCAATTAAAATATTTCAGTCTTTTTATGCCTTAAACGGATATGACCGCCTGGAGGCGGTCTTTACCTTTTTTCACCTGGCGCCCAAACGGAAAGAGATAATGAAGAATGGATGGTATTTTTGAGTTCAGTGGACCATTAATTACCCTAGACAAAATTATTTAACTACTTTTTTTGGATATTAAAGAAAACATCGTTAGAGGGTTAACCAGAAAATTGTTAATTAATTTCTGATTGAATTTTATTAAAAGAATCTCCATGATATAAGGTGGCTTTCTGTGCTAATTTTGCAGTTTTTTTTTTAAGTTTTGTTTTAATTCTTTTGCATCTTTTGGGATAAAAACCAATTTATGTTTTTAATTAAATAATGAATAATTTATTCTTTTAACTCTTTCGTCTCTTTTGGGACTCTGAGTACCCAAAAGCAGCGAATGTTCTCTGAAAAACAATGTTTTTTTTTAATTATTCACAACTGATAAAAATCCGATTCTTGTGGATGATTACAAACTAAAGGGCCCATTTATAGCTATGTATTACGCCGACGTAATACAACGTTGTATTACGCCGATGTAATACACCGATGTATTACGCTGATGTATTACAACCAGGGGGGGGTGACATTAGCTCTAAAACATGCAACCAGTTTTAGTGTAAATTTTTCCCTGTTTTCGTACACATTTCACGAGATATCTCCAAAACTACGTAGGTTGCCAATTTGGGGTTTTCGGTTGCACATTCCATATTAAATTGGCTTTTAGATTGTATTTGTATTTTTTGCTAATTCATTCCACTATGACAGAAAACACCATATAAACTCCAAAGTTTTTTCGGCTCGTTAGAAACATTTGGCAAACATAGGAAACGTCATGCCCCTGATTACAACCATCCTGGTGAAAAATTCTCTTCCTTCCCAACATCACAAAACTGCTCCAATTCGCATGAATATCATAAGAGACACATGCCAGAACTCCATCCAGGTCAGGAGATAATTCCTAATCCTCCAGGAATTCGCAGATCTTCTGGAATTTTCTTGTATATTATGTCTAAAACACCTCAGATACAATGGTACTAAGGATGTCCAAATGTAAGATATTTTTTGTAGGACCTCAATTAATTCCTGAGCTTAGATATTTTTGATTAAAAATTGTGAAATTGGCTTGCAGCATTATGCTGCGGTCCGGAAAGAGTTAACAATAAAGATTAGCACTTAATTTAACTCTTTCCGGACCGCAGCATATGCTGCAAGTCAATTTCACAATTTTTAATCAAAAATATCTAAGCTCAGGAATTAATTGAGGTCCTACAAAAAATATCTTACATTTGGACATCCTTATAGATTGTAATCATCCACAAGAATAGGATTTTTATCAGTTCTAAATAATTAAAAAACATTGTTTTTCATAGTATATGCATATGCTTCTTTGGGTACTACAGTCCCAAAAGAGACGAAAGAGTTAACTAAAATTAGCCAGAAATATGACATAAACAATACGAATAAACAACAGTCACCTCATTGTGTTTTTCGCCTTGCACTAACTGTATTGCAGTAGAAATCTCACCAATTATTTTGGATTTCACATTTTCTTCTCAATTTTGTATTTTACGTCACTAAATATAAGTGAAGCGTATTAAGCATATGCTTCATGTGAAATTACGTTAGCCTTAGATCAAGTTTACAACCCTTTCGATTTTCAAGATTAATTAATTTATTTAATAATTCAGCAATTAATTGAACTTGTGGTTTTAATAAATGCAAATGGGAAGGAAGTATCCTTTTATGAAATGTAATTAATTTCACGTTTCCTCTAAAAAGTGAATCATATTTCATTTTTTCGTATTTAAATTATATACGCAAAAATTTGTATGAAAAAGATTATTAATGAAAAGCATCAATAGTGATTTTTTTATTATTGATTTGAAACGAGAAAAACGATTAGAAATATTATTCACTTACCTTCATGTACTCAAATCTAAATAAAATCTTGAAGAAAAGCAAAAAGAAAGAAAAACTCAAGAAATATTTTGCAGATTGTTTTATTGAGAGTAAACCCAAAGCATACAATCAGATGTCTTCTGAGGAACATCCTTTCCGTCCTCCCTGAAGTAATCCGATTTACGCTTCGGTCTCGGCTTGGAGTTTGGCCAGGAAGGCAGCCTTCTTGTCTGAGACATTCTTCTTGCGCTGCTCCAACGTCAACTTGGCCTTGTTCCATCGTTTCTTCGTCGGTTGCTTCTTGTCTGCCTTCTTGTGCGAAGGATCAGAACGAATCGCAGCGTGGGCTTTCTTGTACGTCTCTTCCAGCTGCAAAAAAAAAAATCAAACAAAAGGGGTTAATCCTTGATCTATTGCCCGAAGGAAGGAATGTCTGGACTCTTTACAGGAAGTTAAAGCCAGTGAAAACAGATGCATTAACTCCGAACAAAAGACCAATGACAATTTCGTCCTTTTTGCGGCACAGCGCGATCCTGGATTTTGTCAATCTCGCTGTAATTTTAAAGGACTTCCTGGGCTGAAAAAAATCGTTTTCACTTTGATACTTACATCATCCGCCCGGATGCCGAGGCTGATGTACTTGCTGAATTGACGCTTGAAGGCTTCGTTGTCTTCCTCCTCCAGCATCTTCATGTAGTTGGCCACGTGCTGCCCAAAGATGTGAGCACGGTGGACATCAGCATTGAGAGTCTTGCTCTCGGCACTGTAGCCCGGGAATCGCTTGACATTGTGCGGGATGTTGAGTCCACCGTCCACGGCTCCCTTCATGGCCCCAAAGACACGAGCCCCGGTTGTGGTGCGACTCAGACCGACGTCCAGGAAGCACCGGAATGCTCCTGGACCATCGTCCAGCGACTCCACATCGTAGGCATCACCCGTGACTTCGGTGCAGCCACTGTAGAGGCTGTCCAGGCCTAACTTCTGCAGGATACGCCTAGCCACTAGCAGACCAGTGCAGTAGGCAGCAGCGTAATTGGTAAGTCCAACCTGGTCACCAAAGAGGACTCATGCAATCATTCCGCTTATTCACAACCCCATACTTTCTCTTTTGACTATTTTTTTTGCAATATTTCGCCTCTATTTTGCAAAATTTATAATGTGGAACTTTTTAGTCAATCGATGGTAATTTTGAGTTACTTAACGCAATAACGCATGGTGGGACAAATGAAAGATATTGAACTGATGATAAGACCAGAAGAAATGATAAGAAAAAATAGATATAAACACCGTTACGAAGCACAGGATTTGAGATGATGACGTGTTCAGTGTAAATATTTAAACCTTTCGAAAGGAACTCATTAAATTGTTCCCAATCAGATAAAAGATTAGGGGAAAGTGACCATGCTTGATACGATCCAAGCTTGATAAACTATTTTTTTCCTACGTTAATCAATAAATATGACTGATAGCAATATATTTTAATAGCTGGTCCCAAGTCTCACATTTCCTAAAAAAAATTAGGATCCCAGCTCTTTTTCCCTAGTTTCAGGAAACAAAAATTAAAAATAGGTTCAAAATTGTAATTTTGATACATGATATTTTATAAGTATTTCTTAATTAATGTCGCTGTTCAGGAAAACTACTATCATAGGCACATAGAGGGTTCATCAGTATTAATATTTATGTAAAAATATTTTTACTTGGTGGACACTGTTTTTGTGGGTGGTGACAAATTCATAAATTCTACCTGTGTCCATCCTATATTTTAAGAAGGGTCCATGAATGATAATTTTAATGTGGCAACTCTATCTTTAGATGTAATTCTTTCATAATTACACCTATTGTAATCCTCTAATTTTACCGACAATTGACATAATCTTCAACCCTGTTGCCTGAATTTCAAGGTGGCAGAGTGACATTTTCATGGACTCAAAGTGAAAAAAATGGTTTTCGCTAGCGCCCTAATGTCATAAAAACATGGCTTAGAAAAATTACATAAAAGTGATTTCAAAACTAAAAACCAGTCTTATAAAACATTTAAGCAGATAGATTAGAGTTCCGTCTAAATATTGATGTGCAATTTTTTTGTATCCGGTGAATTTTTTGCAGTGAAAATGGGCCTACGAATTGTTGAATCAATTATTATATAGGAAGGCCCCGAACCCAACTTGTATAAAAATCGCCACTGAATTTCCATTTTCTTCTTGAGAAAAATCTAAGGATTTCCAGGAACTATTTGAGGTGGGATTATGAACCTAATAAGTGAGACATTTTTTTAACATAGTGGAAGAATCGCTTCGGTTTGTGTGATACTCAGAAAATAATCACAAACCTTGGAAATCATTTTACAGTATCAAGCATGGGAACTTTCCCCTACTAAAAAATCTTAGCAGATAATGTAAAAGTATTTATACGAAATCGAATATTTTGGGAACCGAGGATCTTACAAGAAAAATCAAGAATAGGCAAGAAATATAAACTTGGTCAGATTACTGAAAATTTCATATAATAGTGGATTCATGGACCCAGTCTTGATGAATATTTAACATTGATTTTTCTGTTTTTGATTCTACTTGCGACCATCGCCGACTTAGCGTTGATAAGATAAAAAAACTGTAAGATTTAATATCAATTTCTTCAATAGGAAACTGCACAATAAAACGTTTTCAAATCACAGGTTTAGCCATTTTTTTTTCAAAAGAGATTTTCGGAAAAACGTCTTAGAATTGGGGGTCAATTCCCAATAAAATGTGTTATCTTAACATGTGTTATTATAACACTTAACTCTTTCGTCTCCTTTGGGACTCTGGGTACCCATGGAAAAAATAATTTTTTTATACTATTTAGAATCGATAAAATTCCGATTCTTGTGGATGATTACAAACTATAAGGATGTCCAAATCTAGGATTTTTTTGCGGGATCCCAATTAACTCCTGAGCTGAGATATTTTTGGTCAAAAATCGTGAATTTTCGATTTTCTGCTTCCTTGCAGAAATTGTGACTTTTTTGATATTTCTAGACCCGAATAAGGAAAAACCTCTCGGGGCCAATAAGTATGATAACTAACAATTACAGATTAGGGAAAGTGTGCCAAATTTCGGCTAGCTTTTAATTTCGGCCACTTTGAGTGTAATTTCGGCCATGCAAATAGATCAATTAAAATTATGTATGTTATCTTCGAATAGTCAATGAATTCATTTTGCTTTCAAATATTTATTCATTTTAGGATGTATTAACACAAAGACAGTTAAATTTTAGGTATAATTTGAATTTAAATTGCGTTGTAAAAACTCAGTGTGGAAAGAGTCTTATAAAAAATGTGACAGATCGATTGTGTTTCTAGCAGTCTTACGATTTGTGGTGAAGGGCAAAAGTTTTTCCTTCGATGTTTTCCATGAAAATTTATTAGTTTTCATTAAAGATTCTTTCTGTTTAAGTTAATAGCAAATCATTCTTTAAATTTCGGGTAAAATTTCCCAGATGGATCCTGTATTTCGCGTAAAAAAGTATATACTTTGTGTGTGTCTCTTCGATGAGGTAGTGTTGCCTATTCCGGCAACATCGTTTGCTTTCCCTAATTTATTATTCATTTTATGTTTTCTTTTTCAATTTCTGAATTCTACAATGTCCAGAGAAAAAAACCATCGCTTCTATGAAAAAGATGATGAGAAAAAGTCCTTGGAAGAGTTCAGGAAGTGCAAATTGCTACGGGAATCTGCGCGTAAATTTGAGATGCTACTCTACAGGTCTTCAGGACAAATTACACAGAAGATCTCAGGGCTTATGGGTCATATAAACGTATTAAACTCGTTCCGTTTGACGTTTTCAAAATTTTCTATCCGTTGCGTCACAAAAGGTGGCCGGAATTTCACTCAAAGTGGCCGGAATACTACCCAAAGCAATGTCCATATTTTTATTAATTTTTCAATATTTTAGGAAGTGATTTAAAGAAAACAAAGATGATAAACTAGTTTTTAAGGTTCCACACAACCTTCCCGAAAAGGTAGTAACAAAAAATATCAATATGAATTAAAAATATTGCATCTCAAACTTAGGACTCCGATGCTTATATGCAACTATGCCGAAATTTGGCACACTTACCCTACTAATTTCTCAGGCTTTTAGAAAAAAAAATGAATATTTAATAAAAAATTAGTATTTTTGTCACTAACATTTAAATCTTTCTAAAAATAAAATCTCTTCAAAGCCCTCTTTAAAAAAAATCATCTCAAACTCCTTCAAAACTGTTTTTGATTTTATTTCAAAATTTCAGCTAGCTTTTTTAAAAAGCGTTCTGTATTTTTTTCTGTTTAAAATTGTTTATTTTATAAGAAAAATCCTTCGAAATTTATGTTTTCTAATTTTTAGCTTATTCTCTAGACACACTTACGACTTAAGTCGAGAGACGAATTAACCTAAATTTTATTCAAAATAATGATTTGACTAAATTCCCCTGAGAGTCCCAGTAAGTCATATTTCGACTTAATCCGAGACGTATTAGTCAGAAACTTTTGTAAATGTAATCGTTAAACTGACTCTCGGCTTAAGTCGTAAGTCTCTCGAGCACATTTCCTAATGTTCGATTTTTGGTAAGATTGTCCTGATCATTAACAATAAAGTTTACTTCTAAAGTCGCTTGGAAACCCCGTCTTTTCTAATAAGAAACCTAAGAAAAGAGATATTTCTTTATAGGGTTGAGTAACCACTTATCGCCACTTTTAGGAAAAAGTGAAATTAACCATATTTTTAAGCTTTTGACCCCTTAAATCAGATAACTCAAATTGGACACAAAGTTACTTAGGTATATTGGATCTAGATTAGTCAAAACAAAAGTCCAACAATTTAACGCGGGAGTACCTAAAAAAACTTATTTTTATTAACAAAATGTAAAAATAACCACTTCTCGCCACCCACTTGCAAACGTTCAAACTCGATTATTTTGGGCAATATTATGCAAAGAATACATTCAGCATTTCTTTTTCCTCATGATCACCTTTTTAAACGATTTTTCTTCACTTTTATTTGAGAAATCAAATTATTAGATTATTATTATTATTACCGACGATATATTGGATTCGATGCACTTGCTTAAAATATTCCTCTAAAAAATGCTCAAATATTTAAATTCAAAACAAAAAAATAGTGTGTTTCGACTCTATAAGTAACAGTAGTAGAGACGCAAAGAATTTTACGGCTAATTTATTTAACAAATAATAAAAAATTGCGATTTCAATATAAGTGGCGAAAAGTGGTGATTCCACCCTATCCAGTAGTAATCAGAAAAGAATCCTTTGATGCCCTATCAAAGTTTAATCACTTGATCTTATTTTATTTTCGTATTCCAGTTGAAGCTGCTCCCAATCTCTATTGCCGGGCTTCAGACTGGAGGTTTAGCCCAGTTCCCGAAGCTCCCAAAAATCTAAACAAGGAATTTTATTGATTTTTCAAAATCTAATGAATCATTTGTCCTTATAATCTAATCCTAAACATTTTTTTTTTAATTCGTGCCTAATTAGGAATTAGAAGAGTTAAGCCAAATACAGTAGACTCTCGCAAATTCGGCTCTTTTAAGATCGGGCTACTTTTTAATTCGGGCAGCGGTTGCATTTGAAAAAAGTTTGTTGTTATTTTTCAAGGTGGATTATAATTATCAAATGAATCAAATATGCTCAAATTTGGCATGGTTTGTCTTAGTTTTGATGTGATTTTGCATTATTGAGGGATTTTCATGCAATTTACGATATATATCAGTGTGTAAACTCAATATCTATATGCACATGTCGCCCGAATTTCTGTCTAATTCGGCTGACATTTCGGTCCTATATGCCCGAATTTGAGAGAGTCTACTGTAGTCTTATACGGGCTTCAGACCTAAGGCTTAACTTCTTTAATACCTTATCAGTCAAGATTTTTTTTGGAAAATTTTGACTTAGGACTGCATTATTAAGGGCAAATGACCTATTACATTTTGAAAAATCAATAAAATCTGTTGCTGTTTAAGGTTTTGAGACCCTCGGGAACTGGACTAAACCTCTAGTCTGAAGACCGCATTAGGTCTGAAGCCCGTATATCCCTTAAGTTTATGAGAATCTAAATTGAACATTAAAACAGCAGCAAAGCCCCAAATTCTTTTCAATCACTAAATTTTCAGCAGTCCCAGCTGATCCGGGAGTCCGGGAATGTAACGTGACGTGGAGCCCTAACCTCAATCACTTACCTTCACTCCGTACTTGGGCAATTCATGTGAGTATGCAGCACACACAATCTTGTCCCCTTCGATGCGCGAGTAGGCGATCTGGCAGGTGATATCCTTGTTGCTCAGACGCACAATCAGGCGATACTTTGGGGTATTGTATCTATTTTTAGTCTGGAACGTCAAGCGTTTCCGGGCATAGTAATCGGTGCGTCCCTCGCGACGCCTCTTGAATTTCACTTGGTACCTCTTGAAGTACTGCTTATTCTTCACCACTTTCACGAAACCCTGCAATGGAAAATTCAGAGGAAATGATTGAAAAACCGCTGGAAAAATTCACTGAAAACTGGGAACAAAATGGCGCAAGATCCACGTGCAATGCTGGCAGGAAGTTTTTCTGCAAATTCCACTGTAAACACGTTTGAATTTCACAATCCTGCAATTGCACGGGGATTTTGGGCACTTGGGGTACACTTTGGGGGCAAAAGGATAAAAATAATCACCATTGTTCCCCTAAAAAGACGGCTCTAAAACTCTTCGCGAGCAGCAAACTCTTCGAGGGACACCGAAAAAGAAAGTTCGCGGGTTGTCCGATGGAAAACAGCAAGCCCCGGAAGGGGAAAGTTGGTAGCCCTGTGGAGCTGTCATTGTCAGAGGGCGCTGGCATAAAGGCCTATTGGCTTTGTGTGTAGTGTTTTTTTTGGGTGAAAATAAAAATAACTGCGTGAAGGAGATCTGTGCGAAAAAGTATCACAAATAATTACATTTATTATCTTAATCTAGTGTAGAAGGATCAAGGCTTGCCGTAGTAAACATACCATGAACTGTTAAACGAAGTAAGTTTGCGATTTTCCAATTGAAAAAAAAAATTTCATCGATGTTTTTGCTGTCAAAACACATTTTCCATTTTGCCTTGAAAATGGAATTATTGCGATTTTGCCCAATGAAAAGTGAAAAACTCCCTCTCAAGTTGCTATCACTTCGGTCAGGGCAGGTAGAGCTTTGCACTGGAATGACTCACATGGGATACAATTGTGGAATTTGTGCAGAAATGCTGCATTTGTGATTTTTCTGTCCACCTCCTTTGCCCCTCCAAAACAGAAAAATAAATTGAAGTGCGAACAAAGTACCCAGGAAGTTTGTGTGAATCGGTCTGGATTTTCGTGCCTTGAGTTTCTGGGTTTGAAAGAGGGAAAACATTGGGCCGAAAGTGTACTTGGGGAGTGATAAAAATGCTGCCAATGCAGTCAAATAGAGTTTTGGGTGATTTTGTGTGATAAGTGTTGCAGAGGGAGGGAGATTTGAACAGGGTGAGTCGGTTCCGGTGGCAAAAACAAAACAATTTTGCAGAGATGACTCAAAACTTTATTATTCTTCCTGAATCTCGTCTTGATTGGCTTTTCCTGGTCGATAGCAAGAGCCTGAAATCATTTTTGGTATCTTCAGAATTGTATAATTTTATGATCTTCTTTATTGAAGTTCTTAATGAGCAAAGACAAGTAAATAAATGAAGCATATTCAATGAATTAAAAGGCCATTGAACTGAAATGCATAATAATTTCTTTAAAAATTCCCATATCTTGCAGCTTTTGCAGGAAGTTTATACTTAACTTCCTGAGTCAGGACAGAATGAAGTACAGAACAGAATTACTTTTCACGGGAAAGTGCTATCAGACTTCCCAATAAAGTGTATGGAAAATTAATTTTAGGCCACGCCTCCTTGAAAAGTTTACCAAACTCCGCCCAGCCTTCCTCGCAATGTGATTTTTCCGTACTCGCGGAGTTTTTGAATACAGTCCTTGAACTTTATTACGTTTTTTCACACGTGGAAATGTCTCTTTCCGGACATTCAGTTGTTTGGACCAGATAAGACTCTAACTCACAATTTGCGAGAGTTGAGTCAGATCTCACCGCCTAAGAGCCGACATTATTGTCGATTGACGAAGTCCCAGAGATTATTAAAAATTTGCTGCGATAGCGCTCAAGAAAAACCCTCTCTAGTTATTTAATATCTTAGGCGTCCTAGGTATATTCTTGAACAGTATCGTTATCAAAAAATAGGCCACGCCCCTATCTAACTTTTTTTTTTAAATATCGTTAATGTATAAAATTGTCGAGTGAGAACAATAAACACAAGTGGGCGTGGTTTAATACAGGTCGTGAAAACATTAACTTTCCGTTTTGTCTTTCATTTATAAGAAACTTCCCGTGAACAATAAGTTATTACTGTATAACAGTATGCTTAAACCCATTTGGTCTTACGGTGTAGAACTGTGGGGTTGTGCCTCCAAATCCAACATCAACATCATTCAACGATTTTAAAACAAAGTATTAAGACAAATTGTTGATGCACCTTGGTTTGTACTAAACGAAATCATTAGAAATGACTTGGGGGCACCTGAAGTGAGCGACTTTATTTGGGAACGAAGACGGAACTATACGATCAGGCTGCAGCAGCACCCTAATACACTAGCAAAGGACTTTTTGGTTACCTACGGGTCTTCTAGACTGAAGAGAACGCGTCTACCAAATCTGTGAATCACTCGTGTTTTTTACTTCTTCGAATATTAGTTTTTTTTACCAATTAATGTTTTCCTTTCAATCTTCGTTGTTCTTTTGTTAAAAATGTGATAATAATTTGAATATATAGATAGAGGTCGCGCCAGAGGGCATGCACACTCTCCAAGACTCTTCTCTCGTGAAAATATTTGCTGATGTATGTAACTCAATACATATTGCTATACATTTTTTGGTAGAAACGAAAAAAATATAAGAAACTTTTTCTGGAATAGCAGATGAAAATCAAGAACTTTAGGTGGTCACCGAGACAATTAAATCAAAAAGGTAACTCATAAGCAGTTATTGTGGCACGTTTTCACGGATCCCGGGAGTAATATATGGGTTCCTGGATCCTTCGAAAAATGTATAGGATCACCGAATTCCCCGGGTAACGTGTAAAATATTATGTAGGTGTGTTTTGAACAGTAGTTCACTTGATTTGTAATCCTAAGAGTTCGATAGTGATACCTAATTAAGAGTAAAAAAAAACCTGAATTCACCCAGGCTCGAACTGGGACCCTTCGCTGTCTAGGTATAATGCACTAGCCACTGAGCTATAAGGGTAACGGTTCTGACTCTCTTTGCCACTGGTTTTAACCAATTGGCATGTGCACTTCAACTCACTTTGTAAAATATATAGGTTCTCCGGGTGCCGTGCGAGTTCCTCGTGAGATCCCTGAAAAATGTATGGGTTCCTCGTAGATTTGCTGGGCTCCTCATAGATTCTCTGGCCACATTATTGGGTTGAATTCTCTGAAATGAATTTCTCTTGTGGGCAATCCTTAAAAAACTGGGATTTTCGAGAAAGAGGAGCACTTCAATTCCGGGCGGTAGTCGTTTTTTGTCAGGTTGAAGTCTCCTGCAGTTCATTGTTTGGGAGTTTATCTGATATAGCTAAGTTAATTTTCTAGATATACTTCGTCATCCTAATCAATCCTAATAATTTAAGTGGGCGTGGCCTAATTTTGTTTTCATTCATGCTTACCATTAATAGGAGTTTATTATATTTCACTGCAGAATCTGACATTTAGAGAAGTTATTTTACCTGTTTGACAGTGCAAAACAAAATGACAGTGCAGAGTAAGACTTCAAGAGACATTAAAAATATTTTAAAGTGAAGTAAATTGTGGTATGGTTTTATTCTTAGGACACGTTTAACAACCGTTAACATATAATTTTATAGGAGAGCCTTGTCATGATATACCTTATTATCCTCTTATTAGGCAAAAGGAATTAAAGAAAATTGCTTCTATTTAAGAACAACTCTTGGAGTGGGCGTGGCTTAAATTTATTTTTATTTAGAATTTACCTCAGATACTGTTTATCCCCCCGTAAAATCTGAGATTGAAAGGAAATTATTTTACCTATAGGGGTTGCAAGTTTCAACTGATTTTGTTTTTAACTTAAGCTACTCTAACTTTGGTTTCCTAATTTATTTAGACATTTTACAAAACTTCTTTATTGATGAAAAGATTATTCTAATTAGTTACGTTTTAGTCGCTAAATTAGTGGAAATGGGATACAATGTTATATAAATTACAGTGTCAGGTGTCTTACTCTTCCGAAAATTAGACCACGCCCTCTATAAACAATTGAAAGCAAAATTAAAATTTATTTGAAATTTGAAGTTTAAATCAATATTCAATTAAAATTCTTATATTTTCGGCATATTCAGAAATACTTGAATAAATTTTTAAAGAAATAAGGACTTCTGAAAATCTATTTTTTCTTCATTTTTAACTTGTTCTTGGTCTTTGATGAATTCAGTGGCCTTTTTAATCTGTCTAAAGTTTCATGTTATTTTTTTATACAAAAATTTATTGATTCGTTCAGGATTCAGTTTTTAAGTACATAATTAAAAAAAAACAAGTAACTTTATTTTGAGGTTATCTCTAAACATAACCTAACTTTTCAACATAACCTCTCGTAAGTTCAAATAACATGCTTATCGTGAAAATATCTTTATCTTTGAATTAACTTGATTTTAATTTGTTTTGACAAAATCCTTGGAACGATCCACCCTGTGTATAGTTTATTTTCTTTGAGATATGCTGCAGTTCTTGGGAGCGATAAAGTTTCCCAACGATTATCTTTTGTTTACCCGAAAAATCTCATGAATTTCTGTAGGAGCCCCCGAGAGACTTCTCCCCTGAATCTTCACACCCAGTTTGAGTGTGGAAAAAGTCACAGGCTGCTATGACTGAATCAGCGAATTTGCTGGAGCTGTGCTATAATTAAGGGGAGAGAGTGAGCGAGACATTCACCTCGGAATCCTTGAGGTTAATATCGCCAGAGATTAAAGAGACAAAAGCTTTTGTGGGGGACAATGCTGAAGATGGAGATTGTCTACCTCATGTCACTGACAGTGCTGGTGCACGAGATTGCGGGGGATATTCTCGTGTATCCGCAGTATGCCAATCAGATTGTGGCTCAATTTCACGATATGCCTGCGCATTTTGGGCCCTCCTTCTCATCGCCGGGACTTAAGGCAGTGGCCATCAATGCCACTCCGGCTAATGCCTGCACGGCACTCGATCCGCCACCGGCGGTGCTCAATGACTCCCATCCAACCAAGTACGTGGTTCTGGTGGCCAGGTACAACTGCAGCTTCGAGGATAAGATCAAGAATGCTCAGAAGGCCAACTTTGATGCTGTGATTGTCTACAATGTTGGCAGTGATGAGCTGGAGCAGATGTCAGTTAAGGATCCGGATGAAATATTCATTCCGGCAATGTTTGTGGGCGAAAATACGGGAAAGATCATCCTGTACAACTATCTCTATCAGGTAAGCAAAAAAAACTATTTTTTTCAGTGTTTTTGGAACAAGAAAGTGTTTTTTGTAAAATTTGAGGTTAGATTTCGGATTTTTTTGGTTAGAAAATATTCATAAGGCTTCATTCTGCGAATTTCTTAGTAAGACATAATGATTGCAAGATTAGAATTTGTTGTTTTTAAATTTAAAAAAAAAACAACTTAAAAAAGTAATGTTAACCTCAATTAAAGTTAAAAAATTTTCTATTTTGTTGTAAAAATGAACAAAATTTTACCATTTTCGAATATTTCGGATAATTTTAAAGTTTGGTCCATTCGTAGTTCGATTTTTAAGGTTATGTTCAACATAACCTTACCTTAAAAAAATACGCTGATCCTCTAACCCTAAAAACTTAAAAACTGGAATCGATTGTTTTTATATTAAAAAAAAACTTGAAAATGTAATGTTAACCTCAATTAAAGTTGAAAATTTTCTATTTTGTTGTAAAAATGAACAAAATTTTTCCATTTTCGGATATTTCGGATAATTTTAAAGTTTGGTCCATTCGTAGTTCGATTTTTAAGGTTATGTTCAACATAACCTTACATACTGCAATCTTATAAAAAATGTGCTAATCCTAACCCTAAAAACTTTTACTTGATGGAAAATTGAATAATTATTACACAAAGATTTCCATCTGAAAAAAATAAATCAATTTAAAATGGAATTAAGATTATTTTCATTTGTTTTGAGAGCCCTATTTTAAAAAATATCAAATTCTAACCTAACAAAATTTTAACCTTTTATTGAAATCAAACAATGGAGTTTCACTTTTTAAAAGAGAAGATTTCTGATATTTCGTACGGATTAAATAATAAAAGGAAACAATTTTTCCTCACATAACCTCAATTTTGAGGTTATGTAAGGAATGGGCATGGGACTGACAATCTTATCCCGTATAAGAAAAAATAACAATATGTGTCTAGATCTAGAAATCCCCTTGCGGGAAGGCCTTGTTCCTTCATGGAATGTCGTGCCAGCATTATTATTATTATTATTATAAATATTATTATTATTATATTATAAATATTTTGTACTGAAGAATTTTATTAATTTTTAATTTTAAAAATGTTGTATTTTTTTATGTGAAACTTAATAATTTTTTGGACTTCAAGCGAGATAAAGCATTTAAAAGGCAAAAGTGTAATCTTATTTGGAAATTAGGTTATATGGAAATTTGAGGTTATGGTAAGAAAACCTTTGAGGTTATCCAATAATTGTTTGCAAAACTCATGAAACCTTTGTGAAATGCGCGTTGAAGGTATTTTACGAGGGTAAATGACTCAATTTGACATATTTTTATGCTTTTTTAGTGCACATTTGTCAATCCTAACCTTAAAACAGAAACATAGCAAGGTCTGAAGACTAATGCTTCATGCTCCTTGCAGACTTCAGGATTAATTTCTGTGATGGATTACCCTGAATTTACTCACAATAATACACAAAATACAACATTTTTGCGTAGTTTTTTTTAAGTTAGAGCAAATTTTTTTAGGTTAGAATTACAATTTTTTGTGAAGCAAAAAAAATTACAACGAGGCTTAAGATTTATTCTAGAAGAAGCCAATGGAAACTTTTTTATCAAAACTTCTATTTAGGAAAATTTAGCAAAATGATTTGAAAAATTTTTAGGTTAGATTTTAAATATTTTAAATATTTTTGATAAAAGTTCAATTTTTGCAAAGGTAAAAAACTCTATCAAAAGAATGCGATATTGAAGATTGTTTCCCATCAAAATATGCTCCGCTTTTTGAGGTTATGACCAACGTAACCTCACTTTCGAAAACAAGTTATTTAAAATTGAGGTTAGGTTATCTAGAAGTAGGGTTAGGTAACCTTAGAAATTCGGAATTATTTTTTAAAAGCGTAAAAAAATTCCATTCAGGATGGCTATGTGCTGGTGCTCAATGATGATCTGCCCTTCAATATCAACACCCACCTCATCCTTCCATTTTCCATTGTGGTGGGTTTGTGCTTTGTCATCATGATTGGATTCATGGTGGTGAAGTGCATCCGCGAGCAGCGCCGCCTGCGACGCCGTCGATTGCCTAGCAGTGTCCTCCGCAAAATTCCCACAATTAAATTCACCAAGCACGACAACTACGAAACCTGTGCCATCTGCCTCGATGACTACGTCGAGGGAGAACGGCTACGGGTACTGCCATGTAGTCATGCCTATCACACCAAGTGCATTGATCCGTGGCTGACGAAGAATCGTCGCGTGTGTCCCATCTGCAAGCGGAAGGTTTTCGGGAGGGGTGAGCGGAGGCGCCCCAGGAGACAACGATCGTCGTCGGACAGCATGTCCTCGTCGGATGTAGATGACACTACGCCACTACTCAATCCCGTGGGAAATGCATCACACGGGACTTTTGGCTCTGCTGGTAGCCGGGGAAGAGGTCCAGCAGAGCCACGCGCCAACGAGGGAGTTCCACCGAGGGTGAATCCCTTCGATCGTGTCCCGAATCTCCCTCCGCAGGTGGCCTTCAATGAAACAGCTGGACCACCTTACCTGGGTTTTCTACTCAGGTTAGTGAAAGTACCTCAAAAATATCTCATTTTTTTCAGTTTTGACATTGATCCTTTAGTTAGCCGAGACACATTCCAAATAGTTGCACAAAAGTCACAAGAAGCACTGCTGCATTTTTATGTTTTTACGGATTTTAACAGTAAAAAAAAACTCTTGGTTTCAGATGCAAAACAATATTAGTCATGGAGAAAAATATTCAGTCTTTATGGTTTGTGTCTCGGCTTACTATGAAAATTTTACAGGGTATTTGTCATGTTCTTTTTTATACATAAGAATTGTATTAGTAGAGCGTAGTTCCTAACATATTTGGATAAGTTTAGCTTCATTTGAATGACATAGTCCCTGATAAGTTGGAATCGGTTCAAATCGGTAGTGAACCGATAACAAATTATCCAAAATTCAATTGTGTTACTTCTAAACTATTTTGCCGAATTTTGAGGTGACTAGAAAGGATATTTTTTAATCGGTTTGGACAAATTTTGCGTAGTTGGAATGGCATTGAAATCCCTGACAAGTTTGAACCGATTCGAATCGGTAAAGAATGTTTAATTTACTTTTATCTGAAATTTAATTGAATTACTTCTAAACCATTTGTGACAAATTCAGTGGGGGCTATAGAGAGCACTTCTTAATCGTTTTTGATACATTTTACGTCGTTAGAATGACCCTGACAAGATTGAATCGGTTATAAACCGATAACATTTTTTTTTTATCCAAAATTCAATTGTGTTACTTCTAAAGAAAAGAAAGGATATTTCTTAATCGGTTTGGATAAATTTTGCGTAGTTGGAATGGCATAAAAATCCCTGATAAGTTTGAACCGGTTCGAATCGGTAAAGAATGCTTAATTTACTTTTATCTGAAATTTAATTGAATTGCGTCTAAACCATTTGTAACAAATTCAGCGGGGGCTAGTGAACGTACTTCTTAATAGATTTGGGTACATTTGACGTCGTTAGAATGACCCTGACAAGTTTGAATCGGTTATAAACCGATAACAAATTTTTATTTAAAAGTCAATTGTGCTACTTCTAAACTATTTTGCCGAATTTTCTGGTGACCAGAAAGGATATTTCTTAATCGATTTGGATGAATTTTGCGTAGTTGGAATGGTATTGAAATCCCTGACAAATTTGAACCGGTTCGAATCGGTAAAGAATTCTTAATTTACTTTTATCTGAAATTTAATTTCATTACTTCTAAAACATTTGTGACAAATTCAGCGGGGACTAGAGAACGTACTTCTTAATCGATTTAGGTACATTTGACGTCGTTCAAGTGTCCCTGACAAGTTTGAATCGGATATAAACCGATAACAAATTTTTATTCAAAATTCAATTGTGTTACTTCTAAACTATTTTGCCGAATTTTGAGATGACCAGAAAGGATATTTCTTAATCGGTTTGGATGAAATTTGCTTAGTTGGAATGGCATTGAAATCCTTGATAGGTTTGAACCGGTAATAATCTTAAATTTAATTGAATTACATCTAAAACCATTTCTGACAAATTCAGAGGGGACTAGAGAACATACTTCTTAATTGATTTGGATACATGTGACGTCGTTAGAATGACCTTGACAAGTTTGAATCGGTTATAAACCGATAACAAATTATTATCCGGAATTTAAATTACTTCTAAATTAACTTTGACGAATTTTGACGTGACTCGAAAGCATAATTTCTCAAAAGATTTGGTTCGTTGGAAACCATTGGCATTCCCTGGAAAGTTTAAACCGGTTCAAATCGGTTATGAATCGGTTATGAACCGATAACATTTTTTTCCAAAATTCTATTGCATTGCTTCTAAACCATTTTTGGCTTATTTTTGAGATGATCTATGAATCGGTTCAAATCGGCTGTGAACCGGTAAATATGAAAAAGTTCACTTATGGGTCACTTAGGGCATTTTGCCAAGCTGGGACACTTTGCCACTTCTTTTTGGTCTCTGAAAATTTGTTTTTCACCAGAATTCCCTCATAAGAACGGAAAATGAACTCAATGTTAAATTCGCTTATTGTCCGTATTTGTGTTTGTTTATAATGCGCGAACATGACACATTTATTGAATAGTAATTCACATTTTTCTTTAACCATCCTCCTCTCAATAAGCTTCCATGATTTGACCTTTGACTGATGATCCATGCGTTTTATTATTTGTATTACTTTCTTTCGAGAATATGCGCGTGATTGTATGTGGAATTGTTTTTGATTAGATTGTGGAATGCTTATTTTATTCATGCGAGAGATAAGCCCCAATGTCACGAATTCAATTTTCACGATGCTTATCCCTAAGTTAGACCAAACATTAGGACATGTTGAGGTGGTGCGTGTTATAAAAATAAAAGAAAAAAGATGTCTGGGGAGGAAAAAAGGGAAAAATGTGTTTATTTGGAATTATATGAAGAGAGAGAGCAAAAGAGAGAAATGTTTGCTATTAATCTCAATGACCCCAATAATTTTCACTAAACTCTGAAATATAGTTTACTTCCAAATGGTTTTAATATCTCAATACACATTCATTCACATTAATCAGTCGCTTAATCTAGTTTAAAATTCAATTTGAATGAACTAATATGAACTTTGCATAGGTCAACTGCAATCAACAAAGTTTTTGGAATAAATTTACTCTCATTACTACCAACATGAAATTCATGAAAATTAATTTTATCGATATAATACGTCACAAGAAGTTGAAAATTTACATTATTTTCCTCTCAATTCAATTATTTTTTATATGGAAATATTTTACATTTTTTTTGAAATATGCAACAGTTTGTGAAAAAGCGAGGAAATTGATGTTTTTTTTATAGAAAAATCATAAAATTAGGAATACAACTTTAAATAGGTCCATAAAGGTGTTCCTGAATATTTTCGCTTCCAGTCCGAATATACAATAACCGTAAACTATTTTTCAAGGATTAAAAGTTTAAGAAAAAATGTGGAGCATATTTTTTAGCCTATTAGGGTAACTGGATTTACTTGCTTGAATTTACATTCAGGACAATTTGAACCCGTACTATTTATTAATAGGACCTTAGCCTTAATCGGTGACGAATCTGCAAAATTAATTTAGTATTTTCTGTCATTTAACTTTTCATTGTGAACAAACAAATTGCTCCAAACAAAATCCCGAAAGTCAAAATTCCGAACGACAAAATGCTGAATGTTTTTTTTTGGCTTTCGGGATTTTGGCTTTAGGGATCTTGGCTTTCGGGATTTTGGCTTTAGGGATTTTGGCGTTCGGGATCTTGGTTTTCGGGATTTTGGCGTTCGGGATCTTGGCTTTCGGAATTTTGGCGCTCGAGATTTTGGCGTTCGGGATTTTGGCGTTCGGAATCTTGGCTTTCGGGATTTTGGCGTTCGGGATCTTGGCTTTCGGGATTTTGGCCCATTTGGGATTTTGGCTTTCGGAAGTTTGGCTTTCGGGATTTTAGCCCATTCGAGATTTTGGCTTTCTGTATTTTGGCGTTCGGGATCTTGGCTTTCGGAATTTTGGCCTTTGGGATTATGGTTTGCGAGATTTTGATCGAAACCCATTGCTCGCTATCGAGGAATTATAAAAAAAAACTTTTATAAGACTAAAAGTTAATTATCGGTTAATAACCGATCTGAACCAGTTTAGATTTGTTAATCGGTTGAAACGTTGGAAATTTCAAACGATTCAAATTGATCTAAAATTTTAGAACGTTTCAACCGATCAAGCAATCTAAACTGGTTCGGACCGGTTATTAACCAATAATTAACTTAGTCTTATCGTCTTATAAAGTTTTTTTTGATAATTTTTGAGATGAGCTATAAATGTCTTTAAATCCTTTGAGACCAATATCCATTAAAAAATGTTCAGTGAAAAAAAACTTAGCAATATGCATGAACTTATCAATTTTATGCTTTTCCCCTTGAATTGGACTTCAAAAGAACTTTGTTAGTCTAAAGCAGATGCTCGTAAACTGATAGAGACGCTTTTGTCCTGTTTTTTATGCGAAACTCGTCAATGCACAAATGAGGGAATTTTCCATAAAAGGCAAAATTCCATTGAGGGTTAGGTACTTAAGAGATCTCATTGAAGAACTTTTGGCCAACATTTGCATTTAATCTTATTTAAGGCCATACCTAAAATGCATTTAGGGTTTTCTTGGAAAAAAGACCAAAACGATTCTGACAAACTTTCCATTTATTATTTGTTCTGGAGAACTCAAATATTACTTTGAAGTTCGGTTCCATTTCAGAGGCACTTCACTGAAGCAGAAAATTGAATGTTGAAGTTTTTTCCCAGACACTCAACAATTTATAAAATACCATATCTTTAAGATCTTCAAAATTTTTGAAATATTCCCAAAATATTTAAAATATTCATAAAATATTCGAACTATATCAACAATGATTGCAAAGTATATGAAACGTGGTCAGTAAAACAAATTTTGGGTATT
Organism: Phlebotomus papatasi; assembly: GCF_024763615.1. Lineage (NCBI taxonomy): Eukaryota > Metazoa > Arthropoda > Insecta > Diptera > Psychodidae > Phlebotomus > Phlebotomus papatasi. Next base: position 8,230,450 of record NC_077222.1, on the reverse strand, counting down.
AAAAAAGTTTTAATGTAAAAAATAGCTTTGGCGGTCAGGAAAATAGCCAAATTGGTTAGTAACAAAATTATTTTTATTTAATAAAAAAGTAAAATAGTTTTATTAAGTAAAAAAAAAACAATTTTTTGGTCTGTAAAAAAATAAGTTTGGTCAATAAAAAAACGATTTTGGTTAGAACAGGACAGAAAAGCAAATTTGAGCAATAAATGGTAAAAAACAGTGACTTGATTCCGGATTTGATGATCTTACCACTGGATCACGTCTAGACACGTAGTCTGATCTCTGTGATATGGCCTACGTCATGTTTTGCAGCCATTTTGTTGGACAAAAATCCTTTATTGATACACTTTTTCATTAAGAGCGTATTTTAATCAAATATACCATTACTTAGGTTGTTAGTAAAAAAATTCCGGAAGTGTTCATGCAAAATGCATTAAAAACATCCGGAAGTCATTGTATTAAATTACTTTTTACGTAAATAGTTCATAAAATAAAAGTTTAGAACAAAAAGTAGCGTTTAGGTACAAGTGACAAAATTGTACCAATGCTTGCTTTTTTTAAAAGGCTCTACAAAAATATTAGTCCTTCTCCTAAAAAATTCTAATAAGGCACAATTCGTAGCTTTATAATAAAACTATCTAAGAAAAAAAGTTTCAGTCAAAATATAAATTAGATCTTGAGATATTAAATCCTTTATAGAGAATTTTGAAACATTGGTACAATTTTGTCCGGCACTGTATGTTTTAGAAGTAGCAGGCAAACTTTTCATTCAAATATGCCTATGATCGGAAAATTCGCCATTTTGAATTACTGAACCATTTGGAGGGTTAATTTTTCAACCGATTTTGGTTAAATTTGTTTTTTTTTTCTTACAATATTTTGTAATTTAACTGGCCAAGATTTTTACAGACAATTTTTGCCAAAATACTGATCAACTGTACATCTTGCTGTTGTTTTAAGTATTGAACGGTTATTCGCGTTGCCTTTATTTAGAGATATTATCTAGTCTAGCTATTATCGTTTATATCTCTGGTTAGAGTACACCAAATGAGGACAGTGACCCATCTTTGGAAAGGTCTTGGCCTCGACTACAAAATACTGAAATTTCAATGAAAACCGTCGTCAAGTTTTCGATATATTTAGCATTGATGTTTTCGATTGTTGCGCCCCTAGCGCTGGTTTTCGAAGTTCTGAAGTTGTAAAGAATCTTATGGCCTCTACACATTGGGAGCAATTTTTGTCAAAAATTACTTTTTTGAAGGAAATTCCCTGCAGCGTTGTAGGCGGAAACGTCAAATTTCTGTCAAAAACGCAATTTTTGACGAAAATTGCTCCCAATATGTAGACACCTTTAGCTAAAAAATATTGGGAGACGTTTATTTTTGAATTTGTTTTTGTTAGCTATTATATTTACCGTAGACTCTCGCTCAATCGGCTCTTTTTCAATCGGGCGAAAAATTTTGTTGACAATTTTCACGTTTAATTTGCTCAAATTCGCTGTAGTTCTTCCTATTTTATCGTGATTCTTTATAATTAAGCGTTTTTTTGTGGAATTTACAAAGGCTTTGACGCTCAATTCTATCACTAAACCGGATGACATTTTGCCCCATATTCCCGATTGAGAGAGAGTCTACTGTAATAAATTTTCAGTCTTTTTTTTTCAATTTTTAGTTTCCTAATCTTTTGGTATTTTTGAAGAATTTTCCTAAGGTTTGGGGGGTAAATTGTTATTGTTGTTTGCGCGTTGCAGATTCTTCCGGAGAGGCCAGTTACCGCCAGATGCACCAGCTGCCGGTCCCAATGCTGTGGCTAGTGAGAGTCAGATGGAGAGGGGTGAACGGAGGATTGGGATTCCAGTTCGATCAGCTTCCAGCAATAACATTTTGAATGCCAATTTGAGTGGATCGCTGAGGAGTGAAGATGATGACAGTGACGGACCAATTTTTGCTTCGGCAGCGCTGAGGAGGCCACAGCTGGAGCCAGTAGCTGCTCCGGCGGGCGGCAGGATTGGCGTGGCTGCTCTGCCAAATGCAAATTTCTCGGTGCAGCAGCAGCAGCCGCAGAGGACAAGGAGATCCAGGAGGAATCGACCATCATCCCTCAATACCAACCACAGCGATGACTATGTCGTGTGATCAGATGCGAATCGCCCTCGCTCCCTCGCAGTTCACCTGCAATCCCTGACGCCGGATAAGATGGTGATGAGATATGAGATAATTGCTAATATTGTGGAAATAAAGAGAACGTGCAGAAAGTGTGTGTACATTGCGGGGAAGGAGGACTTTTTGATAACGGAAAAAATGGAAAATATTTTATGATTATTGTGATTTTAAATTGCGATTTTAAAAACTAGTTGTCCGCAGAGGAGGAAAAAAAAGGCAAAAGAGATAGAGATAGAAATTCTCCCCTATCGTATATGAACATATATGTAAACTACATTAAAAGTGAAATGAACTTTTTTCTTTTCTTTTTTTTTTGAATGAAAACTGAATTGAATGAGAAAAGAAATCCAAAAAAAAATAATTATGAAATAATGCTTAATAAGAGAGTTGGGAGCTAGAGGATTATTTTATGAAATTTTCCGTTGTTACTAATCATAGTGTAAAATTCTGTGTAATTGTTACATCTAGAAGTCGAAATTTAATATTAAAAATGCAACATAATAAACCTTTTCCATTCAATTTTACGACGTTTTTCTCTGATTTTTCGTCGTTTTTCTGAAGAATTCAATGAATTCTTCACTGAAAATTATTTTTGAAGGGGATAATGAAGAGCTTTCCTGAAATTTCTTTTTAAAGAAGTTTTTAGAAAGCTTAGAAAATTACAGAAAATTGTAAAAATACGTTACATTTTTCAAACCTAAAAGGCCTTTTTGCATCTGGCAATACTGGAAAAATTCAAGACAAAACTGCCACATTGTACTAAATGTGCTAAAATTCAAAATTTAGATGTGCAACGAATTTCTCTCAAGTCTCTCAATATTAGCGATTAGATAAGAAAAGTGTAATAAATTATAAACATTTAGTGGGGAATGTGGTTCATAAGAGATTGATATAAATCTTGTACAATTTATATAAACTGTCTATATATTTATAAATTTAGTAAATAGTGCCTCAAAATAATGTTAAAAAAAATCTTTAAAACTTTAACTGAAATAAAGACAATTAAAACTTAATTATTGCTTTTTTTTATAATGGATTTTTTGAGTCTTAAACGAATCTTTGTGATATCACCTTTTAACCCTTTAACTCTTTCGTCTCTTTTGGGACTCTGAGTACCCAAAGCAGCATATATGAATGTTTGTGAAAAACAATCTTTTTAATTATTCAGAACTGATAAAAATCCGATTCTTGTGGATGATTACAAACTATAAGGATGTCCAAATGTAAGATATTTTTTGTAGGACCTCAATTAATTCCTGAGCTTAGATATTTTTGATTAAAAAATGATGAAATTGACTTTGAAGCATATGCTTCGGTCCGGAAAGAGTTAAGGACGATAGGAACACCGGTGTACCATAAAGAAAATAATTTTTCCTGACTACCTAAAGTTATTTTTTTCTTATGTCTGTACATAATTGTAAAGTAGAAGGTTGAAGGAATCCAAAATATTTTTTGCAAGTCTTTATCTATTTGCTATGTAGTAACTATTTAAGCTCAAAAATGGCAAAGTTTTAAACTCTCAAATTCATAATTGATTTTATTTATTTTTTATACTTCCAATTTTTTTTAAGCAAAACCCTTTTGGCAATAAAAACTACAATACTCATACGTAATATTTTTCATTAAAGCGATAAATATTATTCATTGATATTGTCAGAAAAAATACTTCTATTTTTGGGCTATTTTTGTCCCTATTGTTCATAGAAATACAAAATACACAGAATTAGACTCTATTGGACTTTCCAAAGATTTTCGGATAAAAATTAGTTATCGGCTACGAACCGGTTCATTACCGGTTCAGGACCGATTGGAACGATTGGAACCGGTTCAGTTTTATAGGAAATTCGAAGACCTTTCCAACGAGCCCAAACATGACCCCATTCGCTTGATAAATTTCCTCTCTAGTGTCTTTTTAATCTTTGACCTTGAAAAACCGTTATTAGGAATGATACAACGGTATTTTCATATAAATGTCCGTCTGGGTAATCACTAAAACATATCCAAAACTGACACAAATCGCGTAAAGACAGTCACTACCCACTTTAAGTTATTAAAGGGGGAAAAAGAATAAGAAAAATGCAGAAATTTTTTGGACAATGTTTTATTTAATTTGATTACTGCCAAGTAAAAGTGAATTGGTGGAAATCTTTATACGAAAATTGTGATAATATTGAGTTTAAAGTGTGAGATTTAAAAAAGAGTTAATAAGAAAGTGACAATTCCGCAATAGTCGCAATATTCTATTTTTTAATTTTTACGTTTATACTAATCTGTTATTTTTAACGTTTCTTTTTTTTTAATTTTTATAAAAACCAAAAACTAAACGAGTTTTACTAACCAATTTAAAACGCATAAATAATAAACAATATAGAGGAAGATGAAGCAGTTGTAAGCTTGACTTTAAGTAACTTTTACTTTAAGTACTTTACTTTAACTTTACTTTAACTTTTAAGTTTACTTTAACTTTAAGTAAAGTTTTTAAAATTACTAATAACTAAAATAATTGTTCTAAAACAATAATTACTAATTATATTGATGATTACTAAAATATTAACACAGTTTTTCTTATAGTATGAGAATTGTAAGAAACTGTTTAACTGCCTCAAACTGTCTCACCTTCCCCTACCTATGTTTAAGATTTTATGAAATTTTTAAGACACAGTTTAAAACGATTTAAGGTTATCTTTTGAGGTATTTACTAAAATGAAAGAACTATTTAATGGAATAATTATTTCAAATTTTCTAGTGACCGAAATTTAATTATTTTTTTGTCCAAAATGCTAATTATTATCCTCTAAGTCAGATGTGAGCAAGAACCGTTTGAAACCGAATAAACGTCAAATGAAAATTATGCGTCAAAGGTCAAAACGCTACCTGGACAAACTTATTTTGACGTTTATTTGGTTTCAAACGGTTTTTGCTCCTGCCCTGAAGTTCAGCTCTCTCTTTCTGTTATTGTTCTAAAATTAAATTCTTATTGAAATATTTAGTTTTTAAATTAATAAGTTGGTTTTTTATTCTTTAAAATAGTTTATGTGTTTGAGATGATTTTGGACACTATCTTGGCTGAACTCTATTTCCTTTCTTAAATCCTTCAAAGTTTAAAGAGTAAAATAAATATCTAAACATATATTATTTAAAGTTTCAGAAGTAGTAAACCATTTTTTGCTTGGTTTTTAGAATTATTTTCCTGACCAGTTTTAGTGTATTCTTAAAGTTGTTGCATGAAAGTGTTGCATTCGCAGTTTAATTTTTAAATCTCAGTAAAGCCATATAAAGTTGAAACTACTTCTTGTACCACCATGATTATACAAATTATTTATGAAATGCTTTTTCTTACATAAAATTGCTTTGATTTATTATTATAATGATATTGTGCAGTTTATTATAAATTAGAGCTTAGGAACCTTAAAACCATTTAGGCATTGATGTTGTAGCTTCCATGATCTTCTTATTCGATAGCGCCGTGCATGGTCTCTGTTGGCGCCAAAATTCCTGACGCGTATTGAGAAAGGTAACAGCATCCTTAGCCAATCCAGAAATTGGTTCGGTATCGGATTCTGAGCTTAGCAATTTGAGATTTGGATGTTTCAGCAAGTTCTCAAGATACTCCTTGTCCACACACAACTCTCCCAGAAGCCTCCTGGCAGCCCTTCGCTCCAGATCCGCTTTGGTAGCTTTGGATTTGCGTGACTTCTTAGTCGAGGTGCTTCGGTTGGTTGAAGATGCTGTGTCCTTCCCATTGGACTTCTCTAGCTTCGGATCGAGCTTCTGGGCTGCTCCAATGGTGTTCTCAATGGCTTCCTGGGTCTTTTGGACACCCAGGCGAAAGGTGTTGAGCTCTGGACGAAGTCTCAGTCCACGGTGGAAGAACATGAGGCTGTGCTCGAATTGTCCCAAGTAGTACAGAGACTCTGCCTTCTGGTAAATTGCACGAATGTTGTTTTTGTCAGCAATAAGGGCTGTTTCAGCATCCTGGAGTGCCTTGTCTGGTTCTCCGAGTAGAAGATAGCATTTGCTTCTGGCCACCAATGCATTCTGATCTTGGGAATTGAGCTCTAGAGCCTGAAAAGACACGAAAGTTTGTAAGTTGTGCTTTAGGTAGGTGCTTTTTCATAGTTTTAAGGGGTTAGTATTATGGTAAAAGTGGTCAGTAAAAACGAAATTTGGTCAGTAATAGGGTAAAGTGGTACAAGTTGGACAATGGTACAAGTTGTACAGGGCTTTTTGTCTTGATACATTTAGTACTTCAGTTTTATTTGTATATTTTTAATGCTTTAGTTTTATAATTTGCTGGTTAAAAAACAAATTTTGTACTGTATTTATCAAGAAAAAAGCCATGTCCAAATTGTACTGGCGAATTGTCCAACTTTTGTAACCCAATGTCCAACTTATATCACTTTACCCTACATATAAAAATCAGAAATCCCAAATTTAAATTAAATTGTAAAAACTATTGATATTTTTGATAAAAGAAAAATTATGATATATCCGATTGGTTTAAAAATTAATTCTGATCAATCTCTGGTTTTACTGGATTCTTTTACTGATCAATTTTATTTATTTACTGACTGAAAATATTTCTATCTTTCATCATTAGTTAAAAACGGTTAATTTATAGTAGAGTTAATTTGTAGAATAGTGATTATTTTTTCAAATTTAATTAAATAATGTAACTTTAATAACATTTTATAATCATAATAAATAATAAGTATCATAATAAATGCAGTATCAGCTACACTGAGAAAAAAACGGGGGTGCGATTAACTTTTTTTCCTTATAACTTTAACACTTTTTAGATGTAAAAATATATTAACATTTTTTAATGTTAAATTTACACCTTTCTAAGGGTAAAATTAACATGGGAAAAGGGTAATTTTAACCCCTAATACACATAAAAAGCGTAATATTTACATCAATTTAAGATCAATACTTCAGGGCAAAATAAACATTTCTGGAATGTTTATTTTAACTTTTTTCGATTTCTCTCAGTGTAGTAGGGATGCAGCATAGATCAACAATCTATCGAAAAATCGTCCAGTTTATTGCATGTTGCTAAGTAAAAAAATGTAAATATTTTCTTATATGTCGATTTGATGTAAAGAGTTTTACTTATTTCATAAACTAATTTGAATAAATTAAAAATCAAAAAATGATACAGATTTAAATTTAATAAACAAAAAATTAAATTATAATAAATTACTCTCAACTTTTTGAAAAGTATAATTATTTTTGTTTTTAATTTCAATTTATTTTATTTCATTTTTTCTTTATTTTTTATTAATATTTTAATAATTTATTGTACCATTAATGTTTGACAGGAAAAACTCATATTTTCACTAAAAAATAAGTAAAAATGTTCAGTAGAAAATTGAGAACAGAATAATAATAATTTACTAAGTTGATTAAAGTACTGTTCAAATTGGTTCAAATAAAAGTAAAAATTGAATTAGTTCAGAAAAAAGTCAAATTTGATCAGTACAATTCAATTTAAAAGAAGTCAAATTTTCATACAAATTTCGTTAAAAGGAAAATAAAGCGTTATTTATTTTATTTGGAAAAATCGGAGATATTCCATACCTCAAGCCACCTCTTAGATTAGGAAAATTTCATAAAATCAAAATCGACATCTCTGTCTTTCACAAACGGTTTCGATATGCCTCTCCCATTTTTTGAAACTCAAATTGAATTGAACTAAATTTAATTTGTTTTGATGTTCAGAAAAAGAAGAAGAGTACGAAAGAGTGCAACAGATATACGCAAAACATTTGAGAAGGAGAGGTGAATTTTGATTTCATCTAATTCTCCTGATCCGAAAGGTATTTCGGTGTAACGCTGATTATATCCATTTTTGTAAATATTTACGATCTCTAATGACCAAAATTTAACATTTTACTGAGCAAATTTATTTTTTTGTTGCTCTAAAACAATGTGTAGATAAGAAAAATTTCAAGAAATCAAAATTCATATTACTTCTTTCTCTCACTCTTTTCTCTTTATTTATTTATTTCTTTCGGTATGTCAGTCCCATTTTCTCGCACTTGCAATTGCATTGATCTAAATTGAATTTGTTTGTGATGTCCAAAAGAAGAAGAAGAAGACTACGAAAGAATGAGAAAGATAAAAGAGTGCACAAAACTTTGAGAAAAGAAGAGATATGAATTTTGATTTTATGAAATTCTCCTGATCTGAAAGGTCTGCCGTGTGACGCTAACATTAGATACATTTCTGTGAATATTTACGTTCTATACCGATCAAAATCTAATATTTTACTGACTAATTTTGTTTTAACTGACAAAATTTGATTTTTACTGCTATTTTTCTTAAAATTGAACCATCTAAATTGAACCACTAGAAAAATGTATTAAGTTACAATTTTTATGGCTCCGGCACACATTTTACATCAGGAAAATTTCATAAAGTCAAATTTCACACACCTTTCTTTCTTAAAAGCTTTGCATACGTCTATTTTACTCTTTCGTACTTTTCTTCTTCTTTTAAACATAGCACCAAATTAAATTTGGTTCAGTCCAATTTTGAGACCAAAAGAGTGGGATAGACTAATGCAAATTTTTCGAGAAAGAAAGGGACGTGAATTTTGATTTTATGAAATTATACCGAGCTAAAAGGTGTGCCAAAGGCATAAGGAATAATTTAAATTTTAGAATTAGAATAATTTAAGCAACTATTGCACCTTTTTTGCATGAGATAAATTTTAAATCGAACAAAATTGAATTGATCGACATTAAATCGATACATAAAGAATATTGTTAAGTGATATTTGCGACAGGTTCCAGTCAAAATCCTGCCAGCCAAAATCCCGAAAGCCAGAATTCCGAATTCTTAAAATTTTCTGCGTCTTGGGAAATTATTCTACAGATTATCCTCCATATAATTTCATCCCTTTCAGGATTCTGAACATTCGGGATTTCTTCTTTCGGGATTTTTTTCCCTTTCGGGATTTTGGCTGCCTCCGATTTGCGACAATTGATCGATATTTTGTCAAACAAAGCCCTCTATGAAAACTACAAGTAATATCGATAAGTAAAGCATATACAACACGTTTTAATGTTGCAATTTAACAAAATATTTCACATCTAAAGTTCAGACATTTGATTTACAAATAGTTGTTCAATTGTTTGTTGATTTGTCATGGGATCATACCGCTTCTTTTGTTTATCGACCAATAAAGTTCATGAAACTGGCGGCCATGTTGAAAATGAACGTTTTCTATTGGTTGAAACGTTTTTGAGATCCCTAAGGGGCCCAAATAGACTCAAGCTAATCATCGAGAATACTTAGTTTGTAAAATTTGACAGTAAAGACTTATCTCAAACTGTCTTACACAGAGGACTTAGGATCATCGATTAGAGATCCTTTAATAATAATAATATAATAATAATGGTTGCACAACGTTCCATAGAGGAACTGGGCACTAGGCCTTCCCACAAGGGAGTTCGGAACATCCATTATTATTTTTTGTAATACAGGGATGAGGTTGTCAGTCCCATGTCCCGTGGAATCAAGTGCAGTGAAGCTCATTGGATGCAATTCGAACACCTTTAACGCCAGAAAAGTTTCTGGTGACCTAAAGGCGATTCGAACCCGGGATACTTGCATCATAGAGCGAGTGCTCTACCACTTAACCCATTGGGATCCCATTAGAACCCATTAGAGATCCTTTGCCTAAATTTAATTTACATAGGGGAAAGTGCCCATGCTTTGCACGGTCCCATGCTTTATAATGACTAATTTTTTCTTATGTTTCTAATTAATATATTTTAAATAATAAATTTTAAAAACAAGACAATTTCCACTAGTTTTTAAAATATGGATGGGATGAGTCACATTTATTAAAAAACATACGAAAAATTTAATCATTGTAAAGCTTGGGACCGTGTAAAGCATGGGCACTTTCTCCTAATCCTTTACTCTCATCTATAGCTAAATATACTCGATGATCAGCCTTCCTGAATCTATTTGGGCTCTAAATGTAAAAGCTATGAGAGATAATTAGGATAATAAGGAAGTGCCTTCGATATAAATTGAACAGCATTATCAGTATTCCCATTCTTAGCCTCCCTCATGCCCAGCGCCAGCAGAGCTCCAGGTTCAGCCTCTTCCGGAAGCGATAGATTGAGATTCCTCTCCTGACGAGCCTTCTGATTGAGACTCTGCTTGATATCGAAGCTTCCGATGCTTACAGCAGCTGCCCTATCCTTGTCACAGTAAACTTCCTCATAGTACTCCCGTTGTTTGTTGCGCTTCTTTGACTTTGGTGGCTCCTTTGTAGCTCCAGCTCTGCTTGAGACATCAGTTCAATTGAATTAAATTCAATTTCATCCACAAATGTGTTTGTGGAAAGTTTTAGATTCAATTTTACTTGGCCTTTCTCGGGGACTTATCACTGGAATCTGAGAGTTGTTTGGGTAATTCGGCCTTATGGTGCGAAATGGGTTCCCTTTCATCATCTGAACCTCCACCACGGACGAAGCTCTGCATATACTCCGCTTCCTTGTCCGTCTCCAAGATATCCTTTGCTGCTTTATTGGGCATTTTTAACCACTCAGTATTAACACAGAGATTTTTTGTCAAAATGTTTACTCAAAAACTTATATTGAGAGGTATCCAATTAAACACTTTGAGTGCGAAAAAATCCATGACAACGCCACTTTGAGAATCAATGAATTGCTTTTCTTTATATGTAATCAAATATATGCTTTCCAATATCCCAGATAGATATAATAGGATTGAGAATCAATCAATTCCTAGTGTAAATGTTGTTGATATTCCCAATATTGTTTTTCTACCTCCAGCTTAAGGGGAAGTTTATCTTCTGTTTGTTTCTCATATTAAATTAATTAATTAACCCAATACAATTCTAATCCTAATTAAAAAAAAGAGATTACCTTTCTTTTGCAAAAAGATTGTATTACCTGTGTGTACGAATTCAAAGCTTTGCCGTAGTTGTTGGACTGAAATAAAAAGGAAATTGAATAATTCGTTTTTAAAAGGAAAATCTACAATATGTTATTATTAGTAGTATATTGATGTTTCTAACAATACCTTCAAGTGATTGCACGCTTCCGCCTGCAACAGTTTGTTCGTATTGTCCGTTTCATCACGAGGAGGCTTCTTTGACTTCTTTCGAGACATTTTCCTTCAAATGTTCAATTCTGTTTGAACAAAAGTATATTAAATTATTATGATAATAATTGTTATAAACTTGTTGGCAAAGTTTTAATATACATTTGCATTTATATATTTCAAATGCAAATAATTAATTTCAAAGTTGAACTTCATTAGTCAAAGCATTGTTGAATAATAATTCAATCAGTTCAATCCAAACAACTGTGAAAATTAAATAATTAGTTTTCTTTTGCAATTGAAATACATACAGAGATATTTTTGTTAGAAGAAAAGCATTAAATTAATTAGATTTTATATTTAAAAAAGTACATTTGAAAAATAAATCTTGAATAAAATACTAAATGATAAATCATTTTGCTCAAAAAAGATAAAGAAACACTAAAAATTTTACACAAATCAATTTTAGGAGAAGAGTTTTAGGCTTCACACATACTCTGGATTCGAACACTTTATATTTTTTCCATATTTTTTTAATGAGTCTAACCTACATATGGCAATATATTTTAATAGCTATATTCATTAAAGGAATATGATAAAAATATGAAGTGTTCGAAACCAGATTATGTGCTAAGCATGAAAACCTTCCCCTACCCATGCCGAATACGTTTGTATAACTAATTTATTTAGGAAATAGTTTTTCAAATTAATCACAAACCAATTCCTCAATTTTAAATTCTCAATATGTTTTTTTCTAATTTTAATAGTTTAAATATAGTTTTCAGTCACCAGGGTAGTTTGAACATTCTCCTCAATTCAGAGATAAATCTTTAAGCAATAAATATTTAGGGAAGGGTGGGGCAGTTTAAAGACGGAGCAGTTTCAATTTTTGCATATTCTTCTTATCCCTTTGAAAGGAATGGGATAAAACCTTTATGTTATTGAAGAGATAACTGAGACCCATGTTCATAAAAATAATTAATTTCGTGACACTTCTCGTTTGAATTCTATAATTGATTTTATAAAACTGCATCAAAATGAAACTTTTTGTAATGTTTCATTTTCAACAATTTCTGAACTATTGCACTTATCTAATTGTATTAAATTAACAGTGGTTTTATGATTATTATAAGGCATTTAGCGTTGAATGAAATCTAAGACGGTTCTGACAATTTTAATTTTAGCTCCGAAAGTGCGTGCGGGGCAGTTTCATGCAAGCACACGGAGAAGTTTCCAGTGTCTAACAATTTTTTTTTTTTAATCAAAATTAACTTAAAATGATCATTGAAAACGTTTTGTAGCTGTTTTTGTCAATAAAGTTCGAAATTATGGAAAATAGTATTTCCTAAAAGTTCATAAAAAAATTAAAAAAAAAATAATATTTCAGTGTTTGTTAAGTGATTAAAAATGATGAACTTAGTTGTTATAATATATTTTAAGAATGTTTTCAGCAAGAAATTGTAAATTTTTTTTTAGTAATTTAAAAATTCAAGACTTTAAAATACTATAATAAAACTGTTATACTAAAAAGGACATGTTCCAAGGCGATATAATGAACCAAAAATGTACAGAATTAGCTTAGCACTACAAAAGACATTTCTTTCGTATAAACATTCAAAGAAAATTACTCAATTAATGAGAAATAGGCTTGGAAATCGTTGGCGATATTTTATTTTCTCTGTATGATCAATTAGTGTTCAAATTCTGTTATAAAGTTCTTGTTCGATTATATTTTTAGGTTTAAGAGTCGTAGAAGAGTTCAAAATAGTAATTTTAATCAATTCTGGTATCAAAAGTTTCCTATAAACACGTTTTACCTTTCTCAAAAATTGGCTAATATTTATCTTGAAATTGCCCCGCAATGGGGGACTTTTACACAATCTGCCTTTCAATTGAAATGAATTTCTCCACAATAGACTAATGAAATTAAAGAATTATTGTTATTATTTTTATTAACCCTAAACCCAACTGTAATTCACAGAATATACAAAGTTTTACTTTTGTTTATCATCTTTTAGCAAAATGGTCTCAAAATCCATTTTGCAATTTAGGGCTGAAACTGCCCCACCCTCCCCTAGATCGATTCTTAAAAGCTGATTTGCATTCTTTGGCAAAGTTCTTAGTTTTAAAGCTGGTCGGAAGCACACAAAATTAGAGATGATATAAAAAAAAAACGTTTAGGTATAATAATAAGGGGGGACCAGGGAAGAATTAGCCACGCGTGGTATTAGACAGTGGGATGTTATAGCCTGCCTTAGAAGGACTATTGAAGAAACTACTACTTATTCGAAGTAAATACATCCCTTCCTATTCATTGAAATATTTATCAGCCTTGTACAATTTTTTTTTTTACAAGTTATACGCAATAAAAATTTCATTTGTTGGCTAATTCTGCCCCGGTCTCCTCTAATAGATCTAACCGCAGGGGTCTTTAAGCTTTAATATACTAAAAATCATTATGTTATATTTAGAGTAATATTGACTTTGAACATAAAAAATAATTTTGACAATAAATATTTAAAATAAAACTATAAGCTTTCTTCATCTCAAAATTAAGGGGTGTTTATCTCTCAATTACAAAATAAAATAAGCAATGATTTAAATTAAATATTTATTGTCAACATTAAAAAAAATTTCTATTGGTATCTTAAATAATTTCTACAGAAAGAACTTAAAGACTTTTTAATTTAAAGCTCTACTTTGGAATCACTAATTTCAAATTTGCTATTATTATTATTAAAGTTTAGAGAAAGTTGATATTTTAAAATTAAAGATTTTGCAATACCTATTTAAAAAAATTACTGTGATAATATTTGTTTTAGAATAGAGAATAAAGTTGTGAAAGTTTTGAAATCTCCGGAATTTTATGCAATACACTTATTAAAATGATAATGATGTTAAATTAATTCTCCATGGAAAATATGGGCTGCTGGTTCAATTGTACGCATGATAGCGTTCTCAACACTGAGAAAAAAAGCTGCGATTAACTTTTTTTCGTCATAACTTTAACACTTTTTGGGTGTAAAAATATATCAACATTTTTTAAAGTTAATTTTACACCTTTTAAGGGTAAAATCAACATGAAAGAAGGGTAACTTTAACCCGTAATACACAAAATTTCTTGGGATTACGCTACCAAAGAAATCTGTTCAATCACTTTCACGATGATGATAATGTTTTTTAGTAAATTGCTGTTCTTATGTTCATCTGCATAATCAATATTTCTTACATTGGTTCCTGTCAAGACTTGTCGTGTTTTAAAACCACCAAAGAGTCGTGACAGGAGCCAATACAATATAAGTTGAAAATACAGAAGCACATGAGAACAGTCATTTTTTCCTTTTTCAAGATTTTCTCTTTTCATTTTTCATTTATTCCCCCTTTGGCTCTTCCAATGAAAACTGAAGGGGAAATCTTTCTCCTAAACATTTTTTAGTACATGACTGTTCTCATGCATTTCTGCGTTATTGACTTTTCTTTGAATTGGTTCCTGTCATAAATGTTTTCTCCATTCCTTGTTGTGTGCTAAAACTATCAAATAGTCGTAACAAGAACCAATACAAAGATAAGTGCTAAAAAAATATGTTTAAGGAAAACTGAAAAGGGGAAATCTTTCTCCTAATCATTTTTTAGTACATGCAGTGGCCCTTCAAGCCTCATAAAAAGTGAAGATATTTTTCACTTTTCCTTCTAAAAATTTTGCAGATATTGCACCGCGACTTAAACAAATTTGCTTATTGTTCTTGTATTATTTTGGCAAACATTGTGAAATATGTGTATTTAGATAGCTTTTAATGTAAGAATTCGAAATATATCAGACTGATAAGTCAGTTCTCTTTAGGAAAAAACTTGCCAATACTCTTCAGTGCCTCTATTCAAAAACGTATGGAAAAATGAAATGTCGAGAGGTCCCGGAGTACATGATTGTTCTCATGTGCTTCTGCGTTATCGACTTTTCTTGTATTGGTTCCTATAATGACTGTTTCCCCAGTCCTGGACGTGTTCTAAAACCACCAAATAGTCGTGACGGGAACCAACCTAAGACCGTCTTCAAACTAGAGGTTTAGCCCAGTTCCCGAGGGTCTCAAAACCTTAAACAGCAACCGATTTTATTGATTTTTCAAAATCTAAATAGTAATTTGAGTTTAATAATCCAATTCTAAGTTAAATTTTCCAAAAAATCTTGACTGATAAGATATTAGAGAAGTTAAGCCATATGGCTAAGCCTTAGTAAACTATGAAAACTAAATTACGCAGAAGCGTTTGAGAACAGTCATGTACTAAAAAAAATGTTCATGAGAAAGATTTTCCCTTTTCAGTTTTCATTAGAATAACATCATTATCTAACTGCTCCACTCTTATGGTGCTATTCCAATGAAAAAGTGATCATGTTCTTTTAGCACATTACTGTTCTCAAGTACTAAAAAAGACCATGTCTGTTCCCATACGTCATTACAAGGAAAATAATGAGTAGAGAATATTAATGCTGCTCGCCGACTTTTCACCACTGAGCATTCACGGGAAAACTCATGAAAAAATCTGGGAAAACCCGCGGTTGAGGCTAAAGTTGCCAACTCTCGACCATCCAACTGTATCACGCCACCAAACTGACATGACAGGTTACTCCCACACTGACTGAATGTCAGATGGCATTGTGATCGGGTGAAAGCTTGCTTGGAGGGAATATTCGAATTCGGATTTCGGTTGAACTTTTCCTTTGTGTCGGTTCTTTTCATGACTATTTGGTGATTTTGAAACACAACGAGGACTGGGGAAAATATGAAGTTTTTGAGTAGAGAGAAGAACGTTACATCCTGTCTGTCTGTCGATTTCCCAACCGAAATTCGAATTCGAAAATTCCCGCCGAGTAAGCTTTCACCCGATCACAATGCCATCTGACAGTAATTGAAATAACATGTGGGAACAGTCATGGTCTTTTTAGTACTTGAGAACAGTAATGTACTAAAAACAATATGCTCATTTTTTCATTGGAATAGCACCATTAATCCAATTTATACTTATATTGAAGACGTCTACTGAAAAATTATTAACCTGACCACTCCCCTGGAATAAGGAAGGTGCGGTTTGTAATTTCCCAACAATATCCATAATGCATTTGAAGATTTTCCATAGAAGAAAAATGAAAATATGAAAATGTAAACATGACAATATGCATTATGCATAATTTTTGTGCATCTAAATGAAAAAAAAAATTGAGGAATTGTAGTCTAAAAATACATAAAATGACAATCAATTTATGTGTTCTTAACATGCAATTTTAGAGGAAACATTGCTAAAGAATGCAGGTAGAAGACACAAACCTCAGTTTTATATTTATGATGGACTATAAAAATTTTAAATTAATGCCCTGTCTTGGTAGAGGACAACATTATGTTTTCCACTTCATTATCCTTTAATTTACAATCCATTCCAAGAAATGGTTAAGATTTCATCATAAGTTCATCACAAGTAAAACTTTGAAGATTTACTATCTAAATTGTTATTTGCTTTTTCTTTAAATTTATTTATTTATTTAAATGGCATGAAGTAGTTTGAATTTACTTGAATTATCTTATTATTCTATCACACTGCACATCTATTTAGCAAAGGGGAAATAAGATGGAAAAAAAGGTTGAAAGAGAGTTAATTTCCGTTTTCCTTAGGTCCTTTTCCTCATCTTGTCACCAGAAGAAGAAGTGTCTGTTGAATTTTCTCACTACAACAGTTGAAATTAGACTGACGAAAAGAAATGCCACAGAACGAAAGAAGAGACTAACAATAAAGGCAGTGGAAGGCTTTTGCGCTGGCTTGGCTTTGTGGGGTCATTGGGCGAAATTGTGGGTGGTATTTCTTAAGCTCCCATACCTCAAAAATATTCTTATTGCGAAACTTCCTGAACTCGTGCAGCATGAGTAATTTATTTAAGTCATACAGAAGGAGTTTTCTTCCTGGGACACTTGGTTGTGGAAGGATGGTAAGACCATCCTAAATAAAATTAGTAACTCATAAAAAATAAAAAAAAAACTCCATTGGCAGTTAAAATCGTTTTTCTCAATTCCCTAATTATAAAGTTATACCAATTTGTAACATTTAGTATGTTGCTGTATCATGATTCTGAAAATCTCGCATTATCCTTGTTCTATTCAACTTTAAATGTAATGTTATATATAGTATTTGAAATTCAAACAAAAGGCAAAGGAACTTTGTAGTATGGTGTGTGGAAAATAATCTTAGGGGTTGAGTATGACATTTTCCATATTAATTTACCTCCCCAAAATGTGAGATTATATAAGTTCACAATGTGACATGACTTTGGAGCTTTTTGTTATAAAAGAATACACCACCGTCAAACTTATTATAATAACTCCCTACCTCAACTATGATGCATTGTAGTCCCACTATAAAACACGAATACCCCTCTATATATCCTTTCAGCAGGAAATAACCAAGGAATGTTCACTAGTGGATGAGAGAAAAGCCGAGACAGTGGGAAGTTAAAGGCGCATGTAAACGAGCTTCCGTTAATTTTTCCTGCTTCATCATTACATACATAATTTGTTGGAAGCGCGTGTTACACAATTTTATTGCTATATAGAACATCTCTCTACAGGTTCCTGTGACAGTACTGTAAGCCACTATAATTAATGTAATTTGTGCATTTTGCTGCGGTCTAGTTATGCGAAGGAAATGTTCCTCACATAAAACTAAACCTTATGTTGGGGATATTTTCATTACATTGCAAAGTTAATAATTAGAAAATGGGTAGTGATCTCTGATCTTTATCTGGAAATCGGCATAAAGATGTTAGAAGTGAATTACTACCGGTGTTCGCTGAGCTTTCGATTTAGTGAATTTGTGGCTCTGGTATACCTTTTAGATCAGGTTTTGCATACCGGAGATACAAGTGCATTTACATCCCTGCTTTTCCCTCGGTGGCAGCCAAAATCCCGAAAGCTAAAATCCCGAATGTTCAAAATCGTGAAAAGGATGAAATTATATGGAGGAAAATGTTTAAAATAATTTCCCAAGACATGGAAGATTTCCCTTTGCCTCCAGCAAGCGCAGGTGCAATCGTGAGAGTAGCTATGACATTTTTAAGAATTCGGGATTTTGGCTTTCGGGATTTTGGCCCATTCGGGATTTTGGCTTTCGGGATTTTGACCGGGACCCGTTTATATCACTCTTTCTCACTATTTTTCTTCTATTGTACATGATACTAAATTCAATTTAGATCGATTTAATTTTGATTGCTGTAAAACAAAGTAGCCAAACGTAAAAACGCCAAAGTATGTCAAACGGTTAAGAACTAGCCCCCGGCAAAGTGTTTCTTTTTTAAATGGAGCTGTTTGAAGCCAGTTCACAAATTGTTCAGAAACTCAGCTTACATTTCTCAGAACAAGACCGCATTTACACATATATTTAGTACATTTTTTATCTCTCTTAACAAGGCCCAGAGTATTATACACAAGACCCACATAAATTTTGACATATATCGTGTAACGGTCACGAGTGCAGAAAAATTCCCATACGCATTTGTATGTGAAAGTAAGAAATAGGCTTCAACTTTCAAGGCCACTCGCCGGGGACTAGTTTAAGAAGGCTTTCTTTAGCTTTCTTACTGGTTATAAATGTTGGTTATATAAAATTTTATTGACTTAAGAGGACTTTTAAGCATAACCGCACTTAAAAGTATCGCTAATATTTAATAGATTAATTTTGCGAAGTTTCGCTTTAGTTTAGTATTTATTTCTATTTTAAATTCTTTCGGATTTTATGTTGGAGTTAGACTAAAACTAGTTTAAAATTAATTAAGAAAGCGTGTGTCTTTTTGGAATAAATCTAAATCTAGCCAATAATATATTAAATTTTATTACAATTTAATTTTTGTGTTTTAAATAAAGAGGATTTTGGGTGCCATATGTTCTAACAGACGCTCTAATAAAATTTGCATTCAAATCTAAATTGAATTTGTCTCAAAAATGGAATGAAAATATGCAAAGACAGAATCGAAATTTCTATGAGAAATTAGATTGTAGCCATTTTGATTTAAGAAGAACTGTTAAAACCTTCATATGGCAACCCAAACGCTGAACTCATGTTTGAAAAATAATTAATTTTAGATCGATGTTAAAAATCTATTATATTATAAAAAGCTTCAAATAATTATTTAATTTAAATTTATTTAAATAAATAATTAAAATTTTTGATAATTTGCTTCATCAACATTGAATTAATAGTTCATATTGGATATCTGTGATTTGCTTTTAGACCGCCGTCTTGGCGCTAGTGCCCAATCTCCAGAGCAAAACGGTCTAAAAGCTCCTTCGCAAGTGTATCTATCTACAGGGGAATATAGGCTTGGTTCGTACACAGTGAACCTTTAAACTTTAAACGATGCAAATTTCCTTTTTGGTTGCAAAGAGCTAGTTTGTCATTTCTTAGCTATAAGGTAATCAGCTCTTTGAAAACAAAAAGTAAATTCGCATCGTTTGAAGGTTCACTGTGTACGAACCATGCCTACATCCCCTATGCCGCAGGAAATATAAATCACAGCATCACATGTATGAAAAGTAAAACGTTTAATAAATATCTCTTCACATAAAATCGTACACTGAGAAAAAAAGAGGCTACGATTAACTTTTCTCGTCATAACTTTAATACTTTTCGGGTGTAAAAATATATCAACATTTTTTAATGTTAATTTTACACCTTTTGAGCGTAAAATCAACATGAAAAAGGGTAATTTTAACCCATAATATACCTAAAAAGGGTAATATTTACACCGATTTCGGATCAATACTGCAAGGTAAAATTAACATTTCCGGAATATTATTTTGACTTTTTCGGATTTTTCTCAGTGTATGACAAAGAAATATAAAAAACCATTGAGTAAGTAAATAACAGCGAGTGAACCGTGAGTGGAAGATCGGCAAATTGCGCTAATCGCATCAATCAGCTTCTATGATCGCGTTGATCGGCACCTAAAGTGAAACGTGAGTGGCAGACCTGGTTACCTCTGCGAAAAATACCGATCTGTTCACTTTGTACGGTTTTAAGCATTATGAGTGTAAAAGCAATTAACTAGCTCTAACTAAACTGCAAGCCATTCGAGCATACGCCTAATAATTTTTGCATTTCTGGGAAATATTTTTTGAAAAAATAATGAGACTGTTAGTGAAATAAAAAAGTTTTAAAGTTTTTCGAATTTAGTTTATTACAGCCATGTTCTAAATATATATTAGCTGAGATTCTTTACAATCTCAGCTTTTGTGGTCACAGGTGAAATCCGATTTTGGAAAGCTCACGTTGAGTACTACAACCCCTATGACACCCCAATTTCATCCGATTTATTCGAAGGTCTGATTGATCGAAAAATCGATTTTTAGAATTTCGATTTAGAATATTTTGAAAACTAGATGATGCTTTATCTTTAAATTTTAGTATGTTGTAGCTGAGGTCGAGACCTTTTTAACAGTGAGTCGCACTCCTCCTTCGATATTCCCTGACCAGAGCTATAATCGAAAATATTATATCATTAAAATATTATTATTGTTATTATAAAATATTATTTAAGAAGCGAATTCGATGAAATTTTAGTATATATTGTATCTGAGATCGAGACCTTTCTGACGATGGGTGGTACGACATAAGTCGCCACCTATCGTAAATTCTCATTTTTATAGAAACATTATAGATGTCAACAGACAACACCACCGGAAGTCAGTTTATGTCAAAAAGGAAAAAAAACATTGTCAGTCATAATTCAGCCAGCGCAGGTTAATTCAGAAAATATCTTATCAATCAGTGCATTTATTTTGAATAAGTTGTTAAATAAATCTAGTTGAATTTATTTATAGTGTGTTTTGCCATCGAGAATCGGCAAGGTGCGAGAAGGCGGTCCTTTTTCGCCAGGATTGAGATATTATCTCCCTTTTCAAGTACTATAGAAGAATCATGGAAATCTCTATTTGACATTTATCTGGAAACTCATGCGCAATGTACTATACTTTTAGGTATATCAGGAACCTCCGGATATTATCTACAGGAATGGTTTTAGGATTTCATGCGTGATATTCTATACTTTTAGGTAAGAGATTCTCTTGACCAATGGGTCCCATCCGTCTCTACACCAACCCACTGTACCCTGACCCTTACTATATCCAAATAGACCGGACTCTATCTCTAATGTTTATTAAGCGATTTCAATAGACTTTTTTTCTTTTGTTGGCCTTCCGCACTCAGATTATTAAAAAAAAATGACTAGGACTCAAGGACTTTCAAGGACTGAAACGTCGGCCAATAAAAACATGAAGAAGAGCAAAAAAGTTTTAGAGCGATATTCCAACTTTGACTTGCATCATATTCTAACGGTCGACTCTAAACAATGAATTTAGGGAAAGGTTTCTGGATTCTAACGCACTCTGGTTTCGAACACTTCATATTATTCTCAAATTCCTTTAACAAATCTGAACTATCTATCGCTGTATATTGTAATAGCTAATCTTAAGTCATATATCCTGAGGAAAATAGGTAAGATTAATTGAAGGAATGTGGGAAAATATTAATCGTTCGAAGCTAGAGTGTGTGCGAAGCTTGAAACCCTTCCCCTAATTGTTTTGGATTTTATGTTTGGTTTGGTTTGGAAATTTTAAAATTTAAATGAGAAGTACTCTATACGGTAAAGTGCCCTCGAGTCGACCGGATCCTCGACTCGACCAGTGGTCAATATTTGAATATTTTAATGGTGAATTTCTATTAAATTGTCACTGATTCGTATTTATTTATGGAATAATTGACCTATTAATGTTAGATCATAATGCTAAATATTAGTGCAAATATAAATAAATTGAATAAATAACTCTACCGGTCGAATTGAGGAACCGGTCGACTTGAGGGTACTTTATCTTATTCTACTTAAAGTGAATCTCTTGATATCCTTCTCAGTAACAAGATTTTTTTTCTATTCGAGTA
Source organism: Phlebotomus papatasi (assembly GCF_024763615.1). Taxonomy (NCBI): domain Eukaryota; kingdom Metazoa; phylum Arthropoda; class Insecta; order Diptera; family Psychodidae; genus Phlebotomus; species Phlebotomus papatasi. Next base: position 8,208,230 of record NC_077222.1, on the reverse strand, counting down.
TTGAAGAACCTCATTCCGGAAAATTGACCTCTCTTGATTGTTTTGTCCAAGTGCACTGCAGTAGCAAATCTTCCCGTCTGGTACGTGATTTTTCCTCCAAATTCGAAACCTGATGAAGAGGACATCCATCCTCAAAACGTCGTGAAGAATTAAAGAGGAAAAATCAAGAGAAGTCTATTTTTTTCCGATCACTATCTGCTACATTCCATCAGACCGAAAATTCATTTGAAGTTCATTCCTGTCACAAGCATCCTGCAAAGTGCCATACATTTCCCACATCTACTACCCCCCTCAATAAAAAGCACATGAATAAAGGGTTGTATGGCGCAATGAAATCGAAAAAGGGTGTGAGATGCGTATAAGGAGTACCTTTTGAATGTGAAAATGGGTGACCCACTTTACACCTCATGAAGATACATAGCCTTTTATTGAACACGGAAAATCGAAGGGGGGCTGCTGTGGCAGAGGAAATAACCTCAAGCGGCCTCTAATTCGATTTTATGGGGTTTTCTTTATCAGTCCGCAACATTTATTGCTCCAATTAAAGAAACTTAACCGCGGTAAGTTTGAAACCAAAATTCCTGTATCTGATTGCAAATGCACGCCAGATAATTTTGTGCAACCGCGGTATATTTTACCCATTTTACCAAATCAATCATTTCCGTTGTTGATTCAGTATTATTCGATATAGTATTCGTTTGATCCAGTTTGCACGATAATTAGGGGTGATTGGGATGGATTAAGTTTGGGAGGGAAATTAAGAGAAAATTGAGCACAACCGTTCGGAATTTGTAGTATTTTCCCAATTTAAGTTTATCCTATATGCCTTTAATTTTCTCACAAATAGGCATCCCAGCGGTTTGATTAATTCACCCTTGTCACCCCCTATCAATCCCTTTCCCCCATGTGCAAGGCATTAATTTCAAACAATGTTTAATCCTATTTTTAACACAAAATTAGATAAGTTTGTGGGGTGGTCAAAAGCCTCGGTTTTTGTTTTTTTTTAAGGGGAGAATTTCCCCAGAAAAGCCATCAAGCGCGGAAAATTTAATATCCTCTTTTTCTCTGTGCTTCCCAAATGCAAAACTTTTAATGCGAATCCCAGAGTTAACATTCAGCATATTTTTGCTTAATAAAAAAAAACCGCAGTGAAAATGTCATTTCATGTTTATGGAAACTCCCTAATTTATTTATTGATTAAATTTTCTTTTCACGTATTAACCCTAAGAAAGTCAAAATGATAACACGACAAAACATTCTCTCTAATCAACATTCAAATGAGCAATTTGATTTAATTCTTATTATGAAGTTGATGGAGAATGTTATGTTGCGGTTCCTTTTTATGCCTTTTCTGCACGCTATATTTGCTCATATCCTCCTGACAACTTTTTTTTCCCAGTAGAAGAATGCCAATGAAGAATCTCAACCCTCTCTCATTCCATGATTTTTCTCTTTTTGCAAACTTCAAGCTTTGTGTACATGACATTAAAGCATATTTTCAAACGACATGGAAAGGATAGAGAAAGAGAGAAAAAAGTTCAAAATTTTCCTGAGGATGGCTAGACATCAGAGATTGTCAGAATTTTTTTTTCCTAAGCATATATTTGCTTACGTTGCTGCACAACATGACTTTTATATGATAGCCTTATTTATTTTCGATCACATTCTGTATTTCAGAAAGTGTTGCTGTTAAATTGAAATGTGTCGCGTCACCAAGGGGAACATATCTAGAAATTCCTCTTCAGCAATTTTAGAATCACTTCTATCAAAGCTTTTTGAAGTCTCTGAGGAAGATTGAAAAGATTAAAGGGGATGTTGAATTATTAAAGATGGTTCAAAATTTAATAAGATTAAATCATTGCGGGTAATTAGAGACAATTATAGCTTGTTTAGAGACTATTAAATTAGTCTAGCCACAAATAATTAACTTATCACCTAAAGTCCATCACATGTTAACTATTACAGTTACATCAAGATGGGGAATGGTTTATTTAGCATCAGTGACAATAATAGGAACATCAAATATACTGCGGCCATTTGTCCAATGGAACTTGGCCGGATTTCCCGGTTTCTTGTGGCCAGGTTGCCTATAATTAGAATTTTTCTTGTAGGAGGGCGGCTGATTTGAGGTGACGTGGAAGTAATCTCACGAATAGTGAAACCAATATTTCAATAATTGCCTACACACTGAACAAATTGATTTCAATATTAAAACTTCAGTATTAAAAACATCAGTCTAGTCAGGGATTCACAGATCTTCTGAGATTTTCTTCCGTATTTTGTCAAGAACACACAAAAATAACCAAGTTGGTCAGAAGATTTCTCCAGCTTCCTCCAGGAAATCCCAGATCTTCTGGGATTTTGTTTTTCATTATGCCCAAAGCACTTCAGATACATTCTGTGGTCAGAGGATTCCTGGAGCTTCCTCCAGGAAATCCCAGATCTTCTGGGATTTTCTTTTTCATTATGCCCAAATCACTTCAGACACATTTTGTTGGTCAGAGGATCCCTGGAGCTTTCTCCAGGAAATTCAAGATCTTCTGGGATTTTCTTGTATATTATGTCAAAAACACTTCAGATTGGAAACAAAAGCCAAATTGAATTAATAACTTGAATTCTCACAGACTTTCAGGATCATGCTTTGTATCATACCGTGTGGCTACAACCACAAGCCTTCGATCACTCTGTAGGATTCCAATTCGTATCATAAAATTATACTTATATGTAGTGAGATTTCCTGAAAGAAGCTCCAGGAATCCTCTGACCATAGAATGTATCTGAAGTGCTTTGGGCATAATGAGCAAGAAAATCCCAGAAGATATGGGATTCCTGGAGGAAGCTCCAGAAATCCTCTGACCACAAAAGGTATCTGAAGTGTTTTGGGCATAATATTCAAGAAAATCCCAGAAGTTCTGAGATGTTCTGGAGGAAGCAGGTGATTAGTGCTGACCAAGTTGGGTTCTTGAGGAGATTGAACAAAATATATAACCAAATTCCAAGAATCTGGGATTTTCTGGAGAAAGCAGGAGAGATGTGTCTTGACTTGGATTTTGATCTTGGATGTGTTTTCATTCATGAACAAGGAAAGTCCAGCAGTTCTGTGATGTTCTGAAGGACGAAGATTCCTGACGATTATAAAATATTGAAGGAAATATCAAATCAACTTGATATTTAGAATTTCTTTGAAATTTTATTTCAATGTAACTTTGAAATTTTTTATTGAAATGATTTTGCCTAGTTTGTAGCCATTCAAAATAATGAAATAAAATATTGAATAAAATGTTCTATATTGAAACAAATATTTCAATATTTGACTACACACTGGACAATTTTCTTCAATATTGAAACATTTATGTCAATAAATCTTTGCAATGTGGAGGCAATCCTTGTCAATATTTGACATTGAAAAGAAATATTTCAATAAATTATTTCTAATGTATAGCCAGCTTTAAGGACGATTGGGTCATATTCATATATGAACCATAGTTTTCCAGGACTCCTAGGGATGGGAAAATTTCGTTTTAACCGTAAATCTCTTATTTATTTATTTTCATTTTGCCAAAATTCTTTTAAAAATGTCACCACTTTTAAAGTTTGAACTTCCGTCATTTCTTTAATTATTTTTTTTTTCCTAAATTAAATACTATGGTAATTTATTCACAGTAGTAAGAAATTCCAAAACTTAGAAAAGGAGCTAAATATTTAGGACATGTCTGAACTAAATTATCCATTTTAATTGTGAGTTTGAAACTACAATTAATTGATGAGAAGCATTAATTTTTTGAGACAAGGAACATGCCCGATCGTAAATTTATTTCTATATATTGTTAATATTCTTATACCAACTAAATGCAAATAAATTAAATTTCAATATTTAATGGCCTTTTGCACATTGTAAGAAATTTGTATGTGTACAAGCAATTTCCTTCAAAATTTTCATTTTTAATAAAAAAATCTGACAATGTAAACAGAACTTCGCACTTTTGACCACTTTAAGCTTTCATAAACTTGAAAATGTTCTAAATTTTTCTCAGATTGAAAATGAGTTTTGTATAGGGATACTTTGAAGTAGTATCTCTCTTTATATCTTGGTGGGTTCTATAAAAAAGCTATTTTTGCAATTGTAATTTTAAAGAGAATTTTAATTATATTTAATTACTCGTTAGAATTGAAGCACCGGAAGCACACTAAATAATACTCATTTCGAAATTTTACGAACTCATAAATGTCTTGAAAAAGTGATTTTAATTTATGTGGCTAACAAGGATTACACCAGCACCCACTACCAGAAACATTTACATAATTTTGATCTTATTTTTGATGTTAGAATATAGAGATAAGCCTAAAAAATCAATCAGAAATTAGAAAATTTATTTCCCATCTTTTATTAGCAATATAAATTACATTTATTGTTCACTAACATTTTTATCTATTATTTTATTATTAGTAATGTTTGGTAATACCTAACAACCTAACATGTTTATTCACTTTATTATACAATACCTCTTAAGTTGTTTCAGAATGTAAGATCAACGACTTTAACTAGTTTTCTTCAGCTTATTCATCAAAATGTGAAATTGAGCAAATAATTTCAGACAGAACAACAATAAACATTCATTCACTCTTTTAGTATCTTTTTTTTGCTGTTGACTGAGGATAAGAAGAATTAACAAGAATAGACGCTAAATATTTGCCAATTTCATTAGAATATCGACATGAAACTGCACTAAAAGAGAGAATGAAATAAAATATTTGCTGTTCAGTGGAAGAGAAAAACAAAGGTCACATGGAAATGGACTATAAATCATACTTAAATATTTAAATTGTTTTACAATAAAGAGTAGTATGATTGCAAATGCGACGCAAAAATTAATAATAAAAAATAACAATGGTTGAGGAAAATTTGCGGAGTGCTCGAACTCAAGATTTTACTCTGTACTACACAGATTTTTCTGTTTAGGGGGAGGTGGGGCTACTAGGTCTCTACCATATTGTAAAACTTAAAATGCAAATTTGTAACATCAAATGTTTGAAAGATTACACAGCCAGTGAAAAAGTATTTCTACCGTTTGGCTTCAGAGGGTGGTTATCAACGCTAAGACGGCGGCAGACACATGGGAAGGGTGGAAAATGTAGAGTTTGAATAAATTATTATTATCATTATAAGAGTTAAGCTTTTGATCTATTGGATTGAAGGGACTGAAAGCTCCACAGATTGTGTTGTCAGGTCTATACGGAGATTTTTTCTAGCAATTCCATATGCAATATCTTTAGCCATCCGCACAATTTATATCAAAATATAAAAATAAAATAAAATAAACTGTGATTAAATTGGTTTTCGAAATTCTCGTCATAATTAAATTACCTGCAGATAAATCAAAATATAATATGTTAATGAGTTCAATTATATCCTATTAAGAACAGAGATCCGATTAAGATGAGAGTGACTTTGCAATCCGGGATTGACTTGTACCCTTGCTTTTTATAAGTATCCTATCTACTACGTCCGATGGTTGAATACTATCTTTAAGTTCCAGAACTAAAGAAAAGCTTACAAAAAGCTAAGGTACAGATACTCGCATCTACGTTAATTCACTTTTCTTTTTTGAAAATATTTAACAATCTTAAGTCGTGTTGTACTTTTTAAAAACTTACCTTTTTCTCTCGTGTTCAGAGTTAATTTTATTTTTTTTGTGATTTTCTTTTGTTTGGACTACTACAAACAAGCCTTTCTATTTAAAAAATATTATTAAACTTCAACATTACAGGAACGTGGTTTTAGAAAATAATGAGAAGCATAGGGGTAAAAAAAAGTTGAGACTGTAAAGAATCTCAGCTATAAATAAAATGGGGGGGTCATCGAAGACTAATAGTTAAAATGTCTTACCTTTTTGCCTCAATGTCAGCAACAAACAGATGGCAAAACCGAAAGACAGGTGCAGAACATTAAATTATTATTATTTTCAATTCCTAAGTTAAAGCTCCCAGTGAAGTTTAAATACTTCTCCGATGAAAGAAAATTTGTTGAAAATTTTTCAACATACTAGGTTCTCAACTAATTTACGAATTTTTGCAAATATATGGCAGTGGCAACATACGTTTGTGACCGGTGGCAGCCAAAATCCCGAACGCCAAAATCCCGAATTTTTAAAATTCTGAAAGGGATGAAATTATATGGAGGAAAATGTTTAGAATAATTTTCCAAGACACTGAAAATTTCCCTTTGCCTCCAGCAAGTGCGGGTGCAATCGTTGACACTTTTAAGAATTCGGGATTTTGGCGTTTAGGATTTTGACCGGGACCCATTTGTGACATATGAGTAAAGTTATGTTTATTTTGGAAGATGATCATCTGTCAACAATATTCAGCTACAATACCGACAGATATCGCAAATCAAAAAATTTTTTACTAACAACAAAGATGTTAAGTTGTGTGCCAAAAAAGTATCATTTGCGGGGAGTGCTACTTTAGGGCTTTAAAGTGAGAAAAAAATAAAGTAAAGCACGTCATTGGGCTAAAGAGACCTACAGGGAATATGCAGTATCGAAAACCACTTGTGAAAATCGATTTAAATGTTTCAGAACTACTGATTTCGATACAGAGAACAAAAAGACCGAAGCATAACTGGATGAAGATGATCAGATTGGTTTTCGGGGGCTTTAAACATGACTCGAAAAGGTATTTTCAAGCATTTTTATAGGCATAAGAAAAAATCAAAATATAGGAAAATTGGTGCTGCATGACTTGACCAAAATTCAAAAATCTACTTTCGAAATTTTGCATTTTTGATATGAAAGAAATTTGGCATTTTTGGCTTTCAGCATCGAATTAGTACAAGCAGTTAGCAATGGTTGTGCTCTGAATATAGGGGAAAGTACTCTGCCTTCGAATGTTCATGCCTTCGAATAATGTGAATTTTCTTTAAGTTTTCCTAAGATACTTACACATTTCTATTAAATATTAGTTAGTTTATTTTTATCAAAGGGCACTCAATGGGTTAAGTGGTAGAGCACTCGATCTATGATGCAAGTGGTCCGGGTTCGAATCCCGAGAAATCTAGAAAAGAATGTCTAGAAATCCCCTTGCGGTATGGCCTTGTTCCTTCATGGAATGTTGTGCCAGCATTATTATTACTATATTATTTTTATCAATTATTGATAATTATGTGATAATCATGTATAAATCTCTTAAGAAAAGTGGAAAAGGTTCACATCATTCGAAGGCATAAACATTCGAAGGGAGAGTACTTTCCCCTACCAAATATAAAGTATCGTAGCTTTTACCTGATGAAGCATTACAATTGGCAAGAGAGCCAACACTGAGAGAAATCCGAAAAAGTTAAAATAATATTCCGGAAATGTTAATATTACCCAGCAGTATTGATCCAAAATCGGTGTAAATATTACCCTTTTTAGGTGTATTAGGGGTTAAAGTTACCCTTCATCATGTTAATTTTACCCTTAATAAGGTGTAAAATTAACATTAAAAAATGTTGATATATTTTTACACCTAAAAAGTGTTAAAGTTATGAGGAAAAAATGTTAATCGCACCCTCTTTTTTTTCTCAGTGAACTATATTGAGCAAGACGAAAATTCTCTGCATTTGTTATAGGAGAAAAATGTATCATACAATATAAACTGCTGAAATTGTCAATGTATATTTTTTGACGATAACGACTAATAAATTTCAAGCATGAATTGCCTAGAAAAACGGTTGGTATGGGTCAAGAGAGATGAACGAGTAATGTTGCAGTCGTTGCAATATAAAAGCGCCTTGTAGCAATTATACTCCTACGGCTTCGATCACATTAAAACGCAGAATTGGGGTATGCTACCACTCCCGTTGTTTTCTCAAGACCTAGCTTCTTCTGATTATCACTTGTTCCGATCGATAGTGCATAGGACCCTTGAGCTTTTTTCAAGTTTTTTTTCTCACTTAGTTTTTCTTACTTAGCCAATTTCGAACAAGTGCGAAATTGATATGATAATCGGTTTCGGTCCAAAGGGTCCAAAGACACCTTCACTGAGAAAAAAATAGGCTGCGATTAACATTTTTTCGTCATTACTTTAACACTCTTTAGGTGTAAAAATATATCAACATTTTTAATGTTAATTTTACACCTTTTAAGGGTAAAATCAACATGAAAGAAGGGTAACTTTAACCCATAATACACCTAAAAAGGGTAATATTTACACCGATTTTGGATCAATACTGCAGGGTAAAATTAACATTTTCGGAATGTTATTTTAACTTTTTCGGATTTCTCTCACAGTGCTGTCATATCCAAGTATTGCCAGAGATATGACAAAAATGTGTGGCTAGCGAAGGCCGATGGTTTGAATTTAACCATTTTTTTGTATTTCTCTAGAAATTTTCCGCTTTTAACTGAGTAAAAATAAATCATAAATTAGTTGAAGGTCTAATAATTTGAATAGGGGAAGCGCGCTACCTTCAGACGACTCAAACTTCGAACAACTCAATCTTTTCTCTATTTTTCTGATGGATTTGATCCATTTGATCCATGGTTCTTTTCAGGAAATTTGAAGCATCAGATTAGTTATTAAAATATAATATTAAAATGGAACAAATTAATTAAAAAACATATTGAAAACAATGAGTTGTTCGAAGCTTGAGTCGTCCGAAGACAAGGCGCTTTCCCCATCAAGGAAAATATTTCTAATGTCTCTTTTCATTGCTCAAACTCAAAAAAGGAGAACAATATTTCTCTATATTCCACATTCGATATTTAGGGTAGTGTGCCAAATTTCGGCAAAGTTGCATGCAAGCGAAAAAGTTTTAAGTTTGAAATGTAATATTTTTAAAACAATTTGAATATTTTTTGTTACTTCTTTTATAAGGAGTGTTTCTTGGAACCTTGTAGACTGTTCATCGTCTTCATTTTCTCTAAAATCATTTTGAATACAATATAAAATGAATAAAAATGTAGACATAGCTTTGGTGGCCTATTTTGGCCACCTTCATTCTCATAGTTCCTTGCCCTTCTAGAATTCTTTCAGAGTCTTTTTCACATCATTTCCTTCGTCTAAGTGACATGTTTTTGTTATTTTTTGCATTGTATAATCAGTAGAATATGCAAAAATCAAAAATTCGTAGAAATTTGAAGAACAAAAAAAGTGGCCAGAATTGCAAGCTGGTCGGAATTTGGTACACTTACCCTACACAATTTTTAAATAAATATCTTTCATCTTTATATAGGTCCTGTACAGGAACTGTTTAATTTTTTCTTCTTTTTCCTTCATTCTGGAATTTAGAATCTGTTTTAGAGGTTAAAGTGCTTAAAGTTATGCTTCTGTAATGTTGACTAAGTGATATATTGTTCTCTTTTTGAGTTTGAGCAATAAAATGTATTACAATTCGCCCAATTGATGAAGTGAATTCCCTGAGGCAGCACAATTGCATTAAATCCTCTCTCGCATTCGTGTTTAATAACTTAACTTCAAGTACAATTATCAATACCAATGATATGCATAATGTCATTGCAATGTCACATTAAATGCCAATAGCATCAAAATAACAAATAGCCAGCGTGCATAAATGATGGGATTGGCATCAGACTTGGTCTGCTGATAAATGCTGCTGTCTCCGTGAGCTATCGCCTTCTGTAATGGAATAGCGTCCGGCCAAGGAGGTCTCCACAGTGGCCTTTCCTTTGGGATTATATCGTGGTCCATCGCCAATTGGTTCAATTTCCTCTCTTTTTATTCCGGTGAAGGGAGAGGGCAGGGAAGGGTAATAGAGGAAGATAAGACGTGATTGTCGATGTTAGTTAGATGAAGAAAAAAAGAATTTGTCAAAAGAAGAAGTCTTACTTAATAACTCGATATCCATTCTCATCAGCTTCATAGTGGACTGTTCTCTTGAAGAAGCCATCACTGTAGGAATAGAGTCCTTTGAGCTTTAATCCATCCCGTTCTTCAACTCTCTCAATAGCATGGTCATTTATAGTATCTTGGACAGATTCACTGAAGGCATAGTGGGCACTTTTAGCCTCTTCCAGTTTTTCATTCGCATTCAATTCTCTATAAATGGGTTCATCACCCTCAACACTGATCACAGGAACTGGTATAAATCCTGATTGTTGTCGCGATGAAAGAAATTCTTGGTATTTTTCTGCCTCATCCACAAGAGTGCTCGATTGCAAATCACGCAAAAAGACTTCATCCAATTCCTCCTGGATTCACAACAGAAATTTAATTAACTATCAATGCAACATTAATAATCCCTCCTAAATATCGAAACTATTTATCTTTCCTCTGACCTCCCCTAATTGGACTGACCCCGATACTCATTCTAACTACAATCCCATTGAGAAACTCCCCCCAATGCTCCCTATTGTGTTATCATAGGTGTTTGAAAGGAAATCATATGGAAATAAATAGGAAAACTCCAATCAATCATTTTGGAGGTATTTTGGGTCACATAATTTACATAAATAGAGCACTGCCATAATTTTCCCCAATATATCCTATTATTGAGTAGCTCTTCCATATCCTGAATCATTGAATTCATATTTATGATCTTTCTATTAGTTGGTATTAGTAATGACTTTATCATAAATAAATCTAATTTATGTAATTTCGATTATAATGCAATCTCTCTTCACTCTCCTTGGAGTGTTTTCGTCTAGATAATTTGGGCCGAGGTGTGAAATTATTCATGAGAAATTTTCTGAGACATGAAATCGACCGGAGTCGTTAAGATATTGAGTCCATAGAGGTCTTTTCACTGGATTGGTATTTTCCATGAAACGTACAAACTTGATAACTAAACGATATTTTAGTTGGATTGCGTCGTTTTAACTCAATAACTGAAATTGATTTATCAAGGGGATTTTAAAAAAATATACATAGATAATTTTTTTGTCAAATTTATAGTGTGCTCTTTTTGTCTTAGTTTGCTTCAGAAAGATTTTTTTTTCAATTGATGCAGATTACTTATACAACCTCAGAAAGAGCATTTCCACCGTTTGGATCTGGAGGTTGGACACCAATGGTAAGACGGCGATGGACGCAAGCATTGCTTTCTGACAATTTTTTATATCTTAATACATGTATCTTTTTTTGCTTTCAAGAGCGCCAGCTCAAAAGCATTGTTAATATTAATAATAAATAGTTTCTTTGTAGGCAATATTCTGCAAAATTTAACTCTAGTTTGGAAAATCAAAATCAAAAGAGAACATCTTTTTCCTGAACATTTTTTAGCACTTCATTGTTTTTAAGTGCTTCTACATTATCGACTTTTTTCTGTTGCTTCTTGTCACGATTGTTTGGTCGTTTTAGAAGACGGCAAGGACTGGAAAGAACAGGAACCAACACAAAGAAAAGTCGATAATTCAGAAGCACTTGAGAACAGTTAAGTGCTAAAAGAAATGTTCAAGAGAAAGACTTCCTCTTTTAATTTTTCATTGTAATATGTAGCACCATCATGCCCTTATCATACAATTCGCATGAAAATTTAACAACATGTTTTTTTTAGCACTTTTTAGCACTGTCTCGACTGTTTCCCGGTCCTTGCTATGTTCTAAAACCACTAAATAGTCGTGACAGAAACCAGAAAAGTAAATAAAGCAGAAAAAGATAAGAACAGTGAAGTCCTAAAAAATGCATGTTCATGAACATATTCATTAGCACTTCATTGTTTTTATGTTTTTCTGTTTTATTTACTTTTCTGGTCTGTGTCACGACTGTTCAGTTCAGTGATTTTAGAACACTGCGAGGACTGGGAAACAGTCGAGAGAGTACTAAAAAACATGTTCATTTTTCATTATGAATAGCATCATTATTCTGGAAACATATGCCAATTACTTGTAATTTTCAGCAGCATAATTTTACTTATTTACAAAAAAAAAATTAAAGTGAAAAAAAGTTTAATTTTTATTATAAAGCACTAATGAACTGGCAGGGTAAATTGGGGTAATTTCGAATACGGTCTAAATTTCAATTTCTTGCAAGACTAAATTTTAACAGAGAATTTAATTTTAATAACAGTCTTATCATTTAGGCTTTTTTGTGTTTAAGACAAAAAATGTATTCACATTGATTATAAAAAAAAATCCACAACAACTGAGAGTGTAACTTTTTTCAGTAGAATAATTTCATTAATCGCGATTATATTTTTCCATTGGAAAATACAAGTAGTTAGGGTATGTGCCAAATTTCGGCCGGCTTGCAATTTCGGCAACTTTTTTTGTTGATCAAAATTATAGAATTTTGAGAAACACGAAAAACTGGCTAAAATTTGTTACAGTCCTATTAAGAACTCTTCAAGCTACATTTTAAAAATATGCACAAAATGCTAAATTTTGGAAGTATCAATGAGAAAATTAATGTTGTGTTCTTGAGAGAAAAAAATTAATATTTTGAATCTTCCCATTATGCGTGATAAGATAAATATTTAAGCGTTATGGTTTCAACACAGTAGAGCAATTTAAGTCCATATTGTAGCGTAGGGAATTTTTCTTGAATATGAACATAAATCTCTAATGTGTAGAGGCCGTTAAAAGTATTTAAAACGGTTTTAAGGTTTCCTTCCTTTGTATTTTCTGATAAAAAATTTTAAGTAGAAAGTGACAAGTTTCTTGATTGTTTTAAGCTAACATGTATCATTCTTCACAGTAACATAGTTAAAATGGAAATGACAATCGTTTCAAAGTTTTCTTTAATTTTAAAGTCGATTGCGAAAACGTTTTGAATTCAAAAACCATAACAGAGCATTTGTGAAGCGTTATGCCCTAGACACACTTACGACTAAAGTCCAGAAGCGATTAAGCTAGTTCATAGCCAAGTCACTTCCTGACACACCATAAATAAGGCTTAGCATTCACTGGTATCCACAAAACATAACTTTCCTGGTTTTTTATGCAGATATTTCTACTAAAATGCACAAATACTGACTAAATGTGACTAAAATGACTAGATGTGACTAAAATATTATAGGGTAAATGTGTCAAATTTCGGCATAGTTGCATGCAAGCGCCAAAGTCTCAAGTTTGAATTGTAATGTCTTTAACTGTGTTATCACACTTGCACATTAAAATTTTAATGTGATTCACATTAATTGTCGCTGGTGAGAGTCCAAATGTGTAATTTGTGTATTTGTATAATTTTATATTCAAAATTTTATCTATTTGTTGATAAAAAGGTAGACTTGGCCCGCAAAATTTGATATAAATTGATTTATAGCATTAATGCGAAAAATTAATGCGATTTTTTCTTTAATTTTTTAATGTGAAAAATATTTATGCTTTGGGAAAATTTAAACTTATTTTTGCACGCCAAGTCCACTTCTTTATCAATAAATAGAAAAACCCCAAATATTAAGTGACTCAAAGACACAAATAACATATCGACCACTCAGAATATAAGTCGAACAACTCGATTTTTTACAAAAATCGCTTTATTCGCTTTTTGGATAATTCTTTATAATTTCTACCTTCCCTGTGAATATTATTTTTGAAAGATATTTATTTTCAAAGTTATAGAGATTTTAAATCTCAAAAATCCTATACTCTGCATGTAAAATCTCAGCTTCAAATCGCTTTCCTGTAAAATTTGCCTACTGCAAGTTGTTCGTTTCTTATTCTGAGTGGTCGATATTTGGACGCTCACAAGCGACAATTAATGTGAATCACATTAAAATTTTAATGTGCAAGTGTGATAACGCCATAATAGAAATTGATTTTTTTCATTTCTTCTACTTTAGGAGTGTTGCTTAGAACCTTGTAGACAGTTTATCGTCTTTATTTACTTTAAAATCGTTCTTAATATATTTTAAAATGAATAAAAATGTGGACATAGCTTTGGTGCCCTATTTCGGCCACCTTCATTCTCATAGTTCCTTGCCCTTCGGGAATTTTTCCAATGTCTTTTTCACGTCATCTCGTTTGTCAAAGCTACATTTTTTGTTATTCTTTTGCATTGTATAATCTCTAGAGTATGTAAAAACTAAAAAAATCATGGAAATTCGAGGAACAAAAAACGTGGCCGAAATTGCACGCTGGCCGGAATTTGGCACACTTACCCTATAGGATTAACAGTTTAATTAAATGTGGATTATGATTAAGTTGGAAAATTTAACAAGATGAAATGAAGAGTAAAATGCTTCTTTAGGCAATGTATAGTGAACTTATGTTGCTTAATCCCGACTTGATTTAGTATTCTGCAACAGTCTCTCCATCTCCATGATTTGTGATCTCAATGGCTGAGTCATTATGCAAAGTACAAGAGAGCATTTAACGACAATTAATGGCAAAAACTCGTTTGAATAACTATTTCACAAGTAGCTTTTTCAGTTGACCATCGCACGAGGTAACAATGTGTGAGAGATTGTGGCATTCATCCCATCCACATTCACAACTTTTTCTTCCTGACCCCATCCAAGCTTCAAGTTGTAAATTCAAAAAGACGCACTCCACTGCTCTCAGTTCCATTTCAGATTTCAGTGCAAGAGGAATTCCCAGCATTTGCCATTTTAGCACAATAATTGCTGGGCTATAACATAGAACATTTTTGGGTGAAAAGTTGACTTGTGCAATTTTCACGCCTTTCCTCCAACTCCCCCCCTCCATTCATCTCCTTTTTAACAAAGTACGACATCCGAGAAAGAGGTTCATTACAATAGGAGCAATAAGAGCTGAAAATTTTCGGGTAAGTTAATCACAAGCTGGTTACACTCTTACAACCGAATTGAGGGGGAGACAAGAGAGAGTACATTTGCTGGAGTGATTTTCACAAATGTAATCTACCCACAATTCTGCAGAAAATTGATGGGGAGGGAGGGAGCTATGTGGGGCGCATCTCCTGTGCAAAGTGGAACTTTATTTATGAAGATTATTTATCGTAGGCAAAATGGAAATTAAAATAATTTGCTTGTGTCTGGTGCTTCTGATGTTGGTGTCTGGCGGTTCAGCAGGAGGTAAGAGTGATAAATTTCATTGTTATAACCCCCCCCCCCATAGAGTTTCTTGTTCTAAACACTGCAGAATTTAATTAAGTCCTCCCCGTTAATTGACTTCTCAACTTTCATTCCTGCGGACTTGGTGAATAGTCAGCAACGATTGCCCACTCTCATCCCAAATGTCCTCATGCAGTCCCAAATGCAAGGATGATTCCGAATGTTCAACATTGGGTGGTAAATGTTGCCCAAATTTGTGCAATACTCGCTCATGTGTCCTACCAGGATCAGCTGGTTCACGTGGTTCCTCCAGCGGAGGATACAAGGGCGGCAGCAGTGGAGCCACCGGAACATATTGTGGCAATGTTAAGTGCAATTCCGGAGAGAAATGTAGCTTCGATAAATCTTCCAAGCGCGAAAAATGTGTCCGTGGATAAATTCACACAAAGCCACCAATGGCAAAGAGCAAATGAGCAGTAAAAATTAAATTTGGTCAGTGAAACGTTGAAATTTGATCAATAAATCGTTCTGGTAAATCTCTTTTCTTTCTCTCTCTCTCTTTCTCAAACATTTTGCGTATGTCTATCTCATTCCTTTACATGCTTCTTCTTCTTCTCTTGAACATCAAAACAAATTGAATTTAGTTCAGTCCAATTTCGAGTGCGATTTTGGTTTCAGTAAATTTTCTTGATCTTAAAGGTATGCCGAAACTACCGGAGTCATGAAATTCGAACGGTAATGACCTCGGTACACGATTCTGATCAGGAAAATTCCTTGAAATCAAAATTCACATATTTTTTATCATCCTTTCGAACACTTCTTCTTCTCCTTTTGAAGATCAAAACAAATTGAATTTCGTTCAGTCCAATTTCAGGCGCGAAAGAGTATGATAGACAAGTAAAAAGCGTTTTGGAAGAAAGAAGATGTGAATTTTGGTTTCAGGAAATTTTCTTGATTTTAAAGGCATGCCGGAACTACCGGAATCATGAATCGGTAATGACCTCGGTGCACCATTCTGACCAGGAAAATTCCTTGCAATTAACATTCACCTATTTTCTATCATTCATTCGAACACTTCTTCTTTTTCTCTTGAACATCAAAACAAATCGAATTTAGTTCAGAAGAATTTCGAGTGCGAAAGAGTATGATAGACAAGTAAAAAGCGTTTCGGAAGGAAGAAGATGTGAATTTTGGTTTCAGGATATTTTATTGATCTTAATGGCGATGGCACACCTTTTAGATCAGGAAATTTTCTAGTCGAAATTCACGTTCCTTTCTTTTTCAAGCATTTTGCATATGACTATCAGACTCTTTCGGACTCTTCTTCTTTTAAACATCGCACCAAATTCAAATTTAGTTCAATCGAATTTTGAGTACGAAAGAAGATAGACATACGCAAAACATTCGAGAGGGAAAAGTATGATAATTTTAATTTCATGAAATTTTCCCGATCTAAAAGGTGTGCCGGAGACTTAAAGGTATTCCAAAACTGCCGGAGTTATTGAAATTCGATCGGTAATGACCTCGGTACAGCATTCTGATCAGGAAAATTCCTTGAAATCAAAATTCAAATATTTTTTTTTATCATTCTTTCCAACACTTCTTCTTCTTCTCTTGAATATCAAAGCAAATTGAATTTAGTTCAGTCCAATTTCAGTTGCGATAGGCATATAGATAGTGTGATACACATATGAAAAACGTTTGGGAAACAAATGTGAATTTTGGCTTCAAGAAATTTTCTTGATCTTAAAAGTATGCCGAAACTGCCAGAGGAGTCATTGAAATTCGATCAGTAATATCCCTAGTACACCATTTATATCAGAAAAATGTTTTGAAAACAAAATCCACATCCTTTATTTCCAAAACCTTTTGTAAGTGTCTGTCCTGGTCTTCACTCTACTTTCTTTTCTAATTATCAAAACAAATTGAATTTAGTTCAGTCCAAATTTGAGTGCAGAAGAATGTGATAGACATATGCAAAACGTTTGAGAAAAAAGGGATTTCAATTTTGATTTCATGAAATTTCCCTGATCCAAATGACGTACCGGGTTGGTGAACTTCCTAACATCAAAATTTACATTCATTTTTTTCTCGAACGTTTTGCAAATGTCTGTCTTAGTCTTTCATATTTTGCTTCTTCTTCTTATAAATATCAAAACAAATTTAATTTAGTTTAATCAATATTTCAGTGCTGAAGACTATGACAGACAAGAGAAAAAGGTTTGAGAAGGAAGCAGATATAAATTTTAATTTCAGGAAATTTTTCTGATCTAAAAGGTATGCTTGAGCTGCCGGAACTGTTGGAATTTGGTCAGTAATGGCCTCGGTTCGTCATTTTGGTCAAGAAAATTTCCTGAATTGAAATGAATTGAACTGAAATTTAAATGTTTCGCAAATGTCCGTTCTACTCTTTCGTACTTCTTGTCTCCTTTTGATCAGCAAAACAAATTCAATTTAGTTCACTCAAAATTTAAGTGTCAAAGTATGTGATAGACATGTGAAAAACTTTGCAGAAGGAAATATATCTGAATTTTGATATCATGACATTTTCTTCATTCAAAAAGGTAGGTTGGAGTCATTAAAATTCGGCCAGTAAATATGTTTAATTTGGCTAGAAAGGGCTCCGGTATGCCATGTACGTCAGAAAATTTCTTTAAATCAAAATTCACATCCTTGTTTCTTTTATAGCTCTTGCACACCTTTTAGATCAGGAAAATTTCATGTAATCGAAATTGACAGTGCTTTTTTTCTCAAACGTTTTGCATCTCACTGTCTTACTCTTTTGGACTCTTCTTCTTCCTTTAAACATCACAACAAATTGAATTTAGCCCAGTCGAATTTCGAATGTGAAAGAATGAGATAGTCATACGCAAAACGTGAGAAAGTAAGGGATGTGAATTTTGATTTCACGAAATTTTCCTGATCTAAAAGGTGTGCCAAAGCCATTGGTATTTGCTTTTTTCTTTCGTACACTTCTTCTTCTTTTGGACATCGCAGCACAACAAATTCAATTTAATTCAATCCAAATTTGAGGTTGAAAGGGTGTGATAGACATGTGAAAAATATTTGAAGAGAAAGTAAATCTGAATTTTGATTTCGTAAAATTTTCCTGATCTCAAAAAGTGGGTTGGAGCCACTTAAATTTGGATGGTAAAAAGTTGAAAATTGACCGGTAGTGGACTCAGTGTATAATTTAGATCAAGAAAATTTCGTAACATCAAAATTTGTATTCTTTAGTTTCTAAAACGTTTTGCAAGTGTTTCTTTTGCTCTTTCGTACTGTTCCTCTTCTTTTCAATATTACAACAAATCCAATTTAGTTCAGTCGAATTTTAGTGTCAAAAAGTGGGATAGAGATATGCAAAACTTTGAGAAACAGATTTGAATTTTGATTTAATGAATTTTTTATGATCTAAACGATATGCCGGACCTTCCGGAGACAACTAAAATATAGCCAAAAATGAGTTTGGTATACCATTTAGATCAGAAAAATTTCGTGGAATCAAAATTCTAGTCCTTTTCTTTCTAAAACTTTTTACAAGTCTCTGTCTCACTCTTTCTTCTTCTTCTTCTTCTTCGTTTGAACATCACAACAAATTCAATTTAGTTCAATTTAGCGAAACATTTAAGAGAGCGGTTTACGAATTTTTAAAAATACATTGAAGAAATAAAATATTGAATTTTGATAAATAAAAATTTTAAATAAATTATTTTTCACAAATATAAAAACCTCTTACAAATGTGAAAATTTCCATGGTTTCTAAATTCTAATTTAAATTCTGCTTTAAATTTAATTTTTGCCGACCAAATTTGATTTTTTACTGTTCATTTGTACAGTGCCACCGAAGATATTCTATACTGATTGTGTGACTCTACCTTTGTATACAAGAACAATTTAAAATAATAATCCCATGAAATTATACCATTTAAAGCGTTTCCGGTGACTTTTTCTTTCCACTTTTTGTTTAATGAATTTTGTTTGACCAAAAAGCAGGTAATTGGAATTAAAAGAGTATCACGTACAATAGATGAGTCAATTTATCAACCAATAATCACAGATGAAACAGGAAACTTTTTTTTGGTAATGTACACCACATAATCATTATATTTATTATTGCTCAATATTTGTTACCGTCTACCTTGTAGCCCTTATCTCCTTAGAGATTTCTTGGAATTTTGATATAGTAATCCCTTTTGTCGTATAACTCTTTCCATTTAATGATTTAAAATAAGCTCATCGACAACT
Organism: Phlebotomus papatasi; assembly: GCF_024763615.1. Lineage (NCBI taxonomy): Eukaryota > Metazoa > Arthropoda > Insecta > Diptera > Psychodidae > Phlebotomus > Phlebotomus papatasi. Next base: position 8,189,071 of record NC_077222.1, on the reverse strand, counting down.
GAAATTACTCATTAGGGACAAATGGAACAAAAATATCTGGTTTAATGACAGCTAAATGGTTGAAAATTTTATATTAATTAATTATTTTTTTGATGGTTTATCATTTATATTTAATTATGGTGTAAATGCGAATATGATTCACCGGATTTACCAAATGACCATCCACAGAAAACGTGAATGGCTTTTAAAATAAACTAAATAATATATGTACACGTCAATGATCCCGTGAATATTATTACTGCGGCACAGTTGTAGGGTTCAGTAACTTCTAGGCTTTTATAAAAAAAAATTTAATCAGGCCAACGTAAAATATAGCAGGAAAATGCTTGGAAACAAAAGACTTTAAATATTTATGAGAATTACCTACCAAAATACTGCTCAATCTCTTGCAGCTTTTTATAGATTACCTATTATTGATCAAGTCTCTGAATATTTTGTTTTTTTTTTATTTTTCATTATTCTTCGACATTTTCTACACGACAGAAAGCACAATTGTTAATACTAAACAGAAAGGAATTTTTGTTATTTTGTGTTTTAGACTAACATAATATTTTAGAAGAAACTTACAATAAAATTATGACATTTAATTAGGGCAAAGTACTCTCTCTGCGAACGTTCATACCTTCGAATAACGTGAATTTTCTTTTAGTTTTCCTAAGAGACTTACACATTTCTATTAAATATTATTTGGCTTATCAACAAATTGTTGATAATTCCGTGATAATTTAGTGTAAATCTCTTACGAAAAACAAAAGAAATTCTCGAAGGCATGAACGTTCGAAGGGACAGCACTTTCCCATACACTTAACAAAATTTTAAATTGAAACGTAAAGAAGATATCTCATGCATAAGTAAAACAGCATTGTTATTTGAATTGTTCTTTGTTCCATCACGTCCAGCAAATTAAATGCATTTTTTTAATTAGAGAAAAAATAAGAGACATCTAATTGCTTTCATTAGTCTTTAGTTTAGAGAGAATGCTCCCGAGGGAGCAATAAATTATTAAATTGTTTTGTTCATTTGTTGCATTTTTATGTTGTTCATTTCTTGAATTACTAAACTGACGTGATTATGTTATTGCGTTAACGAGTCACACTTTCCAAGGGGTGATTCATTTAGAGAAACCTGTGGCATTTACCTGAGGAATATGTTTCGTGAAATCTCAGAATCAAACCATGGTACCGAAGAAGCATTTTTTCACATTATTGTCTTGTGTAGTTCTCCAAATGAGGCATTATATTATATAGGCATTATATAGAACCAAAATACTCATAGTCTGCTTATAGCCTTCTTAGTACTGTGACTTAGTACTGTGACTACTAAAAGTAAATTGACTCGCTCTTAAGTTGTTTAAGAGTTTCTACAGGAATATAAACACAAAATTTTCATTATAAGCTTTTTAAAAATGTATTAAGAGGCTTGCCAAAGTCTTGGTTCCGTTCCATAAGATTATATAAGATTATATAAGATTCTAAGATTAATTAGGTTTATTTCTGATTAATTAATGTTCTAGCTTCTAACGGGATGTTGGGTAATTTCTCTTTGACATACCTTCGAATCGGTACAGTATAAACCTCAACCGAAGAGGCCTTTTAAATCAGGAAAGTTATTACTGAACCTAAGGAATGGGTAACAGTTTTTAGTGTGATATTTCATTAACTTTTACAACTTTGCGCTAAAAAACGACAATTTGTGCAAATAGAAAGCGATTTACCTTTTGCTTTAAGACAGTTTTGGAGAATCAAACTCCGTTTGTGAGCACACAGGTTCGCGAATATTTTGTTTAATGTTTTGTTTTTGCGAACATTCGCTTGGTATTCATAAACGGTTTTTAGATTCGTCAGCGAGTCTGAAAGCGTAGAGCTCTTAAGGCAATCACGTAAATGAGCACCTTGGCCTCCAGAGGTTTCTCCTGAACATCCTGAACCTTCAGCGTTCTTTCTAACGATTTATTTCCCTATCGACGATTCAACATAAACTAATTCTCAATACTAATCTCGAAGGGATAACTCATAGGCCAACACTGGGAACGCTCTTAGGAGAAAAGAGCACCACTCTGAGAGACATCTATGATGTAAAATACCTACGGGGGCTTAACCGTTAGGGAAAAGCTAATGCTAACACAGTCATCAGACCTAAGGTTTATCCAAACGGCTTAACTTTTATGATTTGTTATCATTCAAGATTTTTGGGATAATTGTGTCTTAGGATTGAGCATTAAGGGCAAATGATCCAGGACCCAGGATATTCTAAAGAAACAAAAAAATCTGGCTAAACCTTTAATCTTCAGACCTCTTTAACCCATTCCTTACCATGGTATTATACATCATACACAAATTAAGTGACTTTAGATGATTTATTCCTGGGCAAATTTTATCATAATTGCTGTCGGGAATGGATTTTTAGTAACTTTAGTCCTTCAATTACTTGAGAAAAGTAGTCCGACAGAGATGAAAATAGAGTTTGTTATTGTTTTCTTGCTTCGCGGAAGGTCATGCAAAATTTTGACTCAAAATGGCAAACGGAAAATACGATATCCCGTCGAATTTGTTGAAATTTACCTCCATCCTCTTTCCTGATTTGAATTCTAGTTGCCAATTTGTTTTCTTGGATAGTTACACTATCTAAATCAATAGAGTTTGTAATGAATTAATGTACAGAATTTAAATTTATTGACCGTTAGAAGTGTGTTTGACAGGGGCTTATACCGTCCCCAAAATAGATAAAAATTCTTTTTTTTTTTTAAATCATCTATTAATCTGTATGAATCTAATTCTAAAATATGAACATTCTATCTCAAGTAGGGTGGAATCACCAGTTCTCGCCAGTGCCCCACTTCTCGCCACTTACATTGAAATCGCTATTTTTCGCAATTTATGAAATAAATGAGTCGCAATTTTTTTGTATTGTTTCTGCTTCTACGCATAGAATCGAAAAATAATAATTATTCGTTTTGGATTCACGATTTTGATCACTTTTTAGAGCAATATTTTAAGCAAGTGCATCGAATCCAACATCTCTTACCAAATGTACTAAGTGTCGTCAAATTTTCATCAGGCCAAAAATACCTATTTGGGTAAATAATTTGTCTATTGAATATTTAATTGCACTTGTGGAATACATAAAATTTGTATTTAGTCAATTAATATTTCATTTTATATTATTTTTGAATAAAAATGAGGCATGGCGAGAAGTGGTAATATTCTGGAATTGATTTTACCACCTGTCGCCATATCTTTTCAATAGGCGACGCTAACTTCACTTCGTACATTCTCAGTTGTCAAATCTGCATTGTTTACTTTCTGCATAAGCCCCATAATTTGATTTCTCAAATAAAAGTGAAGAAAAATCATTTAAAGAGAGTAATAATAAAGTGATCACAAGGAAAGAGAAATGGTGAATGTATTCTTTTCATAGCATTGCCTAAAATAACCGAGTGTGGTTCTTTTCAAGTGGGTGGCGAGAAGTGGTTACAAATTTTACAAAACTGGCGAAAAGTGGTAAAAAGTGGCGACGAAATGGTTATTTTTGCATTATTAATAAAAATCAGTTTTTTAAGTAGTCCAAAGTTATGTTCTAGGATTATTGTTTTCACGTATCTAGAGCCAATACATCTAAGTAACTTTGTGTCAAATTTGACTTATTTTGTAACAAGGATTCAAAAGTTATGATTAAATTAATTTAATGTTTTCCTAAACATGGCGATAGCCGATTATTCCACCCTATTTCTAGTACATTGACTGAATGGGTTAAACGGGCTTCAGACTTAAGGCTTTGCCCTAATTTCTTATCAATCACGATTTTTTTGGAAAAAAATTAACTTAGGATTGGATTATTAAAGATAAATTACGTATATTAGGTTCTCGAAAAGCAGTCAAATTACTCGCTATTTAATTTAAGGTTTAGAGATCTTCGGGAAATGGACTAGTCTGAATACCGCCTTAGGATTGGATGTTAAAAGCAAATAATTCATCGAATATTGAAAAATCACTAAATTGCCTTTGCTTAGAATTTCAAGATAGGAACAGGGCTAAACTTTTGGTCTGAAGCCGGTGTTACATGAGCTTCAGACTCAACGTCTATATATACGGCTTACCTTCTCCGACTTCTGATCAAGTAAGATTTTTGGAAAATTTTTGATTTAGGATTGTATATCCATTCGATTTTGAAAAAGCCAGTTTAGGATTTCACGATAATCAAGAAATATCCTATCCCTTTAGTCCGTATCACGAATAGCTTTATGAAGTAATTTTAAAGTTTGTGAATCTTTTTTTTTGTAGGTATTCTCGGGAGTACTTTTCAACTATTCTAAAGTGGTTTTCGGACTAGAGGATTAGCGCAGTTCCCGAAGTTATCGAAGGTCTCGCGATCCTAAATAGTGAGCAATTTTATTGCTTTTTGAGAACCTAGCAGGTCAATCATCTTTAATAATCCAATTCTAAGTTAAATTTATCCAAAAAAAAATCGTGATTGATAAAAAATTAGAGCAGTTGAGCCATATGACTAAGCTTTAGGTTCGAAGCTCGTATAAGGTCCCTAAATGATTTATCGAACAATTGCCAAGACATTTTCCATATGAGTCACCCCTTACACTGAGAAAAAAAAGAGGATGCAATTAACTTTTTTTCGTCATAACTTTTTGGGTGTAAAAATATATTAACATTTTTTAATGTTAATTTTACACCCTTTAAGGATAAAATCAACATGAAAGAAGGGTAACTTTAACCCATAATACACATAAAAGGGTAATATTTACACATTTTTTGGATCAATACTGCAGGGTAAAATTAACATTTCCGGAATGTTATTTTAACTTTTTCGGATTTCTCTCACTCTGAATGTAGCGAAATGTAAGAAACCTTTATAGGGTTTCGCGTAATCCTTGTCAATGAGGGATATGAATGAGCTACCCCTTCGACACTTTCAATAAAACATCAAGCCCCATTTATGCTTTTTTTCTTCTCAAAGCTTCATTTTGTGTTTGGAAGTAAAAAAAAGAAACACAAAATCCGCTTCAACGAGCAATCAATTACACGCTTTGACATTGTTATTGAAGTATGAATGACAAAAATAATAGCACAAAAAAATATATAAAATGATGTTATCACTCACCGGATAATTCTCCCGGATTGTCTGGCCAAATCCCCGATGGACACGCAGAAGGATTGATATGGCAAAAAGATAGAAAATGTGCATTTTTTTCACAACTTTGTACACTTTTTCCTCTGAAATATCCAAAATAAACAGGGTTATAGTTTTCTTAAAACACTTTTTTCCCGCATTTATGTCTCTTCACACGCTTTGCCCTTATTTATATTCATACGGATGAAGTGGAGAGAGAGTAAATGGGTGGGAGGTGATAAGAGAAAATTGAACTTGAGGGAATAATGGGGGGTTGAAGGGGGTTTTATTGTGAAATGTAAAATGCAAAATCATCACTTTCTCACCGGATATTCAAATTGCCAAACATTTACTCAATTTTCCATTTGATTTCCCAACTCCAAGACCCTTTTCTTAGCTCTCACTTGAACATTTCTGCATCTCTTGTAAACATTTTGGAGCACCCGAAAAAAGTAACAATTTCGCTTTCATTTTAACAATTTTATATTGTAAAAAAATATTATACATGTGTTAATTAAAAATTAATTTTTGGCCGAATTGTCGTTGCAACAAATAAATGTCAAGTATCGTAAAATTAAATGAGTAGTTTTTTGTCTATTTTTTTTTTAATCTTTTTCTTTTAAAAAACTACTGAAAAATTCATGATTAATACGAATAGAAAAAACTCATAGAAAAAATTATTTACACATTCACTCGAGTAAAATATGCCTATATAATTTCATTATTTTTCTTTTTTACTATTTTAGTCTTTCATTTCTTTTGTTTTGACTTGAAAGAATTCTCTCTACGAAACGCTTCAGCACTATTGTTATTCATCTCTTTTTCTGCCTAAATTACATTCTTTGGGCATTTGGAAATGTTTACACTTATTACTTATTTACTGGTTTTATTTACTGAGAAAATATTCAATTATTCGACATCTTGTTCTCGAACTTTCTTCTAAATTAATTTAATTAATAGTATACACAGAAAGAAAACGTTGGAGGTATTTTCTACAAAATAGTTCTTTTTTTTCTATCTGATAAATCATAAAAATCTCATTTTTTAAAGCAGAGTTGTTTGTTAAAAGTTTGTCAAAAGATTGTTCTTCCGAAAATATGACATAAGTTTTGTCAAATCAGCAAAAATCTATTCTTTTGACAATCTATTTATTACATAGCGTTGTGAACCTATTTTTCAGAGTTAATACCCTGAAGGGAAAAGTTTGTAATAATGTTTGTTAAAAGTTTGATAATTGAAGTTCCTTTAATATACAAATTAATTAAGTTTTGTCAAAGGAGAATGATCAAAAGTATATGGGCGCTGGTCCCGGAATCGCCACAAACGAGAGTAGGCGCATTTTGTAGGTACTGATATAAGATTGAAAAATTGCCGGGACCCAGGACCATAAACGCCGGGAGTCCTTGTAAAAATGCCTTTATCCTTTCGATAAATCGCTGTTTTGACAACGAATTACGCAAGAACGGCTAAAGTGATCTTGATGAAATTCGGTATAGGGTCACTGTATGACTTAAAGTTTTTGTCCATGCATATCACCCCCTCCCCCCACCCTCCATTCTGATAGCCCCCATACAAAATGGGGGCGCTTTACCTTATAACTCCTTTCTAAGAGGAGGTAGAAAGCTGAAATTCGACAAGGGAACAAAGCTTAGGGAAGACTTTTCAACCATGTATAATATCTCCCTCCTCTGTCACCCTATCTGGTAGAAATCATATAAAATGAGAGCATTTCACTTTATAACTCCTTTCCGACAAAAGATAGGAAGTTGAAATACAGCATGGGAACAAGGCTTAAAGAAGACTTTTTAACCATACTGACCAAACTCTTTCTCCATCACCCCTTCTGGTAGCCCCCATACAAAATAAGATTATTTTACCTTATAACTCCTTTCTAAGAGGAGGCAGAAAGCTGTAATTCGACTAGATGTCTATAAATGCATATAAAATCTAGAAAATTATTGTTAACTTTATTAGGTATTCATTTTTTTTCATTCTTTTACAAACCAACTACTTCTTCTCAGAAAGGAGGTCAAAATGCTCTCATTTTGTATAGGATTACTAGAAGGGGTGGTGGAGGAGCGGGTTAATATGCATGGTTGAAAAGTCTTCCATAAGTTTTGTTCCCTTGTTGAATATCAGCTTTCTACATCGTCTTAGAAAGGAGTTATAAGGTAAAGTGCCCCCATTTTGTATAAGGGCTACCAGAACGGAGGGTGGAGGGAGGGGGTGGTATGCATAAATATAAAGTTTAAAACATACAGTGACCCTATACCGAATTTCATCAAGATCACTTTAGCAGTTCTTGTATAATTCGTAGTCAGAACAACGATTTTTCGGAAGGATAAAGGTATTTTTTACAAGGACTCCCAGCGTTTATCGTCCTGCGTCCCGGCATTTTTTTAACCTTATATTAGTATTTTCAAAATGCGCCTACTCTAATGTTTGTATGAGGATGGACCAGCGCCCATATACTTTTGATCATTCTTCATCATTGTAAAAATAGTTTTTATGCTCTAGAACTGTTCCTCCATGGTTTAGAACATTGATCCCAGAACAAAAGTTGTTACCTATACTAATGTCTATCCAATGACATAGGTCCCGTTCGTGGCGATTCCGGGACCGGATTTGACCATTCTCCTTTGTGACCAATAAAACTTTTCGGCTTTAGATTAGATAAAACTTATTCTAAATTGTTATTTGTAAAGCTCCTAAAATTCTATTAGATAAATTTGTAACAAATATGCTCAAAACCTGAAAACAAAGTGTGTAATTTCAAATTTTGAACTAGAGGTTGATTAAATAAATCTATCATTGTATTGTTTCTTGTAACCTTACCATTTACTCTTGAAATGTAGATCAAATAATAAGAAAGATAATTTCTATTACTTTTTTTTAAGTAAAATGTACTAAATCGAGCACTTTAAACTTTTGAATTTAACCTGAAACGGTCTGGTAATCCGAATATGCCAGCCATTGAGGATCTAGCATGCAAGGGAATGGAGTTGAATAGGATAACCTCGTCGACAAAAATAGTTCGCGATAGCTGCATAGACTAAGCTCTCGGCACCTACACAGTAAAAAATAATTACTACGATTATCGCGTGTAATGGGAGAGCATCGATAATTGTAGTAAATTTGCAACGATTATCGTAGTTAGCAAAGTTGAAAAGCAAACAAGTTGAATTTTCGAAGTTGAAAAGCAAACTACACTGGTAAAAATAAAAGGGTCAAATTGACCCTTTTCAAAAGAATGGATCGTATTTGACCCTTTGAAAGGTTCACTTTTGTATCTCTTGAAATTTCGTATGCACATTTATCACGAATAATCATGTTTTATTGTAAACTTATTACTGATATCATATTTCTTTCATCTGAGCGAACACCAAAGATCACTTTTTCATTGTTTTTTTATTCGTTTATTCCGGAATTAAATAGATGTCAAAACCGTGACCCTTTCGAAGGGTACCTGGTGACCCTTTCAAAGAGTCAAATATGATCCATCCTTTGGAAAAGGGTCAATTTGACCCTTTTATTTTTACCAGTGTAAGTTGAATTGTCCTTCAACAATTGTACTGAAATTACACAAAATATAAAAAGAAGAAGAATGAGTTCAAACGAAATTAGTTGAAAGTTGAACTTTTTGCTGCGATAATCGATTGAAAAATTACTACGAAAATCGAATTGATTCCATTACACGCGATAATCGTAGCAATATTCAATCAGACGTTGAATGAAGTTTATGCCATTTTGTTGCTTCATTTTATTACTATTATAGTAATTATTACTACTATTTATTGCATTTGGGCCATTATCGAGGGTTGAATTTTACTAGTTCTGCAATTTAATTGATTCCTTTTCAATTGAAAGTTGATTTTTTCAATGGTTGTTATTCGAAATTTCAACCAGTTCAATTCAACTAATAGAATTCAACTAGCCAATTTCATCTCTTTTTTACTGTGTAGATTACCCTCACCTTAGCCGATATCCTGGGAATCAGAAGTGAGGCTAAGTAACGCTCCCCCCTTACACGAAAAAGAAATGGAACCGTTCCCTGACGGAGGACTTATGGGAGATTATAACTCACCAGGAATAGAATGTTTCGGTGCCCAGAGATATGGTCCAAGGGCGCAGCTTGTAAACATACCTAACACAATTGTTGAAGGTCATCGTCAAGCGCGTTAGTGTTCCACAGTGGCTCTGTTCAGAAACAACCTTTCGAAGAGAAAATACCTCTCCCAAGCCAAGCCAAACCTATTCGAAAATCTATCGGAAGCCCAAAGTGCAAGTTCACGTATTCGCCGTTTTAGCGTTGATTATTCTGCTATTTCAAATTTCGGTAATCATGACACTTCAATTGTCAATAATGTCAACAACTCTAGAGGGGCAATTCACGAAATACAGTGCCCGCTTTGTAATCCGGATGGATTTTTTTGAATTTTTTCAACGTCTCGAAAATATAATACAAGATCTTTTTTGTAGAATTAGAATAAAACTTTTAAAAAAGATTAAAAAGACATAATTGGAGAAGTCTATTCTATTATACTTCATTTATTAAACAAAAACATCACAGAATAGTTCATTTTCATTGCTGAACACGCATGAATACATAACCTCAGAAGTATTTTAAATGTAACCGTCGAGAACTTGTTCGGATTAAGGCGATCCGGATTAGAAAGCGGGCACTGTGTCCAGGAAAAATTGACGGGACGGCGAATATGGCGGAGACATATTTGTTGCGGAGAAAAGCGAAATAACCCTCAATCAGGGGTATGACGTTTCCTATGTTTTCCATATGTTTCTAGTGTGCCGAAAAAGTTTTGAGTTTAGTAGTTGTTTTCTATCATTGTAGAATAAATTAGCAAATAATATTATACAAAATAAAAGTCAATTTAATATTGAATAGGCAACCAAAAACCCCAAATTTGCAAGCTACGTAGTTTTGAAGATATATCGTGAAATGTGTTCGAAAACAGGGAAAATTTACACTTAAAACCGGTCGCATTTTTCAGAGCTAATATCACCAACCTGTCCTAAATAATGCATTTTTCAGTCCGTTTTTATTCGCCGAAAAGCAGGCAAAACGCATTTGACAGGTTATTTATTAAGAAGCGTATTTAAAATTGGCAAATATGAACTGCCTCAACTTACCCAAAACATATTTTTTCAGAACGCAGGGACTATTTAAACTTTAAAAAAAATTTAAAACCCACTAATTTCTTACAATTTTTATGCCTGGGCATCTTTATTTAAATTAAATAATGAAAATAAATAATATTTTTATAAGATTTTGGTAAAGAAATCGTACCCTCCGGTCTCGAGTTGGAGGGTGAAATTATCTGGATACATTCCGAAATTCCAGCAGGTACAAGACCTGAAACCTTGTATACCCTCCATTTTTAGCAAGGAGATTCACCTTTAAAGGGATGCTGAAATTCGCTTCACAGAAAACAGACAGTAACCAGTCAAAATTTTGTCTGGATACTTTCGTGAATTGCCCCTCAGAAGTCTAAGGTGCGAGTTCACATATTCGCCGCTTTCTTAGATTTCGAATTTTTGCTATTCTCGACATTTCAATCATCAACAACGGTGCGTACACCTTTGTCGCAAAAAGTGAATTTTTACATAGTTTTTGTGAAATTTCAGGATGGCAGAACGTTTTAATTGCAATATCCATCAAATAAATGTCCTTTTTATAATCTTGCTCAATTTTGTGAAATTTAGCAGTTTAATAATTCGAACTTCGAACGGTTTTTTAGGTAAGTTCTGTCTGATATATAATTGAATCGGCACAGAAAAAACCTCAACCGGAGAGTGCTCTCAAATCGGGAAGGTTATTACTGAACGAGAGGAATTAGGACCAAGCGTGTATTCAACGGCATGATCTCGCGAAAAGCGCTGGAACATACGGAGAGTATGTTCTCTCTGTGATTTCTATAAGAACCATGAACCCTGATCGGAGAAGGTGAACGATAAATTAGGGTTGCTTTATTTCCTGATATATTTTTTGGAGAAAATTCATTGCGCATTTCTCCGATAAATATAACCCATTACTGAACAAATTTCGACATCGAATTTTCGAAGTCAAAGCCAAATCGCTCCAGAGGCTCCAGAGTGCTTATTTCTTTATCAATTTGATTGAATTTAGAGTTTTTGGAAAGGTTTTAAAATTTCTAACCGGACTATACCGGACTCAATAGATAGTGAATCGATAAAACATCTGCAAATGATTTTTTTTTCAATTTTTTGGTTTATTTTGAAAATTATTCCAACGATTTTTTGTTATTTTCGAATACGATTTACCCGGTCAAATTGACTAGTTTAAAATTAACACATATTTAAACGGTACAATGTCACTATCAAACTTTATCAAACTTTAACGCGGTTTGTCATTTGACCGAAAAACGATCAAAAAACCGTTGATAGGTTTAGTGTTAAAGTGTCACAGGGAAGATTTGGTTTCTATACGCCAATGGCCTCAGTGGAATCCGTCTATCTTCATCTTTCTCCTTCAATGTCAATTAAACAAGGGCTCTCCGAAATTTGGGTGATTGGAACGTAAAAAATGAAATATAATGCCTCCAACACACCTTTTGGATCAGGAAAATTTCATAAAGTCAAAATTCACATATCTTTCTTCCTCTAAATATTTGCATATGTATATCTTACTCTTTCGTACTCTACTTCTTCTTTTGAACATCAGACTAAATTAAATTTGGTTCTGTCCAATTTTGAGACCAAAAGAGTGGGATAGGCTTATGCAAATCTTCTGAGAGAGAAAGAGTTACGAATTTAATTTCATGAAATTTTACCGATCTAAAAAGTGTGCCGAATGCAGAAAAAACTATGCAAGGGTGATTTTGTGGTTTTCTCGTGTGTTTGACAGTTGTCACCCGGATATCAGATAATCATATTAAGGTTACTTAGATGTAATAGGTCCGGCACACATTTTAGATCAGGAAAATTTCATGAAGTCGAAATTCGAATCCCTTTCTTTCTTACATGCTTTGCATATGTCTACTTCGTTCTCTTGCACTCTTCTTCTTCTTTTAATTATCACACCAACTTCAATTTAGCTCAATCGAATTTGGTATGCGAAAGAATGAGACAGTCATATGCAAAACATGTGAAAAAGAAAGGGATGTGAATTTCGACTTCATGAAATTTTCCTGATCTAAAAGGTGTGTCAGAGCCATAAAGAATGCTATTCTTAGCCAATTTTCGATTCGAATTTATATGATTAATTTCAGATAGTAAAATAAAAAAATGCCATTTTGTTGAAAATACTATCAACGCATTTTTTCTGTGTTTTACCGAAAATAACAAGCCTATAACGCAGAAATCACAATAAACGATTTTGTGTCTTAAATTCTTTTGTGTTTAATAATAATAATAAGAAACGGCCTCATTTTCTTTCAGTATTTTTAAATATTTTATAATTAGTTATTCCCCCGCCCTTAATATTTCATTTATTCTTCGTATGTTTTTTTCTGGTAATCGAAGTTTTAATGTTTGATTTGCCTTTGCTTATGATGACACGACTAGTATTTTTGTTCAATAAAGACGTGATGTCAATGTCAAAGTTTGTTTATTTTCTAATATTTTTAATAAATATCAAAAAATAAATAAATTTTGCTAATTTTTTTTGCAAGTTTTCAACTGGAGAGTGTAAAGTTTATACCGGCAGTATTCACAATTAAAGGTTATGTTATTTTGAGGTTTTTGTTTGACATAACCTAACATTTCAAAGCATCCTAACCTCTTTTTTTATTTGTAAATCCTGCAGAAATAACAAAATTCCGCGTGGTTATTGAACAAAATATTAGTCCTCAGTTGTCATCAATTTTACTTTTTATTAATCCATTCACATAGATTTACTTTAGTGATATGTTGATCATTTTACTTAATTTGCTTTCTTGTTTCAATTGTGATAATTTTTCTATTACTTCATAGAATAGTTTCTTATTCATGTTTTTTTCTCACCGTTGCCACCTTTTAAAGATTATATCGTTATATACTTAGTTACTGGGTTTAGAATTACAATAAAATTCGCTCAAAATCGGTATTTAATTTTTCACATGAAATACACAAAAAATTTCCCCTTTTTTTTACTGTGTAGCAGAATATTTTTTTATTAGGTATGCAGATTTGTTATTCTATTACTATTTCATTCAATTATTTACTATGTTCTGTTGGAATTTGAGTCAATCCTTTCCATCTCCTCTATATTGCTCATTTTACGTGTTAGTCCACTTCAATCCTTTTCCCTCCTTTTTTTTCATTAGTTATATTGAGAAAGTATAAATCATAAAATCAATCTCAATACACACATACATCTATAGATTTATTGAAGTTTAGTTAGCTGAGATTTTTTTTTTCATTTAATATTTATGTCCATTATTCACATTCAGATTAATCTCTCAAAATTTTAGTCTTCACTTTTCTGTCACATATAAATTATTCTACAAAATTATAATATTCTACTTCTGCTCTGAATTATCTACTTTTCAAAGTTTGATTACTTCCAACTTCATTTTTTTTATCCCAATAAAAACCTACTCCGCAATTCTACTTAAAAAAGAATTTTTGTTTTTTTAAATTTTTTTTGCTAAAAAATACATGAATACAAAATTGTTTGCTTCCACAATATTAATTTTTTTTACGAAATATCAATAATTTTATACAATTGTAAAAAATCTCACTAATTGATAATTTACTTCTTCCACTAATTGTATCAATTTACAGTGATATTTTTTTCATCCAAAAAAATTGACTGGTTTATTATTGTTTTGTTGTTTACAGATTATCTCTTTCCAAACATTTTTATAACAATATTTTGTGTAAAAAAATGATTTAAATACGAATAATTGTAAATTAATTCTTTGGATTACATTTGACTACTGTTGATAATATTAGGATAGTAGCACCATTTAATGCTATGCTCTATGCAAACATTGGGGGCAACTTTCAATTGGGCAGCTTTGAAATTAAGCTTCTCCTATTTTTAAATGAAGCTGGACCATATGCTCAGCGCACATTAATTTTTGTTTGTAAACATGTTTTAAAAATTTTCTATGAGAGTGAGAGAGATGACTAGATTTAGTTCTCTTTCACTCTCACTGAAATATCAAAAACATATTTACGAAACAAAAGGCATTGTGCGTTGGGCATTATCCTGATACAGTTTATATCCACAAATCAATCAATTTAAAAAGTAGGAGAAAAAAATTTAAATCTGCCCCAATTCAAACGTGCCCCACTTCCCTTTTTTAAGTAGTGGTACTATCCTAGATTTTCACATATTTTTTTCAATTTCATATTTAATGGGAAAGTTTCACTAAAATTTTTGAATAAGTTTTTCCAGAAACGCATTCTTGTTTTGAGAATAACTTGGCATAGGGTGGCGACATTACTTGTGGCCCCTGTCTTTACTTATGACCTCCACGCAAAAAACTTTATGTGTTTAAATAGTATATTGCATGTTTTTTGGTTTTTGGAATCGTTTTCTGACAAAAAATGCGACGTGGCCATAAGTAGAGACAGGCCACAAGTAATGCCGTCACCCTAACTCAAGAACGCTCATTAATGACCAGCGCACAATAACTTTTGTTTGTAAATATGTTTTCAAACATGTGAGCGAGATGACTAGATATAGATCTCACTCACTCTCATTGAAATGTCAAAAATATGTTTACAAAACAAAAGTTATTGTGCGCCGGGCATAATTATTGAAATAATTACTAACAATGTCTTAAAGAATTTATTAACAAAATAGGTTATATTGTTAAGAATAGCACTATAATAGACCACGCTGCTTTTGTAGTTTCTTAAAAAAAAATAGAAAGATGTAGGGGAAAGTACTCTACCTTCGAACGTTCATGCCTTAGGGTAAGTGTGCCAAATTTCGGCATAGTTGCATATAAGCACCGAAATGCAATATTTTTAATTCATATTGATATTTTTTGTTACTTCCTTTTCGGGACAGTTGGGTGGAACCTTGAAAACTAGTTTGTCATCTTTGTTTTTTTTAAATCACTTCATAAAATATTGAAAAATTAATAGTAATATAAACATTGCTTTGGGTAGTATTCCGGCCACTTTGAGTGAAATTCCGGCCACCTTGTTTGTGACCATCTTTTGTGGCGCAACAGATAGAAAATTTCAAAACGTCATGAAACGATTTCAATATTTAGTTTAATACGTTTATATGACCCACAAGCCCTGAGATCATTCATATAATTTGTCCTGAAGAGTAGCATCTCAAATTTACGCGCAGATTCACGTAGAATTTTGCCTTTCCTGAACTCTTCCAAGGCCTTTTCCACATCATCTCTTTCATAGAACCGACGGTTTTTTTCTCTGGACATTGTAAAACTCAGAAATTGAAAAAAAAAAACACAAAATGAATAAGAAATTGAGGAAAGCAAAAGATGTTGCCGGAATAAGCAACACTACATCACCAAAGAAACGCTCACGAAGTACATACTTTTTTACGCGAAATACAGACTCCAGCTGAGAAATTCTACCCGAAATTTTAAGATTGATTCATTATTAACATAACCAGAAACAATCTTTAATGAAAACTAATCAATTTTCATGAAAGACACCGAAGACCTTTGACCTTTGACCTTTTGCACTTCACCACAAATTGTATGCTAGAAACACAATCGATCTGTCACATTTTTTGTAGACTCTTTCCACACTGAGTTTTTACACAACGCAATTTAAATTCAAATTATATCTAAAATTTAACGGTCTTTGTGTTAATACATCCTAAAATGAATAAATATTTGAAAGCAAAATGAATTCATTGACCATTCGAAGATTACATATATAATTTTAATTAATTTATTTCCATGGCCCAAATTACACTCAAAGTGGCCGAAATTACAAGCTGGCCGAAATTTGGCACACTTCCGCTATATTTCTTTTACTTACACATTTCTAATAAATATTAGTTAGCTTATCATCATTTATTGACAATTACGTGATAATTATTTGTAAATCTCTTAGGAAAGCTAAAAGAAATTTACATTATTCTAAGGCATGAACGTTCAAAGGACGAGTACTTTCCCTACTCCTTTTAGTTGCATCAGGGATCTTTAGTCTTTTTTGGACGGGAAAACGAGAATATTTTTGCCAAAGCTTTCGACGCTATAATTCGCCTTCCTCAGTGGTGAAACCGTGATACTGTCCTGAATTTTGTCTCTTTTAACTTTTCTGCTCTTGATGAGGACGCACCGGGGAAACTTTTGATTTTTTTTTTGTAAAACACCTCTTTGGACATCAATTAAAGTCCAACAAAATTCCTAGTATCCCTGGTACATCCTAATTAAAAGTGTAGTTAGAAGAGACAAAATTCAAAAACAGAATCTTGGTTTTCACTATTGAGGAAGGTGTGTTGTAGTGTCGAAAACTTTGGAAGAAATCGTGTTTTCCTGTCCTGAAAGAATAGAGAGATCATCTTATTTCTTGTGATATTTTTCACGTTATGCCTTCTTCAGTTTTATATTTCATAATAACACTATGCAACACGGTTTTGCTAACGGAGATCTCACATGATACGTTTGATAGAGTCAAGTCCCCTGATTAAGAATAGCATTGAATAAACGAGCAGTAAAAAGTCAAATTTGGTCAGCAAAAAATTCGAAATGATCAGTAAAAAATAAAAAAAATGGTCAGTAAAAAATAAACAAATGGCAGCAAAAAGTTTAAAAAGATCAGTAAAAAATTAAAAAAGAGCAGTACTTTATTAAAAGCGGTCAGTAAAAAATGAAAAGTGGTAAGCAAAAAATTAAACATGATCAGTAAAAAGTAAAAAGTGATCAGTGAAAAATAAAACATGATCAGTAAAAAGTAAAAGATGATCAGTAAAAAACAATTTTATTTTTTACTGACCACTTTTAATTTTTTACTGACCCCTTTTAATTTTTTGCTGACCACTTTTTATTTTTTACTGCTCCTTTTTAATTTTTTGCTGACCACTTTTTATTTTTTACTGCTCATTTTTAATTTTTTACTGCTTTTTTTAAATTTTTTTTGCTGCACATTTTTAATTTTTTTGCTGATGCAGTCGAATATTTTTACTGCTCATTTTTAATTTTTTACTGACCATATTTTCTTTATGCAGACCATTTTTAATTTTTTGCTAATTAATTTTTAATTTTTTACTGATCAACTCGAATATATCTACTGATCAATTCGAAGTTTTTACTGACCAAATTTAACTTTTTACTGACAAAATTTTACTTTTTACTGACAAAATTGAAAATTTTTGCTGATTATTTCGAATTATTTGCTGATCAAATTTGATTTTCTGCTGACCACTTTTGACTTTTTACTGACCATTTGTTTTTTTGCCATTAAGAATCCGACCTTGGTTTTGTTCCATCACGTCACAATGATTTTTTATTAATACTTTTATATTTTTCCTATTTTGCCTTACATTATCCCATATATCTCAGGTTCTAGTTAACAGAACATAAAAAATGTGGGGGTCGTTAGAAAGCTCATTAGCTGTGCTTTAATTTTAATGATTACAAAAAACTTTGTAAAACCACTCCTTCAGGGTGTAAAATTGGAGTTTCTCTAATAATTACCAAAAAATGCTCTTAAAGTGAGGTTTTAAAAATTTGTATAAAATAAACTAAACAAAATATTAAAAATTAATTGATACCAGGCGATAGGCACCACTTAGGACTACAATTTTGCTCATCCAAGACATCGCGCTCCGATCACTCTAAATGCCTCATTTGTTGGTTTTTGCCATTTTCCAAAAATATGACGTACCTATTTTAGAGCAAATTTCCTAAAGATTTCTGAAAAAATATCTTTTAAAACTTATGTGAAACATATATAAATGTTGAGATTCTTCTTTAAATCGATCGGGGGACCATCAACATGATTTTCATTAACATCACTAATCATCATTCAGCTGCGAGAAGAAACCCCTAAACATTTCGTAAATACATTTCAATGACTTTAGATCATAGTTTCATTTAAAATTAACCTCTACTAAAAATAGTATTAGATGGATGGATGGAAATAAATAGAAACAAAAATTGAATACTTAAAGGAAAATTGGGAGCTTTTAACGAGGGTTGATTTAAATCGGAACTTTAAATCGGAATTTGGAAAATTCGCTAATTGGCTCTAAGAAATGGGCGTGGCCTAATTTATTTATGGGCGGGGTCTAAAGACAATTATTATAAGAATATCTTTTCCCTGCGAAACATGAAATTGAAAAAATATTGCAAAGTGTAACATTATCTTCGGTTTTTACTATTTTCTCGGTAGAATAAAAGATATTATGCGTATTTAATTTTTTTTTCGTATTTTGTGTATGAGTGTAAAGTCATCAGTGTAAATTTGTTTTAAAATCGACTGCGATATATTTATTTTCTTTTTATTCGGGTTGCAATGTATTTGAATGGTTTGATATTTTTTCCTGTAAATATTTGTTTCAGTTCCCTTTCTAGCTATTATCTTTATATCCCTTTTACAATAATGTACATCTTTTTCTTTACGTCATTACTTCTCTACTCCGAGTAATCATCCCATATAAAATATGTGTCATAAGTTTCCATTAGATTTTGGTAGACATTCTCCTGTGCAAAAGTCAAAATAGAAGTTATTCCGTTTTTTTATAAAAATAAAAAATAAAAAAAATCAAAATCTCTTTTTTCATTAAAAGCTCATAAAAATTTTATGTGGAACAGTTTCTTTTTTCTTTACTTTTCTATTTATAGAATTCGTCAAATAATCTCTATATACTGACTTTTTCTTTCACCTCTTCCCCCTACAATCATAGCTATTTACACTAAATACGTATAAAATTATGTAATACACTGTTGTCAGACACGATAACGAAAAAAATAAAAACATCTCTACAATTGTTTATCAACTAGCTTATGGCATTTTTCACATTTGAATTTTGGTTAGTAACAAGTCAGAGAATTTATCGCAATATTCTAAGCGAAAATTCTACTATTCACAGTTGTTACGATCCTTATTCAATTTTATAATTATTTTTGCTCAATAATTTTCTCAAGCACGTCACAAAATGAACTATATTTTCTCATAGCAGCACTCATTTATCATCCTATTTTCACTTTTTAAAATTGTAAATGTATCGCTAGCTACCAACTAATTCTATTTGATGATATTTTTTCCTCAAATTTGATACAGGATCACGATATAAAACAGGATCGAGCCGTAAATTGGATCGCAAAAGTGGCATATATCTGCAAAAATTTATTATAAAGAACATCTCATGCAAAATTATGAACATATTTCTAAAGTGGATTAACAATTATTCACCAGTGATTCATTTCCATTATTGTAATTTAAATTAATATTGTGATATTTGTGCGTCGCCACAAGAAAACCATTTTTTCGCCTTTAGGCTATAATTCTTGTGAGCAACGCATATGCAATTGCAACTAGGGTTAATTAAGCAGCTTGAAATAGAGAGAATTTATGCTCTGATTTTGGCATTTTGAGAATCTGCTCTGGTTCGTCTGAGGGTCATTTTGTGACGGAAACCTCCCTTTCAACGATTTCTAAATAGCCCCATCTATCTGGCCCTCAGACAGACCAGAAGTCCAGCGTTTAAAGTGTTCTATTTGTAGCCCAGAAAGGAAGAACTAAACCACGACAAGGATGCGAAGAAGCAGTTGAAAGCCCTTAAGGAGTACTGGAGACGCAGAGTAGCAAGAAACATTAGCAGTTTATTAAAGCCCACGGGCGCTTTAATGAACTCCTCCCTCCCTTTCTGGAGAATTTTAAAGAACAAAATAAAAGTCTACAAAAAGATTTACGGTGTTTTCCTGGGCCTATTCGTTCATGTGATCTTCCCTTCCATTGCAAGTCAATGGAGGGTGCTTAGGCTTACAATGCATCAGAAGGTTCTGCTGTCTCATCAGAATCGTAACAATATCTACTCAAAAGTCGAAGACATTACCCTCAGAATTTTTCATATATTTTGTCCTTAATAGTATTGTTTTAAAAACCTATTGATTTGTTTTTTTATAAAGAGAAATAAGCAATGGCCAAAAGAGGTAATTGCTCAGAAGCATTTCCCCACATATGGCCACTTAAGCAAAATTCCTGAAATTAATGTAGTTGGATAAAAAATTCAACTATCAGAATTTCAATATATTCGCTTTAAAACTGAACAATTTATCCTCTAACATTTGTTTTATATTCTTTAAAATTTTAGTTTCGAAAGTCAATTAGTTTACATTTTCAAATGAAATTTACCAATGGCAAAAAAGGCATTTTTTAGAAGAAGTTCTCTACTTGTGGACACTTTTTTGCAACACGAAGAACTTTTTTTCGTTTTGTGGAGTTTTTCGAAAAGATGTTGACTAAACAAAATTAATTGTACGCACCCCATAACGTTTGACAAGTACCTCCCATGATTAACTTTAATTGTCACTCAATTTGCGCACTGTTGAAGAAATGGAAATAATTCTAGTTTAAAACAGATTTTACTACTGTTTCATTACGTGCCAAAGTGCTATTTCTCATGTTTTTCTACGCCCATTGCAAATGGCCATAAATTTACCGTGAAAATGAATTTTGAATGGGTTTTAACTAGCAGAAAGCAGATATTTATCCTGTATTTTTTGCCAATTAAATTCAATTTTACAACACAATAGTAATAGTTCTATAACAAATTGGAATGGCCTGTAGCAATAAAGAGTGTAGTATTCTTAAAGAAATGATTTATAAACTTATTTATTACAAATTTGTCAAAAGATGTTCCTTCACATCAAATGAGGAAACTCAGGTATGAAAGAGCATCCTTTTGACAATTCTTCATTGAAAAGGTTACAAAGCTCTTGGCGAAAAAACTTTAATTGAAACTACGAATTATCAAAATTAGTTTCTGCAAGTAAAATCTAGTAGGGGACAGTGGGGTACCTTTGATGATTCAAGCTTTGAACAACTCAATTTTTCCTACACTTCCTTATATTTGGACTATTAATAAATAATTTTATTTTAGAAGCTTTGTAGTTATTTTACACTGAAGGTACCCTAAATAAATACTAAGATGGCAGTGGACATTGAATCAAAAATTTTCACCAATCAGCGAACAGAAAAAGATAATAAAATGTTTTTTTTAGCTTATTTTTGCTTAATGTTCAATAATAATAACATCAGAAATTATTAGCATTCAGAATAAGGTACATTTTAAACTAAATATAAGCACTTTTTTGTGCTCTTATTTGTACACTTCCTACTCTTCAATGGTTATAACTTTTTAAAAAATAGTGAAGAATATTTGTTTTTATGTTTCAAAATTTAATTTAAATAAAATTTCGATAAACCTAGAATAGTTCGTAAGCTGAAAGCTTGCTAAAACTCACAAAAAAAGACTTTTCTATGAAGAAAATCCTGGGAAAATGATGAGAAATTGTATGAAAAAGCTCTTAAGAGTCTCAAAAGGTTTACTTTCCGCAGTTTTTTTTTCTCAAAATTTACCAAAACTTTATCATTAAACCGATTTTGATTATTTTAGGCAGATGCAAAGAGAAAGTTTGATTATAAGACAACATTGTTTTTTTAAAAATAGTTTTTGTAAAGTTTCTTTGAAAAACTCCTCACTATAATGGTGCTATCCCAATGAAAAATTAAAATGTTATTTTTAACATTTTATTTTTCTCAAGTGCCTCTGCATTATCGACTTTTTTTTATATTAGTTCCTGTCTCGACTATTTCGCTAGTCCTTGCTGTGTTCTAAAACCACAAAACCGTCGTGACAGGAACGAACCACTACAAATAAAAGTCGATTAGGTTAGAAGTACTTGAGAACAGTAAAGTTCTTTAAAAAAAAAACATGTAGAGGAAAGCGCGTTACATTCGGACATCCAAAGCTTCGAACATACTCATTTTTTCAATATGTTTTTAATGAATTTATTGTTCATTATGATATTATATTACCTGAGATTCTTTACAATCTCAGTTGTGTTTAATACCTAGTCCAATGCCTCAAATTTCCTGAGTAGAACCATGTGTCAAATCCATTAGCGACATAGAAAAAATTTGAGGTGTTTGAAGATTGAGTCCGTACGTAGGCCTTCAGGCTACGCATATATTCTAGTTTCGAACACTTCATGTTTTTCCCATATTCCTTTAATATAAGATTGACATTTTTCCGGGAAATGTGTGACTTAAGGGGTTACATGGGTCTCTCAGGTAAAAAAATCTTTATTTTTTATTTTTTTACCTTATAGTTTAGCACTCGAAAAATATTTTCTGAAAATTTCAAGTCAATCGGAGCAAAACTCTCGGAGGTAGAGCAGTTTTAGTTATGCATTCCGCTCGCGCGCGCATATTGTTGTAAAACTTTAAACGCGTTTTTCTCAAAACACCGTTTTACAATGCCGTAGTCAAGATTACTTAAGAGTCTACTGAACCGATCTTTCTGAAATTTTGCATCCTTGTTTTGAGAAGTATTATCTACTGTTTGAACGAAGGATTTGCACTTTCTTTAATCAGAACCATTTCTACAATACAAAATGTGTTGAAAAATAGGGTAAAATTGATGCTTTTTTACAAAAACTTTTGCCAAAAATCTAAATTTTGTTTTTTTGAAAAAATCCTTCGTTCATCCAGGGGTCCAACTAATCCTTTAACAGAGTATATTTGGTTTTTCTTTTTATTTCAGATGAACCTACTGGGAGAAATCCTGTCTACCCCAAGGTCTGTTTTTTGAGGAATGGTTCCGAAAATCAGCTATCAACGGTCGAATTTTCAATTTTTTTTTTTTAATTTTGTTCTAAAGTTACTCTTTCATATCCCAAAAGTTGGAATTTCTGAATTACTTTCGACACAATAAATTATTATCAGAAAAAAATTTCTATTTTTTGACCTGAGAGACCCATGTAACCCCTTAAAAAGACTAGCTATTGATTAAAATATATTACCGTCAGATTAATTAAAGGAATATGGGAAAAATATAAAGTGTTCGAAGCTAGAGTATGTCTGAGGTCTGAAAGCCCTCCTCTACATTTTTCATTGGATTTGAATTAAAAATAGAATAAATCCATTTTAAATTCAAATTAAATGATTTTAAAGGCCCTTTTTTGTGAATATGGCCTTAGGGAGAGATAAATCTTAAAGTTTATTTTTACTAATAATAATAATAATAATAATATATTTCTGATTCTTGTCCTTGTACATAGATTAGTCCAATAATGGGGCTGTACATAAAGTAATATTGTGATAATTGTATGTATTTGAACTTAAGATTATGAGTTTTAATGTAATTTATTGTATGTTATTTATTTATAGTAATGTTTTGTAATTTATAGAAAATCGTGTACGAAGCGAGTAACGGTCTCTCCCGTACTACGCCCTTGTACCATATGAATTTTGTCAAACGAAAATCATTTCAAGTGAAGTATATTCTTAAATATAACAACATTTAAGCATATAATTCAGTCGAGATGAAATTTTACATTAAAAATTGTAATTCTTACGTTGATAATCAGTCGAGTTACTTAATATCGACCGTGTAGTTCTGCAAAATCATTGAACGAAATTACAGGGAGAGGAGATACATAATCTGCAGAAACCTTTAGGAAAATTAATTTACTTCCCCAATTTTTTTTTCGTTAGAAGTGCTACACAAAGTTAAAGCCCCGAAGACAATGGAAATTGGAAAATGTCGCATTGCATTGGCGGTATTTCTGTTTTATCGAGAAGACAGCAAAGGGAGCAAGAGATAAGTCTCTTTCTTTTTTTCCATTGTTCATTGTTATGAATATTAAGAAAGATTTTATTTGAGGAAAAGTCATAAAGATTTTTCAAGGTACATTTCATGAAAAATAATTGAATGACTTTTACTGTAAACTTCTTAATTTCAGCTTTTAAAACTTGTCAAAAACAATACTGGAACAGAAAAGTCATTGAAAAATTTATTTTTGCTTGCGAAGAATTGTTAATCCACCTTTTAAAATAATTTAAATAAAAAAGAACTTACCCAAAAACCGCAGCAAATGTATTTAAGCAGCTTTGTCGTTGAATAAAATGATCAGGATCATTCCATGGTGATCTGAAAACAATTTTCAAATTGAATATCTCATTTTTACAATAATAGATAAATTGATTAAATTGGCAAAATAATTTAATTAAAAAAAATATTTTGTGAAATCTCAAATTCCATTTAATTTGGAGATTTTGGTGAGATTGCAATTAAAATGTGATTATCAGTTAAATCGCTTGAATATGGATAAATGTTTATTAAAGTTAAGTACACAGCAATTTTATCGTATAATCGATTTCATTAAAACACTAATGAATACATTTTATGCCTCACACGAGTAGCGTACATAATATATTCGTTATATATATTGTGTATCCTCATCTGTTTGAAATGTCGAAATTAGAAATGGAAATATACAAAGATAACAGACACTATTCTCCACTGGGACATAAATCATGTTGCTGAATATTATTATTTCATACAGCACCCAGGTAGTTACCCTATATGTGCCTCTATGGATAATGCAGACGAAATTAATTAACACAACATATTGACAAGTGCTTAATATTTTTTTCCAATGCAGGCAAAAAGCTAAGAGCTTTTTTTTCATTAAAACAAAATTTAATATGAAATTTTCCCATGAGGAAAATCTCAGAGAATATAGTCACTTAATACATAACAGTGCTTCAGCACATCATAATTTTGATTATTAATCCGCAAAAACTTATCGTAAAAGTTTATTGTTGAAATAATTTCGCTATTGCTGTGTTTTTTTTTTTGCTAGAATTTAGAACATTTTAAGCACACAATAAAATGGCACAGCTCTCTGTTTTATGATATTTTTCATTTTATAATTATTTTGTGCAATGCTCCTTCATACTCTTTATTCTAAAATGGCATTGAATATAACAAAGTCATTAAATTTATTTTATTTATGAAATTTTTAAAATCTGTTGACTTATTGTCAATATTAATAAGCTGAATATTGTTATTCATATCAACTTATTTTCACTGAAAAAAACTAAATTTCTTTTTTACGGGAGAAAAATATTGTATTGCAGAATTTTAGCGATTTTAACAACCAAACAATGACATTTATTTTATTTAAGGATTTAAAGATAAAAAAAGAGGTCTGTATTGGGGCGAGATTCTTAACAATATCACCTACAGGGAGTTCCGGCTTAAGTGACAACGGATTGAAAGAAATTGATATAAATTTTCCTACTAGGGTAAATTAAGCTAATTCAAAACCTGCTCCAAATGGAAATTGTTCGCTACTCCAAATGAAAACTGTTTTCACGATAAATACAGTACTAAATTACTTTATTTATATATTTTCTATACCACAGTTTCAATATTTAGTTAATTTTGCTCTAAATAAAGCGAAAATCTATTCATATTCACAAATTTTAAGTTATTAATTTCTCAGAAAAATTAAAAGTGTACCTTTTCACCATCGAATTTTTTATCGATCGACACAATAACATTTATGTCATATTTCTGGCTAAATTTAGTTAAATTAAGTGCTAATCTTTATTGTTAACGGTACGTGAAGTTTTCAAATGAAATAATTACCTATTTCGTGAACAAAAAGGGTTTTTCTGAAGTGTCTGCAAATGCTTCAATAGGAAACCCCAGAAATATAATTTTTTTTGAAGAGATTTTCCTATTGTTTTAGATGGGAAAGGAAAAAAGACCAAGAATAAGAACAAATCCTGCACTCAAGAGCAACTCAACAAGGTTTTGGAAGCCTTTCGTCGCGCTTTCACTTACACTGTTTGTCTCCAATTAGAAACTTTCCCTTGTCTCCATTTGGATTAATTTGTTTCCAATAGAAGCATTTTACATTCGCGTATTTTCTTGTATTTAAAAAGTTTTCAAATTATATTTAAAGAATTTGCACTAAACAGTAACATTCTGGAAGAGTCAAGGAGCAAATTTATGTAATTCTCTTCAGAAAAAATATGAACTTAATGTGTTGAATCTTCTGTCAAAGTTAAAGCGTCTGGAAATGGTTTTGAATTAGGACATTTACCCTATTGGGAGTTTATTTATAAAATAATTTTTGAAATGCCCCTAAATGTATGCAAATATTTTTACGCGGCAAATCTGAAATACATTTCTTATGTCTTCAGCATACCTTTTAGACCGGTAGAATTTCATGAAAGCCAAATTTATGTCCCTTTTTTCTAAA
Source organism: Phlebotomus papatasi (assembly GCF_024763615.1). Classification (NCBI taxonomy): domain Eukaryota; kingdom Metazoa; phylum Arthropoda; class Insecta; order Diptera; family Psychodidae; genus Phlebotomus; species Phlebotomus papatasi. The sequence goes on along the minus strand of NC_077222.1, from coordinate 8,162,765 downwards.
AAGATTTGCATGAGCCCACTCTTTTGGACTCAAAATTGGGCTGAACCAAATTTAATTTGTTGTGATGTTCAAAAGAAGAAGAAGAAGAGTACGAAAAAGGAGGGTAGACATAAGCAAAACTTTCAAGTGAATTTCGATTTTATGATTTTTTTTTGATCTACAAGATGTGCAGAAGCCATTTTGAACCGTTGACGCTGAAAATAGGCTAAAAAATAGGCGCTAAAAAATGTTTTGCATACATCGCGGCGTTTCCGTAACTTATTCCAAAGATCTCTCCTGTAAGTATGCAATTTTTTTGTCACTGAAGTGAATTCGCGGGCTTTTTTACGGTCCTGAAATCGCAACTCGCTGTACTACAATCCTAAAAAAAATTCATATCCTCCGATCGGCTCTAAATTTTGCCAAAGTGTGCTTCGTCCTCTTTTGATTACGAATGCACGGAGTTCAGGGATGATTATGCACACAAAATTATGCATGTTTGCCTACCATTGGGAGCAAATTTGTGAAATAATTTTTGAAAGATCTCTAAATGTATGCAATATTTTACAGTAGACTCTCGCTCAATCGGCTCTTTTTCAATCGGGTGCTAAATTTTGTTGACGATTTTGTTCAAATTTGTTCAAATTCGCTGTATTTCCCTATTTCCCCTTGTTTTATCGTGATTCTTAAAATTTGAGCGCTTTTTGTGGAATTTATAATGATTTTGATGTCCAAATCTCTTGATAATTTGGATGACATTTTGCCCCATATGCCCGATTAAGACAGTCTACTGTACATGGTAAATTTGGAATGCACTTAATATGAACCGCTGGCGCTAAAAATAGCCCGAGAAATTGGCGCCAACAATATACATACATCGAGGCGTTCCTGTAACTTATTCGAGAGGAATCTCCTGAGCTTATGCAAATTTTCTAGGTACGTAAAGCCATTTCGCGCGGTTTTCTACGGTCCCGAAAATGTGCATAATCCCTGGACCTCGTTTATAGGGAGTTCCGGCTTAAGAAAAAACGGATTAAAAAAATCTGATATGAATTGCCAACTATTAGGAGCTAATTATAAAATTATTTTTATAATTCCCCTAAATGTATGCAATTTTTTATACGGTTTTTTAATGCGGAACCGTTGGAGCTGATAAATAGGCTGAAAACTTGGGGCCAAAAATGTTTTGCATACATCGAGGCGTTTCTGTAACTTATTCCATAGATATCTCCTGCGAATATGCAATTTTTCTGTGTCACTGGAGTTAACTCACGGGCTCTTTTCGGTCCCGAAAAATTCTTTTGAAACGGAACTCCCCATACATATACACTGAGAAAAAAATGGAAGTGCGATTAATTTTTCTTCCTTATAATTTTAAAACACTTTTTAGGTAAAAAAATTATCAACATTTTTTAATGTTAATTTTATACTTTTTTAAGGTTAACATTAACATGAAAAAGGGTAACTTTAACCCCCAATACAACTAATAAGGGTATTATTCACACCGATTTTGGATCAATATTGCAGAGTAAAATTAACATTTCCGAAATGTTATTTTAAGTTTTTCGGATTTCTTTCAGTGTAGAGGCCAAACGGTTAAGGATAGAGGCTTGGTACCTTCAGGGGACTCCTTCTTTCCCATAAGTCGATCCTGGGACCATTAACATGCCCCACATTTTCCCCTATTTTTTTTCAATTTTTGGATATGTTTGAGAGATTTCCAAGGCGGACATTTCGTCTTTACACGAAAATCCCATTGGCTCCGTTCAGTAAAATCCTTTCGAAGAGACAAAGCCACTCCAAAACCAAGCCAAACCCATTTGAAAATCTACCGGAAGCCAAAATGCAAGTTCACGTACTCGCCGCTTTAGCGCTATTATTCTACCATGTCGAATTTCGATATTCTTGACGCTTCAATCGTCAACAATGTCAACAAGAGTGTGCAAACATTTGCTGCAAAAAGTGATTTTTTGAGTAGTTTTGTGAAATTTCAGGATGACAGAAAGTTTGAATCTCAATTTTTTTAAGATAAATGTCCTTTTCATGAACTTGTTTAGTTTTGTGTAACTCGTCGGTTTAAACGTTCCAACTTCCAACGGGTTTTTAGGTAAGTTCTCTCTAATTTACCTTCGAATCGGTAAAGAAAAAACCTCAACCGGAGAGAGTACTCAAATCGGGAAGGTTATTACTGAACGAGAGGATTGAATCCTTTTGTTCAGTAATAACCTTCCCGATTTGAGAACTCTCTCCAGTTTTTCCTTTACCGATTCGAAGAAGGTATATCAGAGAGAAGTTACCTAAAACCCGTTGGAAGTTCGATCGTTTAAACCGACGAGTTACACAAAAATGAGCAACCCCGAGCAAAGATCCTAAAATGGACATCTCATTGAGTGAAAGTGCAATTAAGACGTTCTGCCATCCTGAATTTCCACAAAACTACACAAAAATTCACTTTTTGCAGCAAACTTTGCACACTGTTGTTAATATTGTTGACGATTGAAGAGTCAAGAATATCGAAATTCGAAATGGCAGAACTCAGCACTCAAGCGGCGAGTACGTGAACTTGCACTTTAGGCTTCCGGTAAATTTTCGAATAGGCTTGGCTTGGCTTTGGAGTGGCTTTGCCTCTTCGAAAGGTTATTACTTGTAAACCTTCAGAGGGACACTCTCGGGATGCACCTCTGGTCCTCTTGAAAACCTTTTACAGACTACTCTCTCAAGCGCCTCACCGAGCCTACCCAACCTGTTCTCTTCTCTCCTGATAGCGCCATCTATCGCATTCACCGAGTCAAAATAACGATAATTCCGTATTACGTTTACATACTGAACGGAGCCAATCATTCCAAATAATGGTTTTTCAAGGTCAAAGCTTAAAAAGGCTCTGGAGAGCGTATTTCTCAATCGAATGGTATCATATTTACCCTCGTTGGAAAGGTCTTGGAATTCTTGACAAGACTAAACCGATTCGAATCGGTTTTGAACCGGTAATTAACCGATTCACAACCGATAAGTAATTTTTATCAGAAAGTCAATTACATTACACCTAAACTATTTTGGGGCGATATTTTTACAAGTTCGAGCACTACGGAAATCAAGAAACATTTTGCCTGCTCTTTTTCTTTCCCTTTACAAATTTTGTCTATCAATTTGCATGAAGCGTCGCTGGAATAAAAAACCTTCAATTTTAACAATAAATATTTAATTTAATTTTTCATGCATTCTTTGTGCCACAAGTGAGAAGAATATTTGAAAGAATTTCTCTCAAAAGTTATTCATTAATTATAAAGTTATGTGTAGGGAAATTGGAGCACTGCAAGAATCCTGGGGTTTTTTTTTTAATAGATAAAGTTACTTCACTGAAATATTTCAATATTACATGTAATTGAATATTTTGCAACTGTACAAATTCCATGTTAAATTTCTAATAGTATAGTATTTGCTGTGTGATGTCAGAAGTTGCTGCAAAGTTTCGTATAAACACCTTAGAAATATTATCTTGTGGTTTTTTGAAATTTAGAATCCTGTGAAATTACTTAAGCCAAAGTATTTTGTTAAATTAACTAAACTCACCTGCCACTCTCTCTATCTTTGTATCCTTTTCTCTGTGTCACCTTAATTGGTGGTTTCCTCGTCACGTGCGATATCAAGAAATTCATCAAGATATCCTCACAATTGGACGATTGCTGAACAGTTTTCAGCAGTAACAGCGAAAGCCAATTAGTATAGAGATAATTGTAGTATCGATGATAAAATGCAGCTCCAGTCAGGACAATGGAATAGTAATTGGTCCATTTTGATGTGTAGCCCCATGCATTCTGTTATACGAAAGAAATAAGATATTTAAGCTCTTTTTTTCTGTCCCTGTTGTTGGCATTTTTTATCTGTTTTTTTTTTTTTGCTGAATTTTCCCTTGTGTATATATCTACCTTTCCATCATCCCAGTAATGCGCACGAGCTGGATAGCCAACAATTCGATCGGGAAAATCCCTCCAAACCCGATATGCAAAATCCAATTCTTCTGTATTGAGTATAGCATCTTCATCGAGGGACAATATTGCATCAGTTCGAATCAACTGATGAGGATAAAATCTTTGGGATATACTCGTACGATCTTCATTAGTATTGCTTTGTATTACATTGAGGGGAATATGACCAGTTGGTGGCCATCTCTTGCGTGATGGAATAGGACGATCAGACGCCCACAGAATTATTATCTACAAGAGAAATACAATGCCCAAATTTTAGCAAAAAAACTAGGCACTTTGCCACCTTTTAAATTCTCTCACCCTATCCACAAATTGACTTCGTGTTATACTTTTGACTAGTCGATAGAGTGCTGTATTTGGTGTCAGTGATGTTCCAATTTGTACAAATATAATAGCAGTGTAGTTATGACCAGGTTGATAATCCTGTATGTCCATATGAAATGGCATATGCCACAGGCTATCAGAATATGTTGGTAATGTAAGCAGAGCTCCCGGAGCTGAATTCCATGCCAGTCCGTTACGTTGGGGATAGTCGGGAATACGCTCACGAATAATCTGCAATATTATTTGAGGCTGGGCTATTAAAATTGCACCCCCATCGCTTGTTTCGAAAAAAAAACTGTGCCTCAATAAAAAAAACTACCCTTATTACGCTAATTATTCACTAAAAAAAAAACAAAAAAATGTTGTAGAGTTGCAGGGCATAATTTAAATTCAATTCCATTTATCTCTTGCACATTTACAAGCGAGTATCTTATTCTAAAGCTGATGTATTGCAAAATATTCCGTAACGTATATGGCTTAAATTCTCAATAATCTCACCAATTTATCAATTTTCGCTGATGAAAGTTCAGTATCAAACTATTTTTCGTAGAAATATTTAGCTTGAATTTGGAAACCAGTGAGTTGTTTTGCCTTTCTCCACTTGAATTCTAATCCTAGCAGAGAAATACGAGCATAACCACACAGAATTGACAACATTGCTATTTGGAATGTGTCTCGGATGGTGTAGAGTCCGTGCTAAAATTGCGTCTACACTATTGCTTGAAAGTCAAGTTGATCAGAAAATCGACAAATTCGTCAGTAAAGACACCAAATTGCCCATATTAGTCAGCAAAAAACTAAAAAGTGATCATAAATCCGTTCTGATCGGACCGATAATGTCAAGAAGATTCACAACTTCTTTTAAAAAAAGGGACAATAAAGCGTCCGAGGCTTTGCGGATATCTCGAACTCCCGAGAAACACTTCCGTGTAAATATATAGAGTGCATATTAAGGTAAATTAAGCTAATTCAAAACCTGCTCCAAATGGAAATTTTTCGCTACTCCAAATGGAAACATAATTGTTTTCACGATAAATACAGTAATAAATTATTATATTTATATATTTTCTATACCACACACAGTAAAAATTTTTTGGCTGCTTTACCATGATTTTCATTGTAAATTTTACATTAAACATGTGATCGTGTGTACTAATACACATTTGTGTAATTTGTACACATTTTGTCTGAAAACTGTGTAATTTGTACACCTTTTATTTGAAAAATGTGTAATTTTACACTAAATATGTAAGAAAATATACAAAACTGTGTAATCATTCCCAGTTGATAACACGGTTTACAATGACATGAAATTTAAATTATACATTTTCAGATTACACGTTTTGTTGAAATACTTAATTTGTGTCACTTTACAAGAATAATCGTGGTAAAAAAGCAACGATTATCCTTGTAAATTTTTTTTACTGTGCAGTTTCATTATTTAGTTAATTTTGCTCCAAATAAAGTGAAAATCCATTCATATTCACAAATTTTAATTTGTTAATATCACAGAAAAATTAAAAGTGTACCTTTTCACCATCGTTTTCTTCATCGATCGACCATATTTTCCAATGAAAAACACAATAAGGTGACTGTTATTTATTCGTTTTGTTTAACATTTATGTGTCATATTTTTGGATAATTTTAGTTAAGTGCTAATCTTTACTGTTAATGGTACGTGAAGTTTTCAAATTAAATAATTACCTATTTCGTGTACAAAAAGGGTTTTTCTAAAGTGTCTGCAAATGCTTCAATAGGAAACCCCGGAAATGTGATTTTTTTAGAGAGATTTTCTTATTGTTTTAGATGGGAAAGGAGAAAAGACCAAGAATAAGAACAAATCCTGCACTCAAGAGCAACTCAACAAGGTTTTAGAAGCCTTTCGTCGCGATTTCACTTTCGTTCACGCTCTTTGTCTCCAATTAGAAACTTTCCCTTGTCTCCATTTGGATTAATTTGTTTCCAATAGAAGCATTTTGCACTCGCATATTTGTCTTGTATTTAAGAAGTTTTCAAATTATATCTAAAGAATTTTCACTAAACAGTAACATTCTAGAAAAGTCAAGGAGCAAATCTATGTAATTCTCTTCAGAAAAAATATGAACTTAATGTGTTGAATTTTCTGTCGAGTCAGAGATGTCACCAATATCAATTGTAAATGTCCATAAATACTTAAATGTTCTTGGATAATCGAAAATTAAGAAGTTGTGAATCATATTGTTATTATCGGTTTGATTTTGATTAAATAGCTTCTTGATCACCTTTTTATTGACAAGAATGACTCCGGCACACATTTTAGATTAGGAAAATTTCATGAAATCAAAACTCACATCCATTTCTTTTTCAAAAGTTTAGCATATGTCTATCCTACTCTTTCGTACTCTTCTTCTTCTTTTGGACATCACATTTAATTAAATTTACAGTAGAGTTCCTCAAATTTGAACGTTTGGGGTGTATAGATAACATTTCCAACTCCTCAAATTTGAACAATATTTTCAAAAACGTAACGAAATTGATGTGAAATGCACTTTCCCTAAATTAAGAAAAATGACTTTAGAAAATATATCAATGTAATTTGTTGTAAAATAAATGAAGTTTGTTACAGAAGTTAATGTAATACGATAATATTGAGGAAACAGGAGAGAAAAAGGGTTCTACTTCAGACTCTACACAAAACTTTCTTTACATAAAGTTCAAATTTGAGGAACTATACTGTAGTTCAGTTCAATTTTGAACTCGAAAGAGTAGGACAGACTTATGCAAATCTTTTGAGAAAGAAAGGGACGCGAATTTTGTTTTCATGAAATTTTATTGATGTCAAAGTTGTACCAGAGGCATAAAAAAGGAATTTCAACTGATCAAAATTGATTTTTACTGACCATTTTGAATAATTTATGCCTTCAGCACACTTTGATCAGGAAAATTTCGTGAAATCAAAATTTCTATTCGTGTCTTTCACAAATTAACTGTGAATGTCTATCTTGCTTTTCGCACCTGAATTTAAATTGAATTTGTTTTGATGTTTACGAAAAGAAAAAGAAAGAATAGTTTGGGATAGAAACATCAAACGTGTCTGAAAAAGGTATGAACTTTTATTGATTTAAAAGTCCTGAAAGCATTTCTAATGCCTCTGGCACACATTTTAGATTACGAAAATTTAATAAAATCAAAATTCACATCTTGTTCTTTCTCAAACATTTTGAATATATTTGTCCCAGTCTTCTGCACTTAAAATTCGAATAAACTGATTTGTAATTTCAGTGACGTTTAAAAGAAGAAGAAGAAAAGTGCGAAACAGTGAGATAGGTACATGAACAGCGTTAGAGAAAGGAGATTTGGGTTTTGACTTCACGAAATTTTCCTGGCCTAAAAGGTGTGCCAGAGCCATAACTCATTTGATTGATTTCTTATCAATTCAGTCATGAACCACGAATCGTCATTTTTTCTCGTATTTTCTGGATAAAAATATGGTAGAAGATTGATAGTTTTATCCCAGAGGAACCCTGAAATTTTAGTCCACGATATTGATAAATAAGTTTTATTATGTAAAATTCGATACAAAATATAAGAAAGCCGACTGAAAGCAGAAGGTAAAGGTAACAACCAGAACCTGAAGACTATATTAAGTTCTTGACCGATTTTAATGCTCAAGAATTTAATAAATTACCCGGAACTTTGGTCCTTAGAAAAATTCCGTTTAAACTAGATTAAAATCAGGAATTTGGAAGTAGTTTATAAATTATGTTCTTAATGTCGGTATACTGGAACAGAATTGAGACACTTGATCTTTTAAATCCTTTGTAAATTTAGAAACATAGAAGTAATATAATAACAATGTTATGAATTAACTGAAGGAGCTGGAAAATTTGCAGGAAAATCTTGACAAAGTCAAAGAGTTTCTACTCAAAACACTTAATTTAACTTTACAAGAGCAGATGTTTGGAGAATCTCTTACGCCTTAATAGTGCATAGAGAAGGTACTTCAGCTTTATAGAAAAGGATGAATTTAAAATATAATAATGCTGTCATAAGTTCCCATAGAGGAACTATGCTTTTTCACAAGTGAGATTTTCGTGCCATTTATTTTTTTTCGACAGGGATGGGATCGACAGTCCCATGTCCAGTGGAATTAAGTGTAGTGATGCTTACTGGATGCAATTCGAACACCTTTAATGCCAGAAAAATTCCTGGTGACCTAAAGAGGATTCGAACTCGAGTACAGTAGAGTCTCTCAAATCTGAATCTCTCAAATTCGAACGCCGTTTGGATTCAAAATGTCAATTGTGAGGTTATGTTAGAAAGTTCGTATTCTTGGTGAATGAAAATTATATTATGTGCTTCTTCCTGAATGTTTACATATATTATGGTCGTGTAAAATGAAAAGGAAGTATGTTACCACTAAGACTTGCGAGAAAGTACGGGAATTTGATTCAAAGTACAATTTAATCTTACATAAATTTCGTTAGTTTTGAAAAAATCGTTCGAATTTGGGAGGTGAGAAATGTCAAAAATACCCCCCGAGCGTTCGAATTTAGGAGACTCTACTGTACTTGCATCATAGAGAGAGTACTCTACCACTTGATTTACTTCATGACGTATAAGTGTTGCTAGCATGAAGTATACGAATAAATGTAAAATTCTTCAAGACATAGTTTTCACACCGTACTGAACGCTGTGCAATACCCCCTAGGTCCAGAATATTCCTAAAAACAGGTCCGCAATAATATCATTAAACAATAATACTGCAGGCTCAACATTCCATGTATCTCCTCACAGATAACGATAACACTTTAAGATATAGCATAAGGTATTCCAAGAGAACAATTCAGTATAATGGTATTATCCTTATTGGGAATATTCAAATGAATTGTAGAAAGATCGCCAATATTGGTTTCAGTATTTCTTTGATAAGTGAATTAATTGAGGTCAGATGAAGTAAAGAAAATATCTTTGCAAATTACATTGTTTATTTTAACAGTGAAAATATGGAAATAAGCTAATCTATATAGCTACAATTTCTTGAAAATCGTCTCTCCAATAGTCCTTTATATAGTGAAGGAGAAGAAGCAACAAAAGCACCCCTACAATGAATTGGGAAGTTTATTTTCCATGGCAAACAGAACATTGGTGAGGAAAATAGAATATTCCCATCATCTGGTACACATCCTTTTTTCTCTGTAAACTCCAAATCGCTTAAAGTGCAACCCCTGAGGAGCAATAGGTGGTCGATAGTGGTGAAAATAGCTAGAATTGAGCACGCTACAGTACTATTCAAATATTTCCCATTGTTTTTTTTACCCTATTCCAACACATCCTCTATTTGAAAATGGAATACTAATTAAACTGAATGATTTACGTTTCATCCATATATAACTATGGATTTTCATGTCTGCACCTCATTTCACACTATAATCTTTCTTCTAAACAAAACTTTTTGTTGCTTTACTCAGAGAACTATTCAAACATTAGAATTAAGCACCATTTTTCAAGTTACCCAGCATATCCTTTTCTATTCTATGGATTGAAGTAGTTGTACAAAGTTTGTTTACACTCTTAGAAAAATTTAGTCCCAACTACCTCATATACAGTTATGGAAACTATAAAATATAGTAATCATAGTCCCATCCATATATTTAGCTAGGGTAACTAATGAAATACTTGACCAATATTAGTTACAGTATCTTTTTCATTTAGTTATCATAACTAAATTAGATTAGTAACGGGTACTATAACATATTAGTTCCAATAACTATATAAATGGAGTTGATACCCATCTTATTGGCTGTAATAACTATATCATATTAGTTGTGGTTACTATATAGCTCGAGAAAGCTTCAACACATAAGTATAAAACCACTCTTTACTATTGAAAAAGTTGTCAGAACTTTATGAAAATATAGGCGCATTAATTTGCATTAGTTGTGAGAACTAAAAGCAATTAGTGACCAATATTAGTTGGGATATCGATTTCATTTAATTAACAAAAGCAAATATAATTGTATGAAACCATTATGAAATAATTGCCGCAACTTATCCACGTAAATATTGCCCTATGTTCTCACTACTAATAAAATTATTATGAGAAAAATGTTTTAAGATTATGAGAACTATTTTAAATAGATTTGATAATAATCAGCCGACCAACTAATTTTCAATAGTAATGATGTCGAAACTTTTCTAAGAGTGTAGTTTCAGCAATTTTTATAGGGTACGCACAATTACCTTTGTTCACGAAACAGTCAAGATGTTTATAAAGGAAATTGTAACTTTTGTTTTGTAAACATGTCTTCGGAGGTGCGGACGAGAATGAGCAAGACAATTTGACATAGATTTCGCTCATATAGCTCGATCTGTGAATGACGTTTATAGGTTTACTTAACCCTCTAACGGGTAAGACCGCCTCCAGGCGGTCATTCTATAAATCGTATTTACTGCGGTAATATTACTTATTTGAAGTTAAAACATCTACAGTGTCCTCAGTCATAGTCTTGCTAACATATTTTCTGAAGATATGAACTCATTTTGACCTTTCGTTTGATTAGCATCTTCACTTTTGTGTGACAGGTCAGAGAAAAAACAACAAAATGTCGTTCGCGACATTTTTCGTTTTCAAGTGCAAAAAAGATTGTTTTAAAGTAATCTAACTGTAATAAGAATATTATTTTCTGAAAGATATGCTGTTCTAGTTTGTATATTTCGATTGATAAATGTGAAAAAACTTGAAGTTTGAGTGTAAGAATACAAAAAGGAAGACCGCCTGTGGGCGGTCTTATCGGTTCAAGGGTAAAATTTTCAAAAATTACCGATATTTTTATTTAATTGTTTTAGTTGTTCTAGTAAAATATATTATTATTATGCAATATATTATCATAAAAAACAATTGAGATTACACGAAGACTGTCCAGAATGAGTAAAATGGTCGATTTCTGCGAATTAACCGAAATTGATAAAGAAGCAGACTTCAACAGTGATAATGAATTCCCTAATTCGTCCTTAAATTCCCCAGATCGTGAAATAAAACCCGAAAATGAGCAATGTATTTCAAAGGACCTTCAAATTATACAAGAAGATGACGTTTTCTTACTTAGCCTGTGACTTATTCATTTAAAATCGGTCTTATTGCCATACCTTGAGCTTCATTAACGTCTAATTATACAAATTATAAACGTTTTTTTCCTAAAAATTATCATTTCTTAGATAATAATACAACATTCATCCATAAAAAACGTTTAAAATTCATTTATTTCACTATTTGTTCACTATTTTTCAATAAAAAATATTTCAGTCTTTTTATGCCTTAAACCGATATGACCGCCTCCAGGCGGTCTTTACCTTTTCTCACCTGGCGCCCGAACGAAATGAGATAATGAAGAACGGATGGTTTTTTTGAGTTCAGTGGACCATTAATTACCCTAGACAAAATTATTTAACTACTATTTTTGCATATTATAGAAAACACTGTTAGAGGGTTAACAATAAAGAAAGTCTTGTTGTGGTCTTGCTTTTAGCCATAGATTTCCTGGCGAATGCTATCCATAGCTCAGTACTCAGTACAGGGTAAAGGCTGCGCTCCAAGCCATTTTACATTTAAGCATATACTTCATGTGAGCAACACATAAGTGCCATGAAGTTAGCAAATTGAGTTCCTGGGGGTGGATTAACCATGACAAAAATGCACCATGACAAAAATGCAGGTTTTACTCTTTTTCCTGTGTTTAACACAAATTATTTTTAACTTTTAAAAGATCAGCAAAGACAGATACAGTGCTTCTAGCACGTCATTTTAAAATGTACAACGAAGGTTCCACAAAGGGTACCTAGTACTCATAAATTAAACCATGTTAGCTTTTAAGGTAGAATTATAACCAATAGGAGAAAATATAGACTTTTGAAATCGAAATCGGGGGTGGATTATGTAAAAATCGTGAACGTTCACTGGTGAAGCGTTCACAAGTGAACGATTCACCGCTCGCGTTCACAACTGCTAAAAAAGTGATTATGAATGAGTGAGTGAATCAGTTGTGGTGAAAGACTGCTAGAGTGAATTCGAAGACGTCAAAATTCATTATTTTTGTTCAGTGGTCATGTAATTTTTCACAAATTTTCTAAGTTTTCCGCGATATTTTAACAAAAATGGAGTGAAATTGGTGTTAAAATAATACAAAATGTGTGTGTTATCATTCACCGGGTTCACTTACTTACGTAATCCACCCCCAGGTAAGTTCGTTTAATCAGTGGACGAATTCGAGACTGATACGGTTGTAATGTGCAAGTAGAGTAGAGGCGTGCATGAACCGTTGAAAAATCGAATAAACGTCAAATAAAGCATGTACGTCAATGGTCAAAACGCTACCAAAACAAACTTATTTTGACGTTTATTCGGTTTCAACGTTTCTTGCACACCTCTAAAGTAGAGGGTTAATATTATAATTGCTGACTGCTAACGCTCTAGATTCAGGCTGGACAATGTCCAAAGTCCGAGCCGTACCCTCAATTGTAAAATATTCTTTTAGTCTATGCAATTGGTGTAAAACTGTCATTATTATATTGGAAGCCGACCTGTGAAGAAATAAACCAAGTTACTTAGAGAAAGTTGAGGTGTTTTCTTAAGGCGCATCAGAACATCTCACGGCAGTTCTCGAGTATTGAACCCAAGACCTCACAGTCATAGAAATAGTATTTTCTATCAACTGATCCACTGAGGCTCGCAAGACAGGCTAGTCTTTGAAGCCGCTTTGAAGTGACCACACCGAATTTTTAAATTCGACTTTCGTGCATCAAAGCACAGCTGCCTAAGGAATTAGCGGTCTTACGACGGTTTTCTAAATCCACAACACAAGTTTAGTCTCCTTTCGTCTTAAGCCGAAGGTCTGCCGAAAACTTCTTCGGCTTATTCAAAACATTTTCGGGTGGCAAAATTTTGTTAAAGTGTACAAATTAGGTCATGAAAACGTTATTCAAACGTCACTGAAATGACTTGAGGTATTCCAGCACTTTATCCACTCTTTTACCTCAATATTACGTTATTTTTACCTGAAAAAAAAACTACATCCGAAGTTCGGATTTTGAAAAACCCAAAAGATAGTGTCGACTAACATAATTTCTAATTGGATTTACAAAATAAAGAAATATTTTCGTTTCTGTAAAAAAATATTGATTGGACTAATTTTAGGTCAAAAATGAGCACTTACCTCAAAAGTTGTGAATACAATCTTCTCGATGGAACTGAAATACCTATCCCAGAGTACCTGGGTTTGTTGCCGCAGTGCCAGGATGCGACTGGCTGAGATGGATCTTATAACATCCGGCACCTGCAGCAGAAGACGTTCATCAGCCCAAATAGCTGCCTGTGTCCAGTCAATTTTGGACTGAAATGGAAGCACCCAGGAATTTGATAGCAGCACTGGAATGCATCCAGCCTGAAGAGCTTCAAGAAATCGAAATGACCCCAAACGACGTCCCCGTGGAACAAGGCAAAACGTTGAATTCTGCAGTAGCATTTCATAGTCATATCTGTGAAAGTCAGGAAGCAATACTAATTAATTTCTAGTCCGTGAGTGTTGTTCCCAAGAATACCCGAGAATAATTAATGTCGAAAGTTTTTCTACCCAAGAATAATAGCAACATCCCCATTCTCGAAACTCATTCGAGATGCGAGACCAAGTAACAATGATAGACGCATTTATGAGGCATTTGAAAGTTTTGTATGTGTGGAAATAGCGTAATCAAATATAACAAGAACTTTCCATCATATTTCATGTTCCTCCCTCACAGTTCTACGCGATATTCCTCCTTAAGAATATCTCCTGTGAGGCAAACACCGTTTTTCCCTCTTTGAATATATATATAAACATAGCATATGCACCTGCATTGTTGCATATGGAAGAACGATGTCTGATGTAGCGCAAAGAAAAATGGGAGACATTGCTTTTCACAGAGATTCAACCATAAAAGTGCTTCTCGTATGTTTCTTTTCCTTTGCATCAGACACTTCAACCCCCAACTGGAACGTTTTGTTACATTGCAGCGCAAAGAGATTATCAAAAATTTATTTATGAGACTGATCTTATGGCAGCTGAACTGAAAAAGAAAAATACTTCTTGCAATCTACAACCGGAAATTTCGCTAATAAATTTGTGACTAAATAAAGTGGAATCTTTATCGTGCCGAAACCTCGCTTTGCAATGCATTGAGCATTTTCCAAAAAGTCTATCGTTGTTTTTTTTGCATATTCATTCATTCATTCATTTTCAACCGCTTATCCCTATTGGGGTCGCGGGCCCATGACATCCAATCTAGCAGCCCACGCCTGTCGGTCCTCCGCCACTTCAGGAAGATGTTCGAGTTCGATCCCGAGGCGTTCCAAGGCAAGATTCTGAATTTGATTCAGCCACCTTGTCCTAGGTCTGCCTCGAGGCCGAGGTCTCCTCACAATGGCTTGCATAGCTTTTCTGGGGAATCTTTCTTCATTCATGCGTTGAACATGTCCATACCATCGAAGTTGTGATCTCTCAACCCGAAGAAGCAGCTCCTCGACTCTTAGTTCCTCACGAACGGCCACATTCCTCACTCGATCTCTACGAGTGATTCCCTTTACCGCTCGAAGGTACCTCATCTCGGCAGCTTGTACTCGCGATCTTACCCTTTCGGTCATTACCCAAATCTCATGACCATAGGTGAGAATAGGAATGAACACAGCTTTGAAAACCGATAATTTAGCCGATCGACTAAGCTCGACCTTCCTCAACACGCTTCTGCCAAGCTCCCTCATTACTGCAGAAGCCTGACCGATTCGCGACGAGAGTTCTGCCTCCATCCTACCATCACTCGTGAATAACACCCCGAGATACTTGAACTTCTTCACCTGTGTCAATGAGGCTCCACTAACATGTAGAGTGCATCCCACAGATTCTCGGGAAATCACCATTACCTCCGACTTTTTGTCGTTCTGAAGTGCCGTTGTCGTCGTGGTAGGCTTGTCAAACCTGATGTCACTCCAGAGCCTCTTCCGTTACTCTGGTGCCCTCCGACCCCGGGACCAGCGGTTGAAGCAACAGCTTGTCCATTGTCTCGCGTAGGTCGTTTCCGGTGCAATCCGTCCGACATCCGAGGCTCTTTGTTGTGTTTTTTTGCTGACAGGTTACTGTGACAACAGGGTGCAAACCTGATGCACAGGCCTCCTTACCCAGGAGACACGGGTTTTGGGGTGGTCCGCGGTTTAGTATTCACTAAGGACTTCTCGTAGACGCAAAGATGCCGATACGTGCCTATAGCTATTTCCAAACAAACTATAGCCAGTTCTAAAACCAACTACAGCCATTCCCTATCCGCCACCTGGGACGCGCCCGATGGGTACCCCAACCACACGGGTTTTTTTGCATATTTATACATTTTATTAATAGCGAAGACATGTAACAGTTTAGCAAAGACACAAACTTCTTTAACTGTTCAACACACTTTTACCAGTAAATATTGTGAATTCGTATGGAAATCGTTGTAAGAATTCATAAATTTTAGGAAAATAGATTAGTTTTGATGGTTATGTTGATACTGTCTTGTAATTCGTATTTACTTTTAGAAATTGAAAGTTTGAGTGACATGCTCGAAAGTTTATATACAGCACAGACACATCTTTCCATAAGCAAATTATGCATCAATGGCAAGGATTCTTTTTAGAATTTCCTAGCGGTTGGATTGAAAACTCTTTGGACAAGGTTTTTTTTACCCTTGCGCCATCTATACGACAATCAAAAATCTTTGGTGTCAAGGAAAATCAAGTTTTTCGATAATTAACTGGTTTGTGTCTTGGCTTCATCGCTTTGTACTTCGAGTCTAAACAATCATCAAAAATAGCGAAAGATTCTTATCATCCACAAGTAGATCTTGAAAAATTCAATTCGAAAATCTGTTTGAAGATCCAAAAAGAGACTCTTACTTCTTTATACTTTCGCAAGGTGGCTTAAGGTACATCATGTTCGAATTTCGAAGTGCTCAAGTGTCAAAATGTGTCGGTCTTCACATTGTTGTGAGGAAAAATACAGAACAACGACGTTTACTGTCCCAGTATTTAATCACTCCATAATCACTGAGCAATTCTAGTGTGATATTTGATAAATTTTCCCCACCTTGTTCGAAAATTTAGTATGAAAATTCCAAATTGAATTTGAATTCTTCGAACTTCAACGATTTTTTGTGCAAATAGAGTTCCATTTACCTTTTATCCAAGACACTATTGGTTATTAGATTATTCAAAATCTACTTCTGTTTGGGCTCATTAAATCTTAAATTTGTGTATCACAAGAATAGTGTCTTTACAGGAGTCTCTCAAATCTGCATCTCTAAAATTCGGACGACCGACGGTAGAATTCGAAATGTCAATTTTGGGGTTATGTTAAAAAATCATGTTGTGGATGATAGAAAATAATTTGTCTGTGCTGCTTCTTGAATATTTAATTATGAGTGAATAAAATGAAGAGAAAGTTCGCCACTACGAAGATTTCTGAGGAAGTACGGGCATTTGATTCAAAGTACAATTTAACCTCACATAAATTCCGTTAGTTTTGAAAATATCGTTCGAATTTGGGAGGTGAGAAATGTCAAAAATACCCCGCGAGCGTTCGAATTTGCATGACTTATTTGCACAAAAAGTCGTTGATGTTCGAAAAATTCAAACTCCCTTTCGAATTTCCAAATTCTTTTCGCACAAGGTGGGGAAATTTATGAAAAAAACACACTTAAGAAGCTGTTAAACAATTACTCAGTGATTCTGAGTGAAATTATAATAAGTGGCTTTAATTTTCAATAAAGATTTTCCTTCGAAACACTTCGAAATTCGAACAAGAAGTACTTGGGCTACTATATAGAAGAAACGAAAAGTAAAAATCTCTTTTCTTTTGTCTTTCAAAGTCGATCTTCGATTTTTTTTAACATCGACTGTTAATGAAGCAAGCCACTCCAAAGTGAAGCCAAAGTTCACATAATCGCCACTTTAGCGCTGGGTGTTCTTTGATTTCGAACTTTCGGTATTCTTGACACTTTCAATCGTCAACAACAGTGCGATTGGTTGAGAGAATTGGTGTAATATCTCATTAAGAAGCTCTTGAAAGATTACTCAATGACTTAAGAAACATTAGGAATATTATGAACATCATTACTTTGTTTTTCCGCACAATAAAGTGAAGAGTGACACTCGAGACACTTCGAAATTCGAACAGGAAGTATTTCAGTTACAACGCGGACGAAATGAGCAGGTTTTCGAAACCGATCATCGGTTTTTCTAAACTCCATTTGCAAATGAAGCAATTGCATGCGCTTACAGGTGGAATTTGATTCTCCAAAAGTGTCTCTGCTAATAGGTATAGGTAACTGTATTTGGTACGAAAAATTCAAACTCAATTTTGAATTAATGGACAAAATTTTCGCACAAGGTTGTAATTATGAGGGCAATTATAATTATCCAGGAATACTGGGAGGCATTGCTTTGTTTTATTCTTAGCAAATCGAAGGCTGACACATCTGAGACACTTAGAAATTCGAACGGAAATACTTTAGCCCCCACGCGGTTAAAATGTGAAGTAAAACTGCTTTTTTTTGGCTTTCGAAACCGATCTTCGAATGCTTTTGCTCTTGGGGAAACCCTGTCTCTTTAACGCTCTGATTTAAATTTATACAGATCTATGAAGTGATCTCAACTATTTAAGATTTTTTTTATGGATAATTGGTTTGAGTATTGGGTTTATCACTTTTTAGTTCTTATATAATCAATAGTTGATAAGTGTTCTTAACGAATTGATAACTAAAATTGAAAACTATTATTAGAAATAAGAAATAAAATATAGATATGTCATATCACAAATAAAGGCTATTGAAAGCTTTTTACAACACTCTGGTATGTGTCTCGACTCGACTAATTTTCTGATTCGAACAATTTCCTCAAAAATACTGTAAATATTTTTTTTTGTATTTTGAAAAATTCTATTAGATTTGCATTGAAAAAATTGTTTCAACAAAGTTTTCACTGTGAACCAATAAAAGTGATAAAAGTGAAACTTATTGAAAAGAAAGTTGAGAGATTTTCATTTAAAAATAATTGGGTTTTTCCTCTAAATCTCCCACACTGGAAAAAAAGTTCTTTTAGTTCAGAGAATTACGAGAAAACGTTTTTTTTATCTCTAATTTCGTTTTATATTTAACAATCTGAGTTGAGCTATGATAGCATCAAAAAAGAAAACATTACTGTTACATTTTCTATTTGGATTTGTGCTAGCTGGGTTTTTTTTCTATTATGCAAACTATTTTTTCCTATTTCCACAGATGATACATGGTTATAATTCTGTGAAATATGCCAAGTCAGTTCATGGAAAGTGACATAAAATTGAAGAGTGTGGAATGACACCACAATCCTAGCATTATTTCTTGAGTGAATCAGTCGTGGAATGTCACATCCCTAATTCTATCTTTCACTCCATATGCGTGAATGGCATACCATGAAAAAAAAGGTCGCTACATCATTCATATGGTATCCATTTATTACACTTCCGTGCAAATCCTTCCATTGCGAACACCTCAATATAACAATTTCTAACCACAGGTGGCAAATGGAATATTCCTCTACAGTCTTTTACAATTTTTCCCACTGTATACCACGATAAAATTGTTGAAAATTTCAATTTGATTCTCCCACTGCAAGGACATAAATTCATTCACTTATATATTTGACATGTATCATTGTGTGCAATTGGAAATAGGAAACCTCTCATTCTCCACCTCAAACCACATAACATTTAGAAACACACAGAAAGTAAAGAAAAATTCTATTGCGCCCGAGGCTATATCGTAATTTCCGGTAATGCTCTTCCTGTATATAATCTATATATATAAAGGCAATATATGACTTAGCAGAAGCAATATTGAATGTATTTTTATATATATTTCTAAAAAAGAAAAATGTTGACATCGTTCCATTTTGCGCGATGTGAAGTTTCCCATCTTTTCCCTATAGTTGCTTTAATAGCAGAAAAGGTCAATATTTGCTTTAAAAGGAAATGATTTGAAAGAAATTCTGAATATATAAGCAAAACAGTTTTGCATTTACTGGATGGATTGTCAGGAACTCCGCTTGAGGTGCATTAGGCAAACCCATATTTACATTCATGTTTATCTTGCATTTATTACTGATAGTTTATGTATAATGTGAAAATGATTCAGGATTAAATACATTTTTTGATAAAATTTGAAAGAAAATAATGTTTAGCCAAGACACACACCATCTAGCTGTTAAAATCAGATTGGAAGACCATAGTTAACAAAATTGCCTATAGTTCAGAATCAAGTGAACTAGTAAATACAACAACTAACAACTTAGTTAGAAAACTTCAGAAATATAAGAATCAGAAGCATTGAAATTATTTAAATCATACTGTATTCTTATTAAATAAAAGTAGCGTAAAATAGAAGAAATGTGAGAAAACGGTGGAAAAAGACGGACAATAGTTGTATAGTTTAGCCAAGACACAAAATTTACTCATCCTTTATTCCAATTTCATTTGATTATTTTTATCTAGTATGAGAAAACTCATTTAACCCATTCAGTCAATGTACCAGAACGGTCACTGAATTTAAATTCTGTACATTAATTAATTACAAACTCTTTTGATTTAGATAGAGTATGGGAGACTGGAGCAAACAGTCACAAATCGAAAATTTTAAAATTCAATATCTTCCATTATAAATAAGATAGCGGCTTAAAATTTTTGCCATAGATAACCTCCATAGGTCTTCTTCAATGTCGTAAGTTTGTTAGAATTTGAACAAGGAATTTAGAAAATAAAAAATACGAAATTTTTAGCCCTATTTTTGAAATATTTTCAGTGCAGAAGATATCAATTGTTAGTTACTTATTTTAAATTTGATGCACTGGTGAATATTTCCCAAATTATCTGGATAATCTTTGAATACGAATCCGCTATCTATTTTAGAATTTTACAAAGATTTCGTTCTCCAGAAATCCTTTTATTAAAAACGACCACTTGGGGTAAAAAGTAACAAAAGCTATGGAGCAAAAAGTAACAAAAACCGAAACAATTTCTGATGTTCCACGGTGAAAACGATTTGCAGTCTTTTGTGTGTTTTTTGTAAAATAGCTTAAAATGCGTTTTTCTCGCTCAGATAGAGAAAACGGTGTTTTACAAAGGTGTAGAAGAATAAATTTGCTATAAAAATATGTAATCTAGATATTTTACTTAAATTTACGGAATCCCGTAATAAAGCGAATCAAAATGTGATAGTATCTTATGCCTGATACTATTTGCCCCAGCATTTTTGAGAATGATCACAAAATTACCTTTTAGAAAACAGCTCGATAAATATATTTCCTTACAAAATAGAAGAAAATGACTTTCACAGAGTTGTAGAGCGGTAAATTTCCTATAAAACTGTGCTAATTAGAAATTTTGGAAGTGTACGGGTAGGGTAAATGTCCTAATTCAAAATCATTTCCAGACGATTTAACTTTGACAGAAGATTCAACACATTAGTTCATATTTTTTCTGAAGAGAATTACATAAATTTGCTCCTTGACTCTTCTAGAATGTTATTGTTTAGTGAAAATTCTTTAAATATAATTTGAAAACTTCTTAAATACAAGAAAAATACACGACTGCAAAATGCTTCTATTGGAAACAAGTTAATCCAAATGGAGACAAGGGAAAGTTTCTAATTGGAGACAAACAGTGTAACTGAAACCACGACGAAAGGCTTCCAAAACCTTGTTGAGTTGTTCTTGAGTGCAGGATTTGTTCTTTTTCCTGGTCTTTTCTCCTTTCCTATTTGAGACAATAAGAAAATATCTCTGAAAAAAATCACATTTCCGCTGTTTCCTATTGAAGCATTTTGCAGACATTTCAGAGAAGCCATTTTTGTTCATGAAATAGAAAATTTATTTCATTTGAAAACTTCACGTATCGTTAACAATAAAGATTAACACTTAATTTCACATAATTTTGTCAGAAATATTACATAAATGTAAGAAAAACGAATAAAGAATAATCACCCTATTGTGTTTTTCATTAGAAAACTTTGTTGATCGATGAAAAATTCGATGGTGAAAAGGTACACTTTTAATTTTTCTGAGAAATTAACTAATTAAAATTTGTGAATATGAATGGATTTTCGCTTTATTTGGAGCAAAATTAACTAAATAATGAAACTGAAGTGTAGAAAATATATAAATAAAAATTTAATACTGCATTTATCATGGATAAAATTGTTGTTTCCATTTGGAGTAGCGAAAAGTTTTCATTTGGAACAGGTTTTGAATTAGCTTAATTTACCCTAGCTTGTAAAAAATAAAATATCCGTTTTGTGACTTTTTGCCCCAGTCTCCCCTAACCTTTTCTTTCCAGTAAGAAAATATGTTGAGTTTTATCCGTTCTATCTCTTTCAAAATGTTTTTTCTTGTATATTCATACATACATTCATACATTTCCTTAATTATTAATAAAAATATTTTAGATTCAGATAATGAATAAAAATGAAAATGGTAGGTACTGAAATTCAAGTAGTCAGTGTAACAAAAGCATTTCTTGCGTCCAATGACGTATAAATTTTGATGAACTGTAGCAAGAGATACTAGATAAAAGCAACATAAAAATTTAGACTTAAGTAGCGTTAATAGGATACGATAAATAAATTATAAAATGGATAATGTAATAATGCGTTTAGCGAAGACACGAACCATAATAGTCACTATCACAATCATAACTGCTTTTTCTTTCAATAATTTGCACAAACCCAAAAATGTTTTTTGTTGTTCTTTTTGTTTTATTGTAAGGAGATTCGTATAGAAATTTGTTTGACTATTTTTACTGACGATGTGCTTTTATCTTTACATAAAATATTTTCAAATATCATTTCTGTTTTATAGAACTTTGCTGATTTATCAAATTTGGCTATCTAATAACAATTGTAAAGTTTTTAAAGGTTTTTAATATCCTACTCTTAAAGAGTGTCAGCTTAAAGATACACAAGATAATAAAATTGAAAATTATTAAATTATTTTACTTATTCATCCATTAATTAAAACCTTACAATCGAATATTTTCCTACAACTTAAATTCAATTTGAATTGTCTTTTAGTTATCTCTATATTATCATGGGGTTTTGTTTTTCTCCTTGAGTTCGAAAGAGAAATGCAATGGTTAACACAGGACTATATAGGACTTTTGTATTGCTCTAGAATCATGTGGTTTGTGGTTTTCTCTGTGGTTAAATTGCAAGAGAATATAGCTTTTTATTTAAAGTTGGTAAACAAAGATTGTTGTTTTCACTTCTATAGCAAAATCTAATTTGTGCCAAACTGAATTATTCAGTCATAAAAGAAATGTCTTGTGACAAAACCATTTTTCATCGGACAAAAGATTTAACAACATTTAAAATTCCATAAAATGTTGCGAGAAAAAACATGGTTTTCAATGCTCTTATGAAAATTAAATTTTAAAGATACTTGTGTGCTTTTTTTTCTTTTAAGTGTAAAAAAGGGTACTGTAGGGCTAATTGTAAACCGAATCTAATCCTGAACTTGGTGATTTCTTCATTGTCTTACATAGTCAGAAGAAAAAGACCACGAGGAAGTACTCTAGAACGTAGACTGGTTCACAATTAACCTATTGTATTCGTTGTCAAGACTTTTTCATGTTAATTTTACAACTTTTTAAGAGTAATTTCATCTTTAAGAGTAATTTCTTACCGATTTCGGATCATCACCGTGGGTAAAATTGCCATTACCGAGATGTTATATTAACATTATTGGGTTTTTCGTTTATTGGTTTCATCGTTTTGATCCGGTAAACACAAAAAGATATGACAAAGTGGAGAAGTAATCGTATAATTCGTTTCGGGTATCTCGCGAAAAGCAGTTCACTTTATCATAGCTGTAGTAACTATATAACCATGATGTTTCTTATTGCATTTCTTTCCCAAATAAAATGTGATTCAACAATGAGTTACTCCCTCAACTATCATTAACCCTTTAAGGACGACTGGGTCACCCGTGACCTATAGAGAAAATAATTTTTCCTGACTACCTGAAGTTATTTCTTTCTAATGTTTGTACCTAATCACAAAGTAGAAAGATGTAGGAATCTAGGATATTTTTTGAAAATCTCCAGCTATTTGCTATATACGAAATATTTGAGCTCAAAAATTACGAATTTTCAAATTTTCACGTTGGTGCTTGAATTTTAATATTATTAATAATATTTAATATTATTTTTTTATTATTACAAATATATTCATGTTACTTATCTTTCAAAAATAACAGAGCAAACGAGTAAACTAGTCGTCTGGAAAATTTTGTGTTTTTTTATCTTTAAGGACGATTGGGTCATATATGACCCATAGTTTTCCAGGACTCCTAGAGATGGGAAAATTTCTTTTTAACCATAAATCTCTTATTTAGGCTAAAATATCGAGGGAAACATGATTTTGTTGAATTTCGCTCAGCGGAAAGCTTCTCGTCCTTAAAGGCTTAACTCTTTCGCGTCCCACTTTTATTCAGCAGATGAATTCATGCAAAATTGAGTTTTTCCTAATGCTTTATGATCAAATATAATAGTTCAGAGAGGAAAAAAAATTTCCATTGTGTGAAAACTCGGAAAAACCCCGGGTCAAATATGACCCTGTTGTCCTCAAGGGAAGTGTATTTACCATTTTCAAAATCTATATCACGGGCTTTTTAAGAGTTTTTTTGCTTGAAGTTATTAATTTGGCCAAAACCATGGCAAACTGGATTGTCTCGATGAACACTGTACTCCTGGTGTTCAAGGAATCTTCCTGGTAATCCCTTGAACAGTCACTGTTACAATATTTTGAGTGGTATTTGGCAAAAATAAACTTATCCACATATTTATTCACACACAATACAATTGCACAACATGAGACGCTTGCACAATACTCTAAAATATTGCAAAATATGTTATAATTCATCAGATATAAGATGAAATGTCCAGGAGCAAGATGTCCCACCTGCATTTCACAAAGAAAAACAATGTCCCAACTACATTTCGCTATAGCTTTGGGACGAAAACACTGTTACTCTTGGGGACCACAGGGTCATATATGACCCGGTAAAATCTACACGCTTTTCTGGAAAATTGAGAGTAGTTTATTATATCAAAATATACAATATACAATCTTTGGATATTCTATCTTGTGTTTCTAAAGAACTTTTTGCTGAAAAAAATAAATTAATATAAAAAAATTTGAAAAAGAAAAGTCATTTCACAAAGTTTGAAATTCGTGATTTTTGATCTCAAATATTTTCTTTTCTTGAATACCTGGAGTCTTGAGAAAATTAGCCAAGAATCTTACAACCTTCTATTATGATGTCGTGCACAAACCGATAGATTTCAATTAATGTAAATAGTCAAAAGAAATTGTTTTTTCCCCGGGTCATATATGACCCTAATGACGCGAAAGAGTTAAAACCATTCTTTCCAAAAATTTAAAGTTTCAAATAGACAGAAATTCCCCAGATGAACTCTTGTTATCTCTCGACTACTGCATTATTAATTTTCCTGACTCAATAGACTCTAACAAATACCAATGAATTTGTGTTTATTAATGCAAAACATCCAGTAAATAAATGTATTCCAAATATTTGAAACGCTAAATTGATTTTATTACTCTCGACTTCTAACAAATTTGAAACAATCAATTACAGCATGAGTTTTAGAATTCTCTCTTGGATGGGGATTTCACAGGAAATAGAAAAAAGCCTGCGGCAGTAAAAGCCATTGAACATAGAGGATTTCATTTAGCTGAAGATATAGCATTTGGAGGATATTGTGCGATGGAGCTTTTCTTAAAGAAAAATGAGAAAGGCGTGGCACTTTTGTGACATCAACCTTAAAGTCGTTGCTTCCTCTTAAATCTGATTATGCAAATTACTTTCATTTCACATTTAAGTTAAATATTATTAGCTGGTACTTTAGCTATATATACATGTATATTGCACAGAAGCTTTCATAAGAACTATGAACTCAAGCATGTTTTCCTAATTAAATAACTTTGTAAAGAATTTTTGTTACATTATTATCCACACACTGTAAAGTTACAAACTCTGTTTGTATAGGGAAAATTCTTTCGCTGGAAAATCAATGGTATATCGCATAAAGATTACTCTTGTCGTTCAGGATATCAATATACCTAACTCTTTCCCATGTATGGTTTAACTTTTGATTTATTAACATTTAATAGAACATGACAAGCAATATAATACTTGTATAACGTGGTCTAACATATAAATTTTTCATATAAGTTATAACGATAAAAATATTATGTATACGTATTTATATTGAAAGTTGATACTTAAAGAAAAATTAAGGGTTTTGTGAGTTGAAGTTTCCTTCGAGTTGACTTTGCAGTTTTTCTCACGTAGTTGATTCCTATTTTATTGGTACACGAATTTAGGATCAAAACAAATCGATCTTTAAATACTTGCTACTACTGTAAAATTGTGAAATCATTGCTCTTTTTTTCAAGATATTAGGGTTTTAAATATTGATTTATTAAGTAAAATGTCAATGTATTTGTAGGCTCACAAAGTAAAAATGTATACAAACACATAAAGTTTATTGTACATTGTACATAGATGAAATAAGTTTAGGTTATCCTAAAAAACAAAATAGAAAATGAAGTAAAGGAGCATTATATCGGACAGCTTGCAATATCGGTCACTTTGTATAATCAGTTAAGTAAATTTTATAAGTTATTTTCTCTTTAATGAAAAATTGTTTTTCCTAATTTCTTTTTTTTATTGTACAGAAAGAATTATCAAACTATTGCTCTATAACAAGAAACACTACTTCTGTTATTCTTTTATTTAAATATGTTACACGCTCGAAATAGCAGAATGGAGCAGTATTTTGGACAGATTGAAATATCGGACAATTTGAGTGAAACATTCTAGCGAACACCAAATGCTAACCGATTTCAATTCATCAGCATTCATCAGTATTTTCAGCAAAATTATGCTAACCTTAAAACTACAGCTTTGATTAGTACCTTTTGTTCGAGAACTGTTAACCGGTCCGTATATTTTTGCTGATCGACTCAGAAAAAATACGCTGAATACGCTGCCATTTTCAGCAAACTGTGATCACTGGGATAAGTTAATAATTTCAATTGAAAACATTTCATTGCAACTTAAGCATCAAAATAGTTTTATGAAAAATATTATGCCCTAGACACACTTACGACTTAAGCCGAGAGATGACTTAGTGGAAAATGATGGAAATGCAGTTTAACCATTATTTCGAATATAATTACGCTAAGCCGCCTCTCGGCTAATTCTCAGGTCTGTCAAGGCCCTTACAGACTGCCTTGTGATGTTTGCAAGCTTGATTAGCTGAGACACTGCATCAATAACATTCAACGTATTTAAATAATATTGTTAAATATACAATAAACATTGCCTTATTTGTGATAACAGTGATTGATGCTTTAGATCTTGAATGAAATTTCCCAGGTGGATTAGGGTAGAATAGCCTAATTTAGGACTTTCAACAAATGGATTTTTAAAAAATTAAAATTTACCACTAGGGTAAGATAGGTTAATTTGGAATCATGTTTAATTTGGAACCTTGAAATTTCCTAACAGTTTTAGATGGCAGAAGGAAAAAAAACAACTGTTGAAGGACAAGTCCAGGGACAGTCTTGATTTGCAGCCAACTTCATTCTTTTGCTTTTTGTCAAATCAGAAGAAATCGAGTCACCTTTGCTCATCCTAAAATCTCTCTAAAAATCCTTTAAATTTCGCATTGTTAGTCATTGTATCCTTACTATTTTTTGAAGTTAAATATATTTTGTTTGAGTTGAGATCATGAGTTTTACGCTGCAGTGGAATAGGACGCAGGTGGAAAGATCGAAAATTGACCTTCGGAGCCGAATGATTAGATCTTTACGTCTTTCAGGTAAAAGTCAGGGAAGATTGTCCAGCCAGGATGTAGATCAGCAGCTCATTACGTTTTGTATAATTCTACAGGTAAATTCACAACAACAACTAAGAACTCTCGACTCTAAAGTGATGTACATACTTCTTCATGGTTTTCTTTTTCTTTTTGACAATCTGAGACAGTGAGAAAATGTCAAAATTCCAAATTAGACATGATTCCAAATTACCCCATCTTACCCTATGCATGAATCTTTGTTTTTTTTTTATCTTGTAAAAAATAGTCATTTTGTCAGCGATTCTCTTGAAAACCTATGTTTCTAATACCGTCCACTTCTTTTGCTTATCAAAATTCTGTAAATTTTTAGTTTTTTTAAAGTCATTTTCTGGAGGTGGACAATGCCAAAGGAACGTCATCTCTAGGAATGAGATCCTGCGGAAAAAGCTTTAGAAGACTCCTGGAAGGGCAAGGGACTTTGAGAAACTTACTGTCCGATATTGCACACAAGTGATTTTTTCTATGACAAGATGTACGCATACAGTATACAAATGATTTCTTTTATTTTTTAATAATTTCAGAGAAAACAGAGTTGACAAAATGCTTTTCAGGGTTGGAAATAACACACTAAAAACTAATTAAAAAATCAATTTGTTTTAAATATATGACGCATCAAATTCATAATAATAATAATGGTGCTTATTATGTAACCTGTCGGAAATAAGCCCCCGTTGACCTTCACTTAAAAGTAATATCAATATCAACTAATTATCGGCTCTTCACAGCTTTGTAATTTCATTGCCCATGGCGATTTTATTTCCCCAAATGAATCATTAAATGAATCAAGGGTTGTCCGTTTGGAAAAATTAATGATACACGATGAAAGTATGATTCTTCAAGACTTCATTGATACCAAAAGTACAAACAAGGAACTTATAATTTATTCAAAATAAATATTTAATTGATTAAAAAAAAGCGAAAATTTGCTTTAAAATTACTAAACACTATTCGGAGATATTGCGAAAAAAATGTGTCTTCAAGTTTTATGAAAATAGAAGCTTACACAGAAAAAAGATGTCCTAGAATTGTTCGTAAATTATACGTAAATGACCTAAAAACTTCGTAAAAGTTTGTATTTTTTCCAAACATTGCTCGTAACACGATTACCTGAGAAGCATATTTTCTTCTTTTACAATACATTTCGTAAATTTTTGTTTGCCTGGAAAAAAATTTACGAACGTTTTTCTGTGTGTTTACAAACATTAACCAACAAATCTTTATAAAAGTTACAAACAATGTTCGTTAATTAATCATATTATGAACAAGGTTTAAAAAAAATACAAATTTTTATGAACTTTTTAGTGGGTTATACTATTTAAGAGTATTTTCAGAAGTCCCGGATAAGAATTTACAAACATTTACGAACAATTTTACGAAATTTTTTTCTATAGCGTTCTGTTACGATCTTATCATTTAAATTTTTCTTCTAGCCAAGACACAAAAAAAAAACGATTACATAATTCCCCTCTCTTTGATTTCTAGCAGTGAAATTCATGTTTTTAATTAATTTAAATAATCTGCCTTCTTGCATTAATAAACAATTTTTTGAGTGCAATATCTTAATGAAAATTAAATGAAAAATTAACACAAAACCCGAGAAGTATCAAATAAAAAAAAATTAAACAAAAAAATGTAATGGCTTTTAGCCGAGACACAAACCATAACAGTTAAATATTAGCTTGGACTTTGATTTGGGGTTCTTTATGAAAGATTATACGCAAAGCTGTATAACAAATCAAAAAATTGGAAGCTTTTGATAACTGAGCTAGGTTTTTCAGGACAATCTGTCTTTCTGGTGAGCGTCGGAATTTGTTGATAAAATCCTATGAATCAAACACACAATTTCACCAGAGCTTTCGACACTTATCGTGCCTTCTTCAGTGGTTCGTGGTTGGTCTTTTCTTTAAGATTTTTGTCACTAATTCCTCTACTTTCTTATGCATCAATTTTGAATTTGGTTACGAGCTAATTTTCTTCGTTCTTTTTTACACAGCGAACGGACTGGTTCGCTTTAAGTAATTCTGTAAGTATTCTGTAAGAAAGTAGAGTAACTAATGACAAAAATCCTAAATAAAAGACCAAAAAAGAACCACTGAGGAAGACACGACAAGTGTCGAAAGCTCTGGTGAAATTGTGTGTTTGATTCATAGGATTTGATTAACAAATTCCGACGCTCCCCGGAAGGACAGATTGTCCTGAAAAACCTAGCTCAGTTACACCACCGTCGGCTCTCCCTTTATACAACTTTTGATAACTGTTAACAATTTATCAAGGGCTATCACGTATCCGATCACTAACAGCCGGAGTTTTCCCAAAAGAAATTACATTCGAAGATCGATTTCGTAGGCCAAAAAAAACTGAATTATTTTCTTTTCGAATTTTGAAGTGTCTCGAGCATTAACACGTGTTAATGTTCAATTTATTGGACGGAAAATCAAGGTAATGAGGCTCATAACATTCCTGTCTCATTATTAAATCCTTTCTGAATCACCGAGCAACTCATTTAACTGCTTCTTAGTGTAGTTTTTCTAATGTCTCAACAATTTTTATAACTTTGCCCAAGTTTTCAGTGTGACAATTCGAAATTCTGTTCGAATTTTTCGAAAATCAACGACATTTTGTGCAAATAGAAAGCTTTTTACATTTTGGCCCCTAAACACTAAATAATTTTATGCTTATATTGATGCAAATTGCCTACGATTGCCTATGAAAAACTGTCAAATATGAACATTTCTAGTGTGTAGAGGCCATTTTAGTCGAGACACTTTTAGTGAATCAAACTCTATGAATGCACCGAATGTGTCTTGACTTAACTTTCTCTAGTTTTCACAGTCAATGAATTTTAATCTTTACAGAACAAGGATTATTCATATTAATTAAAAATGTGTTTGATCATATAAAATATTTGTGAAAAAGTTTGGAAAATTTTAAACATCTGACGAAATTCGATAAATCTCTTGAAGAGTGCATTTCAAAGTTTAATACCAAGTTGTACACTTTCGTCTTTTGCCACTGCGCGAATATTCAACTTAAACTTGTAATTCCTCAAGTGTGCTGTTTACAAACACATTGTCTACATCGAAGAGCACAGAACTGCGATGCAATATATGAAATATATATGTACATATAATGTGAAACGTGGAAAACTTTTGTGGAAACTCCTCTTTAAAACTTTCCAAATTGGGCTAATATGGACGCCACTCTGTCACGCCTCTAAACTTTAGGTAAATCCAATATTTTTCTAACTTCCTCTATTCTCACCATCTTTAGTAAAACCAAATTGCATTTTCTGTATCCCTCTTCAATAACACGTTAAACGTGTCGACCATGACATCAATAAACTAATTTCTTGGGAACTCTTCCACTTTAGAGAAAATCTTTTATTATTTGGCAGATAATACTTTCAATCAAAATTTCACAGACAGTATAGCATAAAAGTATTCTTGAATCACTGATATTGTTCTGTTATTTATCTTGTTCCCTTTTCCTTACAATTTTCCTTCATGCCTCATTTTATTCCAATTCTCATCCCTTTTCCTCGTACTTTAACTCCCAAATGAATAAGTGAGAAAAGGCAGTTTCACATCGTCAGCATAATTTTCTGAGAATGTGAACTCAAATGTTTCCCCATGTTCAGTCTTCGCGCCAATTTCTTATCCTATGCTATATATACATGGAGCTGCCATATATAGCAGATCCCGCCTCTCAATCTGACTTCACCCTCTTGAAATTTCCCTATTTCTCTCCATATAACTAACGCATAATATACCATTGGCAGTGTCTAAAAATGTTTCTGTTTTGCCTGTTCTGTTCTTCTATTTTTTTTTGCTCTACTTATAAATCTGTCAAGTACAGCGGTCAAATGAGGAAGAATTGTAACTCGAGATAAAATGATAACTTATATTGTCTTTTCAGCCTTGCCAGACTCAGACTATACATCCACAGTGTTTATGGTATGTATACAGTAAATCCTATAGAATCTGAGAAAATTAATCAAGTGAACTTTTTCTGTTGCAGGCATATTTGGCAGAATTACAATAAAATTGAAGACTTGCCAAAATTTGAAAAACAGAATGGCAATGCCAGAACTGGAGTATACCATACACTGGCGACGCTGGTGACCATATTTTGGCATAAATTTTCAAATAAAAATATTAGTATACACCGTAGTGATAGGGGTAGTATAACATTGTAATACCCTCACGGTTTTCTTTTGGAATATGAAGCATTTTTGTCCCAGTGCTCATTCAAAACATATAGGAAGGAATATAAGGAATATAGCAAAATTGTAGTAATAAACAGTGGAATAGGTTTGTGTCTTGGATGTTAGAATAAAGAATCTCAGCTAATTATGTGTAAGGGACAACTTTGACCGTTGTGTCACATATAAGATTAATACTAAGAGTAAGAAAAAACGGAAAGAGAGGTGTGAGGTGGAGCTATGGGGGCTCCGGAAGTGAGCACCCATAGCTCCATTCCAAGAGAGCCACGAAACCGGCGTCTTCCTTGCTTCACTGGAGATGATCGACTGAAGAGCCGATTCGATTGTGGCTTCGGAATAACTTGTCGAGCACTCACAACCCCATCTAGCGTAATTATAGCGATATTGGAACATGAAATGAGCCGCCGTTATAGCACCCCTCAAAGTTACCACCTCAGCTGAACGGACTTCAGACCTAAGGCTTAGCCATAAGGCTTAACTTCTCTAATTCCTTATCAGTCGAACATTTTTAGAAAATTTTGACTTAGAAATGGACGATTAAAGGGAATTAATCTATTTGATTCAGAAGAATAAATGAAACACGGATATGACCTTTGGTTTCTTCTCCTTTACTTTCTCAAAAACCGACGTTTCGGAGGGGTTTTCCCCCTTCCTCAGGTATGGAAATGATTGGGAAAGAACTTGACACAAAGGATTTTGTTACACTTTTAGTGCTTTTTGGACTTTTCTCAGCGGACACTTTTCTCATTGGATTCTCACCAAAGACTCAAAAAGATATTAAAATGAAAAACAAAGACGGAGCCAGCCAGGGATCGAACCCGCGGCACTCCCGTTGAATGTCCTGCGCTGTACCGCTGAGCCACCGCTGCATGCAGTCTCATTCGAATTTTCTTTATTATGTGCTGCATATTTTCAAATTTGGGGAATTTAAAAAAAAAATAACCAATTTCGCACTTTTTGAATATACCACGTTTAATTTGATGCCTTTCTGCGTAGTTGAGCAAAGCCCCAGATTTATATGAATTTGATGACTCGAGTACTTCCCTTGTTAGATAAAAACCAAGATTGTAAGATTTTGCACGCTTAACAAAACGCCACTTCTGAAAAACATCTTTATTTTCCTTCATATTTTTGGTTAATTTACGTTACAAAAATGAATGGCAAAGGGTCCAGGTTTTGTGAAGTACTCAAAAGAGTAGTCTTCTTGAGTTCAAGGATTTCGCGAACTTTTTCCAGCTAGTCAATTTCTACTAAGCTTACCGGTTCACAACCGATTTGAACCAATTTATAAATTAAACAAAAAATCATCCAAAAAAACTTAGGAGTAAAGTAATTGAATTTCCGGTAAAAATTAGTTTTCGGTTATGAACCTTTTCATTATTGGTTCTTAACCGATTGGAATCGGTTCAGGCTTGTCAGGAATTTTTGTCTCTTTAGAGTTCGAGCAGTAAAATTGGAAAAATTAATATTACACCATTTTAAGTGCGAATGAGAGGTCATAATCATCAATACAGAAAGCAAAAAGGAAAATGTTTGACCCATGAAAAGCCTGAAAATGTTTATACGATAGGCATAATTCTTTCGCAGGTACCCTCACGTTGTTTTACCTCGATACGCACATCTAAAAAGGGACAGATAATCCTAACCGGCTTATGTAGGTGAGATTCTTAACGTGAGCTAACTCGGAGTGCATGCAAATTCGACTTAGAGCTGAAGTTGAGAGACGCCATTCAGTTATCTTGAATCAAATTCGTGAAATTATGCAAATTTTGTATTTAAACCAAAATATCAAGGATTTGGATGAACTGATAGAAAAGTGATATATGGGTGAAATGTAGACCAGAATGTTCTCTATAATTTTGCCGTAGAACTTGAACTCATCGATTACTCAGAAGCCAAGATAAGCGAGGTTTTTTGTTTCTTAACTCGTTTTTTCATCCAGAGTGCCCCAAGTAGTCATTTGTTGAGCTTCAACTATTTCAAAGAATTGTTGTATTTTGTGGGACTTTCCATTTAAAACCCTAGTTTAAGTGTCTTTGTGGAGTAGAGGCAGTCAAAATGGCATCTGAGTGATTTCAAAGCGTTATTATGGGAAAAATCAATTTTTTCACACTTAAACGGCAAAATCGGAGTGATAGCGTAGTCTGAGTGGAAAATGATGTATGGACGAAATGTAGAGACAAATGTGCTCTACAATTATGTTGAAGTAATCATCAAAATCGGTTCAGCGACAGTCGAGATAATTGAGGTTATGTGATATTGAAATTGGTTTTTCGACTGTGGCGCCCCTGGTGTTGGTCCCACGAAGTTCAAATATTCTAGAAAGTTGTAGCATTTGGTGAGATCTTTCGTTTAAGCCCTCATTCATCAAAATCGGTCACATAGAACCGGAGATATGATTTTTTAAATTTTGTGAAATTTGACCCCTCATATCTCCGGTTCTATTGAAACCACAGCGCGCATACGCACCATTTTGGAAACGTCCTAGACTGGACTACAACATACTAAAATTTCATTAACTTGCACAATGCCGTTTTTGAGAAAAGTGACTTTGAATTTCGATGAATTTTGACGCTATCACAGCGCCACCTGTGGTGACTTTTTGAACTTCCATCTGAAAATGCTCATCGAGACGAAACCAAAAAGGTAAAATTTAGGTCGCTATGTTAATTAGAACCGGAAATAGAGGCCGGTCAATGTTCGAACTTTGACCCCTTATAGCTCGGGTCAGGGTTTTTAGATCGACTTAAGGTTTTTTTTTGTTTGATAGGTATAATCAACGGCTACAACATACTAAAATTTCAGCCCGATGCACAATGGAATTTTTGAGTTATTTAACTTTTAAGATTTAAAAATTTTCTTTTTAAAAAAAGCGCCCCTAGCGGTGGTTTTATGAACTTGCGATGTTAGAAGGGGAAGTGGCATTTCACGAAAGCTTTCCAAAAAGCCCTCACTTTTTAAAGTCTGATAATTAGAACCGGAGTTATGGCCATTTTAAGAAATTTTTTTTGGACCCTTATAGCTCGGGTCAGGGGGGTCGGGGGACCTTAAGTTTGGTATTGATGGAAAGCTCTAAGGCCCAGTTATAACATACTAAAATTTGAGTCCGCTGAATGCCATAGGGGCGGAGCTATTGAGAAAACAAAAAAAGGGGGGTCTTCAAAATGGCGGAAGGAGGGGTGGGGGGTGGGGGGTCTATGCACCAAGTTGCAATTTTCACCCGATATATAACCTTTGCCGAAAACCGCAAGTCGATATCTTTTTTAGTTTAGGAGCTATTAAGCTCCAAAGAGCGGCCGGCCGGCCGGCCGGCCGGCCGGGAACGTAACTTAGCCACATATATATTCGGAATCAGGAAGTGGCGAAACACATTTTGGCCAAATTTGAGGTCGATCGGACGACATGAAATTTTGTTAGGATTATAGTAGGTGAGATTGTTAAGAATTTCACCTAATATACACCATTTTGACTAAGTTAGAAAATCAAATGTTGTATTTTTAAACTTGTAACCTTTTTTTTAAGCCTGATTTCCAAAAATATTCCTCATTTAGAGTAGTTTTATTTAGAAAAACTCTTCAAAGTGATAGTATCTTAATAATTCCAAGCCCCTCCAAAAGCTCTTTGATATTATTTCAAGAAAACCAGAAATTTGACGTCTTGAAATCTTAAATATTGGATCCAGTAATCCACTATTGTAAATCTTGAAATCCACACGGTTTGTGTCTTGAATTTCAAGATTCCAAAATCTTGAAATCTTCTTGATTTTGGTTTAAGAATTGAAGCCATTATTGATATATTTATCGATAAATACTTCAGGAGTACAGCATTCCATATAAGAACTTTTTGCTTATTGCGTCCACCGCCGTCTTAGCATTTGTAGTCAACCTCTAGGCTCTAAAGCAATACAATCAAGACAAAAGCAATCTATAAGATATCCACAATTTTTGTTTGTTTGTTTTTTCTTATAATTTAATTATTTTATTATTAAAAGAAAAAAAGGTATTATTAAAATTAAAGTAAGTGGATAAAGTCAAAGGCAATAATGTTAATGATCAGGACAATCTTACCAAAAATCGAACATTAGGTAATGTGCTGCACAGACTTACGACTTAAGCCGAGAGACGACTTAACGTAATTATAATCAACACAATGATCAGATTATATTTCCAACAGTTTTTGACTAATTCGTCTCGGATTAAGTCGAGAAATTGCTTAGTTAGTGAGAAACTCATGGGAATTTATTCAAATCATTATTTTATTTATAATTAAGTTAAACCGTCTCTCGGTTTTGGGCACTCAATGTGTCAAGTGGTAGAGCACTCATTCTATGATGCAAATGTCCCGGGTTCGAATCCCCTTTAGGTCACCAGAAATTTTTCTGCCGTTAAAGGAGTTCGGATTGCATCCAGTGAGCTTATCACTGCATTTGATTCCACGGGGCATGGGACTGATAACCCCATCTCGTATAAGAAAAAATAATAATAGATGTCCTGAACTCCCCTTGTGGGAAGGCCTAGTTCCTCTATGGAACGTTGTGCCACCATTATTATCATTTATTATTACAAAACACAGCCCATTATATTTATTATTAATGTTTATTTTTTATTGAGAAAATATGGAAAGTTCCGGAAGCAAAAGAAAATAAACACCTTGTTTAAATGTGTTTGCAAATAAGTTTCGTGGAAGGTGACTTAATACTCATAAAAAATCTATATTGTCTCTTTGATAAGTGTCTCGGCTAAATGTGTGTCATAGATTTGAATTCTTTAATCAGTTCAAATTGATTATAAATTAGTATATACCCTTAGTAAAGAATATGATATCACGTACCACTTGGAGCAATTTACGAATTTTCTTTCATTCAATTCAGCACACAATATAGAATTGTACTAGCGTTCACATAATATTCGGAGAGTGAACTGGACTAATTTTTAATTACTTATTCGTGCTGATGATAATTTATTCATGAGTCTCTGCTTTACATCGCGCACAGGGACACAACTGAAAAGATGGGACGCGAATGAGATAAAAAGTTTTCCACTTTTGAACATTACATTTAAACTTGTTGCACTGATAATGAGAAAGAAGGTTGGCAAGAGCGTATTTGTCATAATTTAAAACTACTCTTTCCTTATGATTTTAATCACACGGTATTCCCTCTTTCTGCCTTCATGAGCATTTTTTTTTATGATATCGCTATAACTTGGAAAGTTAATTTATTTCTCTGCGCTCGTTGCAGGATTTTGAAGAAAGGTTATTCTTTTTTTTTTAGTATGAATTTTAAATGCAGTTTTTGACTTGCCACCCCCGCCCCCAAAAAAAGAACACTCGTACTCATATTCTGATAGAACCCTTACATATTTTATGTCAGTCGTAAAATGACTAACAGAGTACATAGGCATATATTTTTATGCTGGCAAGTATATAGTGTGTATTCTTGAAATAAGAATCCAGAATCCAGATAATGAATATACCAGCAGATTCTCACAATTCACAATGACTACCCTGCTTTATTTTATTGTACTTTTCTTTCTCTCTGCATCCCAGAAAATATATATATCTAACCATTCCTGTCCGAAAAACTCACATGTCTTCTTCACCAAACCTCACATAAATATTTTGACAAGCGTCACAGAGAGAAGGACGTGATTTGATGATAAGCATAATCATATTACAAAATCTCGGTAACAAAAAAGCTGCCACTGGAGCTTTTTCTTCCCCATTCGTCATGAAAATAACCAAGTCAATATTACTATGAATATTTTCGTTGAGGACGTGTTATTATTTTTTTGTATAATATCTTGGTGTAATCCCAAGTGGTAAGAGCTACACTATATCCCGATCACGTTCTACCATTGTGACCTATCATCCCAATAAGAACGACGAAATATGCTTTAGAAATATTATGCATTCCACTGAAATACTTCTATCAACAAATAAATATTTGACTTCTTCAGCTATTTCTTTACCAGGATTTAGTGCCTTGAAAAATTGCATTTAATCCCTTCTAAAGACAATTTAGAAAATTTGTGGAAGATTTATTTTAATTTTATTAACTTCATAAACTAATCTTTTTAGGGAATGATAAAATTCAAAGATTTTATGGGATAATTCAGAGAACCTGCCAGGGGTTAGATACTAATCTTGTAATGCCCTAGACACACTTACGACTAAAGTCCAGAGACGACTAAGCTCGTTCATAGCCAAGTCAATTCCTAAATCCTAAAATAAATATTTCTCGTAAGCAATTGCTAACACTGAATTTTCAGTAAAGCAATTTTAACTTAAAACTTATTCAAAATATAACGTTTTTAGTATTAAAATCTTCTAAATGAACAAATAATTTAGATATAATTCATTGTTTATCAAATATTGGAATAAAAATCCATAATTTTTATCAATTTATTTTTAGTGTCCAATTGTACCCTCAAAGTGTCCAAATTTAGAAACTGTCCAAAATTATGAGCCTTTCCCCTATTAGTTTTTTTCTTTAAATTCTCTGTTTAACTTGTACTTTCTGAATTTGGTTGTCTCAGACGGCTTATACAACCTGCGAAAGAGCTTTTCTACCGTTTTTCTCTGGAGGTTGGTCACCAACGCTAAGACGGCGGTGGACGCTAACTATGTCTTCAATTGCTTAAACCGTTTCTGTGCTTTCAAGGGATTTAATCTCAATAAATAAAATAAATAAATAAAATGAAATAAAAAAAAAACAGGAGGGCGGCAGGCATTGACGGCCAGTACACTGAACATATAAAGAACTTTGAACCCGTCACTGTTGCCTGGTTCCTCAAATTCTTTAACCATGGCTTGTATCATCGCAAAGTACCGAAGGAATGGCAAAAAGATCATGTGGTGGCTATTCCAAAGCTCAGAGAAGATGTCAACGATCCAAGGAGCTATCGCCCGGTTTCTCTTTTATGCCATCTCTTCAAAATGTTTGATTACATCTGCCGTACAGGACAAGCTCATCGTAAAGCAAGCTGGGTACCGTTCGGGGAAATGCAGGTCTGATCAAGTTTTGAACCTCATTCAATTTATTGAGGATGGTTCCGAGGAAGGCACTATTACGGAGTTATCACACTAGAAAATTTTACATTAAAGTCAAAGTGAAAAGTTGCTCATTAAAACTTCTAGAACCACTCGAAATCGCTGATTTAGTCAGGACATATTGCTAGAATTGCTCAATGTCACGATAGCACACGGGTTGTTAGATGAGTGTTTTTGTTTTTGAAGCATTTCAGTCGTTTGAGCGAAAATGTCCGATTTTAGTGAAGAAGAGGAAGTTCTCCTGTACACTACTTTTATGTCGTGCAAAAGGACCCGCTAAGCGAGAAGAAGGAGGTTGTGGGCGAGAGATTAGCTCCTAACGCCACCTTCATATGGTGTAGTTAAAATTTTCTGCGCGATTTTTTTGAACAATAATTTTCTCCGCATAACTTCGAAGGAATTTAAAGAACTGCTTCAAATCGTAGGGTTTTATTTTCAAAAGAAGACTACGAAAATGAGGGAGCCAATATATCACCCAAATCCCAACTTATGTGTGAGTTCCGGCGATTGGTGACTCAATTTATCGCAAACGGCCTGAAAACCATTAGATCGGCTGCCTCTATTTTTGTATTCTCGGCTGTTGTGGTCCCAAATGACGGATTCCTGATGCACAGCCTCAATTAATTCGGTCACCATCTCATTTGACCACGAAATCCTAGAAGTTTATGAAGGAATATAAAATGTAGATCGAACACATTTTTGTTTAGCTTTTTTCTTACTTATCCTCAACACCGATCTTTTTCAAGGTCTTTTGTCCTTTCTCCATCTCGTGCGCGATAAACAGCAAGTATTAGCACTACTTTTTATCACAATTTAATCACGAATAAATTGGTGAGAAAATTGTGGCGCAGACACTATCCGAATGACTGCAATAAAGTAGTACCTGATGAAAATTTAATGAGCAAATTTTGCTCATAAATTTGCTCAATTCTCATTAATTTGCTCATTAATTATCAATCGTATTTATGCTATTTTAATCAATTTAAACCAATTTTTGTGACTCAAGTCCACTTTTTTATCACTAAATGAATCGATTTCTAAAAGCTCTTGACGAAAATTGCACATTAGAACACATATCAGCAACAATTAATGTTAATCACATTAAAATTTTAATGTGAAATTCTCTAGTGTGATACCACAGTTACAGGTGTTGCCTTCGTTGACTTCTGTGAAATTTTAGTATGTTGTAGCTGACCAAGGATAGATCGCACTTAACTCACGATCTTCTCTAAGCTAAATTATAAGCGATAATAATTTCATAATCGAATTTTATTAACCGCAAACCAGAAAAAAAACCCAACGCAGCTCAGATTCTCCTCGGAGTGTTCAAAAGTTTGATTTTGAAGATTTTTTAAGTATCTCTAACTGCATTTTATTAGCAATAAAAATAATTATTAAAACTTTTAAATTAAAGCAAATTTTTTATCAAATTAATTATCCCGGTATCCAAAGTTTTCTGAAGTATTTCAACGTACAAAGTTGAAACTCTGCAAGGGAGCCGTTGAATGTGTGTCAACTAAAGTAAATATTGTGGCTTTTAAACCATTTTAAAGTACAGCATTTAGTTGAATGTCCTTTTCGCAACATTCAGGTTTCTCTCCTTTTGAGCTATTTGTAAAAACACATCTTTTTAGCTCTTTAAGCATATCTCACATAAGTTTAAATGCACAGTAAAAAATCGTGTAAAAAAAAATAACGTGTAATTTCCAAATTACCACTAAAAAAATTGTAAATTTTGATTTTTACCACTATTAAAATGGTAAATTTTGTGTAAAAAAAAATTCGTGTAAAACTTTTCCGCGTGTAATTTAAAAATGTAATTTTTACCATTATTTAAGTGTAATAGTGTCACTAAAAAAGTGGAAAATATTACACAGCGTGTAATAATTTGAAACATGTAATGAAAATGTGTAAAAATGGCAGCCATTTTCTTTTTTGGATGCAGAGAGCAGGGAGCGTACAGAAATAGGTGAGTACAATTTTTGATTTTTCTTCCCTTTTTCGATGATAATGTTATCAATATTTGGCAAATATCTCTAGATACCATTAATATGTCTTCAAGAAATGCTGAATTTCAAGAAACATATGATGTGGAAACCGATAAAAACCAAAAATAAGAATTGCCATAACCTAATTTTGCTTCTTGTTTCTTTTGGCAATTTTCTTCAGTTCCTTTGTCTTTAGGGCATTTCCTGTACTCTGAGGGCCTCTATGCCAATCCCTGTAGCCATCTCTAAAAGATTTTATAAGATCCCAAAATAATTTTGACAAAAAAATCCCGTTCAAAAAGTCAGTCTGCTAACTCGCGTCTATTTGATTGTCATGATCATATTACTTGATTTACTTGTACATGGGGTGCTCCTCGGTCTTCAGAGGCCCTAATATGCAACCCTCAACGTGATCCTCAGAAAATTTAGGAAGATTTCGAAGTAACCTTGTGTAAAATTTTCATATTTGTTTCGCAAGTGCAAATCTTTAGACGCGTGGATGTTTCACTCCCGGAATGTGCGAATACTCTTCAGTGTCTGGCCCATGGGGCGCTTCTCGGTCTTCAGAGGCCCTAATATTCAACCCTCAACGTGATCCTCAGAAAATTTAGGAAGATTTCGAAGTAACCTTGTGTAAAATTTTCATATTTGTTTCGCAAGTGCAAATCTTTAGACGCGTGGATGTTTCACTCCCGGAATGTGCGAATACTCTTCAGTGTCTGGCCCATGGGGCGCTTCTCGGTCTTCAGAGGCCCTAATATTCAACCCTCAACGTGATCATCTAAAGATTCAGGAAGATTTCAAAGTAACCTTGTGTAAAATTTTCATATTTGTTTCGCAAGTGCAAATCTTTAGACGTGTGAATGTTTCACTCCCGGAATGTGCGAATACTCTTCAGTGTCTGGCCCATGGGGCGCTCCTTGGTGTTCAGTGGTTCTAATAAGCAACCCTCAACGTGATCCTCTAAAGATTCAGGAAGATTTCAAAGTAACCTTGTGTAAAATTTTCATATTTGTTTCGCAAGTGCAAATCTTTAGACGTGTGAATGTTTCACTCCCGGAATGTGCGAATACTCTTCAGTGTCTGGCCCATGGGGCGCTCCTCGGTCTTCAGAGGCCCTAATATGCAACCCTCAACGTGATCCTCAGAAAATTTAGGAAGATTTCGAAGTAACCTTGTGTAAAATTTTCATATTTGTTTCGCAAGTGCAAATCTTTAGACGCGTGGATGTTTCACTCCCGGAATGTGCGAATACTCTTCAGTGTCTGGCCCATGGGGCGCTTCTCGGTCTTCAGAGGCCCTAATATTCAACCCTCAACGTGATCATCTAAAGATTCAGGAAGATTTCAAAGTAACCTTGTGTAAAATTTTCATATTTGTTTCGCAAGTGCAAATCTTTAGACGTGTGAATGTTTCACTCCCGGAATGTGCGAATACTCTTCAGTGTCTGGCCCATGGGGCGCTCCTTGGTGTTCAGTGGTTCTAATAAGCAACCCTCAACGTGATCCTCTAAAGATTCAGGAAGATTTCAAAGTAACCTTGTGTAAAATTTTCATATTTGTTTCGCAAGTGCAAATCTTTAGACGTGTGAATGTTTCACTCCCGGAATGTGCGAATACTCTTCAGTGTCTGGCCCATGGGGCGCTCCTCGGTCTTCAGAGGCCCTAATATGCAACCCTCAACGTGATCCTCAGAAAATTTAGGAAGATTTCGAAGTAACCTTGTGTAAAATTTTCATATTTGTTTCGCAAGTGCAAATCTTTAGACGCGTGGATGTTTCACTCCCGGAATGTGCGAATACTCTTCAGTGTCTGGCCCATGGGGCGCTTCTCGGTCTTCAGAGGCCCTAATATTCAACCCTCAACGTGATCATCTAAAGATTCAGGAAGATTTCAAAGTAACCTTGTGTAAAATTTTCATATTTGTTTCGCAAGTGCAAATCTTTAGACGTGTGAATGTTTCACTCCCGGAATGTGCGAATACTCTTCAGTGTCTGGCCCATGGGGCGCTCCTTGGTGTTCAGTGGTTCTAATAAGCAACCCTCAACGTGATCCTCAGAAGAATTCTCTTTAGTGTCTGGCCCATGGGGCGTTTCTCGGTATTCAGAGTCTCTAATAAACAACCCTCAACGTGATCCTCTGAAGA
Organism: Phlebotomus papatasi; assembly: GCF_024763615.1. Lineage (NCBI taxonomy): Eukaryota > Metazoa > Arthropoda > Insecta > Diptera > Psychodidae > Phlebotomus > Phlebotomus papatasi. Next base: position 8,120,065 of record NC_077222.1, on the reverse strand, counting down.
TTCAGGAAGATTTCGAAGTAACCTTGTGTAAAATTTTCATATTTGTTTCGCAAGTGCAAATCTTTAGACGCGCGGGTTTTTCACTCAAGGAATGTGTGAACTTCCTGTAGTGTCTTGCCCATGAGGCGCTCCTCGGCCTTTAACAGCGTTCCACCCCGTGATTGTCAAGAGATCAAGTAAAACTTTGAAGAGATTCTTTTTTCAAAATTTCCTTTTTTTTGCGAAGTGTATCAGAATACACGAATATTTTATTCCCGGAATAGGTGAATTTTCTGAATTATCTTCCATGGAGCACTTCTACATCTTCATCGATTGCTATTTTTGAATATGATACCAATATATTTTCTATAAAATCTATCTTTCTATAACATCTAATTCTTAAAAATTCTATTTAAGTTTTTTTAAAATTTCTATTTAACAGGTGAAATGTCTGATGAATATGTATGTAATATTCAATCTTGCTTAAAAGTCTTCACAACACGGCGTAGGCTCGCAAACCACCAATACAGAATTCACCCAAACAAAGACTTATTTGTCAGAAATTTACATGAATCATTTCAATGTGAAATTTGTAACAAGAAATTTTCAAGACGTAAAATAATATTACACGTGACATTCCATTTAAAAAGAAAACAAGGACTAAAATGTCCTTTTTATAATGAGTGTGGCAGATATACTTGTTTTAAAAGTATTAATGTTTTCAGAGTCCATATTGTAAGAAATCATAAAACGTTGACAAAAACTCAAACCGAAAATCTCACAACATCTTGTCTGTTATCAGAGTCTTATGAAGTCGTTCCCAATTCCGACTTTACAGAAAATACCGCAACTACATCTCAGGAGGATGATAACTCAAACATAAGAGAGTTTTTTGATTCTTTCGTTTCGCTACAAATGCAGTTACACATACCATCAACTTCATTCAATGCAATAATTAATTCCTTCTCCACAGTATATGAGTTAGACGAACATCAAAAAATTGAGAAACTTGAGAAGACATTGATAGAACACGGTTTGAATACACACCAAATTGAACAGATATGTAAAAGCTTCAAATCTGAAAAGACTTTGTTTAAAAAATTATTCCATTCGGATTCAGGGTTATTACGAAGTGCATATTCTCGAAACAAGGAACTTTCAAAGAGTGACTTTCTCGTACAACCACAAGAAGTGTTTTTAGGCGCACGTGAGGATGGAAGTACTGCTACCTATATTTACATACCAATTCTAGAATTATTGTCCACTTTGTTTAAAAACACTTCCTTTCGAAGTGAATATTTTTCATCTAAAAACACGAAAGATTCCTATTATCTTGACTTAAACGATGGTGAAATATGCAGATCAAACGCTTTTTGGGATCCTGCTTTAAAAAATATTCAACTTTTAGTGTATCAGGATGCTTTCGAAGTATGTGCTCCTTTGAAAAGTGCAAAAACAAAACACAAGTTGGTAGGCGTCTATATGTCTGTGGGAAATGTCCACAGATCGCACCGGGCAAAAATTAATAATTTACACTTGGTAGCTCTTTGCAAAGAGTCTGATTTTAAATATTTTAAATCGAACAAAATTTTTGAAAAACTCGTACACGATATCAGAGTTTTAGAAATCGATGGAATAAATGTTGAACATGAGGAGCAAAGCAATAATATGAAGGGTTCTATATTCGCAATCTTAGGAGACAACTTGGGTAGCCATCAAGTTGGTGGATATGTAGAAAATTTTTCTACATCAATCTATTTTTGCAGATACTGCTATGTGACAAGATCTCAATTCACCTCAAATCCGCATGTAATAGCTCCATTAAGAACAAAGAACTCACATATAAAGGACTTAAATGAATTAACAACGAATAAATTAAATAATGTTAGAGGAGTTAAATTTGAAACAATTTTTAATGAACTAAAGTATTATAATATTAATTCACCTGGCATGCCCCCGTGTATTGCCCACGATTTATTCGAAGGAATTATTGGTTACGACATCTTGCTCATTTTTAAATATGCCGTTGCAGAAAACTGGGTAACATTCAAAAACATTTCTTACAGCATCAAATATTATTTTAAAATCTTAAACATGAATGCTTCAATTTCCATAACGCCTAACTTTTCAAAGATTTCCGGTCGAGCATATGATATTTGGTCCTTAATCCAAATATTGCCGTTCATATTCTCACCACTTCATTCTAAAGTAGATTTTTCCTCTGACCCATACATTAAAATGATAATGACTTTGAAATATTTGGTTGATATTCTTGTTGCTCCACAAATATCTGAAGCTCAAAGAGGAGAATTAAAATTCTATGTTGCGGAGTACATAGAGTACAGGCATAATTTGTTTTCGGAGCCTCTTAAACCAAAACACCACTATTTGAATCATTATACATATCTGATCAGACAGTTTGGTCCTTTAACTTCATTTTGGACTCTGAGGTTTGAGAGCAAACACAAATATTTTAAGGATTGTGTAACTTCGGCTCGCAATTATATAAACGTTGCCAAATTGTGCGCTGAGAAACACCAAAGGCATCAGTCTATATGGCTTAGTGATAACATGTGGAATAATACAGTGCAAGTTCTTACAAGGAAAAACGTTATTAACCTCTTAGATTGTGAAGAAATTTTATTGCGAAATGCGAAAATTAACTCTGACAACGTATTTTTTACAAAATCGCTCACATTTCAAGGTATCACATTAAAAACCGAACAATATATTTTTCATAGCAGAGATTCATTTGGAGAAGCATATGTTATGAGAATTGATTTATTAGTTGTTTTGAAAACATTTGATGATTTCTTACTTATTGGAACGAAATTCAAAATATTTGAAAACCACGAAAATGGGTTAATATATTTAGAAGACGATCTTGGAAAAGTAATAAGAAAAATGACAGAGATTATTGATTTATCTCCCTTAAAACCTATCACAATTCATGGAATTAAATCACAAATTCTTTTTTCTAAGCATCGTTTGCCAAAATAATAAAGTCAAATAAGTTTTTGTTAAAGATTTTAAGCTTGGTGGATATTTTTTGAGAGGAGCCAGAGAATCGTAGAATGTAAATGTAAACCAATATGAAGTGGTTCAAAGTTTTCAATTACAACCATACCATTAAGAAAATATTGAAGTCAAAACCGACTATAACAGATCTTCTCAATGCTGCAAGCAACAAGTTTGGAAAAAGCTTCATTTCCCTTGTGCTTGGAGCCTGTGGAACACTGATCGAAGATGATGATTTCCTGGAACAAGTACAAACAAACGAGATTTTGATTGCATTACAAGAAGGAGAAAACTGGATCTCGCCCGAAATCTTTGAGCCTTCATCTTCATCTCAAGTAATATTCTTTTAAATATATATATTCGCATTTTATTTTTGCCGGTCAAGAAACACAATTTGTTACAGAGCAATTTTCAGAGTACGCAAATAAACTTTTGTTTCTCCATTATAAATTATTTTACACTAAAATATATCAAAATCTTTAGAAAACGAATAATTCATGTTTGGTCACATTAAAATTTCCTTCCATAGTTGTTAACTCTGAACTTTGCCTTTAAGATAAATTGTTATTACTGTATTTTTATTTTCAACTTAAATGAATTCCTTTTATTAAAAAAAAATTGCGAAGGAAAGGTTTCTTGATGAGAAAGCATTTTTTATTTTTTGTCATTGATTTAAATTTACAGACTCAAGTTACACCTAGTATCACAAATGTAAACGGAAATGAAGGGAATAATTCAGTCGTTATTCCAACGCTTGAGAATTTTCTGGAACTGTCAGGAATTCATCCATTTGCCGACGCGCAACCACCTGGAACTGTCCCTACTTTGAGGAATCCAGAAGTACCACCAAATGATACAGAAAGTGCAGAGGAACTACTGGTAAATGTAAGTTTAATTTCAAATTAGTTTCACTTATTACATTACGGATTTTTCTTAATTATAGACTCCATCATCTCTAACTTCTGCACAAACAAAGAAAGCCATTCGTGAATCATTCAAGAATTTTGAAAATATCAAAATTCCGTATGATCAGATGGAAAAAAATATAAGAGATGCACTTAAAGGGAAACAAAAGCTGCCTCCAAATCAGATGGCGACAGTTGTGAAGAAAGTGGTTCTGGAGATACGGAAATCCGGAGTTTATATACCAATAAAAGTATTTGATTTTGCCGCCGCCCAAATGTGCAGGGAATACCCTGACACATTTGAGGAGCGTGATGACGATGGAGCTTTGATTGGTGGAGGATTCTTCGGACTCTCTGAAAAAATGAGGAACCACAACATCTATCTTAACCGTCCTCATGTTAATAAATTCCAAGACCAAAATCTACACAAAGAAGTCAAGAAATTAAGAAAAAATGTGAATCTATGCTCAGGAAATATCAACAATGCCCCTGAACTAAACGAAGAATTCGGCCTGGAGCGTGATGACATCAACAAGGGAGAATTATCAATTCCAGAGATTGTGAAAAAATGGCCTAATTTACAAACCTTCGATGGAATTTGTCGTCACTTTGCGGCAACGACAGGCTGCGATATATCACAATTGGGAAACATAATGCAGGAAAAACGAAACATTATTGCTAAAGCGTGCCTTCCAAATCGGTCAGCAAATATTCTAAGGGAGCACAACAGCACAAATCAGGAAAATCCTGACCAGGAAAATTCTCTACCTGCACCAGAACCACCAGAAACATCCCGTGAACTTCAAAATGACGCAAAAATAATTTTGAAGATTATTGCTGATTACTTCAAAGAAAAGATTGAAGCAATATTCGGAAATCAAACAACCAATACCGATGATTTCCTTATTCGAGAAAATGGTAAAATAGATTGAAAGCTAAAATAATATTTAAGTGTAATTAATTTTGTTTTGTTTTTATTTTCAGATGCACCACCGAAGTTCTCTATAATATACAGAAACATTGTTCTACATGAAACAAATTCGTGGTGGGAGGCTTTCACAATGTATTTTGCAGATATTTACATATTCTGCAAACTTTATCCCGTGGAAGCTTCCCAGACACTGGAATTTGTACAGCGGTACATTTTAAAAATAAATCCAGAAGGCACAAAATCAAAAAAAAGATGTATTAAAACGTGCAATTTAAAAGTATTAAGTCTTATCAGAAAAATTAAGAATATTTCATCTTAGTTGATTTCACATCAGTGAATGCCACATTCCCAAGGTTTATTCAAAATATATTTTTTGAATTCCTGATTTTTTTGGTTGAACCAAGAAACTATGCCTCTATCATTGCATGTAAATTAAATGAAGTAAATAAAAAATTACTATATTGAAATTACATGTTTTTTAAAATTACAATCCCAATTTTACATTCCTGAAAAATTACACGTTTCTGATTACATTCCCAAAAATACACATTTGAAAAATTACACGTTCATAATTACACATTTGAAAAATTACATGCACAAAATTACGTGATAGAAAATATTACACGTCGAAGATTACACGTTTTAAAAATTACACTTTTCCCAGAATTACCACTATAATAGAGATGTCAAAAATTACCTACTATTATAGTGGTACTTATTTTTTACTGTGTGTGTTTTTTTTTCTAAAGAGTTTCCTTTTCTTTTCCGTGCTTTCATAGGAAAATGTCAAAAGAAAAACATCTTCCAAACACGTTTCATCCAAGTGAGTGTCATTACAACTTTTCAAGTAACTTCTTATAGTGTTGCACGTCATTTCGCATTTCTAATATTCTCCCTCAATTTCTTCAGCTGCATTTCCTTTAGAGAGCAAAGTATATGTAAAAGTACTTTGCACATTATGTAAAGTGTTAAGGCTAATCTTTAATGGTTTACGTGAGTCATATGTTAAGCAAGGAAAGTACAAATTCCAGCTGAATTACATTAATGTGTGTTAGAGTCGTTCATTGAATATTTAAAAAGTCTCCCGACAAAATGATGCGCAATATTCGTACCAAGAAATGATACCACCAAAAACCTATTTGTCTCATTGATGTATTATTTTATAGGTGTTTTTTTTATGTTGATATTAAAAATAAAATGAATGAGAATTTAAAAATAAAATGAATTACCTGTCGTATTCTCGATTATCCTCATCACAGCGAGCGTCTTGCAATTCGCGCCAACTTTTGCCATGACGACATGTCGTGACCAACACCAAATCCCTGGCATTATGCAAGTGAAATAGTGAATTTCTCGTTTCGGAACCAATTCCATGGACGTATCTAAAAAAAAAATATTGAGAAAAATCATGAATTTTAATTAGTTTGTGGAAGAAATTAAGTCTTAGATTAGTTCTTTTTTTTACTCGAATTCAAGAAAGCAATCAATTGAAAAATTCTGAATTTAAATAGTGATAAGAAAAATTAAAAAATAAGTTTCGCTGCTTAACCGCCTGGCAGTAAGTTTAGACCCTAAAGGATAAGAGATAATGACTAATACGGGCTTTAGACTTAAGGTTTAGCCATATATGGCTTATTTACTCTAATTTCTTATCATACAGAGTTTCTTGAAATATTCAGAATTGAATTATTAAAGATCTTAGATAAATCACCTATTAGGTTTTCAAAAAGCAATAAATCGCTCGCTATTTAAGATTTTGAGATCTTCGGGAACTTGATTAAACCTTTAGTCTGAAGACCGCTTTAGCGTATTCGAAGAATTAATCTTATGGTCTAGACACACTTATGACTTAAGCCGAGAGACGGCTTAGTGGAAAATGATGGAAATGCACTTTAACCATTATTCCAAGTCCATTATTATAACCAAGTCTGTCAAGGCCCTTAAAGTCGATCTTGATAACCCCTACAGAATAATTATGCATTTTATTTATCTTTTACAAATATTTATAAACCGTAGAAAACAAATATCAGGAGATATGGGAATTCAAAATTCCTTTTTATTGCATCGAAAATTTTCATTCACAAAAAACGAATAAAACTAACTCAAATGGATGTAAAATCAACCCTATATCGTTCTGACATTAAATGCGAGATATTTCTGATGAAACATTTTTAAGTGAACGGCGTTATCACACTTGCACATTAAAATTTTAATGTGATTCACATTAATTGTCGCTTGTGAGCGTCCAAATATGTTATTTGTGTCTTTGAGTCACTTAATATTTGGGGTTTTTCTATTTATTGATAAAGAAGTGGCCTTGGCCTGCAAAAATAAGTTTAAATTTACCTAAAGCATAAATATTTTTCACATTCAAAAATTAAAGAGAAAATCGCATTAATTTTTCGCATTAATGCTATAAATCAATTTATATCAAATTTTGCTGGCCAAGTCTACCTTTTTATCAACAAATAGATCAAATTTTGAATATAAAATTATTCAAACACACAAATAACACATTTGGACTCTCACCAGCGACAATTAATGTGAATCATATTAAAATTTTAATGTGCAAGTGTTATAACACAGTTACACTTCCATTTGATGTTTCATATGAATTTTACCAAACGAAAAATATCTTAACTGAAGTATATTCTTAACATTTAAGCATATACTTCAGTCGAGATGAAATTTTGCATCAAAAAAGAATAATAATATTCCTTGGAAATTACAAGGGGCCAACTCACTTTTTGGCGATTTTGAGGATTTAATGCACTCTGACAGAGAATTTAATAAAATTTCAGATGATATGAGTCAATAAATTTCGTTATTAGAAAAGTTTTTCAAAATTTTACTCTTTATGATTGCTTGCGCGGTTTTGTTTGAAGTCAATGGGCACAAAATAGATTTATCGTTCAAATTTTTGTGAAACAAGGGACTAACTCAAGCAAGTTGATCCCTTGTCATTCTAATTTCATGAAAATTTGCGCATCATTTAGAATGACAAAGAGCTAACTCATAAAAAAACATATTTTGAAAGGTAAAAATATGTATGTTTCGATGTTTATAACAATGCTCATACAAATAGAAAAGAATTAAATTATTTTTATTAACATACTTAATGGAGATAATTATTTATACAAAGTTGAATCTTTCATGCTGTCTCTTGAAAAATGGCTCAGATTGAGTTGGCCCCTTGTAATTTCCAAGGAGCGATATACTGTTATATGCTTAAGAACTCGAATTAAATTTTTATTTATTATGTTGAAAAAACATGAATGCGCGACCTAGGTAACCCCTTAAGTTCCCAGCACACCTTTTTGATCAGGAATATTTCTTTAAATCGAAATTCACATCTCTTTCTTTCTAAAACGTTATATACATGTCTGTCCCACTCTTTCATACTCTTCTTCTTCTTTTAAACATCACAACGTACCAAATTTGGGTGCCAAAGAATGGGACAGCCATATGCAAAATATTTAAGGAGGAAAAGGATGTCAATTTTGATTTCACGAAATTTTTTGATCTAAAAGTAGCCCAAAACTTATTAAAGTGACATTTCAAAATTAATTTTAATAGAAAAGTCGAACTTTTGAATTTTATCATGATGTGAAATAATTAACTACGGTAAAAATTCTCATTAAATTTTCCGTATTCAATATCGGTAAGTGGAATTGCATTTGTGAATTTGATGGTACATACATATATTGTGAATTTTATAAATCAGAAAATATTTGTGGAATGTCAGATTGCGGATGTCGAATGCACATATTTATTTGGCAGATAAAATTATATTCATATTTGAAATAATTAAACAGTAATTAAACCAAAAATGTGATATTCTAATTTAACAAAATAATTAAGCATGGAAAATTTGCACACATTTCACAGTTGGGGTGGTTTTACAATCAAAACATACTAATGCATGCATATTAGATAAGTTTATTTACATATAGGTTTATTTTATCAATATCCCATGAGTTTACAACTATTTGATATTGTTAATGGATTCAACAGTACCAACAGTTATCCATTACTTATTCATGGAATCTATGTATAATGTCTAAATTCAGTGTTATCTGACATAGACATAAATACTTCATCTTATACGCGGTAATTCTCTGCAAATATTACGGGATTTCGCTTTTTCTCCTATCCCAAAATAAAGTCCACCAATTCTGCAATGGAGCATTAGTCTATCAAATGTCCAATAACTTCCTTCCTTATTTTATATACTAAAATTAGACGAGCTCCGTGGGAGAATATTAAATTACAATTAAAGTGTATACCACCGTTGGGAGACTAATTGAGAAACAAAATTGATTTGCAAAAGCTTTAAATATAAATTACATAGACATCAAACGATTTTCTATAAAGTATTTATGTAAATTCATCGCAAAATACTCTGCTTTTAAATAATGTATACACACCCCATAGACCATCCATTATGCACATAACGAAATTCCAAACATTACGGTCGGTTAGAACATTGTAACATGTACAGCATATAGAATATGTCTAGTAATTGAGAAAAGTAATATGCCAGAATATACGCATAACCACCGCCGAACCTAATTAATATTAAAATGATGCATTCACTTGATGAAAATGTAATTTAAATGTGATAGATATTTCGAAAAATATGCCAAAAAAGAAAATTGTTTTACGAGAATAATTAAATATTCTCTTTTTTTGTTGTTGTAAACAAAGCATTGCGCAAAAATTAATAAGCGGAAGAATATTTGAACAAAATCAAATTTTATGTTAATTAATTCCATTTGAATTAATTAAGAAGATGTAATAGCATGCAAAAAAGCCTTTTAATACTTTATATTACATTATCTAGGGGAAAAGTATCAAATGAAAATTATAGATATAAACTTTATAAGATGAAAGACGTTATTATAAAATGTGAGGTTATGTTTAATCAAACACCAATGACAAAAGTTCTTAAAGCCAAGAAATTAAGAAACCAAGAAATAAAAAAAAGACGATATAATTACTTAATTTCTAGACTGTAACTTTTCTATGATCTTTTTGTCCAATTAGCTCAATGAAATCTATTTTAATTGTATTTAGCGTTTTTAGAGTGCTTCCCACTCGAAATATTCTGCACGTGCACGCTACAAAAGATCTTCCTGATGAAATTAGAGAATGAATTCCATTAAATAACGTCAAGAATAAATTTATTCTGTTGGGAAAATCAGAAAATTCTTGAATTATTTATGCCAAATTATTCAGTTCCATTGAATAATTTGTCAAGTGGTTAGCTTGGAAATGTGAGGTTAAGTTACACCTAACCTTATTTAATCAATGCAAGATTTAGGTGGTAGTAACTCAAAACAATCTGGAAATCTTACTGAATCTAGAAATGTCATTTGGTCAATGTATACTAAATATCATTCTATAGATTTTAGAATCTTTTAGTCAACTCTAACCTAGAAAACTTTTATAAGTTGTAATGAAAACTGTTCCAAATTTTTGGTCTCTTTTTGCTGAAACATTGACGTGTATATTAATGTAAATTAAAAGACAAGAACATGTACTGGGATACAAAAAGATCTACGAGTAATATTATGAATAAAAGGATATCTTATAGATCGTAATGACTCTCAAGGTTGGATATACCAATAATCTAGGGTAAATGTCCTAATTCAAAACCATTTCCAGACTCTTTAACTTCGACAGAAGATTCAACACATTAAGTTCATATTTTTCTGAAGAGAATTACATAAGTTTGCTCCTTGACTCTTCTAGAATGTTACTGTTTAGTGAAAATTCTTTAAATATAATTTGAAAACTTCTTAAATACAAGAAAAATACGCGAGTGTAAAATGCTTTCTGAAATGTAATATTTTTAATACGAATTGATTTTTTTGCTACTTTTTTATAAGTAGTGTTGCTTGGAAGCTTGTAGACACTCTATCGTCTTTATTTTCTCTAAATTATTTCTTAATACATTTTAAAATTAATAAAAATGTAGACATAGCATTTGCTGCCTATTCCGGCCACCTCCAATCTCATAGTTCCTTGCCCTTCCGGAATTCTCTAAAGTCTTTTTCAGATCATCTTGTTAGTGGAATCGACATTTTTTGTTATTTTTTGAATTGTATAATCTCTAGTGTGTGCAAAAACTAAAAATTCATGGAAATTCGAGTAACAAAAACTGTGGCCGAAATTGCAAGCTGGACGGAATTTTGCACACTTACCCTAAGCCTTCACAAAATTACAGAATTATTTTGAAAATAGTCATTGATGAAAAAGTTGGACTTTTGAGTAGTATACAGCTCGTGGAACATGCTAAGTTCTTCACACGATCGTTAGCGGTGCCATAATCGCCTTTTCGCGAAAGTTATAGCATTAAGTATTTTAATAATTCTTGAAAAAGGACCGCTAATGATGAAAACGTTGCGTGTTCTATAAGTATACAACTTGTAGAACATGCAAAGTTCTTCAAATGATCACTAATGGCGCTGTAGTCGCATTTTACAAAGTTATCTAGTCTTAAGAACCTACAAAATTCTTCACAAAATATTCAATAATGGAGAAGTCGTACTTTTTTCATTACTTTTGAGACCTTTGAAGAATATACAACTCTTACTGTGTTATCACACTTGAACATTAAAATTTTAATATTATTCACATTAATTGTCGCTGGTGAGAGTCCAAATATGTAATTTGTGTGTTTGAATCATTTTATATTCAAAATTTGATCTATTTGTTGATAAAAAGGTAGACTTGGCCCGCAAAATTTGATATAAAGTGATTTATAGCATTAATGCGAAAAATTAATGCGATTTTCTCTTTAATTTAATGTGAAAAATATTTATGCTTTAGGTAAATTTAAACTTATTTTTGCAGGCCAAGTCCACTTCTTTATCAATAAATAGAAAAACCCCAAATATTAAGTGACTCAAAGACACAAATAACATATTTGAACGCTCACAAGCGACAATTAATGTGAATCACATTAAAATTTTAATGTGCAAGTGTGATAACGCCGTTAGATCCTTGACACACTTACGACTTAAGCTGAGAGACGGATTAGTGGAAAATTATGGAAAAGTAGTATGTTCATTGTTTCGTATATAATTACGCTAAGCCGTCTCTCGGCTAATCCTCATGTCCGTCAAGGTCCTTACCGTGCTATCACACTAGGATTTTTTTCAATTTGTAAATTCAATTTAATTTTCAGATTAATTGTTCCTATGCATTATTTTGCAATAAAAATCATTTGAAATGACAGATTTTCGCTTATTTATTGATATAAACTAATACTTGGCCCACTAAAACATGTTTAAACATGCTAAAATAGCATAAATGTGGTTGCTCAATTAAATTTGAATTCAGCAAATTAAAATGTTAAAATTGCTCATAAATTTCAATTTTATTGCAGTTGAACAAGTAGTCTTTTGAAGAAAATTGTTCTTATTAAAGTTATTTACTCGTAATTAATAATTATTTGTGACCAAAAAAAAATAAGTACAGTGAGAATTTTCAAGTAAATTCTAGAAATCTTATAATACTCAATTGGCTCAATTAAATTTAAAATTAAATCGTGAAAATCCTAGTGTGATAGCACCGTTAAAACTTTAACCCTATAACGACGAGACACTTTTTCCGGACCGAAAATCAACAATAAAAATTTAACCAATAAACAAAATCAATGAAACGTCTTATATCTGACTTTGGAAAATCCAACAGAGTCTGATTCGGTGCATTATTTTACCTCTACGAGCGATATGGACAAAAAATAGCCTAAAAATTTAAGTAATTTTTCTGACTGTACCAATAAAAAATAATTTTTAGTCTAATGAAAAATATTATGTATGAGTATTGTAGTTTCTTTTTCTAAAACGGGTTTGCTTAAAAAAAATTGGAAGTATAAAAAATATTTAAAATAATTTTTCAATATGAGAATTAAAAAATTAGTAATTTTTGAGCTTAAATATTTACTATATAGCAAATAGCTGGAGACTTGTAAAAAATATCCTAGATTCATTCAACCTTCTACTTTGCAATTGCATATAAACATAAGAAAAAAATAACTTTAAGTATTTGGGAAAAATTATTTTCTTTATGGGACACCGGTGACCGGTGTTCCAATCGTCCTTAATGAATTAAAAGGTCTTCGGATTACCGTTAGTGGCGCCATTATCGTATTTTGGGGATATACGAGGCCTTTAGGATATGTTTAAATTCTAGAAATCTAATAATGCTCAATTGAATTTAAGATGAAATAAAAAAAAAATGCTAGTGTGATAGCACCGTTAGAACGCTAAAAGGTCTTCGGATTACCGCTAGTGGCCCATAATCGCATTTTGGCGATATACGACGGTTTTAGGATATAGAACGTGCAAAGTTGTTATGGTAAAAACCAGAGGCGCTGTAGTACCATTTTTATACAAAATCTGGGAACAAGACTAAAAACGAACGAAGAAAAAACCCATTGTAAAGAAAAGAAGAAACTTTTTTGTATAACTCTTAATTTTTTATTGGTTTTACAATGATAATGTACTATTTACACGAGCGCGTTTTCCCTATATGTACAACATGGCAGTTTTTGGGTGATGATGAGTGTCCTCGGACGCCTTGTGCCAGCAATTTAGTGCTGGTAGTGGACTCCGGCAGCATGGACGCTCACGTGGCTGTTGTAGTGATGGGGCTGATGGTGGTAGGTGGGGACATGGTGGACAGGGGCGACCAGTTTGGCAACGGGAGCAGCCACGACATGATGATGGACAGGAGCGGAATAGTGCTGCTGATGATGGACAGGGGCAGCATAGTGTTGCTGGTGGTGGACAACTGGAGCGGCGTGCTGGTAGTGATGGACTGGAGCAGCGACGACCTTGTGAACGGGAGCAACGACCTTGTGGCCAGATGGCTCACGATGAACCACAGCGTTGAAGCCATTGTGGTGGTCAGCAGTGTACTCAACCACACGGTGGTGACCGTCAGCATCGAGAAGGCTGTAGGATCCGTGAACAACATCGCCATCACGGCTCTCGTGCTGCTGCTTGACGTCTCCAGTGTGTTCATCGTGAACGGAATAGGAGAATTCATACTTGGCAGGAGCTTCGTATTCCACGTGCTTCACAAGGGCGGGCTGAAGGTGCTTGACCACAGCTGGCTGATGATGGTACACAGGCTGATGATGATGGTAATCACCATGATGGTACTCAACAGCACTGACAGCGGCCACAAAGGCAAGAGCCACGATGAACTAAAGGAACAACAACAAAAAATCCAAGAAACAATTTTGTGAATAAATCCTCTTCACTCTTGCAGTAAATCCATTTTAAGTTATCCTTACTTTGAATGCCATTGTTGTAATATTTAATATATAGAGAACTTTCTTTAAGCTCGGTGAATTAGCTTGGTTGTAAAGCTTTGGAAGGCTGATGCTTGACTATGCTCTCTGCACCATCCATCTGGCTCTTTTATACCATGCGAAATTGTATCTCAATCCATTAACTTCACCACTATTTTTTGGCAACTCCACTTACACTTCTCAACTCCCTCCCTTCTCTTTAGTCACACCAATATCTTTTGACTTGGGAAATTTTTCCCTCCAACCTACACACATGATGAACTAAAAAGCACATTTTCACCTGTCACACATATCAAATACAATTAATATTGGTGCAATTTCATATTGCTTTTTTGCACTCGAAAAAATATTGAATATTTTCCAGTTTTTGCACCTCTCATGAGACTTATACATTTCTAAGAAGCCACACTCTCATGCGGTGAAAAAAAACACTCTTCCCTTAGGCTACAGAGACATATATTTTCTTTTTGCCCACCTTACACCATTCAAAATTCCTATGCAAATTCGATGACAAATATTAAACATATTCTTGAAGGGATTTTGGGCTTGAAGGGAAAAAGGTCATGTAATAGCCCTGAAGAGAGTATTCCATTCAAATTTTCTAAAATCAAACTTTAAAGTGAGTTATAAAACTACTATGCAAGTTTTAGTAAATAAATTAAGTAATAAAATCTAGTAAAATAAATTCTAGCTTACACATTTACTATTTTCGAATTTACACATTTTTATTACGATTCTCAAACAAAATCAATTTTCAAGAGATCCACAGAAAAAAATATTTTGTAAAATTGTTCGTAAATGTTTCTGAAATCCTATGGGAAAACTTACGAAATGCTCTTGAATCGTATAACCCACAAACAAGTTCGTAAAATTTTGTACTTTTTCACAAACATTGTTCGTAAAATGATCATTTGACGAACATTTTTTGTACTTTTACAAACATTTGTTCGTAAATGTTCGTAAACACACAGAAAAATATTCGTAAAATTTTGTCATTTGTTCATTTGTCATTTGTCATTTTGTTTGTCTGGCAAAAATTTACGAACATATACGAACAAACGACAAAATTTTACGAACATTTTTCTGTGTGTTTACGAACATTTACGAACAAATGTTTGTAAAAGTACAAAAAATGTTCGTTAAATGATCATTTTACGAACAATATTTGTGAAGAAAGTACAAAATTTTACGAACTTGTTTGTGGATTATATGATTCACGAGCATTTTGAAAGTCCTCCATAGGATTTCACAAACATTTACGAACAATTTTACAAAATATTTTTTCTGTGTAGTAGCAAGAATATGATTACATTATAATAAATGGCGCGAGAGATTTGTGTCTCGGTAGTATAGTTTTCCGCAAAATCATTCTTGCATGTTCGACTTATTTTTTTATCTTTTGATAGTATTTTTTCATATTTTACAGGATTATCGTAGCAAGAAGCTCTTTTCTCAAGCAAAAAATTAACTTTACAACGATTATTGTTTAAAATTTCTTGATATTTTAAACGATAGTCGTAGTAATATCTACAAAAATGGAAAATTAGTACAATGATCGTTCTGGAATCCAACTAAGAATCTATTACAATTCAAATACGTAAATTTAGAAACAATAATTCAGTGATTCTGACGTAGATCTTAATATAAAAAGTTGATCATTAATAATGTATAATATGAGTATAGGGGAAAGTACTCTCCCTTCGAACGTTCATGCCTTCGAATAATATGATTTTCTTTTATTTTCCTAAGAAACTTACACATTTTTATTAAATATTAGTTAGCTTATTACTAATTATTGATAATAATTATGTGAGAAGTATCTGTAAGTCTCTTGCGAACTATAAAAGAAATTTTCATTATTTGAAAGCATGAACGTTCAAAGGGAGAGTACTTTCCCTTAACATAACTTAAGATGTTACTAACGGAAAGTTCACTGGTAAAAATAAAATAATCAAATTGATCCTAGGGTGATTAACAACGGATGGAGCATTTTAATTTAGAAATGGTATCTTATTCTTAAATTCTTTATAATTTTTAAGCTTCAGATCCCACAAAAATAAATATAACACGAAATGGCAGCCACATATACAGAGAATATATTTTTATTGAATTTAAAATTTTACAGGTGTTGCAGATAGAAAATTTTATAGAAAAATTCAAAAATTGCGAATTTCACGTTTTTTTTCATAAAGGTTTTAGAAACTATTATCCTTGTGCAATCATTATAAATTTTGTGCTAATAAAATAACATTAGATACTCTTTCATTTGGTAGAAGTTTTAAAATGATTGCATTTGGTTTTATAAAAAAAAAAAACTAAAAAACCACTTAAGTAAAAATATACCACATTTTTGTACGGAAAATGTATGAGAATGCTCTGCCCTGAATTGATCCAAATTTAATCCTTTCGCAAAGAATGGATCAAATTTCGAACTCTGAATGCACATTTATCATGATAGAACATGTTAATTTGATTTATCCTTTGCCAAAGGATCAATTTCATCGTTTTAACTCTGGTAAAAACCAGAGTTGTAATTAAAGGCATAGTGTATGCTCTTAAAACAATACATTTCTTAAAATTCATAAATGAAGTCCTTAATATGTACGTATTCACAGTGAACAGACTAGGCTTTTTGTCTTTTTCATTGCTTTTCGAACAAGCAATAGAAATGTCAATATGACGCCTTCACTGCTTTCGAATCTGGAACTCCGTGAACGCAGCGCCTCTAGTCGAGAAAAAATGTCGAAGTTGTGAAATAATTTCAGGTCTTCAGAAGCAATATACTTCACAATATTCACATATATTTTGTACTAAACTTTAATTTCACTAATGCTTAGACTCATTTTAAATTAATTTGAAAAGTTTTCACAAGGGTTTTATTAGTAAAAACTCCTTCGTTTTGATTTTTCCTGTCATCAGTTGAATACGATGATGGTCGATGAAATTTAGAACTTGGTTCGAACACTGAATTTAAATAGAGAATGTTAACGGACAATGTGATATGGAACTGTGAAGAAAAGAACAATTGACCGATCAATCGCTTTTTGCTCTTGGCCCACGGTATTCACTATTGGCAAAGTTTACTAATCGCTTTCTTTTTAAAGAATATTGTCTCATAATGTAAAAAACATCAGAAAAGTGTAAAAAATGGTTTTGTGCTGTGATTTTTTAAAATATTTTTACCGCATGTAAAAAAGCAATAAAGGCGTAGAAAAGCAATGACCATGTATAAAAGCCCAGTCTGTTTTCCTGTGATTAAGTCCTTCATTAAGATATATTTAAACTAAAGTAGTGACATCTGGCGGTAAAGAGGCGGAAATGACATGGGCACATGTTAACCCTATAAGGACGAGTCAGGCACCGATGTTCTAAATGTAAAAACAATTTTTATGATTCAAGGAAGTTATTTTGTCCTCTAAATAGTCAGGGTTAACCATTACGCGGCTAACATAAGTTAAGCTGTTACTTGCACAATGAGATAATATTAAAGGCATTAACCATGCTCCTAAAAAAGTGCTTTGCCCAAGTGCATAAAATAAGTCCTTAATAAGTACTTATTAAGCCCTTAATAAGGGCTTTTTAAGGTTAAAACAGTGACATTTGGTGGCAAAGAAGGGGAATTGTAATAGAAAATGACATGGGCGCATGTTAACCATTGGATAGAAAGAGATGAGTTAATCCGATTTCCAAGAAAATACAACCTCAAAATGTTATTAAATGTGTGTAGTCATTCACAAAATTTTCCAAATATTTAATGATAAATGTATAAAAAATTATGATCAGGACTATCAACGACGACTAAATATCATTCTTTTTGTAATTTGAGAATGTTCTTTTACTAACAAATATCTCCAAATTCTGTTAAATATTTCTATTTATTCCTTGAACTTGCGATTCTAGAATGTAAATTTCCAACAAGTTACTCATAAAATTCCTAAAGATCGATTAATCCTCTATAAGTGTCACTAGCGCATAATCAGGGCGTCTACATTTTACTTTGCAATATTTTCAATATTATAATTTTAATCGATCATTCTATTGATTTCTTCTCGTACTGATCCATCTGGAATACATCTTTAAAGCTTCAGCTACAGTATTCAAAGCTTGAAAAAAATGTGTCTGCATCCTAATAACAAACTAGAAGCGACATGTTAATTTTTTTAAGGTTTCCAAAGTGTTTTTAGTATTTTTATGAGAAATAAAGAAGGTCTGAGAAACTGAAAGAAATGTTTTATACCTTTTAGGGAGACTGCTTAGTAAGTGCTTAGTCATAAGTCTTTAATTAAGCACTTAATAAAAATACTTTTCATATCCTTAACAAAAACTACTTGATTAAGGACTTTTACAAATGTCTTAATTACGTACTTTGTGTTAAGGCTTAATCATGTCATATTAGTTTCGCTATTCGCCACAAAGCGGTAACATTTGCCTAATTTTCGTATATTTTTTTAAGTAGTTAGATCTTCTCAAAAATAAATAATTGCGTTGAGTTTTAGAGGTGTTAGCTGAATCATTACAACTATACGTTGTAACGTATAGTCCTTTTAAGAATATTATTAAAAACCAAAATGTATTAGATTTTATTTTCTGTTTGATAAATAGAATATTTTTCAGGCAGTAAAAAATGACAAAACAGGAAGTTGACACTCTGTATTATACAAAAGCGTATAACTCGATTCGTTGTCATATAACAGATTTCTTCAATGCAAAAAAGGTAAATATTAAAAACCATAAAAATTTATGCTAAGATACAAACCATGTAGCTATAAAAATGGCTAGATGGTTTAAAGCTTCAATTTTACAATTTAAATATAAAATTTTATTGTATTCTTTTAATAAATTGAATAGAATTCTCTTTATATAAGACACTTCTTCAATTGATTGCGATTGAGAGTGACTAACTGGACTTATTAAGGATGAAATAATTATGAATTTCAGGGTTAATTTTATGTAAATTGGGTTTAACTGAGATTCTTTACAATTCTATTTTGAATGTAATTCTTATGCTTTTTTTGCAAGAACCTAATGCTCTTCAGAAAAATAATATTAGACTAACTGAAAAAACTTCAGATAGAAAAAGTTATGCACTCTGTGTATATCCAACTACAACTATACCATAAACTTAAAAAAAAAAAAATTTGTGATTTTTATTTTAAATCGTAATTTCTGAATATATTTATATATTGGCGTTTTAATAAAAAGATTAGTCAGTTTTATTCTTTCAATACTAGCTGAAAATTTTAGTAAATTATTAATCACCAAAACGGTTATATATTAAAATTTTGATAGTCATCCGAGACACATACCTTTTAACTAATCTTATGTAATCTTATGTAGGTTTGTGTCCTTACTTCAATTTTTTATAGTTTTGCAGTTTCCACGCTCAATTTGTTCCAGATTTTGTTGTATGAAGAAAAACTTTGAAAATTACCTATATTTAAGATGTGTCAAGCCAAACCTTTCTCTCACTTAAAGCCCTTAAAAATAAAGCATCGCCATAGAACGAAAGATAGTTCTGCTGTTCAGGAAAGTGGTCGGTTTGTTTACTCTCTTGAAAAATGCATAAAATCGTGTCGCATTATCTCTTACTCATCCGAGAAAGAAACGACTTAATGCTAATGCAGAAAGCCACACTGTAGCCACAGTTGCAGAAAATTCATAACAAGGTCATTTGGAGTCATAATCTCATAGAGACAGCAAGACCAGTCACGTAATACATAATAATTATTATCTCTCTTACAATTTACATGGAAGGAAAGTCTGAAGGCGAGATGCCAGAGAAGGTATACACAACTAAGGAGTGAAAGAGTATAAGTGAAAAGTGAAATAATAACTTGATCGAGTTTATTTTTATTTTTATTTTACTCTTTTTTATATGCTTATTACTTCAATGAGAAAACCAGAATCACACCCGCGGCCACTGGGCAAAGTGATAGTGAAATTCTTTTACATCTCGCGCGTGAATTGTATTTTAGGAGTCACAGAGAGTTGCTCTGGTTGAATAATCGAATTGAAATGTAGATCATGAATATTATTACTTTCAGCACATTAAATTGCCTCCACATATTTGGCTTGATATTGGCGTACAATGTCTGCAAAATTTTAACTTTTAAAAATTTTTCAGCACGCGTACTTAGTAGCTCCCGAATCAAATTTTATTAACAATGGACGTATGGAGTTAGGACATGAATGGGAGTTTTTTTTTTCGCTTCCAGCATCCATATACATCCAATGCACAAAATGTACTTGAAATTGAACAACTTCACAATTTACCACAAAGCACTATGCAAACATAGAGTCATTCAAACTTTTAATTATCAATAAATATAATTAGGCTTCAATCGCAAAACTCGGTGAGCCCCCTTGAAAACCATACCAACCTTGATTTTGCATTGTGTGAAATATTAGATTTCATTCCCCATTAGCTTTATGTGATAAATCACAACAAAAAGCCAATTATGCATGAAAAATATGATTTGATGATTGATAAACAATCAAAAAGATATTTTTTTTTCTCTTCTCTCACCCAAAAATCAGGTCATTGCTGGGCAGTCACTAAAATATATTGAACATTTTTTTTCTACATCTCTCTCTCTTTTTGCATTCCTTCGAAATAATATTTGTAACAAAAATATAAAACCTCTTTCATGTCACTCCGTCAACAGCATAATGTGAATTATTTATTTTCCCTTGAATATCGCTGTTATTTCTTTTCAAATCGACATCTCCGCAAGGTGTGTGCAAATAAAAACGCCATGCCCAATGTATTTGCCCCAAGAGTAAGCTACAGAAATTTTTGGTATACAGACTGTCTCGTTTGGAAAGCCAGGGAAAATAAGACTACGCACAGTTTCTTTCATTTTGTGAAGTTGCTCAAAGTACGAAGAATATTTAGACCCTTGCTTCATTCACTAGTGAGAAAAAGGCTCACCAAGAATTCTTTCAAAATCTGGTCCTTTCAGAGAAATTAACATTTAAGCGTATACTTCGGGAGAAAAAGCCAAGAAAGATTAATTAACCTTCACTGAGAGAAATCCGAAAAAGTTAAAATAACATTCCGGAAATGTTAATTTTGCCCTACAGTATTGATCCAAAATCGGTGTAAATATTACCCCTATATAACTACTGTCCATCTGTTATCTCACAATCTTCCCAAACTTGACAATTTATAAGTCTAACGGTCTCGTTTCCATAATCCGGTTTCGATCTGGAGGTTTAGTCCAGTTCCCGAACGCCTCAAAAATCTAAATAACGAACAATTTTCGTTCGCTCTTGATATCCAATACTAAGCAACAATTTCTTAAAAAATCTTGCCTGATAAGGAATTAGAGGATTTAAGACATATGGCTAAGCCTCAGATCTACAACCCGTATAAGATAAAGAGTAACCTGTCGCACTGCTTCAACTGCCAACAATTTAGGCACACCTCGTCAAGATGTGGTGCGGACACAAACTCAGATGTGTTAATTGCCTTGCAGAACACCCAGGTGGTAAGTGCCCTAAAACGACCTTCCAACGACTAAATATAAATGCTCTAAATATAATGAGTACAAGGACGTCAGAAGATGAACCAGAGTACTAAACAGAGCCATAGTGATACCAAATGATTGGTTTAGAAATAACCAAGCCTCAAAAGGACCACTTCCAAATACTTCGATGAACAACATGTTTCAAGACCAGAAAGTACCTTTCTATTTTTCCAAAAAAAAAACCCTAAACTCTTTGAGAACTGTCAAGTCAGCATTTGAAAGGGGTATCTGATGATCATCTGAATCGTCCACTTCCAGAATTTTGGAGACCAAAACAACTTCGGCCGCGGTGGGGTTAACAAAATAAGGGGTCCTAAGGCTCAATTTGAGAGAAGCCTTCTTTGTCTGTGATATTAGGTTATGTTAGGTTAAGGAAAAGGAAATCAAAAGAAAAAAACCCTAAGAGTGTAACAGAACGAACAGAACTGTCAAACTCCTTCAGGGTTTGTTTAATTTTGTCTCGAGAACCTTTAAAACTTGCTTTGATACCTGTAAAACTAGAAAATTTCGAGAAAAGCCTGGAATATGAAGTGTTATTAGCCTACAACTGCTTTAATTTTGATACTAAATATTTAAATTGCTTTAAGATTTCTTGTTGTCTGAAGAAAACACGACTAGATCTAGACATGATCTAGACTCCTGTTAGAAGTCTAGATCCTTTGAAAACTGAATAACTAACTTGCGAAGCACATTAGGACTGTTTGGCACATACTGGATATAACCGTTGATCCAGCATTGATGAATTTATGGAAACTCTTACAGATATCAACATCTTGCTTGTATTCCTTCTAAAAAACTTTCTAAACCTTCTACATTTTCTGTATCCTTATCCTAAGCCTCGTGTATTCATAGCTGAAAACTGGTCTGAAATGTGTGTATACGAAACTAATTACTTTCTGTGCAATTCTTCTTTAAATGTCAATTTTTACAGCAACATTTCCGGATTTTCCAAAAAAAAAATCGTTGAAAATACTTCGTGACTGACCTGCCTGTCTTATCGATAAATTAAATACCTTCAAATGTCAAAAGCTTTATTTGATAGGAACACTTAAAATGAGCCATTTTCATTGAGAAAAATTTGTTAGAAAATTTTCAACCCCATATGAAAAAAAGGATACTTTTATGGGCCATTTCCACTGAGAAAATTCTCAACAAATTCGTATGTATCTCCATATGAAAAAGAAGGTTGCTTTTATGAGAAAAAGTTCAATCTGGTTGAACTTTTTCGTATAAAACAGAGGTGTGCAAGGACCGTTTAAAACCGAAAAAACGTCAATATAAATCTTGTACGTCAATGGTCAAAACGCTACCTGAGCAAACTTATTTTGACGTTTATTCGGTTTCAACGGTTCTCGCACACCTCTGGTATAAAAGCTTAAAAATAAAATTTGGGAACAGTTTTCCAGATTGTTCCTATGGGGAGCAGCGCCATCCATTGAGTTTTCTTCTGATACTTGCATGCCAATGAGTTGTCAGCTGAGCGAATTTCCATTAAAAAAAAACTTGTTTTCATTTCACACTGAAGGTGTTTTTACATGAAATTAAAGTAAATTTGGGTTCTTTGAAGGTAAAAATAGTGCGAGCAATGAGAAAGTTCCTGTGTGTGGGATACGGTACGTCCAGAACACTGATTTATTGTGCGTCAAAACAAAGTACCCTAAGATATCCTTTAGCCCCTTTAGCAGTAATTTCATGACCGTTTCGGTTGTTTCCATTCATTTTTACTAAGAAGCTTCAAAACCACCAAATGTCAGAGAGATGTTAGGATTTGAAACTGCACAGTAAAAAAATTACAAGGATAATCGTTGGTTTGAATAATCGTGGTAAAAACCACGATTATTCTTGTAAAGTTACTTAAATTATGTATTTGAGCACAACGAGTAATCTGAAAATATGTAATTTAAATTTCATGTAATCGTAAACTGTGTTATCAATTAAATGATGAAATATTGTACTTTTTAAGTGATATTCTGTTGCTAATGCGAAAATAGAGAGAATACTGTAATGGAAATGGTTTTTTTACGTCTCACGGTATCAAATTTCACTTTCTTGTTTAATATTACAGTAGACTCTCGCTCAATCGGCTCTTTATCAATCGGGCGACAAATTTTGTTGACAATTTTCACGTTTAATTATGAAGCTAATTCGATCAAATTCGCTGTAGTTCTTCCTATTTTATCGTGATTCTTTATAATTGAGCGCTTTTTGTGGAATTTACAAAGGCTTTGACGTTCAATTCTATCGCTAAACCGGATGACATTTTGCCCCATATTCCCGATTGAGAGAGAGTCTACTGTACGTCTTTTTCACCGTATGGCGAAATTAGCGAATAATTAGACAGCTATGTACATTTTGTTACAGATTTCGTGTAACATCACACAGTTTTCAGACTAAATGTGTAGAAATTACATAAAGGTGTACCAGTACACACAATTACACGTTTAATGTAAAATTTACAGTGAAAATCATGGTAAAGCAGCCAAATTTTTTTTTACTGTGTGAGCTTTATTTCAAAAATCTGAAACTGTTCTCAATGGAAATGGCCCATAAGTCTTATAACTTGAGAACAGTAACCAAGGAGATGACATTAGCTCTGCAAAATGCCACCGGTTTTAGTGTAATTAAAGTTTTTTCGACACGATAGAAACATAGGAAACGTCATGCTTCTGACAGTAACTATTCTCAAGTTACTAGCAACTGTTGCCAGCGCCTCTTACGAGGGAACACAGCGCCCCCATGCGGAATGAAACATCTTCAATGGTAGTAAATGCCCAACAATTCGTTTGCTTTATCAAATATATTTTTTTTTAAGTTGCGATATGAACGAAACACACTGTATAACAAAACGTAAAATTTAAGAGATTCCAATATTACATGAAGGTTCTGCGCGTTAATCGATATTAATCACTGTTGAACACAAGTATTTTGTAATTTTTATCTTTTAAAAATCTCTGTCTCGATAGTGATACCTGATTGGATGAAATAAATAACAACACCTCCCCATATAATCTTCACAAATCCACTAAAAATCCATGGAGAAATATTTATAGCTATGTAATATCCCGGTATTCTCGGTATTCAGGCTTTATTGTCGTGTGAAATTGCACAGTTCATAGTCAGAGATTAGAGAGTTCATTCATCATGCGACAACATGTATTTACTCTATTTGCAAATACTTTTTTTTTATATTTATTTTGTAATAAATTCAAAACTCAGATGAAACACATTGTTTCATAATTATTTTTAATTATATGCCTTTTTTCGGGCGTGGAAATATATTTTAAATATTAAAACATATTAATGCATGTCATTTAAGTATCTTTAACATTTTAAATTTAACGCCAATTATAATTATACACAAGCCAGGTGTTAATGATATATTTTAAAATATATTGTCGAGACATGTGAGTTTAAGTTGCAATCTGTTAATTGCTAAGTGTATCAATTGATTGCAAAATAATTCAAGTATATCAATGAAATGTTATGTAAAACAGCTGAATCATAGAAAAAAATTTGATATCCCCTGATAAAATAGTTTATAGTGTGTAACTTAGAAAGAAAAGTACATGACTTGCAATTGACGAATGGAAAGTTTAATATATTTTAAATAGCATTTTAATGATTTCCCCAATATCGTTATGGATAAGACGGAGTAGTACGTTTCTAGGACATTATTCTGAAGGCAATTTAAAAGCTACTTGTAGGGATATTTCTTCGATTAACTTCCCACTCGGGTATCAATTTTATGCGACAATTTTTCTTTCCCCATGTTAAAAAACCACAATCTGCAACAATAAACCTACATAATACTTTCACATCATTCACTCTCTCAAGATTAAAAAAAAAATAATTTAAATTAGGACAAGACCGCATATGGTTGAATTTTGAACGTGAGACATTACCCAAATTACAAACAAAATAAAAATATTACAACTTTACCAAAATATGTAGGTCGATTATTGATATTATTATTACATAATTTGATCACCAAAAGTTTGTTTTTCTTTCATCTCTCACATAAACTGCTCGTGGTAGACCACAGTCTGGAATAGCAATAACAAGCAACATATCCGAATGTTCACATAAGTGAAGAGGAAATTAATAATAAAACTCTTATGTGTTCTTCTTCGTGATTTCTCAGCAAAGTCATTGAATGTGGCAGAAATCTTCATCTGAAAATTATTACACAACGCGCTCACTCAGTATTCATTCATGATTATTGAAAGAAGATCACTTTTAAATTAAATGATGGTCAATGTCATTGTGAATATCAATGAACCCAGGCAATTTACTTTCTTCTTCCCGAACCAGACTACATTCCTTTTGCATCAAATGCCACAAGGTCTCTCTTCACTTCATCTCCATTCCTCAGTGATTTACCATTTGCAACATCGTGAAAAGTGGATGTCAGAAAAGAAACAACACCGAAATGCTACTCATAACTTTTATAAATCTCTTTTTTATCTTTTAAAACACGAACTTAACTTTTTTTTCATTGATTCTTCTGAGAGCATGGAGAGCATATCGTGCACTTGTTTTTTAAATGAAATTCCAACGAAAAGTATCTTATTCAGTTTTCAAGAGGATTAAAAAAAAACAAATAGGAAATAGCAATAGTATACAGAGAAATACAATAAATATTATATGAAGATAAATTCTATTCGATCAATTGAGGAAGAATAATTAGTTTCTACTCCAATAAGTCTTTCAATACAGATTTCTAAACTTAAATTAAATAATTTATTACCCATATAACTCTATCATCACACTTGCGACTCACAAATTTTAATGCGATTCACTTTAATTATCGCTAATGTGTGTTTAAATGTGTGATTTGTGTCTTTAAATCACAAATTACGATTTAAAATGTAATCTATTATTGATAAAGTGATGCCAAAGTATAGTTTTGTATCATTTATGTATGTTCATTATCTTCTTCAGGTTTCCTAGTTCATAAACCGATTTGAACCAGTACAGACTTATCAGAAATTCCAAGACCTTTCCAACAAGTCAAAACATAACCTTATTCACTTTAGAAATACGCGCTGTAAAGCCGTTATAACTTTTGACCTTGAAAAACCGTCATTAATGGCTCTGGCATACAATTATCAGATCAGGAAAATTTCATATGGCGCTGGCACACCTTTTCAATAGAATTAATTTCAACCGATTGAAATTTTACCTCTTACTCTTTCAAAATGAAATAAGATATATGCCTCTGTCAATTAAAAATTGAAATTGAAATTTCAATTTTAAATTTCATTTGACAGAAAGAGTCACCTATGCCTGGGGTGACATGATGACTTGTTTTCGATAATATATCGACTGTCGATTCTGAAAAATTTAAAAGATAGTTGCACTTCCTCTAGCTAATAGAGATGTTTATCAACAGCCACATTCGTTTAAGAATGTCAAAATGAATGGCCCAACAATGTGCAGAGTCGACATTCAGTGCATCCAACAGATATAAATTTATCGATACTATCGTTTCGATAGTATCGAAAAGTTATCATCCCGCCCCTGATTTCACTTTGAAAGAGTAAGAAAATTTCAATCGGTTTAAATTCACTGAATTGAAAAGGTGTACTAGCGCCATTAGTCTTTCAAACTAAAATAAAATCTATTTGTCTCTTTGCTGACACAGAAACAGCCAGTCGAATGGTGAACATCACGGCTCAATTTGTGATCAAAGTTCAAGTGCAGTGTAACAATTCTTACCTGTACGTGATTTTCCCTGCCATATTCGATACCTGATGAAGAGGACATCCATCCTCGAAACGTCGTAGAGAATAAAATTGTGAAAATCAAGAAAGGTTCAGTGTCTCCGTCTATTTACTGCTACCTTCGAATCGGTACAGAAAAAACCTCAACCGGAGAGAGCTCTCAAATCGGGATTGTTATTACTGAACGACAGGAATGGATCGAAATCCTTAATCCTTAATCGTTTAAACCGGCGAGTTTCACAAAAATAAGCAAATTCATGAAAAGATAATTTATTTTAATGAAAGTGCTATTCAAACGTTCTGCTATTTTGAAATTCTACAAAACTACAAGAAAATTCACTTCTCGCAGCAAACATTCACACTGTTATTGAGGTTATTGATATTGTTGACGATTAAAGTGTCAAGAATAGCGAAATTCGAAATGGCAGAACAATCAGCGCTAAAGCGGCGAATACGTGAACTTGCACTTTAGACTTCCGGTAGATTTTCGAATAGGAAATACTGCAATATGGGTCAAAATCTCAAATGGTCAAAATCTTGAAATGTACTAAATTATACGGAAGGTGTGGAATAATTTCCCAACACAGAGAAAATGTCCTTCTGCAAGCGTGGGGAAAATTTTTATTTATTATATAATAGAGGGAGCTTGTGCAGTTTCGTACGGAAAATTAGATAGATAGATATTTCATCATCAATGACTTAAAAGCACAATACAAATATTTGTATAAGATTTGTAATTATGCGTCCACCGCCGTCTTAGCGTTGACAGGGGCCTCTCAACATTTCATTTTTCCATACGTTTTTGTATTGAGGCATTGAAGACTATTGACAAGTTTTTTCGTAAAGAGAATTGACTTGTCGGTCTGATATATGTATTTCGAAATCCCGCATTAAAAGCTATCTAAAAATACATATTTCATCATGTTCGTCGAAATAATACAAGAACTAGGAGCAAATTTGTTTAGGTCGCAGTGCAATATCTGCAAAATTTTTGCAAAAAAAATTGAAAAATAGCTTCACTTTTTATTAGGCTTGATGAGCCCCTGGCGTTGATAACCAACCTACTCCGGAGTAAAACGGTGGAAAAACTCCATTTCAGGTTGTATATGCCAGAGAAGTCTCAAATGGTTACAAATCAAAAGTTATACAAAACTGACTTCCATCATTAGCAATTATGTTCAAGATTTAAGATGTTTTACTAAATTCGACATAAATCGAATCGATTATACCACTATCAAATAAATCACTTACTTATTAGGTTCGTAATTCACATCACAAAATCCCTGGAAATCCTTAGATTTTCTTCTAGTAGAAACTTAAAATTTAGTGACGATTTTTAAAGACTTGACTTCGTTTGCACAGCTTCGTAATTTTTTTTTCCACTTATGTACGCCATATTTTCACTGGAAAAAATACAATGGGTACAAAAATTTGCACATAAATGTTTAGGTGGAACTTTTGTGTACTTGCTTTCACCGTTTGTAGGAAGTATCATGCGTTTTAACATCACTTTTACGCAATTTTTCTTAGAGGTGTTTTTATGACACTTTGTAAACCATTTTTTCACTACATTCTGAGAATTTCTGACAGTCAGTTAGATGTTACGGCGTTATCGCACTTGCACATTAAAATTTTAATGTGATTCACATTAATTGTCGCTTGTGAGCGTCCAAATATGTTATTTGTGTCTTTGAGTCACTTAATATTTGGGATTTTTCTATTTATTGATAAAGAAGTGGACTTGGCCTGCAAAAATAAGTTTAAATTTACCTAAAGCATAAATATTTTTCACATTAAAAAATTAAAGAGAAAAACGCAATAATTTTCGCATTAATGCTATAAATAAATTTATATCAAATTTTGCGGGCCAAGTCTACCTTTTTATCAACAAATAGATCAAATTTTGAATATAAAATGATTTAAACACACAAATTACACATTTGGACTCTCACCAGCGACAATTAATGTGAATCATATTAAAATTTTAATGTGCAAGTGTGATAACACAGTTAGACTATTTGAAATATTGAAGAAAACGTAGCTTATACGGTTTGTGTCTCGACTTATTCAAAACTCTGACAAATTGTGATAGTTTGAGTATCACATACTCCAATTTCGTAGCTTTTTGTTTAATATTATTCATTAATTATTTCTTTTCTGGGTGTGAACTATTCGCTTCGTATTTCCAATTTATTAAAATTACCACGGGGTAGGATTGAGGAGAGATGCAACAGTCGAAAATCTAGGGATTAAATTCATGGAATTTTTAAGCAATTTATGTGTATCCAATTACACAGCTTATAAAAGAATTTTTGTTTATTAAAATGACATTTTTCTCTGGGCAGGGACATTTTGAGATTATAATTGACAAATTAAATTACTCCTTCAAATCTTTTATTTACATCGATAGATCGATAGGTGCAATAATAAAATGAATGATTTTAAAGTAAGCACAGAGTTACACACATTTAACAAATGTATTTTGAAAAATAATAGAGAAGAAGGAAATGAAAACAAAGTGTAGGAAAAAAATTGAAAAGAAAAACACAATGTGAGAATGTTGAGAGAGAAAAATTGAGAGGATACCTCATATGTTGCACTCCATTCACGTACATACGAGAGTACATAAAAGGTATGTGCTGAGTAATAAGATGTTATGAAAATATTCCGGACTATGATAATACAGTGGTCGAAAGACATCGCATAAATGGAGTAACTCTATTCAGAGGGGGTTTTGGAACTTAATGCTCGCAGAAAGTTCGAAATTGCATAATTCCCCTGTCTATATGGCACTTCCATTTGGATCCCATCCGTAGCTTTTACCTTTATATCTTTTAGTGCATCCCTGGGACAGAGAGAGTGGGTCAAGGGGTGAGCAATGCGATGTCTAGGAGAGTAGAATTCCATATGAATAGGGGGTAAGGGTGATAGTGAAAAAAAAAGTATGCACGACAGTCAATGAGGATGAAAGGACCATTTGTTATTTTCGACTGTGAACATTATAAATCACCAGCTTCGAGTTTCTCTTCCCTGGTTTTCCCTGTCGTACAAAATAGAGAGAATACGTCTCGTATATGCCTCTATATGAGAATATGAATGGGTACAAGGTGAAACAATGTTAGATATTGGGAAAAATGCCGATGGTGTGTGTAGGTGGTGAAAACAAGGAAAAACCAGGGGTTAAATCTATGTTATGCAAAAATCGAAAAGTATACGTGTTCCATCCCAATCAAAATGGTAAATATGTTTTTAATCTATCTCACATACAAAACATTGCATAGAACAATATTGGAGCAAGGGCAAATTCGCACGAATCTTTAGAAGTCAAATTGGATGTGTTTCACTTCTTCATTATTCAAATGACTTCAATGGGATAATGATTGCTTAGAACTGTGCAATTGTATGTTGCTATTGAGGCACTAAAGAGCAATAGGAGGATATTTTGTCATTGTTATGAAATTGCACATTAACCCTCAATTCACTTGAGGGTTGTTTGTAACACAGCACATATTCTATTGATGGTAATGGATACGCATAACTGCTATAAAATGGGTATAACTTAACCTACATTGTTCTGATTTTTTGATCAATAGCGTAAAATGTTGAATTTCGGACAAAACAATTTTGAGTTCGGACAACTCTCTTAAAATTTGATTTATTATGAATATTCTTATCGAGATAATTATCTCTACGGTTATGAGCTTGTATCTGGCGAAGAGCACGGTAGTCACAAAGCTTGGAGACTAATCAGGCAACTCAACAACGATCCCACTTCTGAAATGTCTCTTTCCTACATTTCTTGAAGACAAATTGCTCATCAATTATATACGGGCTTCAGGTTCAGACCTGTATCTATTTTGGACACAGGGATCGGCTTAGGGATCAGCCCGAAAAAAGAGGATTGGTGTCGATACACTCACGGATCAGTCCATAATTTGGAGGATCAGGCTGATCTTCTAAAGTCACCGTGGTGTCACATATAAGATTAATATTAATATTAAGAAAAGCCGAAGAGAGAGGTACATAGTATTCAAAATTCAAATGGAATATCACGTGTGTTAGAAAGAGTACACTCTAGTGGAGTAATACGATGAGTAAGATATTACTGTTCGTATTAATTGCTTTCTGAATCGTATTACAGGAAACTCGAGCAATTTTCCATGCGTGCCAACTGTGATTCGGTCAGTTTTCGAGCGAAGCACGAGAGAGAGGCATGATAAAACACTCCCTATCCTTTTTTGGCATTCTCGCAGTTCAGAAAGTATTAGTCTTAATATTAATTTTATATGTGACATGGTCATCATGAGGTGTAGTGAAATTACGGGGATTATGCGACATCAGCGCCAGTGCTGAAAATAAATAAGCTTCACTTTGGGGGTTTTTGGGTGCTTTTTGAAATGTCAATTGGGTGAAAAAACATGGAGAGTAATGGTACGCAATGACGCAAAATCTTAAAATGCATTAAGATTGGAGTAATGGGAAGGTCAGAGTGCTCCTTCCTGTACGAAAAATCCATTGATATTGCACTTAAGAAGTCTTTCAGCAATCAAAGTGTGCATATTTAATAGAAATTTACGCAAGAAACGATAATCCTTGATCCTACATCCTCAGTGTATGATAGTTTGGGCTGATCCTTTAGCGCCAAATAGCAATATGGCTTAACTGCTATAATTTCTTATCAATCCAGATTTTTTGAAAAGATGGTTGCTGTATTGAATTTTGAGACCTTCGGGTACTGGGCTAAACCTCTATACTGAAAACCACTTCGCTCCTTAATGGTCAAGTCAATGACCGAAAAGTAAAACCTAAGATAGAGAAAAGTAGGAAGAGTACCACAATTTAATGAAATCTTCATTTGTTTCCAAATGATTTTGCAAAAAACAAATTGATTTGGGTCTTCGACTTTTCTAATCTTTTATAAAATTTCAATAAAAACTATAAATAATATTTACAACGATTCTCAGATAGCTGATTGTAAGTAAATATAGTTTTTTTTTTATTCTTCTACTAGCAAATTAATAATTCGATAAATTATGCGATGCACTTTCATCGCTTTTAAAAATTTGTTGAGGATTTTCATAAAGAATAGATTTTTTTATTGAAAAACAAAAGGTTTTAAAAGGGGAAAAAAACAGATGGAGCCAGGGTTCGAACCCGCGGCACTCCCATTGAATGTCCTGCGCTGTACTACTGAGCCACCGCTGCATGCAGTCTCATTCGAATTTTCTTTATTATGTGCTGCATATTTTCAACTTTGGGGAATTTAAAAAAAAAATTAACCAAATTTCGCACTTATTAAATATATCACGTTTAATTTGATGCCTTTCAGCGTAGTTGAGCAAAGCCCCAGATTTATATGAATTTGATGACTCGAGTACTTCCTTGTGAGAAACTATTTTGGTCAGGATTTATCTGCTGCCTCCCCCCGAAAATTATAGATCTCTTTGGATATCTTCTTAATCATCAAGAACAGGTTACTCGAAGTATCTTTCTCTTGATGGTCGAGAGAATTCCAAAAGATCTGTGATTTTCAGGAGGAGACAGGAAAGAGGTCCTGACCAGGATGATTTTCTAGGGTACCCCAGTAACTCCGAAGTAATATTCAAGGTAATACCGATCTGTAAATGAGCTATTAAAAATTGTTCAGAATGATTCGTGCCTCTTTAATTTCAAACAGCAATATGTAAAAATTTGAATAAGTCGAGACACAAACCCTATAAACCGCAAGTCACCTTATCATCAGTTAATTACCGCCAGTTATCTTACTTTTACCTAAGTCAAAGTTTTTTCTTGTATTAAAGGGAATTATTTTTGCATTTATAGTAACTTTATAGCAACTTTTTACTACGGTCTGGTATGTGTCCTGGCTAACCTTTTTTTTTATTTATCCGGTTAACTTGTTGGCTGTGTTTTTTTTTCATAATCGCGGACAAATAACAAGAAGTATAAGAAAAACTCTCCTACTGATAAAAAAGAGGGTGCGATTAACATTTTTTCCTCAGAACTTTAACACTTTTTAGGTGTAAAAATATATCAACATTTTTTAATGTTAATTTTACACCTTATTAACTCTTTCGTCTCTTTTGGGACTCTAGTACTCAAAGAAGCATATGAATATTCTATGAAAAACAATGTTTTTTTAATTATTCAGAACTGATATAAATCCAATTCTTGTGGATGATTACAAACTATAAGGATGTCCAAATGTGAGATATTTTTTGTAGGACCTCAATTAATTCCTGAGCTTAGATATTTTTGATTAAAAATTGTGAAATTGGCTTGCAGCATATGCTGCGGTCCGGAAAGAGTTAAGGGTAAAATTAGCATGAAAAAGGGTACCTTTAACCCCTAATACACCTAAAAAGGGTAATATTTACACCGATTTCGGATCAATACTGCAGGGTAAAATTAACATTTCCGGAATGTTATTTTAACTTTTTCGGATTTCTCTCAGTGTAGGAAATAAAAATATTTCTCAATGGCTTACTTTTTATAAAAATCCAAGAGGCAAAGCAACTTTTTAAAATAAATTTTTTCAAGGACGTTTTTCATAGACAAACTCAGTGAACCTAAAGAAAAACCACGTTGATAAGAAAATGCAAATTCGCTTACCAAACGCGTATCACGATCAATATATCATGTCTCACGTGTATAGTAAATTTCTCTGAAAAATTTCCATTCGTATTGAGATCATTTTGAAGAAAAATGTATTTAAAAAAATGAGCTTTACAACAATTCAATAACAACCCTGTTAAGTACTTAGAAACACCAATCAAAGGCAATAGAATCTTTCTGAAAAATCAGTAAACTTTAATTGATAAATATCCTTCTTCTTCGTTTCTAAAAGACGAAGGGAAAATCTTGAATTGATTACAAATGTCTCAGGAGTGAATGGGTGTCTCTTACCCAAAGTCTCAATTTCCCTGATGCGAGAAGATGGTTGTCATTGGAAGGGCAAAAACGCGAGTATTTTCTTTTTTTTTTCTGGGAATGGGGCGCGTTGGAGGAAAAGGCTGGAGGCATATTCGACCGCTTTTTTTTCTCTCTATTTTATTTTCGTGCCCAATTCACCATTCTAACTGAAATGAATCTTTTTCGTTATTCACTGTTATTTCCTATATATATTGATATTTATTTGTGTGTTAGGTATGATATGGCAATGTGAATAGGATATATAGAAATTCAATTAAAAAATTACACCCTCTCTATACCCCAATACTTGATTGAAGGTCCCCTGTGCCATCGTTCTAGATTTGTTTCGCTTTTATAGAGTAATAGCGAAAAATGTAATTTATTTCCCCATCGTTGGACAGGACAAAAGAAAGGGATCTGCTGATGGCCCAAGAAAAAGATATGTTACTAGAAAATGTGTATATGAGAAATTATGGTGAAGCAGAACAAATAATTCACTGCACTGAAGAACTGAGACGCAAGTTTATTTCCCTCGGTAACTCTAAACCATTTTTTTTCATACTTCAGTGTTGAGGAAATGCACTAAATTCATCAATTTCTTCTTGGAATTTTCACAAGAAAAACAGGCCGTAAAATAGGCAGGGTCCTCCTTAAAACTTTTTTTTCCTAAAGCCGACTCTAGACGTGAATTAATTATGAACATATTGGAAGTGATTCCAATACGATCTACATATTTAAGGCGATAAAAGTGATTGGTAGTACCGTAAGTACTGGTAACTTTGAGACCCTCCCGTTCGTAAGCTTTTCTACACTTCTAGAACTTAAGAATGGTCTTTACCGATCCGATTTACCATGTCTGATCGGTGAGAACCATTCTTAAACATTAGAATTAAAGAAAACCTGACGAGTATATAATATTCAATCCTAAACAGCAATTTCCTAAAAAATCATCCTTGATGAGGAATTAGAGGAGTTAAGCCAGATAGCTAAGCCTTAGGTCTGAACCCGGATTACGGTACATAAATTACAAGATACAAGACACATAAAGAAGAAAAAAAAAGGAAGAAGGTCTTTTGTGCGTATAGAGCTTATACTTGTTCTTGGTTCACTTTTATTCTTTGTTAATCTGAAACACTGACAAAAACGCAAAATTCCTAGTTAGAAATTATTCCAAATTGCCCCATTGTATCCTAGAATAGAATTAGAAACTTTTTATCGTTTTCTTCTGGAGGTCAAGGAAACGCTAAGACGGCGATGGACACATTAGAAGCAGGGATCATTCCAAATACAAAAATGAAATGTTCTTAGATTGTACGGAATTTTTATAGGTTTGATAAGAAATTCTTCATTATATTTAGAAATAAAAACGTTTTAGAAACATAAAGAGAGTTTAGACTTTAAACAATTATAACAATCCTGATTAAAAAAATGACTTCTTTAGAGTACAATAAGAAATTCTGTATAGTAAGGTGGGGTAACTGGATCGTTTTCCGTAGTGCTACTTAAACGCTTGTTTTTGGACTGATGAAATTCTTTTTTACTTCTTCTAAATCCATAGAATTATTCACTGTTTCATTCAGAAACATAATATAAAAACAAATTATCAAAAATATTAAAGAAAATTTATAAACAATGATAATAGTGAAATAAGTTAGAATGCACTAACTGGGTCGTCTTTTCGCTAATTCAATTTTAATTAAACCTTTGAATTTAAAATACTTTTTTTTTCACAAGTAAAAAACAATAAATGTTTTCAATCAACCAGACCCCCCAAATAAATCGATCTTGGGACTACTAAAATGCCCCTCATTACACCATCAAAACCATGTTTTTTGGAATTGCTCAAAAACGCAGTGATTTTTGTTCAGTTTTGGACGTGCAGTAGACTCTTTCTCATTTGGTTCTTTTTCAATTAAGCGACTATCTCATTCCGGTAGCTGCTTAATGTGAGATTTTCACTGATTTATGTGCATTATTAGTATAAATTTTTTATAGGTTATGTCGTTTTACGCTCTAAGTTCTCGATAAGTCGTCGGATGATCTTTGGCTCAATATGCCCAATTAAGGGATAACCTACTGTGTTTTAGAGGTTTCCTAGGCTGGCATTTGATCCACATACGGAAATATCGTTGAATCATTCTTAATAAGAATTTTTCAAAGTCATAGGTTATAAAAGTTCTAGAGAACATATTTCCCAACCGAACGGGTAATGTTTGGGTTTTTTGGAAAGGTCTTGGAATTTCTGAAAAGGCTTAACCAATTCCAAACGGTTATGAACGGATAACTAATTTTTATTCGAAATTCATTTGCATTACTCCCAAGCTTTTTTTGGCGATATTTTGAGTCATCTATAAATATGAATGTACATACTTTTGAAGTAATACATCTAGGTTACGTGTTCAATCGGTTCAATCATTTTGCAAAGCATGGAACGCTTTTTCATCCCTTTTTATTGGTACTCAGCGATTTTACCACTTAATAAAGATTTGTTAAATTCGTTCTAGTCTAAATTCTAACCCCACAAATTTAACCTACAAATGACTGAAAATTGAAGCAATTAAAATAGCAAAAACATTTTTGTAAATTATCGTAAACTGCTTAATTTTTCTTTTTTATCCTTCAAGTAAGCAAATATTTTCATTAAAATGGCTTTTGAATAATACATTTATAAACGTTTTACATTCAAAGATACGAATTTTCAGGTTATGTTAAAAAAATCTCATATTTTGATTAAAATAAGGTATTTCAACTTATTCATCCTAAATTTTCTATTTCAGAAGGATTTATGCTATTGATAAATAAAAGGGGTATTTTATTGGGATTAATTGGACAAGACCTAACCTCAAAATTCTATTTGAAACTAACATAGTAAACTGCGCCAGTGAGAAGGTATCAATTTCAAGTGAATCTTCTCAGTTCTCCATGGAGAAGTTCCACTCTGAATCATTTCCTTCTCACTGACGTTTCTGGAAGGGACATTGACATCCTGCTTTGATCTAACCTCAAAAAGCAGGCCATATTTTAGGAAATAGTCTTCTGGTGCATTTTTTATTACAAAATAAGATTAATCTAGAAAACAAAGAACTCACTTGGCTCTGTCAAAATTCCTTAAATTCT
This sequence comes from Phlebotomus papatasi, assembly GCF_024763615.1. NCBI lineage: Eukaryota > Metazoa > Arthropoda > Insecta > Diptera > Psychodidae > Phlebotomus > Phlebotomus papatasi. The sequence goes on along the minus strand of NC_077222.1, from coordinate 8,082,623 downwards.
TTATTGAAAAAATCAATTCTTAAGAAAAAGTTTTTGAGGTTAAACTACGTTCACGTTCACTGATTTGTGCATATTTTTCCCGATTTTTTTGGAAATGCAAAGTAGGGGAAAGTACTCTTCCTTCGAACGTTCATGCCTTCGAATAATGTGAATTTTCTTTTAATTTACCTAAGAGACTGACACATTTCTATTATATATTAGTTGATTTATAATCAATTGTTGATAATTCCGTGATAATTTAATGTACATCTCTTACGAAAAGCGAAAGAAATTAACATTGTTCGAAGGCATGAACGTTCGAAGGGAGAGCACTTTCCCCCAATGTAGTTTTAACCTTACAATTTTCATTTCAGAGGTTAGAATAGACTTGGAATTTTAGGTTAGGTGTATTCTAACCTCAAAAAACCACTCATATCATAATAGTAAATTTTCAGTTTTTCCTCCTTTAAAAACCAAGAAACTGTTTTTTATTACCGAAGTAAATAAATTCTCCAGGAATAATTTAAATGACAAAAATTTGTTATGTTTTTAAGGTTAGAATTCAATTTGTTGATAATTTAAAGGTCTTTTAATTAACTGTTCATTTATCGAGGATATTTATCAAAAATTCAGAAAAGTACATTATGAATTTTTCAAGTCATGCCTAACATAACCTTAAATTTGAAATGAGGTTAAGTAATCGAAAAAATATTACAGATTAATTTGAAACAATTAAAAGGATTTCAATCGGTTTCTGAAGTTCCTGAACATGAATAAATATAGCAGTAATTTTTGTAATGTCGTGATTTTTTGTTAGGTTAGGTCTAGTCTAACATAACCTCACTTTTAAAAAACACTTCTTTTTTTTAATATCCTGCAGAATTATACAATTTTCTCTGTTCTACCGCTAGAAGTGTTTAACTTTCCTATTGTTCTCTTATCAATAAAACCTTTCAGTTCAATTAATAACAGCTACAATATCACAGAAAAAATGCAAATAATGTACATACCTTTTTCCCTTGAAGGCAAGCAAGTACTTTTTGTTGGCCGGAAAATTGTTGCTGACCACGAATCCCGAATTGCCAGCACGGAGGGGAAATTGCTTGTGAAACAGTGGTATACTGATATCGAAACCGGGACGTATTTGCTGAATACTCATGCTGGCCTTGGCCAGAATTGCCTCTCCCGGATCGAAGCCCAAACTGTACTCAGCATAGTCTGGCCATGTTCCTGAGTACAGATTGAAAATTATGTGATTGCGCCCATTGTTCCAATATGGCAGTCTCTGGAGCCTCGACGGAACATTCCTCACGTAATCCTCACTCAAGGAATCCCTGTCCAGTGTATCAATGCCCAGGACAAAGAGACAGGCTTTCTCGGGATCTGTCGTATAATACCTGCTCTCCGTGATGGCAGAGATGATTTTCTGGTAATTGGGACTGATGGGAGGGGCAGCTCCTAGAGAATTGAGGGGTTCCGGGGGATAGACATAAACGAGGAAGTCGCTGTAGCAGCGTGAGAAATCGAAGCATGTCTCCATCCGACAGGCCTTCTTAGACTCTCCGGCCTGTCTATCGGGACGCGGAGAAGGTGCCCCAGATTGGACAGCAGGCGCCTGGTCATCCAGGTCCAACTGTGCGAAGGAGGGCAAGCTACTGGGTTCCGTCGCCCCGCGATGGGCTTTGAGGCGATACCCACCGAAGTAGCAATAGGCCAGGAAAGCACATGACACGAACACCAGGATATACCGTTTCTTCGCCTGCATCTCACTATTTTGCCTCCCACTCCCCACACATAAACACTATATGGATTACTTTTTGCTTCTTTTATCTTAACCTAAAATCCACCAAACACCGCCACTGTTGCGAAATTTTCACGAAATTTTTAAATTATGAAATTTTCAAATATTTCCAGAAATATTTCATGGAATAATACTTTTATTAATTATTATTGAAATTCTTGTGTTAATGTTTATTGTAATAAAATATCAAAGATTGGCCAAAAATTTTAAAAGCTTTCAAGGTGTAGCTCGTAAGAGAAAGTGATATGTTTTTTAAATAGGTTAAATTAGGAATAAATAATGAGATAAATTTAATTTTAAAACAAAATTATAGATCTTTTAGTCAGGTAATAGATTATTTATAAAGAAGGTTATGTTAGTACTAACCTCAAAATATAGTAAGAATATTTTGAGTGAAGTAAGCACGTCAGTAAATCAGTTTAAACGCTACAAAAGATTTCAACGCACAGGATCAAAAGACCAAAAAACATTTAACGCGCCGATCTGAAAGCATTACTCGATGAAGACCATAAGATTTCCCTTAATAAAGCATCAAAACAGAAAGTTTTGATGCTGAGCGTTTAGTGGGACTGACGGGGAATCATGCAATACGAGTTGCTTAAACCAAGCGATACTATCAATAGCCATTACTATCGATCAATTTTGATCAGATATTGGTCGAATTCGGCCTAAATCGGTCAAAGAATATCAGCGACGTGAGAACTCTCCGTAGGATTGCACTTCTATGGCACACGACAAAATCAAAAGCTAAAATAAAATATTCTACTATCCCCGCTGTATCATTGGACATAGGTTCTTCTGATTACCAATTGTTTTGGTTCATTCTCAAGGCGTGCCTGAGCGGCACTTTCTAAATTATGAATAAATCGTCAGTTAAATCAGCATTTATCGTAACTTCATTTTTGCGATTTTGAGATATATACATATTTAGAATCAGCATAATTTTGTTTAATGAACGCATTTTTGAAAAAGAAACTTTTATAAGCCCAATAAAAAATATTTTAAACAAAAATTATCGTATGTGCCCTTAATTAAGAAAAATTTATCAGAATTTGTCGTAACTTCCATTTTTGGGGAAGTTACGACAAATTTCCATACAAAATTTTCAATAATCAGCATTTGCCGTAACTTCTTTTGCTCACTTGCGTGGCTTGTAATTTGCAGCAAAATTGCAATATTTCTCAATAAAACGTTTACAAACTCTTCCAAATATCGAAAAACAGTGCGAATAGTGTAACATGAAATCATTTTAATTCAATATTTGGGAGAAAAAAGTGAGAAAAAATCCCTGCCCATCTGTCATTAATTCAAAACAAAACAAGCGACGTGGCACTCAAAATTTATTCAATAAAATTTATTAAATAAAAGCTTTTAGGGATAGGGATAACAGTATTATTGACTAATTTAGTCAAATAAAGGCGCTTATTGTCACTATAATAATTCAAATTGCTATAATGCATTTTAGAAAATTGTCGTAACTTCCAGAATCTCCATACATTGGAAGTTAGGTCTTTACAAACGATGGAAGTTACGATAAAATATTATTGTGTTTCTTCTAACATATTTCTCAATATTGCAGCTTTTAAATAATTTTATAAAGATTTTCTCGAGTTAACTTACAGTTTATTAGTGCCACTTTTATTATTTTGACTCAAAAGTATCGCATTCGGGGCTCATTTTTGAGAAAAATAATATTGAACCGAAAATTTCCTCTCCTGAAAAGTTGTCAAAAGGAAGTTATGACAAATGCTGATTTAACTGACGAAATGAAAAATTGAGATGTCTTATTTTATCGTCGACGTATCCATGTGTTGCCTAAGAAATGGAAAAAATAGAGTAGAGGTTTCCAAATTCGAACGCACGGGGGTATTTTTGACAATTCGCACCTCCCAAATTCGAACGATATTTTCAAAACTAACGGAATTTATGTGAGATTAAATTGTACTTTGAATCAAATGCTCGTACATTCTCACAAATCTTCGTAGTTGCGAACTTCCTTTTCATTTTATTCGCTCATAATGTATGAAAATGTTTAGGAAGCACGACGGCTAAGGACGGCCGTTGAATTTTTCAAACAGCTGTAGAGAAATACCCATGTGAAATTCTGGGAAAACTGTGGAATTTTTCTACAGTACAGTAGGTAATCATCAAGCACAAATTGCTATACTCTTTAAAATGAAAATGTTTTAACCAACAAATATTTTGTCGGCATGTTAATTAGTAAAAATCGGCAGATCAATACGATTTTAGTGAGCAATTATAGTAGATTCAATGTCAGTTCGCTCCTATGAAGCATAGCGTTCATTTAAACTCGTGCAAACTCGTGTCGCGGAATTTTTCCAGAATTTCTGTTAAATTGGCAGATCAGCACGAGATCAACAAATTTGTTGCGAAATTAGCAAATTGGCAAAGTTTTTACAAAAGATCGGTAGATCGACACTCGAGTGAACCGTGAGCGGCACAGATTATCTACCCATTGGTCTAAATCAAAAATTCACAGAACTGAATGAATTGGAGAGGCTAAACACAATTTAAATTGAAGTAGATTTTTAGTGGGATGACTTTTTGTAAAGTTAGTAATTCTAGGATTACTCTAGTGTAAAATCTCAGCCAAATTATAACTTTAAGGGCAGAATCACATTGACAGTAAAATGCTCACCGTCACCGTCAAAGCCGTCACCGTGTTTCGTTAATTTACGCATTTTCATTGCAATTCTTACGCAAATTCTCAATTACCGTGTTACATTATCTCATACTCGGTGGCACTAGGTGAAAATAGTATAAGAAAATTGAATAAATAAAGCGAAAATTCGATAAACGGTGAGCAAAAAAACTGTACGAAAAACTGTAGCAAAAAATCCTACAGTTTTTTTTTGCTTACCGTTTATCGCATTTTCGCTTTATTTATTCAATTTTCTTATATAATTTTCACCTAGTGCCACCGAGTATGAGACAAGGTAATATCGTAATGGAAAATTTGCGTAAGAATTGCAATGAAAATGCGTAAATCAGCGAAATACGGTGACGGCTTTGACGGTGACGGTGAGCATTTGACTGTCAATGTGATTCTGCCCTAACCCTTTAACGACGAGACACTTTTTACGGAACGAAAATTAACAACAAAAATCAAACTGGTGAACATGATAAATGATAAGTCTTACATCTCATCTTGGAAAATCCAACAGAGTCTGATTTGATGCATTTTATACCTCTACGAGCGGTAGAAACAAAATTAGCCCAAAATTTTTAGTAATTTTTCTGGCAATACCAAGGGATAATAATTTTTAGTCTAATGAAAAATATTACGTTTGAATAATGTAGTTTTTATTCCCAAAAGTTTTGTTTAAAAAAAATGGAAGTATTAAAAATAATTAAAATCATTTTTCGATATGAGAATTTAAAAATTCGCTATTTTTAAGCTTAAAAATTTACTATATAGCAAATAGCTGGGGACTGGCAAAAAACCCTAGATTCGTTCAACCCTGTACTTTGCAATTACGTACAAACATAAGAAAAAATTAACTTTAGGTAGTCTGTAAAAATTATTTTCTTTATGGGACACCGGTGTTCCAATCGTCCTTAAAGGGTTAATAATCTGTCATTTAAATTATGGTTCCACTGTTTTGTAATATTTGAAAAAGAGTTTAGGTTTTATTCTTGTTCATTCCTTTTTAGGATTTTTTGGCTCTTATTTCTTTGAAGGAAGCAGATAAAAACACAAAAATATTTGTTTCTGTCGCTTTGCCACCAAAAACCGTAAAATGAGGTTGGATTGACCATCAAATGTTTTTTTTTTTTTTTTTAGGAAAAATGGGTTAAGGGAAGAGCACCACGGATCGGTATGTTAAGAGACATGCTCTATGTTTACTTGAAAATATAACCCCAAAATATTATTTTGTATTTTTGTTTATGCTAAATGGTCTATTAGTTATCCATTTAAATATATCTGTGCATTTGAATTTTTTTATTTTTACAATAAATTAATAAAAAATAGGTGTAACTGCAACATTTCACTCTGTACCTCGGATCGTCACGAATTTTATCAAATGTCTTACGGAAAATTGGTTTTACAAATTAAATCTGAGCTAATGTAGTGCATTCTTGTGAGAGTTAAATAGTAAAAAATAGATATTTTTTTTTAAATTATTTTATTTGGAGCAACAATACGGTATTAATCTGACGATCCGAGGAACACTGCCGATCGCTGGTACTCTTCCCTTAGTTGGAATCCAATCCAATTGGATACAAGAGGTCATATTGGATTCGCCGTTTACTTCAACAAAATTTAAATAAATCTCATTCTAATGCAATGACAAATAATCAAAAAATATTTTTAGTGATTAACTAACCTAAATTGAATGAATATTTTTTTAGGTTATATGTAACATAACCTCTCCAGAACATAACCTCTTCAAAAAAAAAAAAATGAATTCAATGGCAATAAATTATTTAAAGTTGTAATCATGAAAATTTCTGAACAATTTAATAAAACAAAGTGATATTTAAATAAAATTAATTAAATAAAATTTCGTGTTAAATATTCCATGAAATATTGGTTTGAATTGAATTTTTGAAAATTTCATATGCTTACAGCACTTTAGTCCCCACTCTTTCACTCGAGGACACTGCATTACAAATTGGGCAAAGAGTAGCCCCAGCATTCACGATAAATCCACACCATTGATGCAGAAAGTGCGAATCAATCCAGTCGCACTTGTGCAGAGTCTCTGGACTTTAGGCATTTCCGGGAGTTTCTTCATGGAAATTTCTCCGCCCAAAATTCCATCACATTCCGGGAAGGACAAAATGCCACTGCACAGAACAAATCACTAGCACACGGACTTCTAGGAAGCCCTCAGTAGACACTATCCCTCCGCGGAGTGAAAGTAGAGTCGCGCGGGGGCGAAAAAAGAGAAAAAAAGTGTTCACGGAAGTGTCAGAAACAGAAGCGAATTCATCACTTGAGCCTGAGATTTATCATCAATTCCAATTGCAATTGCTGAGATTGCATCACAAAGTCGTCACATGGCACAATAACAATCAACTTAGCACACAATCAATGCACTATTATTCAATTAGCAAATCCCAGTTGGAAAAACTCATCTCCAGCCGTCGCACTTTTCTTTTACAGAATTTTCTCACTGTCACTGGAATGTGACACTTTTAGATAAGCCGCGGTCTACTGGAAGGGCCACACTGGAAGGCTCTATCCTGGGATAAAACCTTTCAATTGTTTTGTTTTTGTTGGCACTGCGATGCCAATGGGAAGATGGCGGGTTTCGGGAAAGAAATTTTAATTCCAGGCACCACGAGGCGCTGCATGCAAGACGTCAGAACATGGCGTTTTTGTGGAAAAGAAAGTTGACGGAATTGTGAGTGAATTGCCTCAAGTTTTAGTGGTTTTTGTGGGGAAAATGAGTGAATTCTTCAAGTCAGCGATAGGATATTTTAACACAGGAACAAATGGGGGGCATGAGAATGAATTTGTGGGGCAGGTGGTTGAAGTTGGAGCCCTAAAACTGCGAATAAAACGAGTGATTGCTGAAGGTTAGTCTCTGGTCAATTTCACTTTTTTGTCTTTTCTCACCTTTCAAACACGCCTCCCTCATCAATTTCTCCGTCTATTTTGTTTACTTCCCGTGCCACAACAATTTGTCATGTGCCTCCTATGCTTCCCCTTGCATTTGCCCTCGAGAAATCCCTCTGACCAAGATATTTACATAATTTTTCACGGAAGAAATTGGTCGTCTCAGGGCGCATATTCTTATGGCCAACCTCGCATCTTGTTTAATTTTGATGTGAGTGATGTTTATTAAATTGAGACGAGCACTAACAAGGCAAATTGCCACGAGAAATGGAGCTAACAGTTCAACAAAGCCCAAGCATGTGTGTCAGTTGTTTATTTCCTGGTATTAAGGCCTCCCCATTCCATTCCATGCCAAAAAACAAAAACTGCCTTCCGGATTTAAAGTATTTTCCTCAAAAGTGCATTGCAGGGTGATTTCCCTGCCCAGAAATAGCTGAAGAGACAGAAGAGTGTTAGGTTTACGCGGCGATGACATTTGATCCTTCCGCCTACGCAAGACATAAATCAATTTCCCCAAGAGATGAGATTTTTCCTCCTAATCTTAAAGCTCTTTGAGCACTTCTTTGTTTTAAGAAATCACAGCTATTGTATTCTAATAAGAACCCCAATAAGATGCGAATAAGACCAGATATTCCAATTAACTAGAAATAAGAGGGTCCCTGGGATATTTGGGGAATCCTAAGAAGCCTTACATCAAGGTAAAAAACTAGACAGAATTATTTAGAATCTATGTGGAACTCTATGGAATTCGAAGACCTTTCCAATGAATTTAAATTTGGGCTAATCAATTGAGAAATATGCTTTTCTCAGCTTTTTTATCGTTTGACATTGAAAAACGTTACAAGACGTTAAAGGTCATTGACTGACAATGAGATATCCGCCTGGATAATTTCTAAGACCTCCTAATCTTCCTAATCTTTTGTGGTCCTAGGTGAAATCCGACATCAGGGGCGTAACAACGGGGAGGGGCAGGGGTACATTGCCCCCCCTAACCGGCCTCTGCCCCCCCCCACCTGAGAAGGCCAATCTCTGTTTCAAAATTTGCTAAAATTGTCCATTGTTCTTCTGCAAAATCAAAACTCGGTAAAATATTGCCACATTTTTGTGACAAATTAAGAAAAACGTACTAGTTATTTGATATTCATGTATTGATCTTTAAAAATATGTATACTATTTTTCAAGTTTCAAAGCAATATATCAATAAAAATTATAAGTTTATGAATTTGAGAGCGCCTTTGTAAAATATATCCAAAGCAAAACTTTTCAAATTTGCCTATGTGGTTAGACTTTCTTTTAAATGTAAAGGCCTCTACACATTAGTAAGAGTAATTTTCGTCAAAAATCGCATTTTTGACAGAATTTTTACGTTTCTATCTACAGCACTGCAGGCACTTTCCTTCAAAAACCGCATTTTTTTAAGGAAAGAAATGTTTAAAGTTCATAAGAAGCAATTTTTCGTCGAAAGCTGTTCTCTTAATAGATTTTTTGTACATTTCTTCATGGAGGAAATGCCGTCAATTTCTTAAAATAATACAATTTTTGACATAAATTACTGTCAGTGTATATACCTTAAGAAACAGTTTCTTGGCTGATCGATTTTCTTTCAAATCCATTCAAAGAATTATTAAACGGTAATGTAAAAAAGCATATTGTTTTACTATTTCACTACAAAATTTTTGAATGGAAATTGATTTTTTTTAATTAAATAAAAAGTTATACAAATGGTAATTAATTTTTATTTAATATTTTAATTCATATCTAGTAAAAATTTTGATAATATTTAATTTTTCGGAGCAACTCGATCTGTCAGGTATTTTTCTTCATCATCGCAACAATCAAATATCATAATTTCTGAATCTATTTACTCTTTAAAAAATTTAAATATAATTATTTTTTTTAAATGTAAATCAAAACTCTATACAAGATTCATCAATAGATTTTAACTTTGAGTAGTACAATAAAAAATCAAGAAAAACACATTTTTGCAATTTGAAACCAGGATCAGCCCCTAAACATTTATGAAGCCTCTTGGTTTCGTTGTTTTTATTAAAAAGATTTTTGAAAATTGATGTCTAATAAAAATGATTGTATTTTCGAAAATACAGAGACGAAAGCCAAAGACTGTCAAGTAAATTTGCATGACCTTGAGCAAACATAAAAAATTTTGAAGCACGTGATTTCAAGATTTTTTCTAGTTTTTCTTGGTTTAAATATGAAACAAACTTATGAAAATCGAAAATTATTATAATTTTTCTTCATATAAGAATTATCAGATACACATTTCACGTTAATTAGGGAGTGCTGTGACAAAACGCTCTACTGAAGTACTTTAGACAGCCATTTTGTAATATTTTGATCGTGTCTTTCTCATATAAAAAATCGCGTAAAACCAGAAAAAGACCAGTGATAAGCCCAGATAAGCTTATGGTAGCTGAGATTCTTTACAGGTGACCTCGGAATACGTGAAAATTCGATTGTAAGTTGAATTTTGGAGGTAAAGAATCGCGTCGAGCAAACGGTTCTCGGACACCGAAATGGATAAAATTGGCTCGATGCGATTCTTTACCCCCAAAATTCAACTCACAATCGAATTTTCACGCATTCCGAGTTGCAAGCACCCTGATTTGCACGCATTTCGAATTTGCCTGTAAAGAATCTCAGCTACCATAAGCTTTTCTGGTCTTATCACTGGTCATTTTCTATTTTAAATAGTCTGATTGGGGAAGACCAACAAAAGAAAAAAAAGTTCATTGAAATCGGTTAATAAACAGAAGTGATAGAGTCCGGTCCATATGGGTATAGTAAGGGTCGGGGTACAGTGGGTTGGGGTAGAGACGGATGAGACCCATCTTTAGAAAGATCTTGCTCTCAGATACAACATATACTAAAATTTAATCAAAATCGCCTCATAAACACCAAAAATATGGTCCGGTCAAGACATTTTTGGTTATAGCTCGGGTCACGGAACATCGAGGGAGGAGCACGACCCACCGTTGGAAAGGTCTCGACCTCAGCTACAACATACTAAAATTTAAAGAAAAAGCATCGTCTAGTTTTCGAAATATTCGAGATCGATTAATCGAAAATCGATTTTTCAATTAATCGGACATTCGATTAAATCGGATAAAATTGGGGTGTCCACGAGAGCTTTCCAAAACACCGATTTTTTTCCAAATCAGATAATTAGAAGCGGAGATATGACCATTTGAAAATTGATTTTTTTTACCCCCTCTAGTTCATGGCGCGGGGGTCGGAGCGGGTGAAGTTTGGTATCGATCGAAAGGTTTTAGGCCCAGCTATAACATACTAAAATTTGAGATCGATCGATGCCATAGGGGCTAAGTTATTGAGAAAACAAAATATGGTGGTGTTTCAAAATGGCGGGGGGAGGGTGTGGGGGTGGATCTGACATCACATACTTCTAGCCGCCCATCGACATTTAACCTCTGCCGAAAACCGCTTGTCGATATCTCTTTCCGTTCTCTCTCCAGAAGTGGTTATACGACGGACGGGACGGACGTCCACGAAAATCGATTTTTAGTACACATGATATTCGTGATCTATGAGTGTGAAACGTGTACATCCAAAATTTGGCCCCGATCTGACGAGGTCGGATTTCAGCTAGGACCACAAAAGCTGAGATTGTAAAGAATCTCAGCTAAAAAATCACAGCATCAAACCAATTTTTTTATTTATCTGATGTTCTTTACATTCTATGAGACAATATTCTTTAGAAAGAATGCGATACTATATTAGATAAGCACATATATTCTGTCAGTAGAAGAGGCCGAGAGTGGTACAGTAGAGTCCCGCTATAGGCCATCGTTCTATAGTCCACAATTTATCGAGCGTTGATTTCAATACACTGATTTTAAGTTAGGTATTATTAATAGTTATTAAGTTATTAATATTAGGTTTAAGTTAGTTATTTAAAAAAAAATTTAAAATAAAAAAATATATATTTATTAATCAATTTAAAATTAATTTTTCAATTTTAATATTTACAAAAATTTTAAAATTTTCAAAAAAATATCTTATATTTTACAAGAGTATTCTACTTTGTGATAATGAGTAATTCTATAAATTCTTGAAATTTAAGTTTTTATTATAAGATTATTAGTTCTTATCACTAAAGCGTCTTTTTTACTAAAACTTACTTATTATTATTATTATTATTATGTCTATTCAAAATAAAAAAAAATCATTATTTAAAATGAAAATGTCAACATAAGAATCTCATTCTCCATAAGCTTTAAAGCATTTCTCAATTAAATAAACTTCCCTCGCAAAGTAAATGCCCTTTTAAAATCCTCCACGTAGGCGGATTCGCATTTGTGTACGTAGCCCAGGACGTTCAATCTGGCGCAGAATATGCCCTGAAGAAGTTGATTGGCGCCGACAAGGAGGCGTGCAACACAATCATCAAAGAGATTAATATCCACAAACAGCTGTCCGGACATCCGAATATCGTGACTTTCGTCTCGGCCTCCTTCATCGATCGCACTCAGAGTGCCCAGGGCAATGCCGAGTACCTACTGGTCACTGAATTGTGCAAAGGTGAGAGGAGTGGAAGTTGATATATCACTGTAATTTTTTTTCCGGCATTCTTATCAGTTTGGCTTTCTGGCTATGTATTTGTTGAGTTGCATTGGATAAGATTTTAATTATTTTTCGGTGGAAATATTTCAGGCGGTTCGCTGGTCGATTGTTTGGGCAGTGCTCTAGAACCGCCCACAGTTCTTCGGGTGTTCTACCAGGCGGCCAGAGCTGTTAGTCATCTCCATTCGCAGCATCCACCAATAACACACAGAGACATTAAGGTAAGTTTGCAAAGTGTTTTCTTCTCCTCTATCTAAAGGTGTTTTCCGCCAAGAACAAATTTTGTGTAAAATAATGTCAAGGTCTTTGTCCGTCCTTTAATTGTGATCTTGAGTCCAAACGGTTAGAGATGGCGGTATGGTGTTTTCAGGAACCCTACCATAAATCGATGCTAAAATCGTCCCAGTGAATCTTTTTTCATTTAAGATTTGTTTTGTGGGCTATCCATGCGGACATTTCGTGCGTAACCATAAATGACCTTGAATTATCCATATTAATCATTTTTCAAGGTCAATGGTTAGAAAAGCTGCTGGAAGCATATTTATTAACCGATTGTGACAAATTTGTATTCTTTTGAAAGGTCTTTGAATTCTGAACAAATTTGAATCGGTTCTAGGTGAATTAGTCGCAGTAATGTATCGGTAAATTGATTATTTGACTTTTACGTTGCTTGGGTAAAGTTTTATGAAGTTTTATGAGTCGATTTCAAACGTTTACAGTCCCATAAACCTCTGGTAGTGAAACTAATCAACATAGTTCATGGATTATGTATAATTTACAGCTTAGGCTATAATTCTTGCGAGCAACACTTATCTGAGGTAGACTTGATGCAAACCGAGTTCATTCATCATTTTTAGCTTTGTTAGCTTAGGCGATTGTTCCTAATGATCAATTGAGGTAGCCTCTGCTGCAAGAGTCCCTTTACGTTTACTTTCCCTTTGAAGGATTCCGTTTTGAGGGAAATAACAGTATTTTCCAGTCTGTGGAAATCGTGTCTATGTCTGTCTGTTTCGAGTTTACTTCGCTGAATCAGAGAACCAACCTTGTAGTTTAAGCAAACTTCTGATCACATTTTTCTATTGGTTGGAATTTCTCAATGCAGATTGAGAACTTCCTGCTGGGTACAGATGGATTGCTCAAGCTGTGTGACTTCGGATCGTCCACGACGGACATTTACAGTCCGGATATGTCGTGGTCGGCACAGCAGAGAAATAATCTAGAGGATCAGCTGGCAACAGTCACAACACCCATGTACCGTTCCCCTGAGCAACTCGATACTTGGGCCAATTATCAAATTGGCCCGAAGTCCGATGTCTGGGCTCTTGGGTGCATTCTCTACTGCTTGTGCTTCCAGAAGCACCCATTTGAAGATTCCGCAAAACTAAGGATCATCAATGCCAACTACACCCTTCCAGGTGATTCACGATACTCCTGTTTCCACGATGTCATCAAGGGATGTCTACAGGTAATTTCTATGTCTACCAAATCGGTTTGCTGACCTTGAACGTTCCCTTCTAACATTTCTCAAGGTCCTTTAGTTCAGGAAATAGACGGAAACACTGAATCTGTGTCAGTCAGTCGAATGGTGAACATTGCGGATCAAGTTGTGATACAAGTCCAAGTGCAGTGTAACAACTCCGACCTGTACGTGATTTTCCCTGCTAGAAGAGGACATCCATCCTCGAAATCAAGAAAAGTTCAGTGTTTCCGTATATTTCCTGCTACATTCCGTCGAAATTCGAGTGTCCTTTAATTCGAAAGAAATTTTTGATCGGTTATGAACGGAAAATTAAGCCGTTGCAATTTTGTTTGCTAAAGGTGGATCCCAACAAGAGATTTGACATCTCGACTGTTCTTGAGAGATTAGCAGCAATTTCTGAGACTAGAGAATGGTCCCTTAAGGGTCCAATAGGACTTCAAGGGAAACCCCTCAATACGCCCCCTAGCGAAACTCCCAATCCAAGTCCAGTTCATGCCCCTAGTCGTCCAGCTCAACCTCCCCGTCCAGTTCCTCCAAATGCCTCTCCCTTGCCTACTCATAGACCTGCTCCTCCGCGTCCTAGTGAAGCTCCCCGACAACCACCTCAGATGGCAGGTGGTCCAGGTAATGCTGTCCCAATGGATCAGTACCAACATCACGGTGGTGGGTTGTTTTCGTCCCTACGAGGGGGCGCTGGGAGTTTCTTGAAGAATTTGAAGGATACGTCGTCTAAGGTGATGCAGACGATGCAACAGACAATTGCACGCACAGATCTGGATATTAGCTATGTCACTTCGAGAATTGTAGTGATGCCATGTCCTTCTGAGGGCTTGGAATCGGCCTACAAGACTAACAACATTGACGATGTGAAGTTATACTTGGAAAGTCGACATTCACTCGCCAAAATGAGCATCTACAATTTGGGTCCGAGATCGTGTCCAAGGCTTCCGCCTCCTGTTAGAACGGTTGAATGTAGTTTTATGTATGTCCCTGGTCCACCTAAAGCACCCCTTCTGCATGCCATGTATTCAATAGCTGAGGATATGTATGGATTCCTAAGTGCTGATCCCAAGAGTATTGTAATAGTTCAGAGTGCAGATAGTGGAAAGGCAACGGCTGCAACAATGGTAGGGGGCTTGTTGATCTATGCGAGTTTGGTTAAGGAACCAGAAGATGCTATGCAGATATTTGCCGTTAAGAGAACTCCTCCCAATATGAGAGCTTCTGAATTGAGGTATTTGTACTACTTGGGGGATATCTTACGATCAACTCCGCACTTTCCACACTTCAAACCCGTAACGTTGGTGTCGTTGACGGTTTCGCCTGTTCCGAGGATGACAAAAGCTAGAGATGGGTGTAGGATGTATTTGGAAGTCACCTGTCATGATCGCATTGTCTTCTCGACGATTCAGGAGTATGAAAAGATGCGACTGTATCATGCAACGGAGGGCAAAGTATCCATTCCTTTGAATGTAACAGTTTGCGGAGACATCACAGTTTCGGTTCTCCATGCTAGGAACGCCCTTAAGGGTATAGGACGTCCACAGGGCCTCAAAGTTTGTCAGTTTCAGTTGCATACGGGATTCATTCCGGAAGAAGAAACACTCATTCACTTCGACAAGTCCGAATTGGATGATGTACCAGACGCAGAGCACGTTCCAATGAAGTTTCATGTGTCTCTGAGTATCTTTGTGGGAGATGTCGAGAGAATGCCACAAATAACCCTACCATGGATGACGACGAAACCGCCGAGAGATCCACTGAATCTCTTCAGTACACCTCTGGAATATGAAGAGACTGTGGATAATTTTATCTCTAAACCTAGTAGTCATGCACCTCCACGTCCGGCTCCGCCTTCAGCTCATGTACCTCCACCTAGGCCCCCTCCTCTGTCGTCTGATCGCCCCGATCGTCCTCCTGAACGTCCCGAACGACCCCAAACTACTCCACCCGAAAGTGAAACCAAGGACGACCAAAAGGATTCCGATGCACTAAAAAATGTCGACCTCCTCAATCTAGCCAGGAATGAACGAAGGGAAAGTGTCGAAGAGCCTAGGAAACTTCCTCAAGAGCCGAGTTTTGATCTTCTGGGAAGTTTTGAGGCTCACGATCAGGACGAAAGTGATCTCCTAGGACAGACAAATGGTATGAAAAATCCCATTCCGGACCTACTAGGCAACACTCCAAATGCCAATCCCAATGGATTGGACGATTTATTCGGATCAATTAAGGCAACATCACAGAGTTCTAGTCAAATGCCAGGAGATTTGAATGGATTGAACTTGAGTTTCAATGCAAATTTCCCACAAGGACCACCACCGCAGCCGGCAAATGGCGGTGGAACCTTTGATCCCTTTGCTGGGAACTTTACAGCCCCAACTGCACCACTTCAGCCCAATAATTCTGCCCCGGCAAAGGAGACCCAGCCAGCACCGCCACAGAAACCAGATCCATTCTCGGATCTGGGCAATTTGGCCAGTGGATTGAATGTCAATTGGGGCGGTGGAAAAACTAGTGCAACTCCCAGTCCAAGGTCTACACAATTCTCCAGTCCGACGCATCAATTTGCAGCAACTCCCTCACCAAGAGCTCCATCGACTCCTAGTCATCAGGCAGCCAAGAGTCCGGGAGAGTCAAAGCCAGACTACAGCCGGTCGCACTTTGCAGAACCCAATGCCAATGCAGCTGGACAGAAGGGGGGCAAAAACAATGCAGGCAGCGGGGATATATTTGCAGATATTCTAGGAAGTCAGGGGTATACATTTGGCAGCAAAAACTCCCAAGGGCCACGATCTATCAACGAAATGCGCAAAGAGGAAATTGCCAGAGATATGGATCCGGACAAATTAAAGATTATGGAATGGGTGAGTGTTTTCTCAAATGTTTTTTTTTGTTTCATCGCATTTTTGTACAATGTTTTGCGTAAATCAATGAGGGAGAGACTTGTTCTGATAAAGAAATCTGTAATGTGGGCATTTCCATACAAATTGTTTCCTCTTCTAAATGTTTCTTCTCGCAAAAATAGCCCCGACAGAAGTATTAAAAGAATTTGATATGACTGCGAGGGAAATTACTTTAAGAAGTCTGATTTTACGTAAAAATACAATGCATTGAGAATAGACAGAGTTTTTACACTTTGTAAGACATTGTCAAAATATCAATCGATGCAGCTTTAACTCGTCGCATTTTATTGT
Organism: Phlebotomus papatasi; assembly: GCF_024763615.1. Classification (NCBI taxonomy): domain Eukaryota; kingdom Metazoa; phylum Arthropoda; class Insecta; order Diptera; family Psychodidae; genus Phlebotomus; species Phlebotomus papatasi. The sequence continues at coordinate 8,065,983 of NC_077222.1, read as the reverse complement.
TTGAAGGTTTAAAAGACATAAATTCGGCTCGAAGGAAGAAAAATGTATTTCACTTAACACCAAGAAAAAGACACTCATCAAGAGAATCTTTTGACAGCAATGTCGGATTTAGGGTTGCCAGTGAAGAATTCTCATTGTCTTCAGAGTCACCCTTTAGCGACTGCAGCGCCTCTCGCGGGAAAAATAATGTGATACAGAAAATGATATTTTGCAAAATGAAGCTAATTGTTTTATTTAAAAAAAAAAATAAATACATCCACAAATTTTATTTTTAACGCATTTAAGGATTGCATTATTTTTTTAAAATATAAACGAAGTTTCTTCTGTAGAAACTTCCTTTAAACTGAAAATCCCTCTGCAAACTAACAATTTCATAATCTGATAAAAATAGACCACCTTACGTAATTATTTTTGATTGCTGACTAAATGATTTACATCGCTGAATTTGCGTTTTTACCATTTTTATCACATTTTTCCGAGTTGAGAGCTGTCATAACAAAGCTCAGAAGAAGAGTCGATCAACTATTGAGTGTTTTTTTCCCACGCTGTCAAAAGTCCCGGCTGGTCATGCATTACTTGTCAAAATCGTTTAGATTTTACCCTATACGCATCACTGTTTGTGTATATCAATAGTATAATAAGCTATTTTTAAAGGGATCGGGAATCTTTGTCTTCGGTAATTTTTGTTTTTTGGCAACTTTGTCTTTGGAAATCTTGTTTTTCATACATTTTGTGCAAGTATCGGAAATTTTGTCTGTCATACAGAAAATTTCCCTTTCCTCCAAAGGACGAAACAAAAAAATTCCCAAGACACAGAAAAATTTCCCTTTGCCCTAAAGGACGAAAATAAAACTTCCCAAAAACACAGAAAATTTCTCTTTGCGCCAAATGACGAAAATAAAAACTTCCCAAAAACACAGAAAATTTCTCTTTGCTCCGAGTGACGAATCTAAAAACTTCCCAAAACACAGAAAATTTCCCTTTGCCCCAAATGACGAAACTCAAAGCTTCCCAAAAGAGAATTTCCCTTTGCCCTAAAGAACGAAACTGAAAACTTCCTGAAACATAGAATTTCCCTTTGTGCCAAATGACGGAACTAAAAACTTTCCATAACAGAGAAAATTTCCCTTTACGCCAAATGACGAAACCCAGAACTTCCCAAGACACAGAAAAATTTCCCTTTGCCCTAAAGGACGAAAATAAAACTTCCCAAAAACACAGAAAATTTCTCTTTGCTCCGAATGACGAAACTAAAAACTTCCCAAAACACAGAAAATTTCTCTTTGCGCCAAATGACGAAAATGAAAACTTCCCAAAAACACAGAAAATTTCTCTTTGCTCCGAGTGACGAATCTAAAAACTTCCCAAAACACAGAAAATTTCCCTTTGCCCCAAATGACGAAACTCAAAGCTTCCCAAAAGAGAATTTCCCTTTGCCCTAAAGAACGAAACTGAAAACTTCCTGAAACATAGAATTTCCCTTTGTGCCAAATGACGGAACTAAAAACTTTCCATAACAGAGAAAATTTCCCTTTCCCCCAAAGGACGAAACAAAAAAATTCCCAAGACACAGAAAAATTTCCCTTTGCCCTAAAGGACGAAAATAAAACTTCCCAAAAACACAGAAAATTTCTCTTTGCTCCGAATGACGAAACTAAAAACTTCCCAAAACACAGAAAATTTCTCTTTGCGCCAAATGACGAAAATAAAAACTTCCCAAAAGAGAATTTCCCTTTGCCCTAAAGAACGAAACTGAAAACTTCCTGAAACATAGAATTTCCCTTTGTGCCAAATGACGGAACTAAAAACTTCCCAAAACACAGAAAATTTCTCTTTGCGCCAAATGACGAAAATGAAAACTTCCCAAAAACACAGAAAATTTCTCTTTGCTCCGAGTGACGAATCTAAAAACTTCCCAAAACACAGAAAATTTCCCTTTGCCCCAAATGACGAAACTCAAAGCTTCCCAAAAGAGAATTTCCCTTTGCCCTAAAGAACGAAACTGAAAACTTCCTGAAACATAGAATTTCCCTTTGTGCCAAATGACGGAACTAAAAACTTTCCATAACAGAGAAAATTTCCCTTTCCCCCAAAGGACGAAACAAAAAAATTCCCAAGACACAGAAAAATTTCCCTTTGCCCTAAAGGACGAAAATAAAACTTCCCAAAAACACAGAAAATTTCTCTTTGCTCCGAGTGACGAATCTAAAAACTTCCCAAAACACAGAAAATTTCCCTTTGCCCCAAATGACGAAACTCAAAGCTTCCCAAAAGAGAATTTCCCTTTGCCCTAAAGAACGAAACTGAAAACTTCCTGAAACATAGAATTTCCCTTTGTGCCAAATGACGGAACTAAAAACTTTCCATAACAGAGAAAATTTCCCTTTCCCCCAAAGGACGAAACAAAAAAATTCCCAAGACACAGAAAAATTTCCCTTTGCCCTAAAGGACGAAAATAAAACTTCCCAAAAACACAGAAAATTTCTCTTTGCTCCGAATGACGAAACTAAAAACTTCCCAAAACACAGAAAATTTCTCTTTGCGCCAAATGACGAAAATAAAAACTTCCCAAAAACACAGAAAATTTCTCTTTGCTCCGAGTGACGAATCTAAAAACTTCCCAAAACACAGAAAATTTCCCTTTGCCCCAAATGACGAAACTCAAAGCTTCCCAAAAGAGAATTTCCCTTTGCCCTAAAGAACGAAACTAAAAACTTCCCGAAACACAGAAAATTTTCCTTTGTTCCAAAAGACGAAACCAAAAACTTTCTAAAACAGAAAATTTCCCTTTGTGCCAAATAACGAAACTAAAAACTTCCCAAAACACTGTTGTAATTTCATTATTTTATTTAATAAAATATACTTGTTTAAAATATACGAAAGACAAAGATTCCAAAGACAAACTGGGAAAAACAAAAGTGTAAAAAACAAAATGAAAAAAAAACAAAAATTCCGCAAACCATTTTTGAATAATATTTAAATAGCAAGGTTTTGCAAAAATAAGCAGTAAGCAAATAAAAAAGAACAGAGTAAAACACTAAAAATATCATGAAAATCAGTAGGGGAAAGTGCTCTCCTTTCGAACGTTCATGCCTTCGAATAATGTGAATTTCATTTACTTTTCCTAAGAGACTTGCACATAATTATCAATAATTGATAATAAGCTAACTAATATTTATTAGAAATGTGTTATGGCGTCTACACACAAGAAAAATTTAAGTTCATATTGAAGGAATTTCACTAAACTTGTGTAGGAACAACTCTTCAATATGGACATAAATGTCTCTAGTGTGTAGAGGCCATAAGTTTCTGAGGAAAATTTAAGAAAATTCACATTGTTCGAAGGCATGAAACGTTCGAAGGGAGTGTACTTTCCCCTAAGTGAAAAATTAAAAAGTAATTGTGACGGTGTAATTTTTTTCCTACTTTATATGGACAAATTTCAGCAATTGATTCGTAATGTTTTACTTCATTAATCAATTTTTTAGATGCTTTTGTTTTTCGCGTAAAAAATGCAAGTTCAGCGTTAGGGTTGCCATATGACACCTGCAAATTTAGGCAATTTTTTCAAGTTCAAAATGGCTATCACTTTTTCATAGCAATTTCGGTTCTGATATGATTCGCAAATGAGACAAAAATTGCCTTAATTTTAATCAAATTAAATTATTTCAAATTTTTTTATGGCACACTGATTCTAAAAAGAAAACTTTAAATCGGGGTTTTTAATAAGATTTAAAAGCCTTCGAAGTCGCTAACGTGTTAAATAGAGCAGAAAAGTAAAAAAAAAAATACCTGACACATGAAAGCATTTACCATTTTCGATTTCTTGGTACATTTTGTCTTATACTATGTGATCTGCTCTACCGATTTTTAAGATCTTGGGCGCAAATGAAAGGTCTTGGAACGCTCTACAGCTTTTTAGAACATTTTAAGTGGATTAGATTGACGCTTAGAGCGCTTTAATCACCAAAAGGGAATAGCATAATACATAACCTCAAATATTTTGACTCATTATTCGCGGACTTTTTTTTTTTGAATATTAATTGATGTTTTGTTCAGACGGAAGGAAAGAAGAGCAACATCCGGGCTCTCTTGTGCTCGATGCACGTAGTCCTCTGGCCAGATGCAAAGTGGAACAAGTGTGAGATGCACCAACTCGTAAGTGCGGCAGATGTTAAGAAGGCTTACAGGAAAGCATGTTTAGCCGTTCATCCTGACAAGGTATTGAATAAAAATTGTGAAAATGTTGCATTTCTTTTGCCTCACAATTTCTCTCTTTTTTTTTGTTCGACTAAAAGCAAATGGGAACAGACAATGAGAAGATAGCAAAGATGATCTTCATGGAGTTGAATAATGCATGGAGCGACTTTGAGAATGACGCATCTCAGCAAAATATGTTCCCAAATTGAGATGAATAGAGAAAAAAAAATTAAATTGGGATAGAAGTAATTAACAGAGAAGAGAAAGAATTGGCTTGAAACCCTTTTGCCACGAATAGTTTATTATTTTTCAAGTCAGTCATTTTAGAACAATAATTTCTCTGCGCGCCTTTATTTTTTATTTTCAAAATAATTGGAAATGTATATTTTCTGAGATTAGGCAATTTTTTTTTAATTTAATCAATCACACAAGTAGTTTAATCCTGTATGAAAAAAAGTATAATTTATAAACGATAGGATTGACTGTGATGAAATGTTAATTATATAGACATGCAAGGAAAAAAAGCCGTAAAACGAGGAAGAAGTGAAAGGAAATGCATTTAGGAGTGAAATGCAAGTTGTACTCTTATTTAGGAATATTACTATGTTTCTTCCCCTCTTCTATTAAATATAAATGCTAAAAGTATGTGAAGAACAAGGAAATGAGAAGGAAAGACGAAAAAATCAAACAATAAATTCACAATATGCATTCCAAATTGTATTTTTCAATTCAATTGGATTATTTAATTCTCGGCACTTTTAATTGACACATCAAAAAGAAGTACTTAAAGTATTTGACTGACTATTACAATGAGGATTTTAGGATTATATAAAATATTATATATAAAATTATTTTACTGCAATTGGAGAGTATTTTATCAGAGAGTTCTTTCAATGCAAAAAAATTCCACAAAATTTCAATTCGCGAAGAATTTTCGCAAAACAGCAAATGTTATGCTTCATCCATGAAAATTGTTGAAAATTGATATACAAAAAAAAATATTGAATTAAAGCAAGAAAAAAATAATTGGGTTAATGACAAAATAATATATTGAGAATAATAAAATGTGTTATATCGATTCTATGAATTTTCTAGACTTTTATTTTTCCTCGAAATATTGGTCTGAAGAATCTCAATTAATGCTCAAAATGATCAAAATTATTTTGATACATTCTCTGCGTATGGAGGCTCCTTTAGCATTAACGGGCCTTAGATGTTCAAATACGATCTTTTGAGTGGCGCCATCCCAGCAAAATTTACTTTACTACCCGGTTGTAATTTCATACACATTACACTACACACATTACCTACGAATCACTTACGAATGCTTTATATGCAAAGCAATTCATCATCAACCTTGCATACAGACGGAATTCCCATGCTGAGAGAAAAAACAAATCTCAAAATTATATTTTTTGACGACTTAGTTTTATTCTGCAAAAATAGAATAAATTTTAATATTTTCCTTCATATCTTCGATTAGTTTTTAGTCGTTTTAGTCAAATTCAAATCTTTTGCGAAGACTTGATTTTATTCTTCACTCTCTCTGAGAGAATGAAATGAATATAGTGCGCAACAATGTGTCTGTGCTATGTGAGAGAGTGAGACACAGAATTGTGCTTCTTAACCTTTTAACGGTGTTTTCTTTAATATGCGAAAAAAAGTTCTAAAAGAATGTTTTCTAGGATAATTATGATCACATAAAGTCGAAAAAACCATCCATTCTTAATTACCTCTTTTAGTTTAGGCGCTAGGTGAGAAAATATAAAAATTGTTTGAAACTATTTTTGCTCCTAAAATTCACATTTTTAGTTTTTTTTCAATTTTTTTAAATAAGATATACAAAGTAGAATGACATATCTTTCAGTAAACAATAAATTTATTTTAGTCAGATAACTTTAAATCAGTATTTTATAGGAAATTGGAAATGAGTTTTTTTTCGCACAAATATTTTTTGTTGCTTTTTCTCTGACCTGTCACACAAAACTGGGAATAGCAACAAAACGAAGAGTCAAAAATTAGTTCAAACTTTCAAGAGATGTTTATAAGACTATTACCGATCGCACTATAGCACTTTTAAATAAATAAAACCTTTATTGTTGCTGTAAATGTGATTTTTGTGAAGACCGCCTGAAGGCGGTCTTACCCGTTAGAGGGTTAATTGACAACAGACTATTTTTATCAATTAAACTAATAATGTATCAGGTATGAGTTATTTTTTAGAAAATTTTATTTGACTGTCAAGAGGAATTCAGAAAAGAAACTTAAGGCAACATTTGAATTCTCAACTTATGGTCCTTTCAATACTATTTTATGCATTTTAAGACTATTTTGGACCTTATATTACTTAATTTTTATCATTTATTTTCACATTTACAATTATTTTGTGTTTTTTTAAACCAATTTTCATGCCATGAAACCTATTAAATGTCATTACCTGATGAAGTTTTGCCAACGAGGAGAATTCGTCCAGACAAAATTGGCATTTTCCCGTCCTTGACAAGTTTTTTTTTAATATTGCAATACTTGAGAGATAAATTCCAACACCGTCCAATTTTATTTGTCTTGGAGTTCATGAGCAGTTTCAGGGTGTCAAGGGGTAACTCATATTGAGAAACCCTCGTCAATTGTCCGAGAAACGCTTCGCGAAACCCGAGAAACCCACTTTTTGCATCGCGAGACCCAAGAAACCCAAAAATTGCATCGCGAAACCCGAGAAACCCAAAAATGGCATCGCGAAACTCGAGAAACCTAATTTCTGCATCGCGAAACCCGAGAAACCCAGTGTCTGCATCGCGAAACCCGAGAAACCCAGTATCTGCATCGCGAAACCCGAGAAACCCAATTTCTGCATCGCGAAACCCGAGAAACCAGAAACCCTTGTCAGAAAAAATGGAAATGAGTTACCCCTTGCAGGGTGTTCTAGTCTTCTCGCATTTACCAACTCCGGCCAATTCATCGGATTCGGGAGCCCATAAGCAATCTCAGGATGTTCTAGTCTTCTCGGCTTTACCAACTCCGGTCAATTCATTAGATTTGGGAGTTCATGAGCGATCTCACAATGATCCGATTTTCTCGTATTCACCAGCTCAACGAGCTCAGTCCACACCACACCGTTAACCGAATTTCTTGAATGGCCGAAGAAAATAATTGTTGAGAGAAAAAATTATAAGAGGGCAGAAGGACAACTATCCCTAGCCAATGGAGTTTGAGAATAAAAAGGAAAAAGAAGAGAAAGGGAAGAAAAATAGAGAAAAAGAGGTGAAGAAAATGCAGCGGCTTCGTAAAAGAGCTATAAAAGAAGAAAAACAAAAATGCCCAAAACGACTGAAAAAACTAAAGGGTTCAAAATAAAAAAAGTATTTTTTCTCATACAATTTTTTGTTTTCTTAAAATTACTGTTCTTAGAAGGTTTTTCCTTCTTTCTCATTATTGTTTTCTAGCCCGTGAACACGTTACGAGCTTTTGAAATTTGAAAAATGAGTGGCCGAATTGAGGAACACTCCACATTTTTAAAACATTTTAATTTTCTAGTAATATAAAATTATTTTTTCTCCAAATTAAGTGTACAATTAGATGGACTAAAAATCTCTACTACAATTTAGGGTCAAAATACGATCGAATTAGATATCCTTTTTTACAGATTTTTCATGAAACCCATCCTTAAATGGGCGACATAGAGCCCTTATATTATTTTTTTAATAATTGTTTTTACAGAAAAATCATGCTACCCATAGATTTTATTTGTTCATTTCGTTCACTTTTCCAAAAAAAATTTTTCTGAGAAATACCGGATTTTTCAGACTTCTTAGCGCATCATCTTACGTAATGCATATCAATGGTAATACTTGCATGGTCTGCTGGGTACCACTCTGGCAGATGTCAAAAGTGTCAAAACTTATTTACACCGTGGCAAAAATATTCACGTTCTCCTGCAAATTTCGCGTGGATTTTTGTCCTTTTTATGCCCCCTGCAATGGTTATTCTCTGAAGATTTGATCTAGCACATTGTTATCTCAGTTGGGCAATTGATAGTTGGTGCAAGTGATAAGAGTTTGAGCGGTAAAATGGGAGCCAGTGTGAGTCGGCAGGATGATTTCTCGAAAAATGATTTCCTCACAAAATTCGTGGGGAAGGATCATGTTCCTGTGGAGGATTCAATGTTCTGGGAGAGTTTCCTCAAGTTTCACATTGCATTCCCCACAAACAGGTGAGAATGGGACTTCTGAGGGTGTTTCCGGAACATGTCTCCAAGCAGCTTAATCTTGAATCCTTTCAGTCAGGAACAGCTGAGCCTGGACTCTCGTCTAGAGTCCACGTGTCAGAGTTTTATCAGTCACAATTTGCACACGGGAAATCTGGGATCATTGATTTCAGTCTTCCTGAGTAAAGTCACGGAGTTACTGGCTCTGTCGGATCAGGAGAGTACTCTTCATGTCTGGCAGTCCTTCAATGCTCTGTTCATCATTCGATGCCTGGTGAAGTATATCGTAGAGACGGGATCTGAGTACCAGCTTCTGCAGCACTTTGAGGCAGTGCCAATGAGCAAGAAGGAATCTCTGGCAAAGGCGGAGGAGGCTGTGGCAATTGAAGGCAGTTCAGCGGAAGAAACTGTTACTGTGGATGGATCCAAGTTTGAATCCTTCCTCGAGGCAATTGTTAATATTATCGTTGTTATTCCCGTGAAGGATTTCACTTATCATTTGCATCTTGAGGCCGTCAACAATTTGATCACGCTTCTCTCCGTTCATCTCTATTCTTCCCAGTCCACGGAAAAATCCACAATTTACAGGTAAGGAGAAAATTTACAGGATGGCCCAATTGAAAGACCGGGGAAAATTGTTTAAGCAATGAAAAAAAAAATAACGGAAAGGCCTATTCATTAGCCAAGACATCCATCATTTTTCGGGCCATTCGCCTTTTGAGCTAGCCAAAGCACAAACCTTTTTTCGGGTTTTGGTTTATAATTCCACATTTGCAATTAGGGTAAAATGAGGTAATTTTGAACCATTTACAATTTGGGACACTTGAGATTTTCTCACTGTATCAGATGAGCAAAGAGAAAACAAAGACCGCAAAATAGAAGACAAGAACGATTAAGAAGAACAGGAACTGCTTTTCTTGCTTTTGAATCTCTAAAATAGTGAGAAAATCTCAAATGTCCCAAATTGTAAATTGTTCCAAATTACCCCATTTTACTCTAATTGCAAACGTGGAATTATAAACCAAAACCCGAAAAAAGGTTTGTGCCTTGGCTAGCTCAAAACGCGAATGGCCCGAAAAATGGTAGATGTCCTGGCTAATGAATAGGCCTTTCCGTTATTTTTTTCATGCAAAAGAAACCCAATCGTAAAGAAACTAAATTTAACGATAAATGTATTTTTTCTTTCTTAATTTTCTTTTGATTCTTTTTCATTTTATTTGTTTAGAAATCACATTATCTGTGATCGCAGCGACGCCTCAAAAATTTCGGTCGTTGATCTCAGTGACTGACCCAAAAAAAAATAGTTCAACTGAAAGAATACTCTTATATTAAAATTTGTTCTTTTGATTAAAAATATAATTTCTCCATTTAATTCAAGCGCGTTCTCATGATTATTGGTTGAAATTATTACTTTATCGCTGATACCGACACCCGAAAAATTCCGTCGTTGATCACAGCGACTAAGCCGAAACAAGGTTGCTGTCTTGGCTATATGTCGCTGATCACAGCGACGTGCCCGGATGTGTATCGCTAAGATTAACGGAAAAATGATTTTTCACGAAATTAAAATCCAAATGCACTTGAACTGTAAAGAAATTAATTGAAAAATGTGATATTTTTAATCAAAAGAATTAATTCAAATGTAATTCCGTGTAGAAAAATGAATTGGAATTTTTTTTTCTTTCGGGTGTCGTTGAGATTAACGGAAAAGTGAATTTTCATGAAATAAAAATGCAAATGCACTCGAATTAGAAAGAAATTAATTAAGTAGTGATATTTTTAGTCAAAGGAATTAATTAAAATATAATTTTGTATAGAAGATCGCATTAAAATAATTTTTTCGGGCGCGTCGCTGTGATCAGCGACAGATAGCCAAGACAGCAACCTTTTTCGGCTCAGTCGCTGTGATCAGCGACAGAATTTTTCGAGTGTCGCTGTCGTCACAGATTAAGTGATTTCTAAACAGTTAAAATGAAAAAGATATTGAATCAAAAGAAAATTAACAAGGAAAAATAAAAAAAAGTACTTATCGTTAAATTTTTGCGATTGAGTTCAAACAGAAGTAGATTTAGATTCTCCAATAGTGTCTTGGATAAAAGGTGAATGGAACCCTGTTTGCAAAAAAAGTCGTTCATGTTCGAAGAATTCAAATTCAATTTCGAATTTTTATTCTAAATTTTCGAACAAGGTGGGGAAAATTTATCAAATATCACACTAAAAAGCTGGCAAAAGAGTTACTCAGTGATAATGGAGTGATTAAATGGGGCAAGAACAGTAAACGTCGTTGTTCTGCTTTTTTACTCATAACAATATGAAGACCATCACATTTTGACATTTGAGCACCTCGAAATTCGAACAGGATGTACCTCAGCCACCTTGCGGAATTATCAAGAAGTGAGAAAGTCTCTTTTTTGGATCTTCAAATAGATTTTCGAATTTTTCAAGATTACTTCTGTACAGAAATGCCTATTCGTTAGACAAGACACTCACCATTTCTCGGGTAATGCGCCTTTTGGGCTAGCCAAGACAAACCATTTGTCGGCTTACAGCCTTTCGGGTGAGACAAAACACAAACCTTTTTGGGGTACATTTCTGCTAACTTCAAGTACGTACTTCATGATTTAATCGAGGATCTGATTAATCGAAAAATCGATTTTCAAAATTTCGATGTCGAATATCTCGGAACTTCCATTTTCAATTTTGATAAAATTTTCTTATATTGTAGCTGAGGTCAAGAGCTTTCCAACGGTGGGTCGTACTTTGCCCTCGCTCTACCATGACCCGATCTATAATCGAAAATGTCTCGACCGGATCATATCTTCGGTGTTTATGACGCGATTTCGCTAAAATTTTAATATTTTGTAACTGAGATCTAGATCTTCTGACATTAATAAATCTTCTGACAATTTTGCAAAGATTTTTTGACATAAAAGTTTCAATATTGAAGAAAATCGTCCAGTGTGTAGGCAATTATTGCAATATCTGTTTCAATATGGTTTCTTTTTTTTCAATATTTTATTTCATTATTTTGAATGGCTACACACTAGGCCAAATAATGTCAATAAAAATTTTAAAAGTCACATTGAAATGGACTTTCAAAGAAATTGTAAACATCATTGATTTGATATTTTCTTCAATATTTTTTAATGGTCAGGAATCTTCTTTGCTCAGAACTTCATAAAACTGTCACAAAACACATCCAAGATCAAAATCCAAGTCAGGACACATATTTTCCTGCTTCCTCCAGAAAATGCCAGATTCTTGGAATTTCGCTGTACATTTTGTCAAATCTTCCCAAGAATCTGGGCTTGTTTAGCACTTCCCAACTGCTTCCTCCAGGAAATCACAGTTCCTCTGGAATTTTGTTGTACACTCAGAATACCCAAGTTGGTCAGAATATTTCTGTTGATTTCTCCAGCAAATCATAGATCTTCTGGGATTTTCTTGCGTATTTTATCAAATATGCCCAGAATAATAAAGTTGGTTAGAAGATTCCTCCAGCTTCTTCCAGGAAATCGCAGATCTCCTGGAATTTTCTTCTGTATTTTAGCAAGAACACCCGACATACCCAAGTTGGTCAGAGGATTTCTCCTGGTTTCTCCAAGAAATCACACGTCTTCTGGGATTTTCTTTTGTATTTTGTCAAGCACACCCAAGATACCCAAGTTGGTCAGTGGATTTCTCCTGGTTCCTCCAGGAAATCACAGATCTTCCGGAATTTCCAGGATTTTCTTCTGTATTTTGTCAAAAAACACCCAAAATACCCAAGTTGGTCCTGGAGGTACCAGGAGAAATCTTCTGACCAACTTGAGCATTCTGGGCGTACTTGACAAAATACAAAACAATGGGTATTTTGGGTGTTCTTGACAAAATACAGAAGAAAATCCCGGAAGATCTGTGATTTCCTGGAGGAATCAGGAGAAATCTTCTGGCCAACTTAAGTACTTTGGGTGTTTTTGGTAAAATACACAAGAAAATCCCGGAAGATCTGTGATTTCCTGGAGGAATCAGGAGTAATCTTCTGACCAACATGAGTATTCCGGGCGTATTTGATAAAAGATACAACAAAATCCTAGAAGATCTGAGATTTGCTGGAGGAAGTAGGGGAGAAATATTGAAAAAGATGGGTTTCTGGGAAGAATTCAGCAGAATATACAGCAGAATCTCTGATTCTGTATACGATGATATTCTGAGATGTCTTCCTGGTCATAAACATCTTAGTTCCAAGAGTTTTTTGATGTTTGAAAGGAACTGAATCTCTGACTAGAATTGTATTTTAATAAGTTGTAATATTGAAGTCGATTTCTTCAGTGATTAGGCAAATATTGAAATATTGGTTTCAATATTTGCTTCAATATAGAAGTTTTATTTCAATGTCACTTTGAAATGCTATTATTGCAATAATTTGCCTAGTCTGTAGACAGCTTTACTGTCGAAATTGACCGGACTCTATCTCTAATGTTCATTAACCGATTTCTATGAACTTGTTTTTCTTTTGTTGGCCTTCGAACTTCAAAATCGAATTCGAAAACTCAAAATCGAATTTGAAAATTCGATGTTGACTTGATTTTTCAAACCCATCTTTTTCGTCTCTTTGAAGGGCAATTTACAAGTGTCAGCATGGAAATACTTTGATGAGCGCTCTTTTGCATTTCGTGAGTCGAAAAACGCAGATTCCTCAGTCAATGTTTGGCTTCAGTTCCGGGGGATCTTTTGTATTTGGCATTGCTGAATCTCTGTGGTCCATGTTGACTTTTCGGAAGTCCCAGGATGTCCTGGCCACTACGGACTTGGCCAATACATTCAGGGAACAATTTCCACTGGCAAATCAGAGTCTTCTGCTGATCCTCATCCTCACAAATCACCACACATCCAAGGAGAACCTATACCGATACAGTCTCTTCAACTGCGCCAATGCTTCAGGTGAGAAAATTAATTAACTAATCGCATTGTTCTTCATTTTTAACCCTCCTCATATCTCACTTTCGCTCTCCTTTCGCGTAACACCTTCATACTCTTTTTTTTTTTTTACAAGCTCATTGTCCAATTAGAGGCAAATTGAATTTTTACCGAGATATTGAGTAACAATGAGTGCAAAATGTCCAATTTTGAGGCAGAGGTAATTCTTGTTAAATCCACGGCTGATCTACCAAGGCTAAGAGGTTCATTGGCGGAGCAATTTGTCTTTCACAAAAGAGGATTACTTTTTTTTCGGGCTTACACAAATATTTTTTCTATTTTCTTAGTGAATTTACAAATAAAAGATTAAGAGTTATTTTTCTCATTTTTAATTAAATAAATTGCAGCATTTTTAAATAACTTCAATTGAAAACAACTAATAAAAAATATTGCATTAATTTTAATCGAATATATTTCCTGCTTGAAAAATTTTATAATTTATTTGATGAGTCTTTTTAATTTATAGCGCATTCGTGAAGAATTTAAACTGCTAATAAAATCACTTGTGACTTTGTAAGCTTCAATCTAAACTCTAAATCATTTTATTATTTAAGAGAGAAACAATTTTTAACATTTTTCGTGTTTCATTATTCCTTCAAATATGATTTTAATGCAATTGTAGCCGTAATATAGGCAAAACCAATTTTTCTGGTTTTTAGTACTTGGGTGATCATAGCTTCGATTCTACTGAAACGATTTAACTCTTTATTAGGAAAAGATAAAGGCCTTTGACCGGCAATTCTTTAGAATCCTAGCACTATTTTCTCCCGGACGGCTAGTCTTCCCGTTGGCACTTGAAGAACGTTGCTAGAGCTAACCTGTGAGTTACCCCTTCGGGGAGGGTATCGTTAGGGTTCTGGAGAAACCTCTAGCGGCCAAGGCGTTCATCTACGCGATTGCCTTTATGGCTTCGCATTTGCAGATTCCCTGACGGATCTAATAAGAACTTGTAAAGTTTGTTGATCTACCACCAGGGGCGCTGTATCCTCAAATCTCTAGATTAATTTACAATAAATTAATTTTGTTGGTAAATTGATCATTACAAAAATCGTAGTTTTTGCCTGATTTTAGACCAGAAAGTATATTTTTCAATGTGAAAGCGTTTTTCTTCCAATAAATGGCTCGGTAGTTTTAAAAATTCGTCTCTTTTATTTTCAAAGTTTCACAACTAATTGGAAAATTTTCAAATTTGTCAGGAATTCCAAGGCCGTTCCATCGAACCCAAACTTACCCCAATCAAATAAAAAATAAGCCTCCTAAAATAAATTCTTATTTTTAAACTTGAAAAACTGTTCTTATGCCTCCGGGAATACCTTTTAAGGCGTCTACACATTGGGAGCAATTTTCGTCAAAAATTGAGTTTTTGACAGAAATTTGACGTTTCCCCCTACAACGCTGCAGGGAATTTCCTTCAAAAAAGCAATTTTTGACAAAAATTGCTCCCAATGTGTAGAGGCTATTAGATCGGTAAAATTTCATGAAATAAAAATTCGCGACCTTATCTTTCTAAAAAGATTTGCATAAGTTTATCTTTTTCTTTCGGACTCAAAATTGGACTGAACTAAATTTAATTTGGTATGATGTTCAAAAGAAGAAGAAGAGTGCTAATTTCCTCTCTTTCCTACTCTATAAGCCTCCTTTTCTTTCATTTCTCCTCTTCTTATATGAAATGTGTAAGCGAGAGTAAAAAAGAGAATACGTCTCACAGTAGGATAGACAGAGATAGCAGTATTTTTCCGCAAATAGATTTTAATGGACTTTATTTTCAATAAATTATTGTAAATAAACGAATTAAGACAGAAAATTTAAACTAAAAGGAAATGAAAGAATATTAAATTCTCTAATTTTTAGGCATAGTAATTGGTGCATTAAATGTTCTATTTAAGTTAGAGAATTATTAAAAGATTGAAAAAACACAGAAATATGCACAATTTTGGGCGGACTTTTTCAAAAAATCTTCAAAAAATATACTTTACTTTCATCGTAAGTTGTTGATATCTTTACAAGAGTTATAGAGGATGAAATTATGCGTCATTATAGCTTTATACGACTACCACCGGATAATTAGGACCGGGGATATAAATTTTTGAATTTTAGAAAACAGCGAAAAACTAGAAATGCATATTTAAAAAAATCTAGACATGACCCGGACACACTGATTTCAGATTTGAGACCCTTAAATGATCCTCTAACAAGTTTTGGCACTCTCGTCAAGGCACCCACAACGTGTCGCACAGTGTATACAAGTTGTTGTTTTTCCTAGATTTTAAGATAGAAAATAAATTTTCAATGTTAAAGGGTGTTCTTTTATAAATAAATATCTCACCTTTCTTGAAAGTACATTCTTTTTTTTACAGAAGTAGTGGGTATGACTATTGCACTTAACAGGTTCTTTACCGGTTTACAACCAATTTAGGACTTTTCAGACTTCACATAAATTCCAAGACCGTTTCAATGAAGCCAAACTTTGCCCAATCGGTTGAGAAATAAGCCTCCTAAAGTCATTTGCATTTTTGAACTTGAAAAAATTGTATGAGGAATTATAGGGGAATGTCAGCAATGCAGGTGTAGTTAGTACGCAGTAAATCTTCAAACAATGCGAGTTTTCACTTTGTTTTCAATGAGCTAGTTTCTTACGAGATTTATCTAGACGTCACATGCAATGATTCCTGCCAATTTCCGCCATTTGCTTTTTGGTACCAACCTTGTAACAAAATTTCAAGTGGGAGCGACTTTGTTGACACATGGCAACGCAGGAGAATGCTTTCAGTAAACTTTTTACTGTTTTTCCTGACGAACTAGGGTAATTGTCCTAATTCAAAACCATTTCCAGACGCTTTAACTTTGACAGAAGATTCAACACATTAAGTTCATAATTTTTTCTGAAGAGAATTACTTAAATTTGCTCCTTGACTCTTCTAGAATGTTACTGTTAAGTGAAAATTCTTCAAATATAATTTCAAAACTTCTTAAATACAAGAAAAATACGCGAGTGTAAAATGCTTCTATTGGGAACAAATTAATCCAAATGGAGACAAGGGAAAGTTTCTAATTGGAGACAAACAGTGTATAAGTGAAAGCGCGACGAAAAGCTTCCAAAATTTTGTCAAGTTGCTCTCGTTGATGCTCTTGAGTGTAGGATTTGTTCTTATTCTTGGTATTTTCTCCTTTTCCCTCTAAAACAATAAGAAAATCTCTCCAAAAAAAATTATATTTTCGGGGTTTCCTATTGAAGCATTTGCAGACACTTCAGAAAAACCCTTTTTGTTCACGAAATAGGTAATTATTTCATTTGAAAACTTCCTTGAAAAATTAGCCAGAAATATGACATAAATGTTAAACAAACCGAATAAACAACAGTCACTCTATTGTGTTTTTCATTGGAAAATATGGTCGATCGATGAAAAATTTAATTGTGAAAAGGTACACTTTTAATTTTTCTGAGAAATTAAAAAAATAAAATTTGCGAAAATGAATGGATTTTCGCTTTATTTGGAGTAAAATTAACTAAGTAATGAAACTGTGGTATAGAAAATATATGAATATAGTAATTTAATACTGTATTTATCGTGAAAATAGTGACGTTTCCATTTGGAATAGCGAAAAATTTCCATTTGGAGCAGGTTTTGAATTAGCTTTATTTACCCTAGCTCTGCGAAAACAGAGAGAAAGTTCGCATCGTTCATTGCATGTGAACCATGCATATATTGCTTTATAATCCCTAAGAACAATTTTTCAAGTTTGAAAATTAAAAAGAATTCAGGAGGCTTATTTCTCAATCGATTTGGGTAAGTTTGGCTTCGTTGGAACGGTCTTGGAATTCCTGACCAGTCTAAACCGGTTTTAATTGGTTTTAACCGGTTTTGAACCGGTAATAATCCGATACCCATTTCGATTGAATTTTAATATCATTTAAGTCACAGTTTAAAGTTTTATTCAAGCTGGAAGGCTTTGCCACCCCTTTTCTTTACTGTTTTTACTTCTTCTGGCCAATTCCTTAAAAATGAATTAATTGTCTCCAAAATCAATCTTTTACACTTTCTTCTTATGTAATTTTTTTTTAATGTAAATTTTACAGACCTTTATTAGGGCTTTGAAGTTGCAAATGTGTGAAAATGTTGCGATAAATCAATTAGAAAGGGTTTTTCTCTGCTGCATTTTGTTGCATTTGTGGAAAAAGCATGAGCAAGATAGTGAGAGTATGATAAATAGCAGTGAATAATTGGAAAATAAATTAATTGAATAATGTGGTTGGCGTTTGAAATTATTTTATGTGATGTATTAATTAACATGAAACCATTTTGTTGATATACTTTAATAAAATAATCAATATTTGATACCACAATTTTAAATATTGGAGTAAGGGCAGGGTTTTTTCCCAATTTTCCTCTGGTTTTTTTTATAAATTTGTAATTGGGAACTTTGGGGCTTTTTTTGGGATTTTTTGTTGCAGAAGCTGATCAGTCCAAGGAACCAATAAGTTTCAAAATTGACTTTTCCATCTTGTACAACACCCTCTGCCAAATAATCACGATAGATCAGGCTACATTGTTGCTGTACTTGCTGCTGCACCGTAATCAGCGATTCTACAAGTTTGTAATGGCTCAACCGGATTTACAAAATCTCGTAAGTCGATTAATGCTCTTCTTTTTTTCTGTTTTGTTTTTTTTGGCTGTTTCCTTTGCAATATTTTCCTTCTTCCCCTTTTTTTGTTGGGGAAATATTTGGTGTGTTCTGTCGGAAATGTTACAGTTGAAGGAGTATTTTTTTTTCCAAGTGGATACAATTGCATAATCCAAAAGATATTCAATGAAATTAAATCATTAGTTAAAATCCTCTTATGTTTATTGACTTTGGTTACACGGAATGCACAAGAATCAATTAAATTGTTTTTCACATGATTGAATTTGGAGAAGAGAAGATTTTAGTGAGGAATGGGAAGTAGTTTTTTTGTTAGAAGCGAATGAATTAGGTTTGAGTTGAAGTGAAGGTCGAAGTTCCAGGAAGAAGATGAAGGGAGAGAAATGGACATGCTATTCATTTCCTAAGAAATATGGCCTAGTATCCTCCTTCGTGGTGATGATGATGACCATAGGGATGATCGGCATGTCCGACTCTCTTCACGACAGCGTTGAAACCGTTGATTTTGTCAGCGGTGTATTCCACAATACGCTTCGTACCATCGGCTTCCTGGAAGGAGTAGGCTCCCTTCACCACGTGCCCATCAGAGTGTTCCCACGCATCTTTGTTGTCCCCAGTGTGGAAGTCCTTAACTCCGTATTCGTACTTGTAGGGGGATGGGGCCTTTTGCGAGAAAAAAAGAAAATAAGAGGGAAAGCGTTAAAGAGGGATAAATTGGATCCTAATTAATTCTCCGTTTACATGATAGTGCTCCTCTTCGTGATGGTAGTCTCCACCATGGTGATGACTGTTGTGATTAGCGTAGCTCTCGGCATGACCGGGGTAAGCGGCAACGGCAGCAACGATGACAATCAGACAGAAAGCACTCTGAATTTATTCCAGAATAGAGAGAAAAAATCCAATTTTATTGGTCGAAAACGAAGAAAAAAGTGATTGATATGTAATCCCTTGATTTTGAGATACATATTGGCCAACCCCTCCCCAATTATTTTTGCTTATGTTTTCCATATGTTTCTAGCGAGCCGAAAAAACTTTTAAGTTTATTAGCTGTTTTCTGTCATTGTAGAATGAATTAGCAAAAAATACAAATACAAAATAAAATCCAATTTAATAACGAAGACGCAACCGAAAACCCTAAATTGTCAACCTACGTAGTTTTGGAGATATCTCGTGAAATGTGTACGAAAACAGGGAAAAAATACACTTAAACCGGTCTCATTTTTCCGAGATAATGTCATTCCCTTTGAAGCAATTCTTAAGACGGAAAACATTTTTTTTTATTTGAAACGCAATTGAAATGTAGAAAAAACAAAAATAATAAAAACAATAAATAAAATAATAAACTTTTAAAGAACTTCAAGGCTTAACAAAAGTTCAAAATCGGAAGTAAAAGAGTTTAAATTGAAGGACGAAATATAGACTGAAATACCTCTACAATTATGCAAAATGCGTGAGACCATTCCTTCAAGAAGTTGATCATCAAATTCGGTTTGAAAGAACTTGAAATATGCGAAATTGTTCAAGAACGATTTAGACTGTTTGGACTGGACTATCAAAATCGATTTCATCGTACATTGAAAAATTTCAAACTGAAACGTTTTTGAAACGTTCTTGAAAATTGGAAAGGTGTGCAAGACCTTTCATTTCCGCTTTGTAACATCAAATACGGTCTGAGAGGATTTCCGGAACTTCAAATGGGAAGAACGGTTTTGAAGCTTTATAATCGGTCTAATACGATTTTGAAAAATTTGAAATGTTCTTGAAAATCGGAGGAGCGTGCAAGACCTTTCCTTTCCGCTTTATAACATCAAAATCGGTCTAATAGAACTTCTCAAAACTTGGATTGAGAAGAAAAGATTAAGAAGCTTTACAAGATCGTTCAATTACGCTTTCGATCTTTAAAATCGGTTTGATCTTACATTGAAAACTTTGAAATATTCTTAAACATTTGTGAGGTGTACGAGACCTTTTATTTGCCATTTGTAGGATGTAAATAGGTCTGATTCTTCAATTACTCTTTAAATCAGTAAAATCAGTCTGATAGAACTTTGAAAAATTTCAAATGGTTTTGAAAATTGAAGGGATGTACAAGATCTTTCACTACCGCTTTCTAACATCAAAATCGGTCTGATAGGATTTCCGGGAATTTGAAATGAGAAGACAAGTTTTGAAGCTTCACGCGATTTTTCAATTACGCTTTAGATCATCAAAAGCTGTCTGATCGTACATTGAAAAATTTGAAACGTTCTTGAAACTTTTAGAAGGAATATGAGAAATTTTGTTTGCGCTTTGTAGCATCAAAATCGGTCTGATGGGATTTCCAAAAGCTTGAAATGAGAAGAAAAGTTTTAAAGCTTTATTAGATTCTTCAATTACGCTTCAGATCACCAAAATTGGCGATCGTGCATTGGAAAATATCAAATGTTCTTGAAAATTGGGAAGTTCTACAAGACCTTTCCTTTCCGCTTCTAACATCAAAATCGGTCTGATAGGATTTCCGGGTCTTTGAAATAAAAAGAAAACTTTTAAAACTATGAGATTCTCCTCTAGCGGTCTTGATTATCAAATTCGGTCTGATAGACATAGAAATGAGAAAAAATGTGAAGTTGTCCAAAATCGTTCAATCAGCCTTGGATCATCAAAATCGGTCTCATCGTGCATTGCGAAAATGGAAATATTTTTCAAAATTAAAGAGGTGTACAGGACGGTTAATCTACACTTTTTAACATCAAAATCGGTGTGATAGGATTTCCGGGTATTTGAAATATAAAGAAAAGTTTTAAAACTATGAGATTCTTCACTCGCGGTCTTGATTATTAAATTCGGTCTGATAGAACTTGAAATGAGAAAAAATGTGAAGTTGTCTAAAATGTTTCAATTAGCCTTGGATCATTGAAATCGGTCTCATCGTGCATTGCGAGAATGAAAATGTTTTGAAAATTAGAGAGATGTACAGGACCGTTAATATACGCTTTTTATCATCAAAATCGGTCGGATAGGATGTTCGGGTGCTTCAAATGAAAAGGAAAGTTTTAAAGCTTTATGAGATGTTTCATTTACGCTTTTGATTTATCAAGTTCAGTTTGATAGAACGTTGAAAACTTGAACACAAAAAAATTGTAAAACTGCATGATAGCGTTTACATGCATTTTTTATAATTAAAATCGGTCTCTTTGAACGTTAAGAAACTTGAGACAAGAAGAAAAGTTCAGAAAATCATCAAATTCGGTTAGAGAGAAAGCAAAGGTCTTAGGTTTTGTATTTCGTAAACTTTTCCCCTTACAATTCGGATTCAAAGCTAGGTACGTTTTTCAAATAAACAACCTTGAAATTTTATCAATTGTCTTTTCGACTTTAGCGCCTCTCGATCGTTATTAAAGTGCTGAAGACTGCGGAGAACTTAAGGAAGAAATTGGAAAGAGTTTTGTCAGTTTTTATCGCGAAATTGTTCAAGAAACTCAAGGAGGAGTGGAAGGGTTTGAGGCTTCAGACTTCAGATGGCGGAAGCTTTGTACCACTCGATTCTATCCTATATTTCTTAATTAATCTCACCCAGAGCCTTCTTCAGAAAATTTTAGGACTAGATATTAAAATTCGGCATGGGTCAGATTGATTAAGGACGATAGGAATAAATCAAGTGGTACGAAACTTCAGTCATCCGAAGCTTCAAAACCTTTTTTCAAGGGTTATCAATGTTCAAGAATTTTGTTTTCTTTCTTGCCGATTTTGGCAAGATTGGTTTCACTTGAAAGGTCTTAAGTTTCCCGAAAAGCTTAAACCGGTCCGACCAAGTATTGAATCGGTAATGGACCGGTAATGTTTTTTTTTCTCAAATCGGTTATTAATTTTAATCGGTTATAAACTAATGCACTTTTAAAGAGCAAATGATTTTGCAGAGAATTTGAATTCTTCCGAATTAATTCCCATAACACAATTTGTTATTTCACTCAACCTTGAAGAATTGCATGGTGATGGATGATTTTTTTTTAAACTGTCGGTCTGATATGAAATATCACTACTCGAATGAGTCTGGTAAAACACTCCAATGGATGGATTGAAGGCACGAGGTGAACTGATTTCTTAGCGCCCACGATTGGGCTTTTATACTTTAGAAGAAGGCCCACAAAAGAGAGTCGGGCGGTCATCCATTGAAAGCGCAATTTGAAGCATTTTTAAAAAGAAAAAAACACCTTTCCTCTCTTTCTCTACCATAAGCAGACAAATTAGACAGCATTGTTACATATTACTTAATATTATTAGGGAAATTAATTTGATTATTAATTAGGAGTGACGGTGCGGGGGAAAGTAAAACAATTTTGGAATAGCTTTTTCTGGGCCAAACATTCCAACTAGGGATTTTTCTAACATTTAATTGGGGCATATTGGCAGAAATTATGAACGCTTAGGAAGATCAGTAATTAACTATATGCAATGTTGTTAGAAATTTCAAATTTTATTGAGCTATAAAAGAAATTAAATTTTGTGATTTTGTTTTGCTTCAGATCTTTTACTTCTTAATCTCAGTCTTTGGTGTTTTTATAAATTTTATTACTGATCAAGATTTAAAATAATCCAGTTTTTTCTTTCATTAACATGTGCTTTTTTTAATAAATTAACAGAAATGCTTTATTTAGCCAGATGAGCTAGACCGAATAATCTTGGCAATTAATGTGAAACTTTTAATCAACTCTGGCGAATAAATAATAAAAACAGACTATTTAAAATTACTCATATTTTGCGTAGCGAAAATCATAAACATCGTTTTGTCATAAACATTGAAATAATTTGTAGAATTTTATTAATATTATTAATAAAATATTAATTCACAATGTATTATTCTTTTAAAGAAAGCAAAGTTTGTGAAGTAAAAAATGGCAATTATTTCTTAAAGAAACTGAGGTTGAAAAATTAGATAAAAAAACTTCTCTAAATTGCATATTTCTTAACCATTTTGCTTTAAATTGGTTTCAATTGAAAGGTCTTTGAATCCTAAAACAGTATTAATAGGTTTCAATCGTTATTAAATCGATAAATTAGTTTTTTAAGTAATTAAACCATTTGGTGAAGAAAAAAAGCGAAGGTGCATCCCAGAAAAACGGAGATGATTATTGAAACCCAAAAATACGTTCAAGAAACACGGAAACGTTACTTGAAGACCAGAAACGTCTTTAGAAATGCAAAAACTTATTTAAAAAAGTGAGAACGGTTTTAGAAAGTATCAAATTTCTTACACGGAAACGTTTTTAGAATTTTGGAAGAGCATCCAAGAAACAGAAATGTTGCTTGAAAACTAGAAAGACTAGAAACGTTTTCAGAAACACAGAAACGCGTCAAAGAAAAAACGCTAAAACGGTTTTATAAATATTCAAATTGTTCTAAGAAACCCGGAAACGTTTTTAGAATTTCGAAAGTGCATAAAAAAAAAAAATAAATTTTGCTTCAAAACCAGAAACATTTTTAGAAATGCAGAAACGCATCAAAGAACGCTAAAACGATTATACATTCAAATTTATCTAAACCCGAAAACGTTTTTGGAATTTCGGAAGTGCATCCAATGTAAACAGAAATGTTGTTTGGAAATCAGAAACGCATCGAAGAAAGAACGCTAAAACGGTTTTATAAATATTCAATTGCATCGAAGTCACACGGAAACATTTTAAAGAGTACGAAAACGTTTTGAGGAACGTTCAAATGCATCTGACTCCAAAACACATGAAAATTCATTTATTTTATTTATTTGTTTGTTTATTTGGCTTTTGAGATATAAATCTCTTGAAGAGATAGTGTAGTAGCAGAGAAAAGTGAAGAGAAGTCACAAACGTCCACCGCCGTCTTAGCATTGGAAGGAAAACTGATCCTGCAAATGCTTGCAATATGGAAAATATTGCAAGACTTCAAAAGATTGCAAGAAAACGTTTCCAGAATACGGAATCGTCTTATGAAGTACGAAAACGTTTCTGAATTCTCGAAAACGTGTTCAAGAAACACTGAAAGACTATTAAATACGCGGGAATGTATTTAAAGAATGTGAAAACGTTGTTAGAGATGTGGAAGTGAATTCAATGAATATGGAAAGATTTTCAGAAGCTCAGAAACGTCTTCAAAGAACATGAAGAGTTTGTAGAAACGGAGAAGCGCATTGAAGAAATGCGGAAATATGCCTGAGGAACGGAAATGTTTTTACAAACACAGAAATAGATCCAATAAATTAGGAATCTTCTCAATAAACTTGTTCAAGAACCACGAAAACGGTTTTATACACGCATAGAGACATCCAAAGAATGCAAGAACGTTTTTAGAAATGTGGAAATGAATTAAATAAATACGGATAAATTATTTAAACTCAGAAACGTGTCCAATAGAACACGAAAAGTTTTTAGAAACGCAGAAACGCATTCAAGAAGACGTTTTTAAACACAGAAACAGATCCAAGAAATATGGAATCATCTCAAAAAATAAGAAAATGTATTTAAGAAACACGAAAACTGTTTTAGATACCCAAAAGGACATTCTAAGAACGCGGAAACGTTTTTTTTTTAAATTCTGAAACGCGGAAACATTTTTAAAAATATAGTAACTCATCCAAAAAACGGTCTAAGAAACGTGTGTTTTTGGTTTATCGGATTTCGTGATGCGAAAAGTGGGTTTCTCGGTTTTCACGATGCAATTTTTGGGTTTCTAGGGTTTTGCGATGCAGAAATTGGGTTTCGGGTTTCGCGATGCAGAAATTGGGTTTTTCCGGTTTCGTGATGCAGAAATTGGATTTGTCGGACAATTAACGAGGGTTTCTCAATATGAGTTACCTCTTGAGAAAATTACAAGAAATGTAAAACCGTGTTTAGAAAAACAGAAATGCGTCCAAAGATTAAACATTATTAAAATCGCAGAATTGTAATTTTTCACCTTTCAGAAACAGAAAAATCAGAAACACCATGCAAGGGAACCTCATTTTTTTTACTAATCGCTACAACTTGTAGTTCAATAAGAGATTTCTTAGGTTTTGTTTTTCATTCCTAGAATTTAATGCATATCAGGAAGGTGATTGTTTTTTATATACATAACTTGAATGCTTTTCTTCCAGTGCATAAAACTACAAAAATATTTTAAA
This sequence comes from Phlebotomus papatasi, assembly GCF_024763615.1. NCBI lineage: Eukaryota > Metazoa > Arthropoda > Insecta > Diptera > Psychodidae > Phlebotomus > Phlebotomus papatasi. The sequence continues at coordinate 8,040,871 of NC_077222.1, read as the reverse complement.
ATATTTGAAGTGAAAATATTTGAGGCTTTGCCAATCAAAATGTGCCACTTTTCTTTGGTCAGGCTTAACATAACCTCCAATTTTAAAGCAACATCTTAGGTCCGATTTTCTGATGTAAAAATAGGTTATCTTCATAAGATAACATTTTAGTGTATGTTCTGCCGAAGAAATCATGGTTATGTTGAACCTAACCTAAAATATTTCAACGAAATGATGTAAATTCTAAAGAAATTGAAATTCTATTTGTTCAATTTTAAGATTTTAAAGGCAAATAAAACCATCTGATTTACTGTAATAATAATTGCAGACGTTATTTAAACCTAAGTGAAATGTCCCTTTAAAAAATTTTTAACAATAAGTACACGATAAGTAAATTTACGAGAATCACTTTTCAAAAAATTGGTCGATTTTTGAGGTTAGATTGAACATTCTTAATGTACCATTAAGAAAATGTGATTCAGTATTATTATTGCTTGACCTTAAAAAGAGAGCTGTTAAAGTGAGTTCCGCTCAGAATTTTTCGGGGCCGAAAAAAAGTCTGCGAATTAACTCCAGTGGCACAGTAAAATTGCATTATCTGCAGGAGATATCTTTGGGATAAGTTATGGAAACGCCGTGATGTATACAAGACATTTTCGGCACTGATTTTTCAGCCTATTTTCAGCGCCAACAATTCATCAGAAATGTATGTCAAAGTTACCGCGTGAAAAAAAATTGCATGCATTTAGGGGCATATCAAAAATTATTTTATAAATGAGCTCCCAATAGTAGGCAAATCATATCAAATTCTTTCAGTCCGTTTTCACTTAAGCCGGAACTCCCTGTTTATAGTCGACTTATATTATATCTTGTCACCGCTCTGGAGCTTAAACGGTAAAAGATATCGACTTCCGGTCTTCGATGACCCCCATTAAAAAACATTATCTCCAGACGGTTTTTCTTTACAATTTCATGAATACTTTAAAAATTACTTCCCAGATTTCATAGGTTTTTTTAGGGTAATTTTCAAGATCGTGCTAAGTATAAAGATCTTGAATTTTTTAGGTTAGATCTAACATTACCTAAAATTTTTCGATTTAATTTATTGATACGTTTATTGATGAAATCAGAAAATGACACCTTAAAATGTAAGGAATATTTTGCAGGACTCCAAAGCTGTAATTTTAATTTCCTTCTTCGTGGTGTCAGTCTTTCATTTTTATGATGTTTTAGGTGATACCTATCCTGCAAACCCTTTACCATGCTCCGGACAGCACTTCGCATCATATCTACATGTCACTGATAATTCTGCTAATTCTGAGCGAAGATGACGGATTCAACAAGAGTGTCCATCAAATTGTAAGTCCTATTACTATCTACAAATCCATCTAAATTGAAACTAATTGTGCGAGCTTATTTGCAGATGCTCAAAACTATCAGTTGGTACACGGAGCGTTCAATTTCGGAAATTTCGCTGGGAGGGCTGCTCGTGCTCGTGGTAATTCGCACCATTCAGTACAACATGCTGAAGATGCGTGATAAATATTTGCACACAAACTGCTTGGCTGCTCTTGCAAATATGTCAGGTGATTTGGCGGGAAAATCCTTTGTGTACATTTAGCTCGGGGGGCGGGGTTTGTTTGGGATTAATGGGTTGCTCATTTTGTGTGAATTTCCTTTTGTCCAGGACAATTTCGGTATTTGCATCCATATGTGGCCCAGCGAATGGTGAGTTTGTTCGAGACGCTGGCTAAGAAGCATTCACGCCTCGATAATTTGCTCAAGCAGCCGGCAAATGGTGTGAGTCTCGATGTACAGACGTCAAAGGAGGAAATGCTACAGGATCTTGGGGTTCTTGAGGAGGTACTGAGGATGGTGCTGGAGATTCTCAATTCGTGCCTGTCCCATCAACTTCTCTATTGTCCCAATTTGGTCTACACGCTCTTGTACAAGAAGCACGTGTTTGAAAACTTCCGGTCACATCATGCCTTTCAGGATATCATCCAGAACATCGACATGGTAGTGGGATTCTTCTCGTCGCGCCTGCAGAGAGTCCAGGAACAGCGTGGAGAATTGGGCGTCAATGAGGTTCTCGAAGTCATTTCCAAGGGTGCTAGTCAGTGGTCCAGTGATAGACTGAGGGTAAGTTTGCTTTTTTTTGTTAATTTTTTTCAGGATCTTTACTTCGAAATTGCAGGAAAATATTTCAGGTATTCTTGTACTAAAAAAATGGTCTCTTGATCTTCCCGTGTCTTCTGCAAAAATTATTCTATTGACTTAAAGCGAGGAATATTTATTCTCTTCGAGTTATTGCATTGAAAAAAATATCAATATGAGGTGTACTAAAAAATGCCTTAGGAATTTTTAGAACATTACTGATTTTATAAGTTTCCTACGTTTGGCAAATCTTGAATGTGGAAAATAATATTTCTACTTGAAAATATTTCAGAATTGCATTTCAGTGTTTTTAGTACAAGAGTGTGCTAAATCTTCTGAGCAAGTATTGTACTAAAATAATCTTGTAAGACTAATATTATTTGTATTATTTTGTACAAAGGGGATCTAAAAATGTACTAGCTAATATAAGATTGCAAACAAGATAATGTGTACTAAAATTTTAGTACTTATAATTCTTGTTCAAGAAGTTTAAAAAAAAAATAAAGAAAATCTTTAGGTAGAATTCCAGGTTTGATCTAGCTGCTTTCTTTTTAGGTCCTTGGTATTATTTTAGTACATGTACTAAAATTTATAAAAGGGCTGAAATATTGCAACTGATTAATTTAGCAAAACAAATCTTAATTAATGATATTTGATGTCCGGTAAAATCTGGGAAATAGTCGCGCTATTATGTAATTGCAGTAGGGGCAAGCTCGCTACCTTTGGGCAACTCAAGATTCAGACGACTAATTTTTTCAATGTTTCTAGTGGATTTGACTCATGGAAATTTGAGAAATTGGACCAGTTATTACAATATGATATTACAATGGGTCAAATTCATTATAAACATATTTTAAAAAAAGAAGTTGTTCGAAGCTTGAGTCGTCCGAAGGTACCATATCTTTCCCTACCGCTATAAATGATCGGGGACGCAATTCAGAAGTGCTTCTAGGCATGACTGATAGCCCTAGTCTCACTCCTGGCTATACATTTTTTCTTTTAAGAAAAATAGCAAAATTTCAGTGATTTTAGTACTTCAAAAACGACTTTATTGAAGAAAGTAACTCTGAAGAAATGTAACTGATCTACTTAAAATACTGGAATATTAATATTTCTCGTAAAAATGTACTCGTAGTGAGACTGTAGCTACTAGTCATGACTAGAAGCACTTTCGAAATAAACCCCAGGAAACCTTCAACCGTTCGAAAAGAAGTTGTGGAGTTTTAGGTATCGTTAAAATATTTATTTATTACCTGTTAAAAGCCATTTTTCATAAAATTATATGTATTTTGAAAAAATCAAATCTTTACTGAAAAAATTAAATACCATTTTTCACATTGAATTCTGTTTCGTAGCGAAATAATAGAATTGTCCATGATTTTTTATTTATGTTCCATTCGGGTGAAAATCAAGATGGCGGCATAACAATAAATTTTTCTTTAGAAATAAATTTTAAATTTTCTACTAAACAACTTAAAGGATAGTAAAGAATCTGGTATCGATGAAAAGGTCTTGAAATTTCCTATGATTCCATGTTTTTCAGATTTTCTACTCTGAAAGAAAAGTTTTGTGGTGATGTTAGAATACGAAATTGGTTAACTGGTTGTTTTTTTTAGGTTTTTGCTTTGTTATTTCGTCATTTGTTAAATTGGTAGCCAACTAAATCTTCTTAAAAATTGACCAGAAGAACGATTTTGGGCAAAAATTTTGAAAGGTTTTGTCACATCTTTAAGAAAACATCCCTTCTCAAACTTTTCAATTTGGAAAAAAAATTGGGTAAATTTTAAGAAAAACCAAAAAACATGGTTTTGGAGGGGAAGGAGGGGGGTTAGGTGAAAAAATTTCTAAGACACTTTTTATCTGACATGATCTCTTTACAAACATTTCTCTGTTCTTTTACAAACATTCGTTTGTAAGTGTTTGTAGCCAAGTAACAAATTTTTTCGTGATATTTTGCCAGCCGCTTCGTAATGTTTTGCCAGATACACAAAAAATTACGAACAAATAGCAAAATATTACAAATAAATTTGAAATTTGTGAAGGGACATTTAAAGAACAAATGCTTGTGGAAAAATAAAAAAACAAAAATGCTACGAACAATGTTTACGAGAAAAAGTCACTTACAAACTTTTATAAACAATTTTTAGATTTTTTCGACACAGAAAAAAAATGTCGTAAAATTGTTTGTCGATGTTTGTGAGTGAATTCTTACTGGGGACTTATAAAATGTTGGTAAATTGTATAATCCACTAAAATGTTCGTAAATATTTGTACGATTTTCACAAACATTGTTCGTAACTTGATAACTTGACGAACATTTTTTGTTCTTTTACAGACATTTGTTCGTAAACACACAAAAAATGTTTGTAAAATTTTGTCGTTTGTAAAGTTTTGTCAGATGAACAAAAATGTACGAACAAATGTTTGTAAAATAACAAGAAATGTTCATCTAGTGATCATCTTACGAAAAATGTTTGTGACAAAAGTACAAACATTTACGAACTTTTTAGTGGATTGTACGATTTCCGAGCAATTTGTAAGTTCTCAAGGAATTTACAAACATTGACAAACAATTTCTCGAAATATATTTTCATTTGTAAATCGTTTGTAAATGTTTGTAAAGATTAGAGGAGATTTATAAGACCCTTATGAAGCGTTTGACTCACTAACAAGTTCGTAAAAGTTTATAAGACACTTTTTCTCGCAAATATTGTTAGTAACATTTTTGTCTTTCCAACGAACATTTGTTTGCTAAATGATCCTATAAAATATTAAAATTATTCGTAAAATTTTGTCATTTGTTCGTAAATTTTTGACAGGCAAACAAAAAGGTACGAACAAGTAAAAGAACAAGAAATGTTCGTCAAGTGATCATCTTACGAACAATGTTTGTAAGAAAAGTACAAACTTTTACGAACTTTTTTGTTGGTTATGAGAATTGCGAGCAATTCTTAAGTTCCGTATTGACAAACATTTACGAACTATTTTACGAAATATTTTTTTTCTGTGCAGGAGGAATATTTAACGATTAAATGTAAAAGAAAAAGTAAGAGAAAAAGTATCTGACAAACTTTTACAAACTATGAATCAAATGTGTACTTATTTTTTGTTGGCAATCATCAGTATTTTAGCATTAACCAGAACTAAGGCATAAATTAATTTACATAATTAAAAGATTTTTTATAAAGCATTTGAGAGATTAAAAACCTGTGACGGTTTGTTCTAAAACTCAGTGAATTTTTGGGTCAATAATCTAAGATCAGTAAAAGTTATATTCCATCTAATTTTAATAATTTTTTATGTAATGTTTGGAATGCAATTGTTTACATACCATTAAAGTCATGTTTAGTTGCAATAAATTCGATAATTTTTGCATTATTATCACAAATAGACTATAAAATGGATTATTTTTTGTGAATAATTGCACTTTATTACGATTTTTCGATGCAATAGCTTAAAGCAGAAATTGATGGAAAATATTAAAGTTGAGTGAATCTCAGTCAAAACCAATTGAATTCAGATGTTACTGAAATTTGCAACATGTTACTCAATTAATTATCATTACTTCATTATTAATTAGACACCAATGGTATCAATAGCCGCAATTAATTGATATCATAATCTCATATGATGTTACAGAGGTAATTCCGTTTATTTTGCTTAAAAAAAATAATTAAATAAATAGACTTGTACAATGTTGCATTGGATTGATATGCGAAGAAAACACGGGAATTCCAAGAAAGTGTTTTTAATTCAATGGAAATGGTTTTTCTGCGATTTTGAGCATAAAAGTTCCTGGATAAGAAACCAAATATTTCATCGAAAATCTTGTTGTCAATATAGAAATTCCCTGACTTGAAGTTCAAGTATGTGGAAGAAAATGAGCCACAGGAATTCTTCATTCCGTACGTTTGGACACTGGTCAGTAAATGTGGCTGTATTCATTTTAGCTCCGAGTCCATGAAAGGCATTATCACAGAAACAATTGTTAATTGTTAACACGAGAAAGTACATCTCAATATTATTTTTTTGTTTGTAAATTTTCGCATTAGAAAATGGATAACATTTAAATAAAAAAAATTGTGAAAATGATACTAAAGAATTTGCAAAATTCGAGCCAAGAATTTTATTAAAAAAAAAAGAGAATAACTTTTCAATGGAGGAATCTTTTTCTAAATAAAAAAACAATGTCTGCTATTTAAAATGCCAGACAGAGGATAATTCCTGCGCTGAGAAAATTATAAAATGATTTTATTGGCTTAAAAAAAATCGCTATCACGCAAATAAAATTGCAAGTCTAAACACCATCTAAAAAAAAGCAGGATAGAATTTTGAATATGATAATAATAGAAATAAAAGCCGATATATTTAGTGGAGATACTTCAATAAATTATTTTTACTAAAAAATAAATATAGCAGCATTTTTGTGGATTTTATAAATTGATTCTCAATGGCGTGAAATTGCTCTCAATTCACTTTTGCAATCATCCAATTGGTAAGTGTACTTTTCTCAATGTTGCGGTGCTTACTCAATTTTCTTCCGAAAGGTATTAAATTAGTCTGAAAGGCGTGGAAAAAAAGTGAATCTGCTCTGGAATTCAATAAAACGTGGAGCTATTGCTCGAACTCTTAACCAAGAGCACAACAGATAAAATTAATCCATTTTAAATTTACTTCGTTTGGGGAAATTGTGGAAAATCTCCCAATGTTAAAGGAAAAAGAATTTAATCTTGAAAATATTTCATATTTCTTTCATCGACGATTACATTAGAAAATACAGAATTTTGGAACGATAAATTATTCGGAACTAAATTATTGAATGAATTATGCCCAACGCACAATAACTTTTGTTTTGTAAACATGTTTGTGAGATTTCAATGAGAGTGAGAAAATTTCGAAAACATATTTACAAACAAAAGTTATTGTGCACTGGGCATTAAAATTGAGCGATAAAATATAAATAATTCAGTGGAAAAATTTGAAAATGATCGGTAAAAAATAAAAAACCAGCAGTGAAAATAACAAATTAGAAGTAGAACATTAAAAATGGGTAATAAAAATATTAAAAATGGACAAAAGAACATTAAAAAAGAGCGGTAAAAAATTAAGTGAGCAGCAATAATTAAAAATAAATTGTTAAAATTAAAAGTGAGCGGCAAGAAAAAACCGCAGTAGGGGAAAGTACTGTCCCTTCGAAGGTTCATGCCTTCGAATAATGTGAATTCTCTTTAATTAGCCAGCTTATTATCAATTGTTGATAATTATGTGACAAACATGTGGAAATCTCTCAGGAAAAGTAAAAGAAATTCACATTATACGAAGGCATGGACATTGTAAAGGAGAGCAGTTTCCCCTAATAAGTAAAAAAGAGTAGTAAAAAATTAAACGTCTAGGTAAAAATATTAAAAATGAGAAGTAAAAAAAAAATTAAAATGAGCAGGTAAAATTGAAAATGAGGAGTTAAAAATTTTAAACAAAGTGGAAAAAATATAAAATGAGCGATAAAAAATTAAAAGTCAACGAAAGAATATTCAAAATGAGCAGTAAAAAAATAAGTCAGCATCAAATATTTAAAATGAGCAAAAAAAATTAAAAATCAGTGCCAGAGTTGAAAATGAGAAGTGAGAAACTAAGAGGTAGCGGTAAAAAAATTGAAAATAGAGAGTAGAAAATATGAGCAGTAAAAAAATTAAAAGTAAGCCGTAAAAAATATAAAATGAGCAGTAAGAAAATTAATTAGGCAGAAAAAAAAAATTAAAATCAGCAACACAAAATTAAAAGTCAGCAGCGAAAATTTAAAATGAGCAGAAAGATTAAAACTGATCGTCAAATAATCGAGAATGAGCAGTAAAAAACGTTGGCAAAAACGAGAAAAAATGAGCAGAAAAAATTAAAATTGAGTGTCAAATAATTCAAAATGAGCAGTAAAAAATGAGTCGGCAGAAAAAACATAAAAATAAGAGCGGTATAAAAATAAAAGTGAGAGGCAAAAAACTGAAAATGAGCAGAAAAAATTTAAAACTTAGCGACAAATAATTAAAAATGAACAGTGAAGCTCTAAAGCGAGCGGTAAGAATTTGAAAATGAGAAGTTAAAACTTAAAAGTGAGCGACAAAAATTCAACGGTAAAAAAACTGAGTTATTGGTAAAGATAAGTTAAACAAGGAGTAAAAAATACGAGCAGTAAAAAATTAAAAAGTGAGCGGCAAAATAATATAAAAGAGAGCGCCAAATAGTTGAAAATCAGCAGTCAAAAATTAAAATAAGTAAAACATTAAGTCTGCAGAAAAATAAAAGAAAATTATTAAAATAAAAGTGAGCGACAAAAATTAAAAAAATGAGTGGTAAAGGTAAAAAAAAACTGAAAGTCAGCGACAAAAAAAGTTAAAATGAGCGGTAAGTAATATGAGTATGAAAAAAACTAGAAGTCACCGGCAAATACAAAGTCAGTGATAAAATATAGTTCAGTTTATAAAGGTGTGATTCCTCCTTCAATGCAACGGACTTTTTTCAGATTTTCGCGACACATGAAAATCCGCAAAAAATCAGATAGAGCGAAATTCCGCGAAAAATTTCGTGGCCTTTGAATATTTCCAAAAATTTCTCACCCTACGAAAGTTCACAAAAATTTCAGACTGGGAAAGTCCGTAAGATTTCACGACTCACGAAAATCCGCGGGAAAAAATTTACAGACAGCGAAAATCCAAGAAAAATTTCGTATTCAACGAAAATCCGTGAAAATTTCGCAGACCGCGATAATCAGCGAAGAATTTTGTGGCCTGCGAAAATTTAGCAAGTTACGAAAATCCACAAAAAACTTCAGACTGTGAAAATCCTAGAAAAATTTTATAGACCGCAAAAATCTGTGTAAATTTTGTAACCTATGAAAATCCGCAACAACTTTCACAGACCGCGAAAATCCGGTAAAATTTCTCAACTCACGAAAATCCGCGAAAACCTTCACAGACAGCGAAAATCCACGAAAAAATTCGTAGTCAACGAAAATCCGTGAAAATTTCGCAGACCGCGATAATCAGCGAAGAATTTTGTGGCCTGCGAAAACTTCGCAAGTTACGAAAATCCGCAAAAAACTTCACAGACCGCAAAAATCCATTAAAAATTTCGTAGTCCACGAAAATCCGGTAAAATTTCGCAACCCACGAAAATCCGCGAAAACTTTCACAGACCGTGAAAATCCGTGTAAATTTTTCAACCTACGAAAATCCGCGAAGAAAATTTTACGGATAGCGAAAATCCACGAAAAATTTCCTAGTCAACGAAAATCCGTGAAAATTTCGCAACCGACGAAAATCCGCGCAAAATATCAGACTGCGAAAATCCGCGAAAAATTTTACAGACTGCGAAAATCCGTGTAAATTTTGCAATCTATGAAAATCAGCAGAAGCTTTCACAGACCGCAAAAATCCGGTAAAATTTCGCAACCTACGAAAATCCGCGATAACATTCACAAACAGCGAAAATCCACGAAAGATTTCATAGTCAACGAAAATCCGCAAAATTATTGCAGAATTTCACAGATCGCGATAAAATCAGTGAATAATTTCGTGGCCCGCGAAAATTTCGCAAGCTAGGAAAATCTGCAAAAATTTCACAGACCGTGCTAATCCATGAAAAATTTTACAGACCGCGAAAATCCACGAAAAATTTCGTGTGCTGCAAAAAATTCTGAAAATTTCACAGACTGTGAAAATCAGCGAAGAATTTCACAGACCGCGAAAGTCCGTGAGAAATTTGCTCCCTACGAAAATTCGCGAAAAAAAACTTCACAGACCGCTAAAATCCGGTAAAATTTTGTAGACTGGGATAGATAATTGGCGAAGAATTTCGTGAATTGGCGAAAATTCGTGAAAATTTCGCAACCTACGAAAATCCGCAAAAAGATTCACAGACCACGAAAATCCATGAAAAATTTTACAGACCGCGAAAATTCACGAAAGATTTCGTAGGCCGCGAAAAGTCTGAAAATTTCGCTGGACGTGAAAATTAGCGAAGAATTTCACAGACCGCGAAAGTCCGTGAAGAATTTGCAACCTACTAAAATCCGCGAAAAATTTCGCAGCCCACGAATAACCGTAAAAATTTCGCGACTCATGAAATTCTGCAAAGGATTTTTCGAAAATCCGTGAAAATTTTGCTACTCATAAAAATTCGAAAATAATTTCACAGATCGTGAAAATCCGTGAAATCCTAAGCAATCCGCAAAAAACGACTATGAAGATCCGCAAAAAATTCCGCAGACTGTAAAAATTTCGCGCCTCACGAAAATCCGCAAAAAATTTCGCAGATGACGAAAATCCGCGAAAAAAATCACGTCTCGCGACAATCCGCGAAAGATTTTGTAACCTATGAAAATCCGCAAAAATTTTGCCACCGAAGAGAATCTACGAAAATTTTATGGCTCTCGAGAATCCGCGAAAAGGTTCGTGTATCGCGAAAATCCACAGTAATTTTTACAACCCTCAAAAGCTTGCAAAAGTTTTCATGACTCGCGAATAATTTCGTGGCCCGCAAGAATCCGCGAAAAAATTCGTTTCTCGCGAAAATTCGTGAAAAATTACGCAGCTTTCAAAAAATTTCGTGATCCTTAAAAATCCGGAAAAAGCTCAATTTTTTGCTGACCAAGAATTTGTTTTTTTATTTCTGTTCGTACAGTGTATTGTACATTATGGCTTTTGTACAGTGTCCTAATCAATCTTAAAGAAACAGATAAGGATGTAAATTAACAATCTCATTTATCTTCGTAGGTGTTAAATGAAAAACAATGTAGAGTAACTTTACGCTTTTGCCCGCTTTTTAGTTAATTTGTGTAATTTTTAGAGAGTGTGATTGATCTAATGAGCCCAAACAGAAGCAGATTTTAATTCTCCAATAGTGTCTTGGATAAAAGGTAAATGGAACTCTATTTGCACAAAAAGTCGTTGAAGTTCGAAGAATTCAAATTCAATTTCGAATTTTCATACTAAATTTTCGAACAAGGTGGGGAAAATTTATCAAATATCACACTAAAAAGCTGGAAAAAGAGTTATCAGTGATTATGGAGTGATTAAATACTGGGGAAAGAATAGTAAACGTCGTTGTTCTTTTTTTTCCTCACAACAAATGTGAAGACCATCACATTTTGACATTTGAGCACTTCGAAATTCGAACAAGATGTAACTTCCGCCACCTTGTGAAAGTATTAAGAAGTAAGAAAGTCACTTTTTTGGATCTTCAAATAGATTTTCGAATTTTTCAAGATCTACTTCTGTACGGAAAGAATAAGTTCAATCATTCAGCAAAGTCTTTTCGACGTCGTCTTCCTTTTTGTGTTGAAGGATAAGTCATTTATGGAAATGAAAATTGCATAAGTCAAAAGTGAAATGAAACCTTCTGGTTGGAATGTCTGCAAAAAATGCTCTATTTTTTGCACTTCATGATCTTTTAAAATTCACGGCAATTGTTACTCAATTGAATTGAAGTGTGTTACACGATAATTTTGACTTTAAAATTGGATGCGTTGAATTTTTCTTACAAGTGACACGAAATTCTTAGACTCAGTTACTTCCCAAAGTAACTTCCGCTGCACCTTATGTAGGTTTCTGTTTCACTGCCAATTTTCTTCTTCCCCGTTAAAGTGTTAACATTATTTTTTCCTTACTTCCTAATCAGGAAATTCGAATGTTTTGCAAATAAATCATTCAACCTACACTCTCCGGTTAAGCTCAATAAATTTACGATGCTTGTGATTCTGATATTTCCCAAAAATTCCAAACATTGCCAAAATATAACTCCTATGTCCATCTCCATGGCCTTCAATTTAATTGGAAAATGAATTATTTAGTGCTTTCATGGAGAAGTATTTCTTGTTAATAGTTTTTTTCTGTTTGGGAAATATTCATAGCAAAAGAGAATACTTTCATATCCCATTCAATTCTCTGGCGAATTAGGAAAGACATGCAATGGAAGATGGGAAAATTTATCGTTTTCTATCTCTTCATTCTCATTTTTAGGGGTGAAAAACTATAATGTGATTTTGATACCATTGAGGCACATAATCCCTCCTTTTCCCAAACAACAAGAACAGTTGCCCCCTTGATCCTTTTGCAACATTTTAGCGACGTTAAACCCCAACATCCAACCGGACCCCCATAAGGACGAACTTTTCACGAGAAATAGATTACCAGTGGGAATCCCTAAATTCTTTGCTGAGTTTTAACACGTTTTCCATTAAGATGCCCCAACTGGACGGGGTTGGATGTTAAGTTATTAAATGACAATTCCCATCCTCCCCTAAGCTTGTCTTACAATTTTACTCCGGGAAACATGAGACACTTTCCGCGGAATCAACCAAGTGTAGCAATCAACATTTCAATGAGCATTTCTTTTGACTTTGGAGCACAAACTTTGTTGTTAACTCGCAAACAATATGGGGAAATTGATTGTATTTTATGATATTAGTTAAATTAAACTCACTGTTTCATGCACACAAGTCACACCAAGGGGGAGATATCTCAGGGAAATTGGAAATCCAGGGGCCCTCGACATTCATTTTTCCATACGTTTTTGCATAGAGGTACTGAAGACTAATGGCAAGTTTTTTCCTAAAGAGAATTGACTTATCAGTCTGATATATTTCGAAATCATGCAATAACAGTTATCTAAAAATACGTATTTCATAATGTTTACCGGAACAATACAAAAAATACAAGCAAATTTGTTTCAGGCGTGGTGTAATATCTGCAAAATTTTTACAAGAAAAAATGAAAAATAGCTTCACTTCTTATTAGGCTGGATGGGTTCCTGTGGTAATCATTATTTTGATCTTAATTACGTGAGCCTATTCACGAAGCGCTGGATTCATTTCATTGACACTTTACTTTCTTAGGTGGCTGCAGCGTCCCTTTAACCCTTTAACGACGAGGCACTTTTTACGGACTGAAAAATCAACAATAAAAATTAAACTGAGAAACATAATTAATGATAAGTCTTACAGCTAACCTTGTAGAGTCAACAGAGTCTGATTCGGTGTATTTTATGCTTTTATGAATGATAGGGACAAAAATAGCCCAAAAATTCAAGTAATTTTTCTGACAATGCCAATGAATAATATTTTTCGTTTTAATGAAAAATATTACGTATGAGTATTGTAATTTTTATTACCAAAAGGGGGTTTTGCTTTAAAAAATTGGAAGTATAAAAAATAAATAAAATCAATTATGAATTTGAATGAATCACACTCGCTAAAGCAAAAATTTATAAGTTTCCAGCAACGTATATAAAAACACGATTCCTTAGCACATTTTTCTTTAGTCTAAATTGATTTAAATTCTCCTTTTTAAATAAAATAATCAGGTATTTTATTTGTTTCATTTTCCGTTAGTTTGGTGAGTTTTTCAATTTTTTTTTCTTAAGACATCCCTAAATTTACTTAAATTTAGTTTGATCATCACTGCTCTATTGGAAAAAAAATCGACCGTAAAGTTTCTCAAATATATAGAGTAAAATAGTTTTAAATTCTGATTGTGTTAGGTAATGTACCCTATGTCGACCACTTAAGGATAGATTTTGTGAAAAACATATGAAAAAACAGTTATAATTTGTATTTTTTGAAAGGGTTTTTACCTAAATCTATAGAATAGATCTTTATCAATCTAATTGTAAACTTAATTTAGCCATAATATAATGTAAAATTATAAAGAGATGAAAATGTTTCAAAAATACGAAGTGTTCCTCTACTCGACCACTTTGATGTCAGAGTGCCTCTACTCGAACCGCCTGGGGCTCCTCTACTTGACTACCCATTTTTGCTTAAAATTAAATGAATCACAAGGCTATAAAGTGATTAATTTAACTTAGGCTTTTTGTACACTTCACGGATAACACTTAAAATTAAGAATTCATTAAAATAAAATAGGAAAACACCCTTTTAGGAATGGTTGCAAAATAGAACAATATTTCAGTGAAAAAAACTTTAAGTACTTACTATGATTCGTCGACCGGTCGAATTGTGGAACATCATATTTTAAATACACCTTCAATTTTAAGACTCAAAATTAATATTTAACTTAATCATAGAACTAAAATTGATTCACAGTAACATAGATAAAGTCCTTGACTTGCAATTAGACTAAAAATTTAAATTTTCTAGTAACCTTTAAGGGTAATAATTGAAATAATTCCTTAAGGAAAAAGTTAAGGATATCAAAAGCATACCATAATTTACTGAAAAATTGCGAATTTTTATTTTAGAAATTTCTTTCACGCTTCGCAGTTTTATTATTTTTTCAGTCTTTAATGGTCAATTTTTACAAATTTCCAACTGATTCATATTATTTATGAAATAATCGACTCAATTATGTTAAACCACTCGCTAAATATTATTGCAAAAATAAATAAATAAATTGAATAAATATTTTCACCGGTCGACTTAAGGTACCCAGGGTAGTCGAGTCAAGAGGCGGTCGACTCGAGGATACTTTACCTTACATTCAAAACCACGTTCCTTAAATGTTTTAACTCATAAGTTTTCTTGTGAACGAAAAGTGTTGTGACTGGTGGCTAGAGGCTTCTAAATTTGATGTAAAATTCAGTTTAATTATTAAAAAAAAAGACGGCTCTAGAACCGGTTCCATGGCTAGGAACCGGTTCCTAAACCCGTGAAAAACCTGGCGGTTACCCGGGTATTCATGAACCGGGTACCCGGTGCTACGAACACTATTTATACACGGATGTCAGGAGCAGGAGACATCTTTTTGCTATAAAGGATCCATTTGTGAAAGGATACCACGAAGTTCAAGGCAAGTTGAGGAGAGATTTTTTTCTATTTTTTGTTCTTCCTTTTATTTTTATCAGTCAACGTTTTGATCCTCGATGGGATCTTCTTCAGGGCAACAAAAATCTGGGAGAACATATGAACTTCACCCCTTGTAACGATACGTACGTGGAGTAGTGAAATATCTACGAGACCCCTCCCTCTTTTCAATGTGCTCTCATTGACCTTAATACCTGTTTTAGGACTAAAATTTCAGTATATTAGCTTGATTATGATTTTTACTATTGAGCCCTATACTTCGGGAGGGCAACGTGTATGTGTTGTAACGACTGCTTATGAAAAAAGATAGAGAAACAGTTCATGATGAATTGTCTGCTATGTGAAAGGGAAAGCCCCTGGGTTTGTAATAGCCATGTCAACCCTTATCACACACGCGCATCCCTCTTATTTCTATGACTAGGGTCTCGTCTACCACGATTCAAGTTAAACCCGCCTGCCGTGAGATTATTTGGCCGGGCAACTTACCTTGGGAGTTTATTGGTAATACCAAAGCAGAACCTCTTCTGGTTTATTAAAATTATATTGCTACTGACCAATATTCGAAATCAAAAACAAAACATTCTATTTTTGACCATAAATATACCACAATCATTCGGAAATCTTTATAAATAATGCTTTATATGCATAGATATTTTTTGACATAAATATCAATGAACTGAAAGCGAATTTAATTTACTTAGCGTTTACAAGTATTTTTTTTATTGTGAAGATCTCAGATATTTCCCCCTTAACACTTTCCAAATCCCATTCCCTGGAGAGACTCAAAATATATTTCCCGTGATATGAGGAAGAGACCTCATCCCCAGAAGCCAGTATTCATCTCCTAGCTTCGCACTAGCAGCCAAACATTGTTCCCATTTTGATTGATTTGTTTGTTCAAGGAGGAAGCTCCTGCACTGTATTTGTAGCCCCAACTCGACAACCACGGAGTGACAACTTTTCCGTCAGGACTCATGTGGAAAATGGTGATATGATGTTAATTCAATTTCTGTATGTCTTTTGTTCCACACAATCTACAACACCACTTCTAACATACTCTTTCTTCAACTACTTGTGAGACTTTTGCGCTCATCCTTTTGCCACTGAACATACAACTCGAAACTTTCTATTGTGAACTCTCTACATCTCTTCCGAGGCACTCCTTAAATTGCGGAAATTTAATTGCTCCTCCAGTGAATGGGAAAAATCACAGAGTCGCTAAACTACAAGTGTATTAACAATACTTTGTGAAGTTTTCCTTGATATCATCTGTATATCGACAAGCATAATGTTAATTTTTCTTGCCAAGAACATTGAAATTTCCCAAGGCAAAGAGCTTCACTAATGAAAATTTTATTATCAAGTTTTTAATTTAAAAAAGTGACACTTATTAGATTTGTTTATTTTTTATTTTTAATATAAAAGCTTGGAAAGAGAAAATTACAATTATTTGAAAAGTGTTAAAAAAAAGAGGTGGCAAAACGTTCCAGACTTAGCGAAGTGATCGAACTCGTAACTTAGATGCTATACCTCAAAAATGCTGTCGCATCAATTATCGTTTACCGGTTCTCAATCGATTTGAACCGATTCATAAATCATTGATATCATCCAAAAAAGTTTTAAAAGTAATAAAATTGATTATCGGCTAAAAATAAGTTGTCGGCTCATAACCGGTTCATTCTCGGTTAAGGAACGATTTAGACCGATTTATAAATCACTCGAAACATTGCCCAAAATACACCTTAGGAGTAATACAATTGAATTTCGGATAAAAATTTGTTATAATTTATTGGATTGGAATCGGTTCAGGCTTGTTAAGGAATCCAAGACCTTTCCAACGATCTCAAACATGATACCATTCGGTTGAAAAATGCGTCTCTAGAGCCTTTTTAACTCGTGGCCTTGAAAAACTGTTGTTAGGAATTATTCGACGGTATTAGGTGAGATTCTTAACAATCTCACCTACTATAATCCTAACAAAATTTCATGTCGTCCGATCGACCTCAAACTTGGCCAAAATGTGTTTCGCCACTTCCTGATCACGAATATATATGTGGCTAATTTACGTTCCCGGCCGGCCGGCCGCTCTTTGGAGCTTAATAGCTCCTAAAGTAAAAAAGATATCGACTTGCGGTTTTCGGCAAAGGTTATATATCGGGTGAAAATTGCAACTTGGTGCATAGACCCCCACCCCCCACCCCTCCTTCCGCCATTTTGAAGACCCCCCTTTTTTTGTTTTCTCAATAGCTCCGCCCCTATGGCATCGATCGGGCTCAAATTTTAGTATGTTATAGCTGGGCCTTAGAGCTTTCCATCAATACCAAACTTAAGGTCCCCCAACCCCCCTGACCCGAGCTATAAGGGTCCAAAAAAAATTTCTTAAAATGACCATAACTCCGGTTCTAATTGTCAGAATTTAAAAAATGAGGGCTTTTTGGAAATCTCTCGTGAAATGCCACTTCCCCTTCTAACATCGCAAGTTCATAAAACCACCGCTAGGGGCGCTATTATTAAAAAGAAAATTTTTAAATCTTATAAGTTAAATAACTCAAAAATTCCATTGTGCATCGGGCTGAAATTTTAGTATGTTGTAGCCGCTGATTATACCTATCAAACAAAAAAAACCTTAAGTCGATCCATAACCCCTGACCCGAGCTATAAGGGGTCAAAGTTCGAACATTGACCGGCCTCTATCTCCGGTTCTAATTAACATAGCGACCTAAATTTTACCTTTTTGGTTTCGTCTCGATGAGCACTTTCAGATGGAAGTTCAAAAAGTCACCACAGGTGGCGCTGTGATAGCGTCAAAATTCATCGAAATTCAAAGTCACTTTTCTCAAAAACGGCATTGTGCAAGTTAATGAAATTTTAGTATGTTGTAGTCCAGTCTAGGACGTTTCCAAAATGGTGCGTATGTGCGCTGTGGTTTCAATAGAACCGGAGATATGAGGGGTCAAAGTTCACGAAATTCAAAAAATCATATCTCCGGTTCTATGTGACCGATTTTGATGAATGAGGGCTTAAACGAAAGATCTCACCAAATGCTACAACTTTCTAGAATATTTGAACTTCGTGGGACCAACACCAGGGGCGCCACAGTCGAAAAACCAATTTCAATATCACATAACCTCAATTATCTCGACTGTCGCTGAACCGATTTTGATGATTACTTCAACATAATTGTAGAGCACATTTGTCTCTACATTTCGTCCATACATCATTTTCCACTCAGACTACGCTATCACTCCGATTTTGCCGTTTAAGTGTGAAAAAATTGATTTTTCCAATAATAACGCTTTGAAATCACTCAGATGCCAATTTGACTGCCTCTACTCCACAAAGACACTTAAAATATGGTTTTAAATGGAAAGTCCCACAAAATACAACAATTCTTTGATATAGTTGAAGTTCAACAAATGACTACTTTGGGGCACTCTGGATGAAAAAACGAATTAAGAAACAAAAAACCTCGCTTATCTTGGCTTCTGAGTAATCGATGAGATCATGTTCTATGGGAAAATTATAGAGAACATTCTGGTCTACATTTCACCCATATAACACTTTTCTGTCAGTTCATCCAAATCCTTGATATTTTGGTTTAAATACAAAATTTGTATAATTTCACGAATTTGATTCAAGATAACTGAATGGCGTCTCCCAACTTCAGCTCCAAATCGAATTTGCATGCACTCCGAGTTAGCTCACGTTAAGAATCTCACCTACATAAGCCGGTTAGGATTATCTGTCCCTTTTTGTATATGGACAAAATATCCGCCTGGGTAATCTATAAGGGCAGAATCACATTGACAGTAAAATTCCCACCGTCACCGTCAAAGCTTCACCGTATTTCGTTAATTTACGCATTTTCATTGCAATTCTTGCGCAAATTTTCAATTAGCGTATTACGTTATCTAATACTTGGTGGCACTAGGTGAAAATAATATAAGAAAATTGAAAAAATAAAACAGAAATACGATAAACGGTGAGCAAAAAACTGTACGAAAAATTGTAGCAAAAAAATCTACAGTTTTTTTGCTCATCGTTTATCGTATTTCTGTTTTATTTTTTCAATATTATTTTTACCTATAGTGCCACCGAGTAGTAAGGTAATACGCCAATATAGAATTTGCGCAAAAATGATCGAACTTCCATTACTTCTTACTAAAATTGTTGTTTGTCCACGACTCCAACACTCCTTTCAGGACAATTTCCAGAAACACATTTTCATTCGTTTTGACGGTATAGCCTAAAACCCGAGTGGAAAGCGATAATTTGTCTTCAAGGAAGTCCAGACCTTCAAATAAGCTGGTCTTTGACTTCCGGTGGTCATTCAAACATCTAAATTATCGTATGATCTTTCCTTTAGATATACACAATCATATTGTTTGCACATCAATTGCTCAATTGAAAATTTTTCTTATCAGAAAAAATGACATTCTGGAACTGACCACGGACGTTCAAGCGAATTTATTCCTTCGTCGATCGAGCTAACTTTTTTTTGAGGATCGATGAAATCTTGTAATTTTCAGGATTGTTAAGGCTATATATAGAGGTCCTTTAGCAATATTTATTTCATAGTTATTTGCGATCTATGCGTCTCAGGGATCGTTTGTTTGCAAATGTGACGCAGATTTCGTTGAATTTGCTCCTTGACTTTAAAAACGATGACTAGCGAGGGAGCATTTTTTTTGACCTCCACCAAAGCATTTTAAAATACTACTAGTATCCCTGTACCATGTTATGTTTCGAAAAACGGAAAGTTTAATTACATTCAGGGGTTTGAAGAGCCCTAACGACAGCTGCTTCCGCATTTCCTGCAAAATATAGCGACAACAAATTGTCACGTTAGAGTTTCATTACGGTTTAAAAAACTTTTATAAAATATTATCGAAAATGCTTTTGTAGGCTTTTAACCAATAAAATGAACTAACACTATGCAAAATATAAAACCGCTGTCACCAGCGGTTTGACAGTTATGCGCTCTGAAAGTTGTTGCATTTTTTTTTCAGCTACCCTGTAGAATCGCTAGAATTAAAGAAAAGCTCATGAAAAATAGGGGCTAGAGGCACCCGCATCTAAGGTATTGACCGCGTAGTGACCTTCCGCGATGAATGGTTTTTAATGCCTTGATGGTTTGCTCCAAAGCAGAGATGAGCATGAACCGTTTCAAACTGAACTAACGTCAAATGAAAATTGTACGTCAATTGGTCAAAACGCTACCTGGACAAACTTATTTTGACGTTTATTCGGTTTCAAACGTTTCTTACTCACCACTGCATAGCACCTTGTTTAAAACTTTGCTCATATCAAGTAGGAGGTAATTCTAAAATTCCATTTTAGATCAGATTCCAAATTACCGTGTTGTATCATACGAAGTTAATTCGTGTAGCCCTTAATAAGGTAGCCAGGGTTTCAAAATTTTAGCAAGTAAATTTATGTGAATGTATGTATGAAATAAATTTTCGCAAAAACAGGCTAAAAAGGAGTCTTCTTCCTTCCGGCAAAATGAAAGTATATGCATAATGCCTTCGACACTAAGTCATTCTGTGTGACGGGAATATTTTCCACACCTCAGTTGTGGTGTCATTTAGATGGCATTTAAGGATATTCCCACGCCACTTTTCAGCCACTCAAAGTCATATTTTGGGGGCGTGTGTTTGCAGAAAAAGGGGGCCACATTACAACAAGTCCCATTAACAAACAATTCTTCCTTCCTCTAACCCAATGCCACCCATTGATCTAATATATACACAGCACATTTAAATCTTGGCACAGCACTCACAAGAGCCACCCCACCGTCACTTTTCTGAGGGGGCTGTATTTGCTTGCTTCCATCCTTGCGCCTCTTGTCGGAGAAAGGAAGGGTTTGGGGTACTTGGGCTTGTTGCCTGAAATGTCCTCCAACCCTTCCACTCTGTACATTAGCTGGCGTATTGCTTATTTGTACACCGCACATACGAACTTTGCACACAAACTAACGCGACGGGGGGGTTGGTGATGAGAAAAACACTCCCAAGAATTCACCCATATTTACCCCACAGGAATGTCATACATTAAGTTTTCCCTCACATTATATGCATTTAGCGAACGTTAGAATTTTAAATATGTGGGAGCCTAAGTGTAAAATTCCGGACAACGCGGAATTCCGGACAAACCAAATTAGAGTTCGGACAATTCTTTTAAAACTTGCATTTATTAAATTATTACCAAAAGTCCGAACTTCCAAAATGGCTTGTCCGGAATTACACACTGACTGTCCGAAATTTTAAAACTTACCCTAAACCGTCCGTTTTGATTTGTTTTCTCAGATATTTTATTCTTTCCAGCCCTTCGGATTTGACCCAATTTTCACCCTTCTTAGGCCTCTACCATTCACTTAATTACATAATTGAATTTTGCGAAATATTTCCAGTTTTTTTTCAACTGTGAAAGTTATTCCCCAAAAAACAAACCTATTAAGATCTTATAGCGAAAGAAGAGCCAATAAATTTATTAGTGAAAAAAAAAAGAGTTTTATGGCTGGTGTAATAAGGGAAAGATGCTGATTTAATTATCTATTGTGAAACACATTTACTCTGTCGCTGCACATAGTGTTTCCATGTGGCTGGAACATTTTAGTTAATGCTGTTTAAATTTACTCTGTGGCTTTGCCTTTTCGTGTTTTGAAACTAATTGCATTACTATTAGTGGCGTTTGCATGCTTTATGTTCCACTTTATTTGAGGGTAATTGAGAATTTGTGTGCGAATTTTGGTCAAACTTGGAGGTGTATGATATTTAATTTAATTTTACCGCAATTTCCGGAGAGTTTATTTTATGAAGGTATAATAAGTAAAGTTTATTGAAAAGCATCTTCAATTGGGGTCTAGAGAGAGGGCATCGTTGCGTCGTTATACTTTTAAAAATATAATTCCCCTCTAAGTCATGACCATCGACACTCTATAGAAATTTCTGTGACATGTCGTTCGTTTTCTGTTGCGAGCAAAAAAGTTAAAATAATTTAGATTACTCTATCGATAAAGGCGCGGAACGATCCTTGTTAAGGTATATCTGCTTTAATCATTTGGCGCTACTGATCGACATCCTTCAAGAAAGATGAACGATATGTCGTCAGGCCAAAATCTAAAGATATAGTGCGACAAACGAAAAATTATCATGAGTCATTGAAAATTTATTTACTTAGGGGAAAGTGGGGCACATTTGAAAGTGCGACACCTTTGAAATTGGGATTTTTCACCTATTTTTAAGCCTTATCGTGATATAATTTAGCTGATGAAATGGCACAGATCCACTTAAGCATAAGAGAAAAATCCCAGTTTCAAAGGTGCTCGACTTTCAAAAGTGCCCCACTTCCCCCTAAATTCCCTAAAAAATTGCTTAAGTTACATGTGTTCCTTGAAAAATTCTACACAGAGAAATATATTTTGTAAAAATGTTCGTAAATGTTTGTGAATTCCTAAGGGGGAGTTACGAAATGCTCGTGAATCGTATAACCCACAAACATGTTCGTAAAAGTTTGTACTTTTTTCACAAACATTGTCCGTAACATGATCACTTGACGAGTATTTTTTGTACTTTTACAAACATTTGTAAATGTTCGTAAACACACAAAAAAATGTTCGTAATTTTTTTTCATTTGTTCGTAAATGTTTGTTTTCCTGTCGAACATTTTACGAACAAGTTACAAAATTTCACGAACATTTTTTATGTGTTTACGAATATTTACGAACAAATGTTTGTAAAAGTACAAAAAATGTTCGTCAAATGATCATGTTACGAACAATGTTTGTGAAAAATTACAAACTTTTATGAACATGTTTGTGGGTTATACGATTCACGAGCATTCTGTAACTCCCCCATAGCAATTCACAAACATTTACGAACATTTTTACAAAATATTTTTTTCTGTGCAGTAAAAAGTTAAAATTGAATAGTAACACTAGATTTTCGGTTCGACGGAATGTAGCAGGAGATAGGCGGAAACACTGACCCTTTCTTGATTTTCACAATTTTATTCTCTACGACGGTTTCGAGGATGAAGAGGACATCCATCCTCGAAACGTCGTAGAGAATAAAATTGTGAAAATCAAGAAAGGTTGAGTGTTTCCGTGTATTTCCTGCTTGAGCAGTAACAAAAAAAATTGAAAAAGTGATATTATCGTCCAAATTTTGGCAAAGGGAAAATAAAGGGCTTTTCATTCTATCTGCAACAATTTTAAATGTTAAATAGACCCATTTTTGTAATTTAAGTTTTTTACTCACCATAATTAGATTTTTTAGTACTCATTTCTAATTTTTTACTGACCATTTTGAATTTTTTACTGCTCCTTTGTTTTTTGCCATTAAAATACTGTAAATATATTTTAATTACATAATGAATAGTGAATTCCTTCTAAATATTCATTCTATTTAGAATAATTTATATTTCCTGTTTACTAAAACACAAATTAAGAAATTTTCTTGGAGGATTAAAAGATATTTTGTCAAAGATTTACCAGCACGGTTACGTTTTTAACATCAACCATTTGTGTTACTTTTTTTTTTTTTTAAATTCTGTATATTTTTATTGTGGACATTTTTCTTGAAAGTTTTTTAAAATAATTTTACAAGAGAATAATCAAAAATTAAGTTGTATAGAACTAATTATCTTATTTTCCCAATTTGCTAAGCTTCACATCTTAATTTCCTTAAGCACTTTTCGTACTTCTTATACACATGCTTTAAAATAAATAAACCTTTGAACTTTATTCTTTTGCTTTCCATTGAAATATTTTTTTGGGGGAAAATTCTTTCAACACTTCTTCCAAAATATTTCCTAATTACAGAGAATTCCGTAAAGAATATTTCTGAGCTATGTCAAATTCTAGAACACTCAGCAAAGTTTATTTAGAACAGTCCCATAAAAAGTTTTAACTGCTTTTGAAGCAGTATTGGAATAGTTACTTTATCACTTTAAGTAATAAAATTATACGCTTGGATTAAATATTAGTTTTAGTAATAAGATTTTAAGACGAGAATTTGTTGGTTTTGCATATCTTATTGACGCTTATAAAATGATTAATGAATAATTTGCAATTCATACCTTAACCCTTTATTATGATCATTAGTATTTTCCCATACAATGAAATGTCTGGAAATTCAAACGATAGGACACCCTGCTTCTCAAGATGGCTTTAAATTCGAAAGTTAATTGCCAATAGAAAGCGAATTTTAATTAAATTTGAGGAATTTTCCTTTAAAAGCTTCAGGAACTATAAATTTATTAATTTATTAATTGAGTTGTAGGTCCGGTGTTTCATTTAAAGTGGAGGATATTTCAAGCTGTCCAAAATAATGTTCTGTTCCACTATTTCAAGTGCTTAACATAGTTAAGTAAAAGAAGTACAAAAGTAGCATCTCCAGAAAGTGATAGCGCTACTGAATGATTTGATTTTTTTTTTCAAAGTGAGAAAGAATTAAATGTAATTAGAACAAGATCAGCAAAAGCTAGCCTTTTATTATCAGAATGCTTATTTGTGTTCCTTTGGCATATAAAACCTGTTAAGATGTTTTCGACTGCTTTTACTTGAGAGCAGGGGTAAGCAAGAGTCATTTGAAACCGAACAAACGTTTAATGAAAATTGTAGGGGAAAGTGGCCTGCCTTTGAATGCGACAGCCTTTGAATGCTTCAATGTTTCTCTTATTTCCCAAAGCTAAAATTCCCTTTTGTTAATCGAAGTTAATAGAATATAGTTAATACTATTAACTATATTTCACAAAATAGACTTTTTAATTTGAGAAATAAGAGAAAAATTGAAATATTCAAAGGCTGCCGTATTCAAAGGCAGACCACTTTCCCCTACATCAATGGTCTAAACCTAAACCAGGGGCATAACATTTTCTATGTTTCCCATATGTTTATAACGAGCCAAAAAAAATTGAGTTTATTAGCTGTTTTCTGTTATTGTAGAATAAATTAGTAAAAAATACTAATACAAGGTAAAAGCCAATTTAATAACGAAGAGGCAACCGAAAACCCTAAATTGTCAACCTACGTAGTTTTGGAGATATATCGTGAAATGTGTACGAAAACAGGGAAGAAATTACACTAAAACTGGTCTCATTTTTCAGAGTTAATGTCACCCCCTGACCTAAACGCTACCTAGCCAAACTTATTTTGTCGTTTATTCGGTTTCAAACGGTTTTTGCTTACCCGTGCTATACACAGGCCTTTAATTACAAAATCTTCGAACTTTTTTTTAAATAAATACTAAAAAGTGGTCAACCCAAAAATAGTTGTAATTATTTATATTCCTTTGCTAATTTTTTTTAAACAAACAACCAGGCAGGTAGTAAAATCCCGCATAAGCCAAAAAAGGAATTCTGAAAAACGTAAATCCTGTTCTTAGTCCTTATTTTGTATTACCTTGCTAGAGTTTACATTAAATTCATGATACCCCAGGGATGAATAAAATGAATTAAAAATGTAGAAATGCTCCCATAAAGCTCCCCCAAAAACTAAAATATTAATTTCTGTGACATTTATCTTATTATAAATTCTAAAACTCCCCCACATGAAATTCTCAAGAGTCTGTCTACAACTTCCCAACCCAATGTCGATACTATGTCGAGAAAATGTACTAAAATAGTAATGAACTCGTCGCTGATTGACGATGGATGGTTTCTTTGTAATTTTGCAATGGGAAAATGTGTGAAAATCTATTAGAGTGATAAATTTTCAAGTGCATTTTTCAAAAGACCTCATCCATTAACAAATGCTCTGCTGCTGGTTATTAAAATGTTTCCATAAAAATTGTAATTACAGCACTTTATAATCTCTTAGTCAGTTTGTGGTGTTGTCCAGAAAGTGCACGGAAAAAAAAGAAGTGGAAGGAATGAGGAGGAAAATGTGTTTTGCGTAAGTGCCAAGTGTTTAAGTAATATACCAACCCTTGTCTTTTTCCATAACCCTCTCTATCTCACACCCTGGTAAAACAATTTGTTGCTTGGTGCATGGAAAAGAAGAAAAGTTGAAGAGACTCCAATAGATATAAATCACAGGAAATTATCATTATTTGGTAGAGTTAATATATCATTAAGGGGACTCCCACAAAAACAATTAGTACCATCATAGTATCTTTTAAGTATCTCCATCCAAAAACTGGCAAATAGGTTAAAAAGTGTGCCGTTATTATTTATGAATAATGCCCATTTATGTCTCTAAAATGAAAGCTAAATTCCTTCGCTTAATACAACAATATTTCACTTGCTTGAGAGTTGATTCTGTTTGTGCCACCTGCTCTTGCACAAGTACCCAACCAGCGGAGAGTCCCTTGTCTCATTTTCAATCTA
This sequence comes from Phlebotomus papatasi, assembly GCF_024763615.1. Classification (NCBI taxonomy): domain Eukaryota; kingdom Metazoa; phylum Arthropoda; class Insecta; order Diptera; family Psychodidae; genus Phlebotomus; species Phlebotomus papatasi. The sequence goes on along the minus strand of NC_077222.1, from coordinate 8,014,593 downwards.
CCCACAGTGCTCCACAACTTTTGTCCACCCACCCCAAACCCTCCCACGAAAAAGCCCTCCTATCTGGAGGTGTATATGAATGAACCTCTTTGCATTTATGGGTCGCTCTCTGGGTTCAATTTGGCAAACGTTTGCCGCTACTTTGTGAAGCATACGAGCCACTCATATTCCCCATACACACAATTCAGGATTCGATGGAATGGGGAAGATCCAGGACCACCACACTTGCCAACTCTAGAACTCTCTATGAAGACGAAAATGGGAATATTATGTATTTAAAGTTACGGAACGGAAGAAATTACTACACCTTATTTCTTGACACATATCAGAGTTGATACGACATTGAGTCATTTTCAATTTAAAGAACTTCAATGTTATGAATGTTATGAATACATAGAGAGTAGGACATATTCGACAATCGTTAACCCAGTCAGCGGGTGACACCAATTCTTTATCCTTCCAAGTTGTTCCTTACAATTATCGCTTAACCCTTTAAGGACGATTGGAACACCGGTGTCCCATAAAGAAAATAATTTTTCCTGGCTACACAAAATTAGTTTTTTTCTTATGTCTGTACATAATTGTAAAGTAGAAGGTTGAAGGAATGTACAGTATTTTTTGCAAGTCTCTAGCTATTTGCTATGTAGTAAATATTTAAGCTCAAAAATGGCGAATTTTTAAATTCCCAAATTCATAATTGATTTTATTTATTTTTTATTACTTCCAATTTTTTAAAGCAAAACCCTTTTGGTAATAACAACTACAATACTCATACGTAATATTTTTCATTAAAGCGAAAAATATTATTCATTGGTATTGTCAGAAAAATTACTTAAATTTATGGGCTATTATTGTCCCTATCGTTCACAGAAGCACAAAATGCACCGAATCAGTCTCTGTTGGACTTTCCAAGAATAGGACTTATCATTGATTATGTTTCTCAGTTTAATTTTTATTGTTAATTTCAGTCCGTAAAAAGTGTCTCGTCGTTAAAGGGTTAATAGATACTGTGTTAGATAACATATACTAAATTAAACTTATTTATATATTGGTTTGCTTGAATAATAAATATATCTATGAAACTTCAAACGCTTATAGGGTCGAATGAACACCTCTTCGACAGAGAACCCCTATAGACACCAATTGACACTTTTCTCAAAATGTTGAAATTTATTTAATGTATCTAATAAAATGTAAGTAATATGGCGTTTTTTCATTAATATACTTTCTTCGATAAGGATAAGTGTTCAAATTTCGTATTCCAAATGGTACAAAGTAGGGTGTCAATAGGTCATGACACGTGATCTTAAAATGTCAATAGGTGTTCCCTTCACCCTACTTATTTAACATTTAATGAGTGTCATTACCTTTTAATTATTGGCGTTCTCTACGTTGGTTGAACAAAGACCGACCACCATAGAGAACGCCAATAATTGAAAGGTTTTTAGTAATATATTTAAATATCACTTAATCTTATCGTTTACTCGGTAACCGAGATAATTCAATTTATTTGATTTGGAACGCATTTTATAATCGTATCAGGCATTTTATCCATGTGACGGACTACAGTAATGTCAAAAAATGATTTAATTTTGTAAAAATTTTCTTTTAAACCTTTATTTTAATAACGTAGTCGAGTAAAAGCGGTCATATCAGCAGCTGTGTACTTTCGCAGCGGTGGGAAAAATCTTTTTTTTTTTTTAAATTACGTTTGGACGAAATATAGATACAAATGTCTTCTATAATTATGCCGAAGTAATCATCAAAATCGGTTGAGCAAGAGTCCAGAGATTTCATGTAATATGAAAATTGAGTTTTCGACTGTGGCGCCCCTAGCTTTTGGTACTAGAAAGGTCAAATATTCTAGAAAGTTGTAGAACTTTGCGTGACCTTTAATTTGCGCCCCCAATCCTCAAAATCGGTCAAATACAGTAGACTCTCTCTCAATCGGGAATATGGGGCGAAATGTCATTCGGTTTATCGATAGATTTGGGCGTCAAAGCCTTTGTAAATTCCACAAAAAGCGCTCAATTATAAAGAATCACGATAAAATATGAAGAATTAAAGCGAATTTGAGCGAATTGGCTTCATAATTAAGCGTGAAAATTGTCAACAAAATTTGACACCCGATTGAAAAAGAGCCGATTGAGTGAGAGTCTACTGTAGAAGCGGAAATATTAGGTTTTGAATTTCGTGAAATATGACCCCTCATATCTCCAGTTATATTGTAACCACAACGAACCCACGCTACTTTTTGTAAACTTCATAGACTAGGCTACAACACTATAAAATTTGATCAAAATGCGCAATGGCGTTTTTGAGAAAAATGAGTTTGAATTTTGATGAATTTTGATGCTATCGCAGCAACATCTGCGGTGACCTTTTGAACTTTCATCTGAAAGTGCTCATCGAGACGAAACCAAAAAGGTAAAATTTAGGTCGCTATGTTAGTTAGAACCGGAGATAGAGGCCGGTCAATATTCGAACTTTGACCCCTTATAGCTCGGGTCAGGGGTTATCGATGGACTTAAGTATTTTTTTTTTGTTTGATAGGTATAATCTGCGACTACAAGATACTAAAATTTGAGCAGATGCACAATGGAGTTCTTGAGTTATTTAACTTAGGAAATTGAAAAGTCTTGTTTTTAAAAATAGCGCCCGTAGCGGTGGTTTTACGAACTTCCGATGTTAATAGGGAAGTGACATTTCCCGAGAGCTTTCCAAAACGCCCTCACTTTTTAAATTCTGACATTTAGAGCCGGAGTTATGGCCATTTTAAGAATTTTTTTTGGACCCTTATAGCTCGGGTCCGGGGTGTTGCGGGATCTTAAGTTTAGTATTGATCGAAAGCTCTAAGGCCCGGCTAGGGGAAACTGGGGCACCACGAAACACGGGGTACCACCAAACACTAATTTTTATTTCCAAACTACTTGGACTATCTCGACCATTCCTTCAGTGGACAAGCATCCCTATAGTGCCTATAAATTCCTATCGGTCTTATCCTCTGATATCCAATATCCGATTAAAAAATCACAGTGTTTGGTGGTACCCCGTGTTTGGTGGTGCCCCAGTTTCCCCTATAACATACTAAAATTTGAGCCCGATCGATGCCATAGGAGCGGAGCTATTGAGGAAACAAAAAAGGGGGTATTTAAAATAGCGGAATGGGGGGGTGGGGGAGTCAATGCACCAAGTTGCAATTTTCACCCGATAACCTTTGCCGAAAACCTCTCTCAGTTCAGAAGGTATTAAGCTCCAAAGAGCGGACGGACGGACGGGTGAACGAACGGACGAACGGACGAACAGACGGACGGACACATGAACCTTCCGAAGTTATGTTTCCCTCTAATAAGTCAGAAAAGCGATTTTTCTGACCCACTACTTTTGACCCTCTCGTCCATAAAGGTTTAAAATTGTAAAACGTGCCCCCATACCCTTTTCATGCCCTGCGAATATCCTGACCTAATTAATGAACGAATCCCAGAGATCATTTAAAGACTTGACATCCATTGACGAAAGCTTCGAGACTGGCTGGAAAGCTTTGGATAAAATAACGAGATTTTCCCTGAGTGTATTGTGTTGTCCGAAAATTTCCGGAATCGCCATTTAGTGTTTAATTTAACATTTTTTCCCATTTTTTTCTCTTTTCTATTTCATTTGACAAAAGTATTTCAAAAAATTGAGATGTCGGACCTGCCTGACCTTACCCTACTTCAATGTTCTTGCTCATTATCTTTACTAACCATTCAAAATATCTTGAAAAAATAAATTTCTCTGTAAAAAATCTCGAGCCCAATAAAACACAAAGCCATATTCTCTAAAGTGAAAAAAATTAATTAATCAGCAACGACTGGCAACGACCTTATCTACGTAATAATCAACTTTCGGAAAGCTTTCAATTTTATGACGATAAAAAATCAGCTTTGAGTAAAGTAGCGACAAGTCACAATTAATTCTTTCCACCCATGAGCTGAACGATTTTAGTCATTTTCCCATCCATCTCATCTCATTGCAGAGGAGTCTCTTTCCGGGCATCTTTAGAGGCAACTTTCCCTGTAAAGACAATGAAGATGAGATACGGTTGGAAAATGTTGGGCGAAAATTGAAATCTTCCCATCCACTTTTCTCGACACATTATCTCATTGCAGAGTATTATAGTAATTTTCCGGGGGTATGCAGTGTGTGTGTGAAAAAGGGAGGGAAAACTGAATTGCATTTCTATCGTGACTGGAGAAGAGGAAAGTGTTGCACTTCTGCAGAATGTTGGGTGAGTTGCATGTTTTAGTAGCCAAAATGCATGCACCATCAGTGAAACATGCAAAAAGGAACAAAATTCTCAAAGCTATGGTTGAGGGTGGAAAATTGCATCTACCCCTCTTCTCAAGCCAAAGTCAAAATGCCCATTCATTTTGGCATAAACTTTGCGTCTTAATTGTGGCTGTCGTCTCGACGTGGAAAACATTTCCGTTCGTTGGATTTGTGACTCTTCTCACACTTCAGCCCAGAATTTTCCCAAAATGGGCTATATGAGCAGAGGAGAATTGAGCATCAAACTCCTTTGTTGGGAGCCTGTCGAAAAGGGAAAGGGTGCAAAGGATGGGCTAGGAGGAAAGGATCTTTTTGGGGGTATATTGGGGAAATTTTGTAAATATATACACAAATAAATTGTCACCCCCATATCCACATGACATGGGGAAATCATTATAAACTGAAATCCAATTTCTATTTATCCATAATTTAGCTCATGGGGAGAAAATGGTATATTTATTAATATTGAGCAGCACTGGGAAAACTTAAATCGGTGTTACATACAATATGATTCCTTCAACACTCTGCGCAATTTGTTATTTTAGGCATATGAAAATTTTCCCAACAACACCCCAAATTTCAGGAATTGTTGCTTGAATGATCTAGAAGTTTATAATTGTAAGATAGCATTTGGATATGAATAATTTTCATCCTCAAAAACTCAAATATGTATTGTATAGTCAATTAAGGAAATTTGATAAGTTGTCTTTTGCTTTGTGAAAAGAGATTTTTTTTGCTTGATGACCAATGTAATCTGAATATCAATAACAGATTGGGCATTAGCTGTATGAATGTTGTTTTATTAACTTATTAATTATTATTTTCTATGAGATAATGCTAGTTCGTTTTTTAATTATAGATAATTTTAAATAAATAGGGTGGAATCACCACTTCTCGCCAGTGCCCCACTTTTCGCCACTTATATTGAAGTCGCTATTTTTCGCAATTTGTGAAAAAAATGAGCCGCAAATTTCTTTGTATTTTTACTGCTGCTACGTATAGAGTCGAAAAATAATAATTATTCGTTTTCGATTTACGATTTTGAGCATTTTTAGAGTAATATTTTAAGCAAGTGCATCGAATCCAATATTTCTTACCAGATTACTAAGTGTCATCAAATTTTCATCAAGCAAAAAATACCTTTTTGGATAAATAATTTATCTATTGAATATTTATTTACACCTGTGTCAATGAGGCTCCACTCTACATGTTAGTGGAGCCTCATTGACACAGGTGAAGAAGTTCAAGTATCTCGGGGTGTTATTCACGAGTGATCTTACAATTTTCACCATTATATTTTCTGATATTTCCCAACAAGTCACAGAAAGTGAATATGGAGTGTCTCTAGACATTTTATCCCCTCACCCTCATAAATATTTTTACTTGTCTCCCTCGGAAAATCTCTTTCTCCGGGTCTGGGGTAACTGAAAGGGATTCTCTGGGAAAAGCCTTGAGTCTATTGTTGGCAAATGAAGTTGGAGCTGGTGAGAAATGCCTGTGAGGTATGGGATAACAATAAATGGTTTAGGATACGGATATACACACTGTTGGATATTTTTTTTTTAAAAAAAAACTTTCCATTTATTGTTCCACGCAGCATTTTACACAATCCCACCTAAAATCCCGAATTTATAAATGTCTACTTCAACTTTTTCCCGATTCTATCCAGTTGCTCTGGTTTTGTCCCCGATTTGCGTGGTGTGCGAAGGAAGTGAATTTTATCTTACTACATATTTATTATTTACCCAGCTAGAGCACCATCATCATCTTGGTTGTTATTGTTGTTGGGTGAGCAAGTCGGGCACGATGGGAGATTACTCTATGTAGAGGAAGAGAGTGTATGACAAAAGAGACAAAGCTCCAGGAGGAGGAAATGGTTTGCGGTGGGAAAACCCGCGAAGAAAAGCCAACGGAAAAAAGATGTTCTTAAGCCAAAGAAGTTAGTTTGGCTTCCATGCTTGAAGTATTTCAAGCGCGCCGCAGCATCCAAAATGGAATGGGACAAGAAGAACATACTCTCTAGATGAGAGGAGAGCAGATGGTTGGAAAAATATTAATTTAGAATTTAGATACCCGTTATCCATTTCAGGATATAAATATGTAAATAGGTAGGATTTCGAAATATGTATCAGTGGCTTAGGATATTCCTGGTACAAAAGCGCCACTTCAAGCGCCAGATTTTTTGTGGAATGAGTCAATTGGAGGAGTCTCCATTTGGGGATGGTAGCATGGGGTGATGTGGGTGAATATTGTATTCTGTGGCAGAAAAACCACGCGTTACCCACTGAACATTGGGTCGCGTGGTAGTCAGTGAATCGAAACCATTTCATTGGTCGCTTACACTCCTTCCGTTACAATTTTAAATGGAATGCGGTCTGCTGGGTGGCTCATTACATTTCATCGTCAATCAATTTGATTCAATTGTTATGATTTAATTACATAACATTTTTCACCGATTTGGTGCCTATTTAATTATACATCATAATTTGCATGATGCATCGGAAAATACTAACACTTTCACGGGCTCACTTTCAATCAAAATTAACTCAATTTTAACTGGCCATTTCATTCTCCCAAATTCGAATAGTAATTCGTATAAAGTGCCTAATTATTCGAATTTCAAATCCAATCGGTTGAATAATTCAACATTATTCAGAAATTAGTTTCAGTTTTAAATCGCAATTTCAAATCGAACATATCGCTCCTTGGAAATTACAAGGGACCAACACACTTCTTTTTTACGATTTTGAGATTTTATTTTGTTTAGAAAGAGAATATAATAAAATTTCAAACGATATAGGGTGAAAGGAACACCTATTGACACTTTATGAAGTCGTGTCAGGACTTATGGATACCCTACTCTGTGCCATTTGGAATATGAAATTTGAACACCTAGGGGAATGTAATGTAGGCATGGTTCGCATAGAGTGAACCTTCAAACGATGCGAATTTTCTCTTTTTTTTCCAAAGAGCTGATCTACCATTTCTTATCTCGTTTCATGAGCTTAATCAGCTTAATTAATATTATTAATCGTATCGAGATATATTCATTACAAAGGTAACCATTTTTACAATGTCCACATCCCGTGGTATAGGAAGAATCTGCTAGTCCGTTTGTAGACTCGCCCAGGAGCGCCTTCCCCGCATTGTAGATGCTTCTTTAATGCTCCCGGAGTTGTTGGGCGTAGGCGGTGCATTATATTGTGTTATTAACATTTGAAAATTGCCTAAATTAGTCATTCAGATCTTTGCACCGGGCGGGACTCGAACTCACAACAGTAAGTCGAGCCGAGGAATCGATCCGCCCAAAAGCCAACGGTATTGCCTATTGCGCCACTGATTCCCCATGAGCTTAATAATGATCTATCTTATGGCTAAGAAATGACGAACTAACTCTTTGCAAACAAAGAGAAAATTTGCGTTGTTTGAAGGTTCACTCTGTGCGAACCATACCAACATTCCCCTATCCCTATCAGAAAACGCAGACTAAGGAAAAACGTTATATTATTTACATTTTATTAGATACCTTAAATAAATTTAAAGATTTTGACAAAAGTGTCAATAGGGGTTCCCTGTCGAAGAGGTGTTCCTTTGACCCTAAGTTATTAAATTTACACACAATTACAGAAATCCAAATTAGTTACAGTTCAATTGACTCACCCTGTACTTGTGACAAGACATGTAGTAGGGGATAGTGCGAAACCTGAAACGACGCAAGCTTCGAACAAGACAATTATTTTCATTTCAAAAATTTTAATACTCAGAAAAAATATCATAAAAATTTTTCGTAAATGTTTGTGGATCGACACGGGGGGACTTACCAAATGCTGGTAAATTGGATAACCTACTAAGGAGCATTTGTCGACATAAACGAGTAGAGATGTCTAATATATATACGAAAATTATGGCGATATTTCTTCTATACAACCGCATAAAACAGGTTCATATTTGAATTAATGGGAAATTTTTACATTCTTTATTCATTTTAGATATAATCACGTCATCTTGTACGGTAAAATGTATCAATTATAACTAAATAAAATATAATCACAATACAATATCAATTTTATAACTCTAGTGATTGTAGAATTATCATTTCTTTTGTATTTTTATTTAAGACTTGCTTAAATATTTTCCTCAAATGAATAGAGGAAAGCGCGCTACCTTCGGACGACTCAAGCTTCGGACAATTCAATTTTTTTTCACTATGTTCCTTATGGATTTCACACATAGCTCTTTCATGAAAAATTTAAGGCATTGGACTAGCTATTAAAATATAATATCATAATGGGCCAAATCATTTATAACACTTTGAAAAAAAAAAAGGTAGCGAAGGTACCGAAGGTAATGCGCTTTCCCCTTATTTATCCTCGACGATTCAGTCAGATTTCCTGTGTCTCGTGCACTTTTATTGCGTATTAAGATTTAATGCAACGACTATTTTGCGTTAGAGGACATCATATTAGGATTTCTCTCAGTGTACTTTTGCGACGGTTATACGAGCTTTTCTATTTTCTTACAAACAATTGTTCGTAAACACACAGAAAAATATTTGTAAAATTTTATCATTTCTCTGTAAAGTTTTGTCAGACAAAAAATGTGCGAACAAATGTTTGTAAAATCATAAAAAATGTTCGTTAAATGATCGTGCTACGAACAATGTTTCTGAATAATAGACAAACGTTTACCAAATTGTTTGTGGGTTATACGATTTACGAGCATTTCGTAAGTTCCCAGAGGAAATTCACAAACATTTACGAACAATTTTACAAAAGTTTTTTCTTCTATATCTTTGTAGGCATTTCATGTGACTTTCTTTTGAAAATATTTAAATTTTTTTTATTAAAAATTGTAGTAATTAAGGTAAAGTACCCTCACTCAACCGGGTTCCTCGACTCGACCGGTGGGTCAATTTTTGAATATTTCATGATCAATTTCGATAATTTTTTTTTGAATTTATCGCTGGTTCGTATTAATCATGGAATGATTGATTTATTAATGTTAGATCATACGAAAAATATTATAGCAAATATATGAAAATTGAATAAATAAATCTACCGGTCGAGACGAGGAACCGGTCGATCGAGGGCACTTTACCTTACATTTGCAATTCTTTGTTTAATTATTTCTCTGTATTTTGTGTTCCTTTTTTTAAATTTAGTTTAATGAACTTGTACATATCTTTCTTATTTCTTTATCTTGTGTTCTGTTCAGTTATGTTAGTCATTATAGGGTGAAAGGAATAACTATTGACACTTGAAGAACTCGTATAATTTTTAATACAAAATTTTAACATTTATCTTTATTGGAAAACGTAGATGAATGAGAAAACGTCATATTACTTTCATTTTATTAGATACATTAAATAAATTTTCATATTTTGACAAAAGTGGCAATAGGGGTTCACTGTCGAACAGGTGTTCCTTTGACCCTATTATATTGCAGTAAAGGTTGGAGATCTTTTCCTTTAAAATGATTTTAACTGCTCGAACTCCAAGAGAGAGCAGTTTTCACAATCTTTGTTATTATTTTAAACTGTTTTGGAGTTGAGTTGGACGGGTAGACTAGGGCTCAAAAGAGCCTAGGTATCTGGTCAGTCTCTACTCACATAACTCCGTTTGCAATCTATTTGTCTATTATAAATTTTATTGCTCGAACTCAAAGAGAGAGAGCAGTACAATCTTCTCTTTTTAACTTGCCACCAGTTTATAGCTCAATCGGTATGGGATATTAACTCCTGGTCTTCGGTGACCCCCCTCATGTCTCGATGTTATCTCCTTCCCTCCAAAACCATGTTTTTTCGATACATTTCGTTTCATTTTTGTGTCTGACCGCACTCCTCTCTTCTTTTCATTCGGTTCATCTCTTCGTCATTTGTGTTGCAGGTTCTTTCTCATTGTCCTGGCAATGTTCTGTGGGTGCATTTCATTTTGTGAAAAATACAAGAGAAAGTTTGCAAATCTGTTGTCATCTGTTTGAGGCGCGCGGTTTAAATCACAAGAGGGACAGGACGCAAGGGTGGAATTGTGGGTGGCCTTATTCAGTGGGTGGTCGCGAAGAGCTTAATGTAGATTACACGATTTTGTGGGATATCTTCAGAGAGCCCTGGCACTGTGTTTTCTCTTTAAATGTTTTGTGTACGACTGAGAAGTCTTTTGCTCATTCACTAGTGATGCCAGAGGGTGGAAAATGATACCCAGAGGGTGGTTTATTTCACTCCGTCTCTCTGTCTTTCTTTCACCAGGAAAATTATCTGTGTATTTAGGGAGCATTGGGTGGGAGTGAGATGGGAAATCTTCTTTCTTTTTTTTTGTAGTCGCAAGGGGAGATGGAGAATTTAATAGTCGAGAGCAGAAAAAAAGATGCTGGGATGCCCTTTTTTCTGTGTTTAATCACTCAAAAATGTCAGCGATCTGTCTTACTTATGTTTTACTGCTCAATGGAGATTCTTTCGCGCAGATTTTCTTTTCCCTTTGAACCATTTTGTATGACGATATACCTCATACATTTATGGATCCATGTCGGGCTTTTCCATCAGAATGGATGGAGGAACTTGGCGCATTTCTCACTCTTCATGCACGAAAGTCGAATACTCAATCGACCTGAGGGTTAGAAATAATTCCAGGGGAAAAACACTCAAGAGTTGGAGAAATTTATATTGCTTTTGGATTCGTGTTTACTTATGATGATGCTCCCTTGATTTATCACATTGCGTATACCATCTCGCTAGTCGAGATATATATTTTCAGTGGGTACATCTTTCTATTTCTCCATAATTATTGATTGACATTTTACTGTGATTGAAAATAATATATTCCCCTTCTAATCTATCATCATCAGCAGAACAAACAATTGCTAATAGTTCGTGGCTTCATGTTATGATGATAGCCAAAAGGTTCCAACAAGGACCTTTCCAACAGAAAGAAATTAATTTTCATAGAGGGTAGAACATTTCAGTAATCATGGATATGGAACACAATGGCCTTTCGTGATTAGCTGCAGGATAAACACCGACTGTATAGGGGAAGGCTTTCAGGCTTCGCACATATTCCGCTTTCGAAGGCTTCATATTTTTCCCATATTTCTTTATAAATCTGACTTAATCTATCTGTACATCGGATGCGCCCCAGGTGGCGCATAAGGAATGGATATAGTCGGGGTTCTAGAACCGAATATAGTTTGTTTGGAAATAGCTTCAGATATCTGCATATTTGCGTCTACGTAAAGTCATTAGTGCAGAGATGTGCAAGAAGAATCGTTTGAAACCGAAGAAACGTCAAATGAAACTTTTTATTATTATTTATTTATTATCATCTCTCTATTTCATTTTTGACCCACCCCCCGTGCGGCCACCGCCGTCTTAGCGTCGGTTCCAACCTACTTCGGGATGAAAACGATGGAAAATCCCTTCTCAGGTTGTATATTTTGTGATCATACATATGAACGTATGTCACTAAATGTGGAGGAGGGTATGCTCACAGAGACAGAGACAGAGAGATTAAAAAAAAACCTAGCCATAGAGGCTGTTTGGCTTTCTATTTGACAGACAACGAGCTACAAATTCTACATAAAAGTTCTCTTGGTGTAGATTGGTACAGTTCGGAAACACTTTTAAACACGAGGTCACATCACACATACGTTGATTTCAGCATCCTTTCGACTTCTTCAGAGTTCGCAGCGTAGAGCCAGAACCTGACGATATCCATTGTCAGCACAGGAAAACGCGATGCCAAGTTGTTAACGATCAGCAAAGCCGAGAAGTTCACACTTGTACGGCAATGGTCAATGGTAAATCCGGAAGAACTAATCATAATAATAAAATAATAATAATAAAACATTTATTAATGCCCCAAGCAAACAATTTTACATTTAAGGGACTATATACAACAATTTACAAAAAAAAGAAAATAATCAGAATCAGAACAGACAAGAAAACTTGAATGCGGAGGAAATCGATACAAAATAATAAAGAAATCTTTTAAGTACGGGTTTTTACAAAATCTGTACTTTTAAGTATATTTTTGTGTGTTGTATCAGGGTGTTTATGTGAGAAATAATTAAAGAGCTTTATTGATATGTATCTTAGGCTTTTTAAGCCAAATTTAGTAGTCTGTGGTTTAATATTTTGAATTGAATTAATAAGTCTTGTGTTTCTGGGTCTTTATGTTTTAAAGAGTTTAAGAGTGGATTAAATTATTTGTGATTTTAAATATGTGGTAAACCTTAAGGGTGGTCACTTGATCTCGAAACGGCGTAATACAATCATCCTTGTAAATTGTGGCTGTACTGCAACGGTTATCCAAATTGTAGATCAGTCGGAGAAATCTGTTCTGTGCCACGGACACTTTGTCGATAAGCTCCTTTTCGCTGATCCCCAAATCAGTGCTCCGTAGGTCATCACAGGTTCGAAAAGTCCCCTGTAAATCGCCAACTTCACACCAGAAGCTGGTCCCCCACTAGTGCTGCGTCGCACTGCACCAGTAAGGGCTGAGAGTCTTCCAAGGAGGCAGTCGACATGACGGTCATAAATCCGACTTATATCAGTTACTAAAAGTTTCGTAGAGCTCCTTGCAATGGCAATTCGATACTCTTACTCACTGGTCTGTTGTGTTGGCCTACACCCAAATTTTCTTAAAAAAATTGTCATGATATTGTCATAATGTTACAGAATTCCCCTACAGGCCTCTTGCACTAACCTCCTCCAGTCCTGGTGACTATCGGAAGCTCCTTGCGAGTTTTTGTAACAATCTTTTAGCAATATTGCTACAGGTCTCACACCAGAACATGCTGGAGTACCCTTCATCGCTTGTCTCCGGGAGAGAGAGCCCCTATTGCCCATTCCAAGAGAGCCATGAATCTGGCGTCCTCCTCCTTTCACTGGTGAAAAGCGGCTGAGGAATCGATTAGATTGTGTCTTCGGAATATCGCGTTGAGCACTCATAAACTCATCTAGCAGAACTATAGCTACATCGTAATATGAGGTTAACCTGCGTTATAGCACCCCTCAGAGTTACCACCCCAGCTGAACAGTGATTGGTTCCGTTGGCTTAGAAGAGTCTCCGTTAGGATACGTTTTCTCCCTCCAACTCCTCTAGCCACAACAGTCCTACTACAATCTTGTTTTTAGGGTATGGGTTGTTAGGTTCTCGCCCAACTCTTTCTAGAAGGATTAGATCCCTTGTTCGTTTGCCTCAGGCTCGTGACTTCCCACTGATGATGGTTACCCAATCTTTTATCACTCACCTGAGTGTATCGGGGCCTACCAGGCATCTAGCCTCTCGTCGCGGATCGGTCAGGGTTCTGCAGTAAAGAGAGAGCTTGATAGAGCGTGGTGAAATAGGCCGAGTTAAGTCGTTCTTCTAAATTGTTATCGGTTGCTGTTAATGGGCTGTTCAGTAGTAAAGTAAATCGTGTACGAAGGAGGAAACTGGACTCCGCTTTCGCACAAATCACCATTAAGTTTTGAAATAATTAAAAGCTGTGAAAACTATTGTTAGGATGCTCGACCTCGATGCAGACCTAGGACAAGGTGACTAAAACAGATTCAGAATCTTACATGGGAGCGCCTTGGGATTGATCGTGCACATTTACCTGAAGTGTCGGAAGATCGTCAGGCGTCGGCTGTAGCCTAGACGTCCTAGGCCCACGAACCCAATTGGGATAAGCGGTTGAAAATTATGATTATGATGATGTTTCCCTGAGAGGTTTTATCTGAGTATTTCCTGGGATTTTGAGAGGTGGGATTATAAATCTAGTAGTGAAAACTGGGACACCACCGAACATGGGGTAGCACCGAACACTGATACTTATTTCTAAACTACTTAGACTATGACGATCACTTTAGTGTACAAGCATCTCTATAGTATCTTTTGATTCGTACAGGTCTCATCTCTTTGGTGCTACTCCGTGTTTGGTGGTGCCTCAGTCTCTCCCAAGTAAGAGTTATTTTTTGCCATAGTTGAAGGATTGATACTGTTTGTATAGCAGTCAAAAATAATAGCATAACTTGGACATAACTTTTGTGAACGCAGCCTGAAAGCCTTCCCCTACTTCTGGCTGTATACCTTATAATTGTTTCCTGGGTACATTCATACATTTTGTTTTATTTGAGAAAAAGGTTTATAGCATTCATAAAAGCAACCCAGAAAAATTTAAACTTATTATTTAACATTTACAATTTCGCTCCCAAACCATTTCACAATCCCAAAAATCCTTCTTGAATTTCCCTTTTTCCATATTTGCTATAAGTAAATTAAACACTCTGCAAATTTAATCACTTAACACCATGCCCTACATTGGACTGTGTTGTACAAAAATCTACCTTTACTCTCTCAGATTTGTTTACTTAAGCATTTTCACCAGACAATTACAATTTTACACCTACTTTCGCCTGAACATAAACCCCTTGTGTTTGCATACATTGCATACAGTGTGTACATAAAATGGAACTCTGTGTGTATAAAAATTGCACAATTTCTTTTTTTTTTAGCCCATTTCTCTGCGTCAGATCTCCACCTGGGGCCAATGATTACCAGAGCTCTTCTATTTTTAATTTTCCGGTGTCTAGTGCATTTTGTTGTATGTGCAAAAGTGTATGAGGTTGTTATGACTTTCCCGCCTCATTCTATCAGCGACCTCCATGTAGCACCTTCCAGGTATACATATGCAGAGCGGAAAGCTTTTTCCCATGCAACAAACATCCTACTTGCAGAATATGTACCTAGGTGACAGTTTAGTATACCCGGCCAATGTTTTAATTAAACAGATTCACATAGATAAGTTGTGTATTTACCATCATGTTGCACCAAATTTACTTTTTGCTTATCGCTGTTAGAGAATTGTTTAAAATCAAATTGAATTTGAAAAAAAAAAACAAATATGAACATTGATTTAGAAATTCCATGTGTTTTGATAAATTTGCTGAGTAAAGCAGATAATTAAAACGGAAGTTATAAATTTTTAACGCATAGAAATAGTAAAATATTAATGGAAAGGGGAAAATTTTGAATTTATCCTTCTCATTCTTTCCTATTTAAATTTAGATTGAATTAAATTGAGTTTTGAAGTCTAAAAGAAGAAGAAGAGTGCGAAAGAGTGAGATAGACATATTCAAAAGATTTGAGAAAGAAAGAGATGTGAATTTTGATTTTATGAAATTTTCCTGACAGGAGTATACCTTACTTAGTCACAACATTTTTTATAATATATTTTGAAGGGTTATGAAGCAAAAAGATACTAATATTATTTTAAAGCCTATCTGGTAAATTTCATAGATTTAATATTTTCATCCCTTTCTTTCGTAAACGTATTGAATATATCTGTCTCACTCTTTGATACTCTTCTTCTTCTGTTGACCATCATTACAAATTCAATATAGATTTGATTGCGAAAGACTGAGACAAACATAGGTATTTCGGGTATTTCATAAAGGGATGAAAATTTTGATTCCATAAAATGTTCTTGATCGAAATGTGTTCTGGATGCATTAGCATTTAAATTGGCTGCAGAAGAAAAAATGGAAAGCATTTAATATTTTTCATTTTGTAAAAATTATATAAAGATCATATTTAATTTAAATTTCAGAGTTGAATAGTGTAAAATTTAAAATTCTAGACGATGCAGAATTCCAGACAACACGTCTCGAATTTGACTAAAAACTATAAATATTTATAGTTCTCTATAAATATAAGAAAATATTATTAATAATTGCTGTACGAACGGTTTGACTTCAAGGAGATAGCAGTCTATATTATAATCAATTTTGTTTTTCAACTTATTACCATTTTGGGGCTTAAATGTTACGTGATATTGTAGTAGGATTGTTGAACTTGGAGGAGTTGGAGGGAGAAGCCCGTCCTGACGAAAACTCTTCTAAGGCAATGGTACCAATTACTGTTCAGCTGCGGTGATAACTTTGAGGGGTGCTATAACAACTGTTAACTTCAAGTTACGATATCGCTATAGTTCCGCTAGGTGGGAGAGTGCTAGACGAATTATTCTCAGGGCACAATCGAATCGGCTCCTCACTCGGTCTTCAACAGTGAAGCGAGGAGGACGCCAAATTCGTGGCTGCCTTGAAATGGGCAATAGGGGCTCAAATGCAGGAGGCTAGCGATGAAGGGTGTTCCAGCATGTTATGGTGTGGGACCTGTAGCATTTGTACTACAATATCAACTTCTAGTTGCTTCTAGTCTTCGGTGACCCTCTTAAAAAACTTTACCTAGAGACGTTTTTCCGTTTTTTCTTCCATTGCTCTCTCTCTTTCCCCACCAAAAATATATTTTTCGGTTTTTCTCGGAAACACCTCCAGCAAATTCTCTTATATTCGGATATGTTTTGGACTAGGTTTTGGAGGTAGTTCATGCAAACATTTTGCTCATTGATACCCATGAACAAATTTTCATAGGTCTAAGCTCAACCACTTTGGAGAACCGAAAGAACCTTTTTGTCAATTCAAATGTTTAAATAAAATTCATATTTTATAAATAAAGTAAGGTCATATTTGCATAATAAGAATCAGGTTTTGCCGATTGTTTTTTATATTTTACTTTTTAAGAAATTTTTAACAAGTCAGAGAGTAATTCGACTTTTTATTTAATTGATTAATGTGTTAGAATAATATTTGTTAATAGAATATTTCACTATTTATGAGATAAGCATTTACAAATACTAATTACGGATTGTCAATTGATTTTTTGTTATTTAGTATTATTGTTTTTTTAATTAATTCTGGATTTGATGTTGAATTCTTGGACGATTCTCATAAAATTATTAAAAGTTTGTAAAGAGCATGAAAAATAGTTTTACGAGAGCTTATTAAACTCTTTCATGTGTCGAAGACTGATACGTTTAAATTTTTAAATAAATTGGTATGCTATTTATAGGTGAGCAAAATGTTTTCTAAAATCGAAAAGTTACAAAACGTTTTAGGAGACTTTATTTTTTCAAAAAAAAAAACAACATTTCCTGTGATAAAATATTGTTAAAGAACTTAAAAATATTTCTAAACCTGATGTTTTGATTTTTTTTAGAATATTTTAGATTTTCATTAATTTTAAATTTTATTTTTTGTTTTACTGAAAATCTGGCTTTAAACTAATGAATGATTTTTTACTAATTAAATAATTTATTTTATTTATTTATTTATTTAAATCGAACTGCTTTTAAAACTGTTCGTCTCTTAAAGACATAATAACAGGCAAGAGATTTATGCGTCCACCGTTGTCTTAGCGTTGATACCCAACCTACTCTGAAGCCAAACGGTGGGAATACTCCTTCTCAGGTTATAATGTGTCCCATAAATTACGCAAGATTTAAATTAAATAAAAAACACATTTTTTCTCAATTACGTTTTTTTCTAAATTGGAAAACAAAGTACATAAGATAGGGTTTATGTATTAAATGTCGCATCCAGTAATTAACCTTCATGGCTTTGCTGGCATACGAATTCTTTCATCTAAGGTTTTCATGACCTTTTTGGACAAATGTGGCTAAATTTCGATAATTCAGGGTTAAAAGTCCTCTTTTAATGCACACAGGTGGATGTAGCTATGTTTACTTATGCTTGTGACTTCTAATAACCGAATAAAAAAATGTAATGGTCTAAAATTACATGATCTAATGGACCAATTCGGATCACCAATAGAGAAAATCATAATCATGAAATGTCTTATGCAGGAATTGCATTATTTCTTAGGCTATATGACATGTCACACTATCATCTTAAATTCACATGTCCTCAGTATTAATGAATTCATAATTAATTAATTATTAATGAACAAATCCTTCGGTTTAGGTTTCATGTCTTCGGTGATTGCCAGTGAAAATGTTAGTCGCCCTAAAATAACACTTTTTTGGTTTTGTCCAGAGCTTTCGATCCTGATGGAGATCTTCTTCAGTGACTGGAAGGGCATTAAAATTATTTATTTGCAACGAATTTCTTCTCAACTAAATTTTGTTTCCAGAAAACGACCTTTATAAAATGTTAAAAAAAATTCGTAGAAAATAAATAATTTTAATGCCCTTCCAGCCACTGAAGAAGATCTCCATCAGGATCGAAGGCTCTGGGCAAAACGAAAAAAAAGTGTTTACATCTTAGGGTGCCTAACATTTTCACTGGAAATCACCGGAGACATGCCTCTGAAATCAAATTACGCCAGTTCATCGTTGAGAGAGTTTTGTAACAAAATCCTAAAGTGGTCCTGCTGTTGAAAATTAGGCCATGCCTCTTTTTTGCTTCACGCTTAGATATCGTACTAACTACTGCGACTAACTACTTTAGGTTTTATGATACTTCCCTGTTGCTTTTAAAGTGTCTGAATTCGATGAAAATCAAGGCAATTTGGAAAACATTCTGCCAATGTTCAATTTATATTTAAAAAAATGGTAAGATTTTGAAAAATCTAGCATCCAGCACTATGTAATTCAAGCGACAAAATCTTTTCCATTCCATTACACAAACTGAAAACACGTTCAAGAAAATATTGCTGGGCGAGTGATAAATTGAATGTGTGAAATTTAGCCATATTTGCAGAAATTATAACATTATAAACTCTTTAATTCTCTCCATAAATAATCAGCTTTGAGTTTCAGTGCCAGCCAAAGAAAAGCCGGGAGAAATTGTAGTAAAGGGCGAGAGAGAGCTTGTGTAAGCTTCAAAATTAAATTCATTTCAAATAAATCTCCCACCACTTTTACTTGCACTCTCTTGTGAATACTTCAAAGTCCTTCTTCCCTAGCCCCTATGTACAATAATAGTGTAACAGAAAGTGGACGAACTGTTCCCAGAAACATTACTTGCATGCACTTCCACATCCTTACAGTTGACTCCTTCTCACTTTCCATCTGAACTCCTGCTGTGCAGATGGGGGATGAAGCAATAAAAATGTACATGTTTATGACTTCTCCATGCAGCATGCATTTTGCAATGTTTACCGATACATGAGCAGCATCCACCAGCAATATAGACGCTCTAAGCATTGCTATGTTGGAAATTCTGTGGCCAGGATTTCCAGTAAGTTCGAGAGGTGCTTTCAGTGGTGGATTTGCCAGGAGAAATGCAACTGACTCAAACTGGAGACGTGAGCGTTTTCCCTTGCATGCGACATAATTTGTGCCACTCACAGGAGTAGAAAAATTAAACTTTCAACTCTCCGCACTACCAAAACGACGAATGTTGTTGAGCCAAAGTGGTTTTATTTGCCCAAAAGCGATATAAACATTTTTGCCCGACGCTTTTTTTTACATCTCATCCCCTAATGTATTGAAGGTAAACCCATAAAAAAGACTTCTGTACTTGTTTTTCCAATTTTTTCCCCAAAGGGCTTTGGTGAAGAATTATGTTGTCCTACCAATCGTATGTTCTTGCCTTATGGTATCTCGTTGATACGAGATAAATATACCCTTTTTATTCTTTTTATTAAATTTTTTAAATTTGTAATTCTCCGTGAAATTCAAAAAATAAGTAAATAATTTATTAAATTAGAAAAAGATTCGGGGAAAAGGGGATTTCGATAACCAAGAATATTAAACGAATAACTCGCGAATGGCCAACATGCTGATTATATGATTTTTAATATTTGAAACCTCTATAACTTTTAACTAGAATAATTAACTTTTTTGTGTAATATTCACAGGGAATATTGAGGATTATAGTCGAGCAAAATGTTTTCTAAAATCGAGAAATTACAAAACGTTTTAGGATACTTATGCTGTTCGAAAAAAAGCAACATTTCCTGTAAAAACAATATTGTTAAAGAAATTTAAAATATTGCAAAACCTAAAGTTTTGATTTTTTAAAAATATTCTTGAGTATCACTAATTTTAAATTTTATTTTTTGTTTTACTAGAAATCTGGATTTAAACTAATGAATGATTTTTTAGTAATTAAATAATTTATTTTATTTATTTAAAATCGAACTGTCTTTGAAACTGTGTGTCTCTTAGAGGCATAATAATTGACTTTTCGGTGTAATATTCATAGGGAAGGTAGAGGGTGTCAAGGAGTACCCAAAAAGCGAAAATAACGAATTTTGCAAATAAAAAATCGACTTATTCGGACAAATCGATTTAGTGTTATATTTCTAACATCCTAGTCACATACTCTACTTTACCATACAGCATTTTATGCTTAATAAGTTACTCTACATTACGGCAGTTAGTGTTAATATCTCTTTCCGATTTTTTGGATCTTGGGTTTAATGCCTCTGACTTTGACTAATTCCAAATTTTGGGTTTCTGAGATCGTAAAATTCAAGTATTTTTGAGTACCGGGATTTCGAGATTTCGAGGTGTTCACGATTACAGAATTTTTTAAGTTCAAAGATTTTCTGGCAAAATTTTTGGAATCCCAAGATTTCTAAGGTCTCGCAATCTTCGTGATGTTGTTTTCTTAGGATTTCGAAATTTTTGAATTCCGGAATCCTGCATTATAAATAATAATCATAATGGTGGTACAACATGCCATAGCGGAACTTAGGCCTTCCCGCAAGAGGAGTTCGGAACATGCATTATTATTTTTTGTTATAAGTTAAGGTTTTGAAGGTTCGTATTAAAAAAGGAGTCCAAAATTTAAGATTTTTACTGGATGCCGCACACACCGAATCAATTATATCACTATGTCAAAAAATCTCTTACTTATTGGGTTCATAATTCTGCCTCATAAAAATACTGGAAGTCCTTGGATTTTCCTCTACAGGAAAATGAAAATGTAGTGGCATTTTTTACGAAGGTGCCCTGGTTAACTCAGCTTCGTACCACTTTTTCCCACCTATGTATGCCTCATTTCCCCCGAAAACATTACACCGGACACAAAAATTTGGGCATCACTACTTAGATGGAATTTTCATCTACTTGTTTTCACCATTTGTAGGAGGTATCACGCATTAAAAATCAATTTTAAGCTATTTTTCTAACACATGTTTTTTGACACTCGGAAAACTATTTTTTCCCTGCATTCTGATAGTCAGTTAAGAGCTTGGTTAGGTATGATTCAATGGGTCTTACAGAACATATTTCGGACGTAACTGATTTCAAAAATGACGAGCTACCAATTTAAAGTGTAATGTGGGAAGTTCCACTTTAAAACAAGGAAAATTGAATGAGAAATACTCGAAATACATTGAGGTGGCAATTAAAGAATTACATCTACCATAAGCAGTCTAATTTCATCACTGCACAAATCAGAAAGTAGTGATCACGCCTATTGTAATCATTGTTTTTTCTCTAACTTCTCGAATCTGTCTTACAGAACATTTTTCCAAAAACATCACTGATTCTTAGAATTAACGGTGCTGGAAAACTTCCGCTTCAAAACAAAGCAAATTGGATGAAAAATTCTCAAAACGCACCGCATGGACAATGAAAGAATCACACCTACCATGAGCAGATTCAGGCTTAATGTTCAATTTGACAGAAGCGAAATAAAAACATCTGATGAAGTCTAATTTTTATGGGGAAGTGCGTGTTTTCCTTCGAGATTTTAGTGAAAATTGTTTAATATGCCAATTTTCTTGTGAATCTATTAATTTCTTCAGTGGAATCTCTGATGAGTCAAATATCCCGAGCGGCGCGGCGTGCACAGTGTGACCCAAAACAGTGAAGATTTCTCAAATTCGGGGGTTAGTAATTTTGACAGATGTTTTTACGAATCTGCAAAATTCAATTTTCCTGAGCTGCAAGGGTGGTAATTTTTATGAGTTTTCCTCCACCCACAAAAGCGACCCCCTTCAGGCAAAAGATTTTCATGGTAAATATTAACCCTAATAAACCCTCTATAACTTGGAATAGTTGCTTTTTCGAAAAGTCACTTGCAGTATGCAAAAATGCATTAAATATTACACCTCAGATACGATTTTAGGCTCATTTTTTATTTTTGCCTTTTGGACCCAGGACATGTACAGCCCTACTATTATGTACAGCCCCACTATTGTACTAATATATGTACAGGGACATGAATCAGAAATATATTATTATTATTATTATTAGATGTCGATCGCTAACTAACTCACGGGCAAGTCGATAGAATCAGAGACGGGAAATTACAGCGCGAATCGAATAGCGCATGCAGATCCCAAGATCGTTCTACATTATTTATTATAAGAAATGAATTTAGTTTTATTTGAAATCAAAAAAATATTTGGATGGAGAAATATGCCCTTTACAAGAAGATTTAATCTTTTCAGGTTTACCCTTTAAATCGGTTTATCGCATGATTTTCAAATAATCTTGAAAGTTTCGAATAATATGAAGATAATGAAGATATCCTTGGTTATCATCATCATTATGAGTTTCTCTGACGCGCGGCGACTGGGGCCATATGCACCATTCTTGATATCAATACTCAAATAACATTATCGAGATGTGATTTGAATCCTTGAACTGATTTTCTGTCCTTAATATTCTCATTAGTTTGAGCCGTATTTTCTTGAAAGTTTAAGATACATTTGTGGAATAAAAATTAACCATTAACATTAGATGTTATATTAGAAAAATGGTTTATTATTTTAGTACAAATGAATTTAGATACAAATAGATAGAGAGTAAAATTTAGCTACTCAGATTTTTGTATAGTTTTTGTTTATTAAACATATAATGTTTACAGTGATCAGTCTAATCCTAGAAAATTTTGTCTCCTGCGGATAAATTTGACACCCCCCCTGTTCATAAGCTTTTCTTTAATTCTAGTACTTACGAATAGTCTTTACCGATCCGATCTACGATATCTGATCGATAAAGACCATCTTCAAGTTCTAAAAATAAAAAAAAAGCTTACGAACAGACAGGTGTCAAAGTCACCCGTAAGGGACAAAGTCACCCCCGCTTACGGTATATAAATTAACACACCTGTACTAAAACCGTAGATCGTGTACTAAACCTCAAAAAGTTCAGTGAAAGTTAAATAAGTGAAGTTCTTTAAAGGATTTAAAGACTGTTTTTTCTTTAAGTTAAAATGGGGTTTCCTTCACAACCCTTTCATATCGCAATGCGAGATAGAATGTCGGGATAATATCAGAATCGCTCCACTTACCATTTTTATAAGAAACCCTTTCCCAAAATGCGACATTGATGTAAAA
Source organism: Phlebotomus papatasi (assembly GCF_024763615.1). NCBI lineage: Eukaryota > Metazoa > Arthropoda > Insecta > Diptera > Psychodidae > Phlebotomus > Phlebotomus papatasi. The sequence goes on along the minus strand of NC_077222.1, from coordinate 7,991,212 downwards.
ACATTTATAACAAAAATAAAAAGAAGTATACAATGATCATGGCAGGTGATGTCCAGTTCGTACTAAAGACCCTTCCCTTGCAATTTGATGCATATTTCAGAAATCAGTAAAGAGTTTAACGTATCAACATTACAGTGCTCGAAATAAAAAGCTAATGGTTTGAATGGGCGACAGGCGCAGTGTCTGCTGTAAAAATTTTATACTTATATCCCTACTCGAAGTGTTATAAATATTTGGCGGGATGCACTTTGAAAAATTGTCGGAATAAAAATTTTAAGCATTGTAAAGGAAAAGCCCCCACAAAACGAGATACTGAGAAAACCCCAGGCAAATGGTGCAAGAAGCTAAAGCGACACCGTGAGAAATTTGACCATAAAAGTGTTTTCCTATTATGTTCTGTCTTGTGTACACTTTTCTTCTACATCCTGAGCTCCAAAGGAGGGTGGAAATGGTAAGAGAAACACAACATTTTAGATTCAGCCAAAATGGTTTCGCCTTCTGAAACATTCATGGGGGTGTCTGTGAAATTTCTATTATTTGCCAAAGCCAAAGACATCCCTAAATGTTCTTCTCTAATACAATTTTTTTTCTCTGACTAAGCATAGTTGTGCTTGAAATAAAACCAGGACTATAATGGTAATGAAAATTAAATTTAGCGACTAATATGATTCAGCTTTGGCATTACGGTCGAAGGTGGTCTAATAAAGGATGTACTTTAATGTTATTTGAAGAAAGGAAATTGCGTGCTTCTTATCAATTTACCTCCATTGTATTCTTCAAATGTTAACACATTGTGCGAGGGACAAGGAAATGTTCAATTCAATGTGTTATGACAATCATAAAATCGCTTGTTTCGACAATAAATATCAAAAATTCTAATAAAAATAATAAATTGCATATTCTAAAATTACAAGAATGTTCGTTTTTATTGCATGAGAGTCTGTCATGAGTAAGGGTCATCTTACTTCTATTCTTTTCATCAGTTTATTATTGAGTTTGAATCATAATTTCTTCCTGTGTCTTTTTACATTCTAATAAAAATGGTTTAATAGTTTCTCATAATGGATTTTTTTTAAATTGCTTTTGAGGATTATAGTCGATTTGTGCAAAATATACAGAATAGCTAAGTATTTTTATATTTTAGAACATGTTGGTTGTAAAATTCGATAAATTAATTATTCTTCAATTTCCTAATCGTTTAATATGTTTTGAAAATATTTTATTGTTAAGCTAATTTTAAGTATTCTGTGAAAATTTTAGCGTACTAGATAATTACGTGATAAAATACCTAAATAATCTAAAGAATTGTAATCAGAATACTAAATCATTCCTTAATAATTTATATTTTTAGCTAAGATTATTTACAATCGTTTTGTCTTGGAGTACGGTTTCGATGCTAAGACGGGAATGGCCACACATTAAAAAAAGAGATGAAATAAAATTATATTCTGTTCTCAGTTTAACATTATAATCCCAAACCATAAGAAAAAAGTTAAAATTAATACAACATACTGAAAAAGAGTTTCAGAAACTGATTCTAATTCTTATTATTTTTAATTAAATTAAATAAAAAATAGAGTTTTAAGTGTCTTAAGTGTATAAAAAATGAGTAAAATATATTCAAATTGATGATTTTTTTCTTGATTTTGTTATGAAATTTTATAATTTTTTTTGAAGAGTTAGTTTTACTTCTATCGATAGAGGCTTTCCGGTGATGGCCAGTGGATTTGAAGTCACTTCACAAAGAAAAACACTTCTTCAATTTTGCCCAAAGCTTTCGGTCGTAGATATGGACCTTCTTCAGTGGTCGACTAAACTATGGTTTTTTGTACTTTATTAAGATCGTTATTTTGTGTAGGATTGGGAATTATCATCACTTTCAAGTTATCAATTGGGAAGGTTTTTTGGAAATTGTCCTAATATTTACATAAAAAAGTAAGTTTAAAATTAAATTTTTTTTTTCATTTTTTAAGGTTTTTTATTTATTATATCTTATTTTCCTTTAATTCAAAATCCCTAAATGCGAGGCATTTGTATGTTATGCGTCTCCATGAAACACTCTCACAAATTTTGAAAAATGAAAATCATCTCGGCTGAAGTATATTCTTAGCTTGGATATACATTTAAGCGTATACTTCAGTCGAGATGAAATTTTACATCGAAAAAGAGTTACTGTTACATCTATATAAGTTTGGTTAATTTATTCCGATTACAGAGGCGTTTTAACTCTTCATTTGTTTTTCTTGGGGAAGTAGTAACTAAGAATTATAGTTAAGAATGTGATTTACAATTTCCCTTTTCGTAATTAAGAACAAGTGAAGTTTCTGCTTCATAAAATTAATGATCCGAAAGACTTGAGCAGAAATTTATCTTTTTTAAATGTTTTTTTTTAAATATAAAAATTTTGGGGAATCTCAATTTGTACACTAAGAAAAAAATTATAGAGTTGAAACAACTCTATCGCCGAGTCGAATCAACTTGAAGAATATCGATGTAAATGTTACTCTTTTTTGTTGCAAATTTTAGTAAATAAAGTTGAAACAACTCTTCGTGTGTGTTAAATTAATTCTCCGGGTATCGATGTAATTATTACTATTTTTCGATGTAAAATTTCATCTCGACTGAAGTATATGCTTAAGTGTTTTCATTTTAAGAATATACTTCAGTCGAGAAGATTTTCGTGTGACAAAGTTCATATGGAACATCAACTAGAAATATGCAAAACGATGTTTCATGAAGACGTGTGCGTGCATCAGACGTGATATTTCGCTCGGAACATAGGGAACTTGAGGTCAGTAAATATTATTAATGAAAATGATAAAATAAAAAAAAGAAACAAAATTGCAAAATCTATTTATTTTTGGGATTTAAAAGAGTTATTTTAACTCTTAAAAAGAGTTATTTTCAGTGTTAAAAAAAGTTATTTACACTCTTTTGACATGTAAATTTTAGGAAAAAAGTTAAAACAACTCTTCCGAATATTACACCTAAATAGAAGTAAAATCAACTCTAAAATTAATCGAAAATCACAACGAAAAAGAGTTAATTCATCATCGATTCGAGTAAGTTTTACTCGTTTATTTTTCTGAGTGTAATTACTTTTCTTAATTGGCTTTCATTGGCTTGTATTAAAAATTTAATTGTAGTACACGATTCTGTAATGAATTACTATTTGAATTTTTCGGTACTTCTTTAACACTTTTGGCCTTAGCTAAGAGGTAACTCATATTGAGAAACTCTTGTTAATTGTCCGAGGAAAGCTTTGCAGAACCTAAGAAACCCAAGAATTTCATATCGGAATCTGGGGAAACTAAAATCTGCAACGCTAAGCATGAAAAACCAGAAAATTAATAAAAATGGGAATAAGTTGCTCTTAGCTTTAGTACATGTTTAGCACATTGATTAAAAATAAACAATTTAAGCATTAACTAGAATTAGCTTAATAAATTTTATTTGTTTCAGCTTATTAGTTATCTTATCTTACTTAATTTTTTTTTTGAAATATACATTGGGGTTTCTGAATCCTATAATTTAGTACAAACCTAAGAGCACATATTTTTTTTTAAGTTGTACATACTTCCTAACATAAAGTCTGCCCCTCGATGCATATGGCAATATTTTCTTTACTCTATACTTTAATTGTCTTGTTTTTATTTTAAATTATCCTAAACCTGAAATTATTAATTAGTACATTCATGTACTAAATTTTTATTTTGACCAATTCTGTTCTTAAGAGATAATGGTGCTATTGCAATGAAAAATGAAAAGGGGAAATAGTGTTTTGGAACAGGATGGTGACTAGGAACAACAGTCGTGATAGGAACCATCTTAAAAAAAGTTGATTAAGCAGAAACACAATAGAGTAGCCATGTACTAAAAAAAAAAGGTTTTCCTCTCTCCGGTTTTCTGGAATGACATTCAAATGAAATAACTTTCTCATACTGCTCCTGTAGCATATTTTTCTCGATTTGATATTTAAAAACCGTTCCATTATCAATATCTATGCCTAGGGGAAAATTAATATAGTACATGCAACTTTATCAGCTTCATTAACCAAATTTATTCGTTGCAAAAAGAGTCTATTCACTTTTTTTTAAGCATCTCATTGTCATTTGAGTGGAAAATATGTTCAATTGGTGAGATGAAACATTACTCCGCAAAGAGATGTACAAAAATATAATAAGCAAAATGTAAGAAATATGAGATATTAAATGCGCAGAAAATATTGAAACGGGCGAGAAAGAAGTTGAAGTCGTAAATTTCAATTTTTATATTCGAAATTTTTATGAAAAATATTACTCATACTGAATTTATTTCGACAAGGAGTAAATATTGTGTGCATGAGGATATTCTCAAAAGAAAATGTAAAAGCATCAAACTTTGTATCCCACATGGGGTTAAAAAGTCACATTCGACGGTGGTGTGATGGTTACTCCAACTTCCTCATTGTCGGAACGAGAAACGTGAGAAAGAAACTTCATATATAGCAAAATGTCCTATTATCTTGTGTTTTTATGTGATAGTTTTTTTTTCGGTGGGGTTGGGATGGAATTTAACATTGCAGTTGTCTTTCGATTTGTGACATTTCTTCTGCATCTTTTTGGCGTACCATGAATATCATGTAATTTTATAGTCCCCATGCGAAGTATACCATCACTCCTGAACCCATCCCTCCTTTGGGGGGTGCATTGAGGGTGGCGAAATGAGATAAGGTGATGCCGCAAGGGAGAAGGTAACACTGAAAATCGACCAATATCGAAAGTGCTGGGATCATTCAATGAAACTTATGTTTCCAATTTTGGTTATGTATTCCCATAAATATCGTGCGATACGTGCCTGGACACCCAAGAGAGGAAAGTGAGCACCCATAAAAAATTAATATACAAATGTATGGAATATGCGATACACATTGAACATCATGTAAATATTTCCATCCACTCTTCTTTCACTGTGCAGCATTATAAGAATTTTCTGCACGCAAATTATTTTACTGGTGTAGCTATCGAACATTTCAGGAAATTTAATGTGTGCCCATCAAGGTGGTCCCAAAGGAAAAAAAAATAAATAGCGAGAAGGCATGATAGGGTTGTGGTAACTGGGATTCGTCACAAGGAACCTTGCGGTGTTTGCAAATAGATAGTTCGTGTTTGGGAACGGATAGCGCGATAATATCTTGAGTAGGGTGAAAGGAACGTCTATTGACACTTTAAGAACTCGTGTCAGCACCTATTGACACCCTACTCTGTACCATTTGGGATATGAAATTTGAACATCTCTGTTTATAGTAAAAGGTATATTACAGAAAAAACGTTATATTACTTATATTTTACTAGATACATTAAATAATTTTCAACATTTTGACAAAAGTGTCAATAGGGGTTCCCTGTCGAACAGATTTTCCTTCGACCCTAAATACTGACCAGAATAATTTTCTGAGCTGTCTGTTTCAGGATGATCAAGAAAATCGCATAAGTTGTGTGATATTCAGAAAAGATCACAAAAAAGATGGAGATTTCGATATTTTTTGGATGTAGGGGAAACTTGGGCACCACGGAACATAGAGTAGTACTAAACTTGATTTTTATTTTATAGTATCTATGAATTCATACAGGTCTCGTCTTCTGAAGTCTAATATCTATTTAAAAACCCGCAGTGTATAGTGCTACCCCGTGTTCTGGCAATATCTTAAACAGATATATATCCCTTAAGTGTCTTCCTATATTCACAAACTACAAGTTTCTAATTACTCGATAATTCCTCGATAATTCCTAATAAGAGTGATCTTTTGGTAGATCGTTTTGTGGCCTAACCACCTGATCCTAAAGGATCCCTAATTCTTTCTAATTACTGGAACACTGGAAGAGAAAAGTCCTGACTAAGTTGGTGTTTTTGGTGTCATTAGGGATCTACGCATAGTATGTAAAATTCAAGATTTAAAGTTATTAAATACGAAATATATAGAAAAATAAATCAGTATTTCCTAACTAGGTGCATTCAAAGGGTCAAGTAATGAAGTACTCGCTCTACGATTAGAAATGTTCTAGGTTTGAATCTCCTTTAGATCACGGGAATCAGTGAGTTTCTTGGCACTCGAATCTAAGGGACATGAGACTGGTAACCTTTACAATCCCATCCCTATATTAGAAGACAGAGATTTGTTTCGTTTCGTAGACAATACTTACTTCTTAACTTAATCGGACCTACAACCATTGCTGCTCTTAGTTTGACTCAGATCCGTCGCTATTCGAGCCTGTTACTCGCCATGTCCTCCATTTCCGAATCCCCAATGAGCTGACCTACTGGTTCACACTGTCGAACCCATCGGAAACTAGGTTGGTCTCGTCACCTCGCATCATAGGCTTTGCCCCTAAAGACTTCCCAAGCTAGGTTGTATTCATACTCGCGAAATAGATGACCAGCCTACAGGAGACTATTTTGTACCCAATAACTACTATTGACAGTCCCAGGTTCTGAAGATTTAATGTAATGCTAGTTTGATTTTTTCCATAATTTAATTATAAATATCAAGCAGTGGAAGCCAAAATCCCGAAATCCAAAATTCCGATTGGTCGAAATCCTGAAAGGGTCTAAATCACATGGAGGATAATGTGTGAAATATTTTCCCAATACCTACGACCGAGGTAGGGAGTACCTACGACACTCTTACAAATTTGGAATATTGGTTTTCGGGATTTTGACTGTGATTCAGATTCACACAAGGATCAAGATAGTCATGAGTGATCTAGGTTGCTAAATAGTGAAGCCTAAGACTTGGCATAGTTCACAATTGCTATGCCATTAAGCTGCAATGGTTCAATCAGCAATGAATGGACTTATATTCCTGAATGAACCAGAAGTATTTCGGGCTTTCTGAATTCCGTTTCAAAGCAGACGTATCAGACCATTCGAATCAGGCTCTCATAGAGATAGGTTATGGCGGGTTAAAAAGAAAGTTGAATATCGATATAATAATTTACCTATTATAACCAAGTTCTAAAGAGGTATCATAGATTGCTTGAGTAAGATTATGACCCTAACACCTCTGGATTATTTTGAAAGTCAATTTAAAAGGGTCTTCATGATTTGAGTATCATTTTTGTTAGTCTAACACTTGATGCCATGACCACAAGTAGTAAGTATGTAAAGCACGATATAAGTATTTTTGAAGATATTGCCTCTAGATTTGGTCTCACTAACGAACCTTTTGGTTTGACCCCCGTTTTATTCCGGTTTAGATTCCTTAGTGAGTTGGTGTTCTGCTCTATGACATAGGTTCATCATGGGCTGAGTCGTCTATATATAAATACGTACCAGCTGACTAATCACTTCTCCTGATGGCGTCTATTGTCTTGGTGACATTATCCCTTGACAGCGCTAATTGGTTTTATGATAAGGCAGGTTTCAGAATTCGGAATCGTTTTTCAATCCATTCCCAAAGGTCCGCTGCAATTTCACATAATTCGGCTTCGCAAGATCCTAAATAAAAGAAAGGTATTCAGCCTCTATCCGGACTTTTGCAACAAATGCTGTTACAATGGCTATCACTGAAGGACGTGCCTACCGAACTATACTTTCTTTCATTCCGGGTTTATACGCCAATATTTTTTGTACGAGACTAAAATACAGAATTTGAACTCACTTCTCCTATTTCATTTCCTGGCAACATTTTGGAGTTTTATGGCCCCTGGGGATTTCCATTTACTTTGTTCAGTTTTGACACGCTTTCCGCTATTTTATTTCTAGGTCTAGGAGCTATCAGGTTCCGAAACCTAACTAAGATATAAGCAAGGCGAAGTGTAGGGACGAAAATCATGCTCTCTATATTCCTAGTGCATTATCCCTAACTTCTTGTAGAAGTAATAAATTTTCCCACTTCGTATAGGACCGTTTCTCATACTAGCTTATTCCGGTTTTTCGTTCAAACGTTTCATAGGTGGTATACGGTCAACATACGGATGTAGCTTCGCTTTAGGTTCCTGAAGGAGGCGAGAATGTATGAAACTGGATTAGGAACTTCCTGATTACTCCCTTAATTATTATTATAACTCTAAAATAGTAGTAGGAGCTACAGTTTCAATACACTTTTGGCAAATACCGTAATACGGGCTTCAGACCTAAGGCTTAGCCATATATGGCTTAACTTCTCTAATATCTTATCGGTCAAGATTTTTTGGAAAATTTTGACATAGGATTGGTTTATTAAGGGCAAATGACCTATTACATTTTGAAAAATCAATAAAATCGGTTGCTATTTAAGGTTTTGAGACCCTCAGGAACTGGGCTAAACCTCTAGTCTGAAGACGGTCTAAGTCGATATCTTTAATCGTTCCGTCTTTAGAAACGGTCTCAGAGAAGATTCAGGCTGTTAAGTTGTAAAACGTATTGATGGACCCTTGGACCTGGTCTTCTGTGAATATTATTAAAATTATTTTGCTTCAGAGTTTGAGGCTAATCAATTTGGATCGGTTTCATATTGATTGAAGAAGCCGGGATTGTAAAGAATCCCAGCTAACTCTTCTTTGAATTACATTCTCATATGGCCGCTGAGAAAATTGCTACAGCAAGACATTTTTGGTGTCTTGAAGTCGTATATTTTCTCTCACTGTGCTACATAAAATAAATGTTCTAAATAAATAAATACCATGTGAAATATTGAACATGACTTTATATGACCAGGCGTCTCCATATAAACCTGACGACGTCCACGATGCATTGTACCTGCAGAATCCTAAAACTTTCTTTATTTCACCTCTTCACATGTAATACAAAATTCGGTTACACTGTTGTGGGCACATTCCAGCTGCAATTGTTCCATGTCTTTTCTCAATGTCCTTCGGTATGTCCCTCCAAGTGCACAAAGGTAGCAAAATAAGATTTTACTCTCGTGGTATATTCATCGCAAAATGAATCATTGATGGTGGGGTAAGAGAATAAGGAAAACTCTCGAGGAAAATTCATATTCATTCCTCGGTGGAATATCTCATTTAACACCCCAGGAAAGAAGGAAAACTTTTCAGTGTATAGTCTTTTATTCTCCCGTTTTCCCGCCCAACACTGTCTGATCCTGGGCTGGAAAAAATATCTTCTCCTTGACTTTTATACCTCCCCGAAACAGAGTCATGAATGTACAACACATAAACTATAAAGCGTTTTCGGATGGAGTCATTCTCATATCTAACAATTTACTCAAATGACTTTGTGATATAGTCCAACCACCAAATAGCCACCCCGAACATTCCTCTCTTTTGGCATTTAGTGACTAGGGTTGTAAAAAAAAATGCCAGCAAGAGAGGATCAAACGACTTCATTTGGTGTCCGTTTTTATTATTTTGCAAGCCATCACACAAAACAGAGCCCATCTCTTCTTAGCACATCTCAAGCTCCAACGAGTTGTAATGAAAATGAAAGTTTTTCCTGTGTCCGTGGAAATTGCTGGATGAATTTGTTATAATGCAGAAGGACAAATTCACCTGGTAATCACCAAAATCCACGCACAATTCCTTAACCAATGACAGACCAATCCCTGGAGTGACTTTAGAACGAAGATCCTCTTCCAGTGCAGTGCCCTTCGTGTTTTATCCTCCAAGGAGTGCCATATTTTTGCGATTACTGCGGAATGATTTGTGGTAAACAAGATCTATACGTCTCCTGGGGTTAAGGATGCGGGCGACGCGCCTCTAGGAGTATTAGCAATAAGAATTTATGATTTTCATGCACAACTCCCAAGTATTTCATTCACTCTTGGGAAACTGTCTCTCCCCTTTTCACTTTGTGGAAAATGTGATTTAAATTTTACTGTCTGGCAACATATTCCTGCACCAACATAATTAAATATCTCGCCTAATTGAAACCTTTTTTTTTTTACAACGTGTTTATTGATATGAGTTTATCTATTTAGGGTGTAATGTTCATTTTCTGGCTGCATCCTGTATCTTACTTTCTGCCTTGGTGAGAAAAAATGCTAATAATTTTATATCAATAATGAACACTATAAATGAGAGTTGACAAAGCGTCCCATCTTTGCGGAATGGTCGAACTCAGGAGATAGCCTAAGAAGCAAAAATACATATTTTTTATTTTTTTAATTTTTCTCGTGAAAAATGATCTAATGGACGAAAAGTTTAACTGGACTATTTCCAAAACATATAAAAAAATACTGTATATCATAATGTTCATTTGTGGGAGGGGGTCATCGAAGATCGGAAGACGATATCCCTTACCGTGTGACTTCTAGTTCAGAAACAGGCGTATTTAAGATCACATTGAAATAAAAATTAATCATTATCGATTAAAATCGATGCACCAGGTTTGTAAATTCCAAGACCTTTCCAAAATATCTAAATTCAAGCAAATCGATTGAAAAATGGGTCCTTTAGAGAGATTTAAATTTATTCTTAAGAAGTTTAAAATGGCATTAATTTTAATTGGTTTTAAGCATAATGGGCAAAAGTGGTCTGTGGTGCGTCCACCAATGAGACCTATATCATTGGATAGGCATTTGTAAAGGTAAATAAGTTTTGTTCTGGAGCAAATTTCTAAACCTAAACCATGGGGGAAAAGTTCTAGAGTATAAAAACTGTTTTTGTAGAATAAAAATAATCTTTAATATGAAATATGTGTATATAGTGTCCTTTTAACTGCTCGAACTCCAAGAGAGAGTAGTTTTAACAATCGTGTTTTTTTTCAACTTCTCTCCATCCTGGCTGCCAAACGGTAAGAGATATTGACTTCCGGTCTTCGGTGACCCCCCACGAGTCAACATTCTCTATCGAACTAACTTACCCAAATTACCCCGCCCCTTCTATTCCCTCCAAAAACATGTTTTTTTGATTTTGTGAAAGATTGGCCCTGACGATTTCGTTCATTTTTGGATATGTTTCGGAGGTAGTCTACATGAAAATTTCGTCCTTGTACACCTATCACCGGAAAATTGGCCATCTTGAATTATTCAAGATCAAAGGTCCACCAACCTGGATGGTCTAATTTTTAACGGATTTGGGAAAATTTTTACTTTTTTGAAAGATCTTTTAATTCTGAACCCGATTGAATCGGTCATAATCGGTGATGGATCGGAAAAGTAACGGTAATAGATTTTTTTTGAAAATACTGTTTTTCGCACTTTTTCAGTCTTTTGACCCATATAAATTTCAAACGGTAAGAGATATCAACTTCCGATCTTCGCTGACCCCTCCTCAAATGACGTTATATTGAATCCAACATCTTTAGTTTTTCCCCCTCCCCATTCATGCGTTCCCTATCCCCCAAAAATAGGTAAAAAAATGAGGTTTTTCGAACTTTGCAAAAAATTGGTCCTGGTGATTTCGTTCATTTTTGGATATGTTTTCGAGGTAGTCTAGCTGAACATTTCGTCCTTAGACACCTATCACCGGAAAAATCTCCATCTTGAATTTTATTGAAGGTCAAAGCTGAATTTTCGCCCGATTTGTTCAATTAATTAATTAAAAGGTTAATGATTTTTTGAAACCCTCTTCTTGAACAATTTTCTACTTCAAGATAGTTTTGTCGTGATTTATAGACAAATTTAATTCGACAATAATTTTTTATACATCAGAAAACTTGCGAAAAGGTCTTAAGGCAGAGCTCTTCCCTCAACCAATCTTGATCAATGTAGGCTTCATTGAAAGGTATATAGTTGGACTATGCAGTACCGATATAAAAATTTGAAGATCCACTACAAGAGACGTTTTAATCGATCTCGTTGGGCTGAATAAAATTGTTTTGTAACTCTATAAAGAAATAATATACATTTTCTGGATATTTTTAATGTGTTAAAGAGAGTTCCTGAGTTCTCAGAGGAGAGTTATAGTAGAAAAAGTCCTTATTTTGCATGGGGACTACTGTAAAGAGTCGTGAGGAGAAAAGTAAAAATACACTGTTAAAGAGCCTTCCATTACCCTTGATCATGTGCCAAGTTTCTGATTTCTACTTCTTCGCAGAGAAAAGTTATAATTGAAAATAGTACACATTTTGTATGGGAGCTACTGGAAGGAGGCGTGGGGGAAGGAGGTAGTATCCATGAATAAATAGCTTAAGTTATAAATTGGCTCCATACCAAATTTCATCATAATCAGTTCAGTCGATCTTGAGTAATTCGATCTCAAAATTGTATTTTTCGAAAGGATAAAGGCGTTTTTACAAGGACTCCCAGAGAATATCGTCCTGAGCCTCGGCAGTTTTTCATTCTTTATCATTGCCTATAAAATGCACTTAGTCCCATTTGTGGACGCCACACAGACCAACTCCCATACATTTTTGCCCATTGTCTTTTGTTCACTTCATTTACTTTCTATCAATTGTACACATACGTACGAAATTCAATTGAAAACTGTTGCAATCTTTTATTTTTAATTAATTTAACTACTTGATCTAAAAATTATATTAGCTATAATTTTTTTTTGCTGCTTTTGATTTTATCTATTTCACACACAAAAGTTTTGCAAAACAAATAATTAACTTTACGATAATCGTCCTAGAAACCATGAAATTATGCCATTAATTGCTTGTTATATGATCCCTTACATAAAATCGTCTCAAAGCATTCGGTCATGAAATAGCCACAAATGGATGAGAGAAAAGTCATTCGCATTTTTTTTCCTAAATTTAACGGTGAGTTTCCGTGGATATCAATAAAATCTGGATTAATTTGGTATCACCATTTCATCGGCAGAATCCTTCCCCATTTTGGGGAGTGATTGAATGGGTGAATGTTTCGAAATGCTTGTGTGGTAAATTGTTCTCATGCTTGAATGGAGATTACAGAGGGTGTAAGAGAGCAATTTTTGGGGCAAAAGAATGAAAAGCCCTGTCGAATTTTCAGCATTTAGCCCCCCCATCCATTTCCAACAATACAACTGCAAATTCAATAATTCCGTATCGCTTCACGTTTCTCGCTATTATTAAGCTTTGGAAAATTGACGTTAACAACTTTACTGGGAGTTTTGTATATATGCAGGAGGTGTGGAAAAACTCTCACATCATCCCTATTCATACTATTCATCACATACATTTAGCAAGGAGACGAGGGATTCAATAACGTTGGAGAATTTTATGTATATATAGAAATCAAATATTTCGTTTTCATCATCCTTCGTGGCACCCACATGGTATACAATTGATAAGATGGGGACTTTGAAAACCACACCTATTGCTATTGTCTCATATATATTAGGAAAAACGGTGGAAAACTTTAGGATGATTTGAATGAGATGATCTTCACAAAGTAACCCAGGTCCGGATAGTCTTATGCCCTAGACACACTCACGACTTAAGCCGAGAGACGACTTAGTGGAAAATGATGGAAATGAACTTTAACCAGTATTTCGAATATAATTACGCTAAGCCGTCTCTCGACTAATCTTCAGGTCTGTCGAGGCCCTTAAGGCATTGACTGACTCCCAACTTAAGTCGAGAGACGGCTTAATGAAAAATTACCGTAGATGCGGGTGACTTTGACCACCCCTGTTCGGAAGCTTTTCTTTAATTCTAACACTTTATGATGGCCTTTACCGATCCGATCTACCATGTATGATCGGTGAAGATCAATTTTACACATTAGAATTATAGAAGAGTTTACGAACAGTAGGGGTCAAAGGTCAAAGTCACCCGCACTTACGATAATGAAAGTGTAGTTTAATCTTTATTTCGTTTGAATTTATTTGGACTCTTCGTTTAGTTGCTATCCACAGTTTTGTGTGACAGGTCAAAGAAAAAGTAGGAAAAAAAATTATGCAAAAAATCTCATTTCCAAATGGCTAAAACATTTTTAGTAAGAATTTTGGTAAAAACGGTAACTAAAAAATTCACTTGGTAAGTAAAACACCAAAATTGGTAAGAAAATCAAAAATGTTAAGTAAAAAATTAAAATTGGTAAGTAAAAAAATCAAATTGGCAAGTAAAAAGATCAAAAATGGTAAGTAAGAAATACCAAAAATAGTAAGACAAATAAAATCAGAAATTGTAAGTATAAAAGCAAAAGTGATACAAATGGTACAAGTATTGGATGAGTGCATAAGTTCGTGCCAGATTCCGCTATGTGCCGTTCGAACCGTTTGGGAGTGGCGCTCGTGAAAGAAATGTATACATATTATATGTCATTGGAAAGGTGACAGTCTGAACTGTCAATCAAGCATAAAATCATTTCATTTTGTTTTGAGTTGCTTAGTAAAAAGACGCATGGAAGATGGACAACGAAAAACAGCATATTCATCATATTATGTTATACGAATTTCGCAAAGGAAAAACTGTGGGCGCTGCAACGAAAGATATTCGCAAAGTTTATTTGGACCGTGCGCCAGGACTCCGCACAGTAACGAAATGGTTTGCGAAATTTCGTTCTGGAGATTTTAACCTCGAAGATCAACCTCGCAGTGGACGGCCTTCTGAGCTTGATGACGATGTTGTACGCACTTTAGTTGTGAATAACTCGCGTATTTCAACGGAAGAGGTTGCCAGTGAATTGAACGTCCACAAATCAACTGCATTTCGTCGTTTGAAAAAGATTGGGTACACTTTAAAGCTCGATACATGGGTGCCGCATCAGTTGAGTGAAAAAAACAAAGTGGACCGTATGACAACAGCAATTTCTTTGCTTGAACGGATTAAAAACGAACCTTTTTTGGATCGGCTCGTGACTGGCGATGAAAAATGGATCCTGTACAACAATGTTCAACGCAAAAGAACATGGAAACAGGCACACGAAGGGGCGGAACCGGTGGCGAAAGGTGGATTGCATCCGATGAAGATACTGCTGTGCATTTGGTAGGATATCCGAGGCGTGATCTATTTTGAGCTCTTGTCAGCAGGCGAAACGATCACTGCCGACAAGTATTGTCAACAATTGGTCGAATTGAAGAAAGTAATCGAGGAAAAACGTCCGATTTTGTCCAATCGCAAAGGAGTTCTTTTCCATCATGACAACGCCAGACCACATGTTGCAAAACCGACCCTGGCCAAACTGAAGGAGATGAATTGGGAAATCATGCCGCATCCCCCATATTCACCGGACATTGCACTTTCAGATTATCATTTGTTTCGATCGCTGCAGAACAATTTGAATGGAAAAAAAATTAAAAATGTGGAAGACGTCAAAAACCACCTTGACACCTTTTTCAACGAGAAACCGCGCAATTTCTATGAATCTGGCATCCGTAAATTGGTTGAGCGTTGGGAGTGGATTGCCGAACATGATGGCAAATACATAATTGATTAATAAAAGCACTTTCTTCAAAAAAATTCAATTTTAGTTTGCACTTGAAATCTGGCACGAACTTATGCACTCATCCAATATATTTTGTAACTTCCCAAAAATTTCCCTTTGCCTAGGAAATTTGGCTTTGTGCCACTGGCACTGGGAGAAACTAATAATTTCTCAAAACACAGAAAATTTCCCGAATAACTTCCGAAAACATAGAATATTTTCCTTTGCTTCAACATGTGATACTGATAACTTCCCAAAACATAGAAAATTTTCCTTTGCTCTAAAGGGCGAAACTCATAAATTCCCAAAACGCGGAAGATTTTCCTTTGCCCTAAAGGTCAGAGCTAATAACTTCCCAAAAGACAAAAAAATTCCCTTAGCCGCAACAGGCGACACCGAAAATTTTCCCTTGTCCTAGCAGTGAAATATTTGATTATTATTGATTTTTTTGCCTACCAGTTTTGTTTTTTTACTTATCATTTTAGATTTTCTTACTTACCATTTTAGATATTTTTATTTACCAGTTTTGATTTTGTTTCTCACCATTTTTGATTATTTTACTTACCAAATTTGATTTATTTACTTACCAAATTTGATTCTTTTACTTACCAATTTTTAATGTTTACTTACCAATTTTGATGTTTTACTTATCAATTTGGAGTTTCTACTTACCAAATTTGAATCTTTTACTTACCATTTTTTGTTTGTTTTACTTACCAATATTTAATTTTTACTTACAAATTTTGTTGTTTTACTTACAATTTTTGATTGTTTTACCTATCAATTTTTAATTTTTACATACAAATTTAGATGTTTTACTTATCAATTTTGATTTTTTACTTACCAAATTTGCATTTTTCACTTAACATTTTTAATATTTTTACTTACCAATTTACCAAAATACTACCATTCTGCTGCAGCCTTTCCAAATTCAAGAAAAATATCGATTTAAAGTACTTTGACTAAAATAAATTTATTCTTACTAAAAAGGTATGTCGTTCTACTTTGTAAATTTTAATTTAAAAAAAATAAAAACAATAAAATGTGAATTTTAGAAGGGAAAGAGTTTCGTAAAATTTTAATATTTTCGCATTTTGCGAATGGTATTTTTGAATTTATTGGGCCATATTAATTTAGAAATAATCATTTTACTACTTTCTTTTGCGTATTTAAAAGTTGAACTTTAGAGGTCAAGGAGGTCAATTCTCGTCAAAAATATTTTTTTAAGATGTCTGTAGTGTTGTAGGTAGAAACGTCAAAATTCTGTCAAAAATGCAATTTTTGACAAAAAATACTCCCAATGTGTAGGGGACTTTAGATCAAAATGCATTGAAGTCATTTTTGATCGCTTTCTTGAAGGAAATCAAGACCATTCAATATTCTTTTTTCATAAAAATTTGTCATTTCGCACTTTCAGGAAAAGTAAACAAAAAAAAGTATTTGCAAAAGCCCCTTAAGATAGGATTCGGTGGATTGTCATGAAAAATTTTCCAAAAATGATAGGACGGAAATTTTTTGGATATGTTGCATTATAGGATTTCTAATTTTCTAATGACTTCTTGTAGTTTTTTGCCAGACGCCATAGAGATTCTTTCGTAATATTTGAATTGGTATCGATACAGATGGGATCATTTCTGGAAATTTGCAGGGGACTAGGGTAGATACCCCGAATGATGACACTACCTGATTTAATACCATCTTGAATAAAATAGTTTTTTTTATATTAAGATATTAAGAAATATCAAATATACGTAGAAGTGACTATTGCATACATTTCATAATTTCTTAATATCGTAATATTGAAAAAATACTATTTTATTCAAGGTGGCATTAAATGGAATAGTGGAACCATTTGGGGTATCCAGCTTACCTCAGGATATCTGAAGGAAGAAGGAAGTGTCCCGGGTTCGAGTTTATTTCTTTATTTTACTTGTATTTTATTTTTAAATTGGGTGTTTATATAATCGAAATGATAGTTTAATATTTTATCATGAATTTACCAATATTTACTTGCTATTATAGTATAGAATGAATGTTTGAAGTGCCCTTTTAGCATAATATATTTCGGTGGTTAGTAATTAATTGTGGATGTTACATGATTTTCAACGCTACAATAAATAAAATTAAGGCCAATTTAATTAGATCAAATATGCACCAATTTGATCGATTAATTTTTCTCTAATACTGAACGTAATTTTATTATGGTCTTGCAGTAAAAACTGGGATAAGTTGCTTTTACATTCCTTTCTTGTATTCTAGATTAATAAATTAGCATCACCAAAGGAGTTTTGTAGAACCGAGATGTCATGGTAATCTAAGGAATTTTGGGACTATAAAGTCTTAAATAATCTATGGCTGATTATGGATAATATTGACCCGATTGACCCTATTAAATTTATTAGTAAAGGATTAGCCCAGAATATCATCACGGAGGGGTGATCCTGATACTTTACTGACAATGTTATACGGGTTTCAGACTGGAGGTTTAGTCCAGTTCTCGAATGTTTCGAAATCCTTAATAAAAAGCAATTTTAAGTGACTCTTCGAAATTTAGTCGATCATTTATTTGTACTGAACCTAAGTGGGAAATGTCTTGAAAATATTGCTTGATAACTAATTAGAGCACTTAAGCCTTAGACGGGCTTCAGAACTAAGGTTTAGCCATATAGCTTAACTTCTCTAATTTCTTATCAATCCATTTTTTGGAAAAATTATCACTTAAGATTGGACAACATGGGTAAGTGATCCATTAAATTTTGAAAAAGCAATAAAATTGGTTGCTATTTTGAATTTCGAGATCATCGGGAACTGGGCTAAACCTTAGGTCTGAAGCCGGTCTTACGGTTAAGCCTTAGGTGTGAAGCCAGTATTATAGACTGAATATTCTTGAGGATCAGCCTGAGTTTATTTGGGATTTAATGCTCCGACGAAGCGCTGAAAATGTATGTAGTCTATTGTTATCTTAATAGAACACAAGTCTTTTTCTATTGGACAATTCTGATCTCTTTAGTGGTCAACGGTTTCCCTTAAGGGGATTAGTTGTTTGATATCCCTCTGATAATTTAAGTCTTTATTATTTAAACCCAAGTCCCTTTTAAATGCTAAAATTATCCGAATATTTTAAATATGTTTTTTACAAGTTTTTGAATTTTAAAATTATATTTTGAAATCAAGAATTCTTGAAATACCAATACCAAAATCATTAAATATATTTTTTGATATTATAATATTATTTTTTAATATAAAGTTCTAGGCTTATTCTACTCAAAAAGGTATGAAGAAAAATTTAAAAGATATACCACGCCTTCCTGAAACTGCGCCAGTCTCCTGTAGTATCTTCTCTTTATGAATTTTACTCAAATTTCCAAAGGGTAAACGTAAAAATCACAATCAGAAGGAGCTTATCTGACTGTGAGAAGTTCTGGAATGTGTGAGAGAGAGCCATGAATGACATGGGGTGGTTAGGGGTGTGAATATAGTATATGGAGTCGTCATAAAGTGGCGAAAACCATACGCTTTATCGCGTTCTCAACTTCCTATTTCCGTTCTCTTCCGGTTTTCAAGAGTTGTTCCACACACACAAAACGCAGCTCCTGTTGTGTTCTGCTGGAAGCCCTCTCTGAAAGCTCTATCGTCTCCAGAAGGTGACGGGGCTGTTTCCCCATGTATATGGGGGAATGACTACGTGCAACTTCCCTCCAAATGGGCCACACACGAATGGGTTTGGGAAGGAGAAAGGATTGGCAAAGAAGGGACGAGTGGAAAACTCAGGCACGAGTTGATGGCTCCTGTCTGGGATAATGTAGTCAAAAATTTACACAAAACGACACTCCCTAGGAAGAGTGAGGGGTAGCGTGGGTGGGAAAAGTGTATGGTATTTATGCTGTTCTTCCAACTTTAAATATTTAACTAGACCTCATCGAGCAACTACCACTTTTTTTTATCACTAACTCACTTGCCACTGCTGATAACATTTTCCACCTAAAGTGTTGCAGAAAGCTCTCAGGAGCTTTTACTGGAAAATATTCACTTCACACTGTCCTTTCTTACGTTATACATAGATGAATAGAGCAGGAAGTAATTCAGTTGGTATCGAATTAAAATTTTTCATGCAAAAATAATAGAGTGTCTCAATTAAATTACCGAGCTATTGCATTAAAAATGGCCATAAACATTTAGTACATGCTTGTACTAAATTTTGTCCTGATTGATTTTTTTTTTAAATTGCATGAATTAAAAAAACAATCAAGGAATAGTTTTTATCTGATTTCTAAAATTAAAATTTTAATTGACGAAGGGCATAGGGGAGATCGGGGCAAAATTTGTCAAAACGAAAATTTCAATATTCACTATTTTCTAAAATAAAAGAGACTGAGGCTTGAAATTTTTATTATAAATAGCCTTCATGAACCTTCTTACACTCACAAAGTTTCAAGGGATTCGAGGAAGGATTATGTAAAATAAAAAATAATGAAATAATGAAATTTTGAGACCTATTTTTGGAATATTTGGCTTACAGAAAATATCAGTACCAATTAGCTCAATTTAAGCACATTTCTCGTTAAGATAGAGAAAAATTATCTTCGACAAAGTTGTAGAGGAATAAATTCCCTATAAAAATATGTCTATTTAATATTTTTAACGATTACGAGAGTAAAACGTCACAAATTATCCGACTGACAAAATTTGTCCCAGCAATTTTGAGAATTTCTACAAAATCGACTTTTAGAAAATGATTCGAAAATCACATTTCTTTCGAGATAGAGGAAAATAGTCTTCTGCAATAATGTTACAGCAGTAAATTTCCTATAAGAATATGCTCATTATAAAACGTTTAAGTTTTCTCAGAGCTCGTGAAAGAATTAAAAATGCGTTTTGACAAGTTTTGCCCCAGTCTCCCCTAATTGTAAAAATTCATATGAAAACAGAGATTAAGTTTTCATAACGTATTTACACAAAACAATAATTCAGAAAATTAATTAATATCAAAAATACTTACAAAAATTATTTTAAAATGTTTCATTATTAAATTTTACTCTAAAATACAATTAAATAAATATCTTACTGTTAAAACTATTGAAAAGGGGCTTGGTCTATTTTTTTATGGGTGGAGCTTTCTGACAAAACAAGATATAAATTAGAAGCGAGTGATTTGATTGAAAGGAAATAATAATATCCCAAAGATCCCAAAACAGAATTATCGAAAATTAAAAAAAATATAATTTTTTGTACATTGTTCTTCAAGGGGCGTGGCTTAAAATTATTTTTGGGTTAAATTAAAATTTCGAACACTAATATTAAGCGCTATAGAGGAAGATTTTCATGTTTCGCACACTTCGGACACTTCATATTTTTCCCATATTCCTTTAATGGAGCTGACCGAGGTGATCTATTTTTTCAGAAAATGTGAGGTATGTGAAAAACATGAAGTGTTCGCAGCCAGAGAATGTGGGAAGCTTAAAAGCTCTTGCCTGTACAGAAAAAAATATTTTGTAAAAATGTTCGTAAATGTTTATGAATTGCTATGGGGGAATTACGAAATGCTCGTAAATAGTATTACCCACAAACAATTACATAAAAGTTTGTACTTTTTTCACAAACATTTTATGTAACATGATCACTTGACGACCCTTTTTTTTTTTGTACTTTTACAAACATTTGCTCGTAACGTTCGTAAGCCCACAAAAAATGTCTGTATATTTTTGTTTGCTTAACGAACATTTTACGAACATTTATGAACAGAAAACAAAATGTTACGAACCTTTTTATGTGTTTACGAACATTTACGAAGAAATGTTTGTAAAAGTACAAAAAAGCTCGTCAAGTTATCATGTTATAAAAAATTTTTGTGAAAAAAGTACAAATTTTTACGAACCTGTTTATGGGTTATACGATTCACGAGCATTTCGTAACTCCCCCATAGGAATTCACAAACATTTACGAACATTTTTACAAAATATTTTTTTTTCTGTGTGCGGAAAATTTACATAATTTTTTTTGTAATTGTTTTAATAAAAGGAACTTTTTAAGATAGATATAAGATAAATTTATTCATCAACAATGCTTTCGAAATACAGTTCCGTTTTCATGATATACCGTGTAGTTTTCAACATCCACCGCCGTCTTAGCATTGGTGTCCAATCTCTAGCTATTGAAAACCGGTGGAAAAGCTCTTTCTCAGTTTGTATAATGCCAGTCATGTAAGAACATAACTTTTTTTTAACCCAGTAAGGGAGGCTGGGGCAGTTTAACGACGGGGCAGTTTCAATTTTTGCATATTCTTCTTACCCCTTTGAAAGGAATGGGAGAAAACATTTATGTTGTTGAAAAGATAACTTAGACCCATGTTAATAAGAATAATTAATTTCGTGACGTTTCTCGTTTGAATTCTGTAATTGATTTTATAAAACTGCATCAAAATGAAACTTTTTTGTAATGTTTTATTTTCAACAATTTCTGAACTATTGCACTTATCTATCGAAGTAACATAATTGTATTAAATTACCAGTGGTTTTATGATTATTATAAGGCATTTAGCGTTGAATGAATTTTAAGACGGATCTGACAATTTTGATTTGAGTTCCGAAAGTGCGTGAGGGGCAGTTTCATGCAAGCACACGGAGAAGTTACCTTTGTCTAACAATTTACTTTTTTAACCAAGATTAACTTAAAGCGATCACTGAAAACGTTTTGTAGCTGTTTTTGTCGATAAAGTTCGAAATTTTGGGAAGCAGATTTCCTAAACATTCATTAACAAAAAAATAAAAAAAAAACAATCTTTCAGTGATTTTTAAGTGCTTAAAAATTATGATTTTAAATGGTAAATGTTTAAAAGTTAAATGTTTTCAGCAAGATATTGTAATTTTTTTACTAATTTAAAAATTCAAGACTTTAAAATACTATTATAAAACTGTTATACTAAAAAGGACATGTTCTTAGGCGATATAATGTACCAACAATGTACAGAATTAGCTTATCACCACAAAAGACATGTCTTTTGTATAAAAATTCAAAGAAAATTGCTCAAAAAATAGGCTTGGAAATCGTTGGCAATATTTTATTTTCTCTGTATGATCAATTAGTGTTCAAATTCTGTTATAAAGTTCTTGTTCGATAATATTTTTAGGTTTTAGAGTCTTAGAAGACTTCAAAATAGAAATTTTAATCAATTCTGGTATCGTAAGTTTCCTATAAACACGTTTTATCTTTCTCAAAAATTGTCTCATATTTATGTTGAAATTGCCCCGCAATGGGGGACTTTCACATATTCTGCCTTTTAAGTGAAATGAATTGCTCCACAACAGACTAATGAAATTAAAGGATTATTGTTATTATTTTTATTAACCCTAAACCCAACTGTAATTCACAGAATATACAAAGTTTTACTTCTGTTTATCATCTTTTTGCAAAATGATCCCAAAATCTATTTTGCAATTTTGGGGTGAAACTGCCCCACCCTCCCCTATATTTGTTCTATCAATCCAGGAAGTGTACAAATTCGTTTTACTGTGGTACTATTTGTCCAAAGATCCCACAATGGGAAATTTTGGAAAATTTAGCTGATCATAAAAGAAAATTGGATTTCATTGAAAACATATTGACCCTCATTTTGGTGCACTTCAAATTAATTTAATGGAAGGACAAAGATACAGTTTTACCCCTGGAAATTCTTATCATGTATCAATGACTATCAATATGTTTTTTTTTCTCTCTTCAAACCCTTCTCACCCTTTCAATGCCATGTTATCCCATTTTCAAGCTGTAGGTTAAAAATTACATTTGCAGAAAAGCTGAAGAAAAAAAAACACCATTGAGGATGGGTGGAATCCAATATATAAATTTAAAGTGGTAGTACAAATGTACTCCACTGTTGCCATCTATTTCGTTTTTCCACTCTCCAGGTACACTTTTCTCGCATCTTTTTCCCTTTTTTTTTGGCACTGTGAGTTAGGCAAAGGAACGCAACATTATTTTCACACAATTTACTAAAGGATAAAAACACTCATTTTTTCGTCCTTGTTTCTCTCTCTCCTGCCAAAGTGCCAAATGCCAAGTGAATTCGCCACAAAATGCGTAGCACACGCACATCTCTTATGAGAATTTGCTAAGCCAGCATCTCACCGACAACCGTGGCAAAAGCCCATGAGCTCTTCCTGCATCATCCCCCTAAAGGCACTACATGTGAGATATCGATATTGAGTTGTGTATATTCGCCACCCTTGTGTCTTTCTCTCTAGGACTCTTGGCTCCGTTGCAAAGGTAACATATGATATCATTATATGAATTATTTAACCTGCAAATTGTGTGCTGCTATTTTCCCTTTTCGTGCTCAACACTGTCTGTTTTTATCTTGGGATTGCGTGTAGTTTTCCTCTCTTGGTCCACCCCCCCATTCCATCTTGTCCTCCCTTCATCTTCGCCTCAACCAAAAATTGAGCCCTGGATCTTGAAATTCCCAATGGGGAGGGTTTGTTCTATGCCCACACCACGCACTCTCATCGAGATTACAGGTGAAAAATGTGACTCCTCCTGGCACTAAGGAAATTTAAGCCTTTTCTAGTCCTGTCAAGGAAAAAAGCCAAGACTTCTGAACATACTATTTTTAGGGTGTAAGAGATATTGTCTGTATTTAGAATTATTTCGCTGGCAAAAAGGCGAAAATATGGTCAAGGTGTCATAATTGTCAAGATGGTTCATAGTTTCTTAATACTTCCTTAAGGAGTTACATGGGTCTTTCAGGTCAAAAAAATCATTTTTTTTAATTTTTTATTTTATTGTATAACATTTGAAAAATATTTTCTCAAAATTTTAAGTCATATTGTTGTAAAACTTTAAACACGTTTTTCTCAAAACATCGTTTTACAATGCGGTAATCAAGATTACTCAAAGTCTACTGAACCGATCTTTCTGAAATTTTGCACACTTGTTTTAAGAAGTTTTGTCTACTGTTTGAACGAAGGATTTTCACTTCCCTTAATCAGAACCATTTTTACAATACAAAATGTGTTGAAAAATAGGGTAAAATTGATACTTATTTACAAAAACTTTTGTCAAAAATACAAATTTTGTTTTTTTTTTCAAAAATCCTTCATTCATCCAGGGGTCCAACTAATCCTCTAACAGAGTATATTTGGTTTTTTGATTTCAGTTGAACCTACTGGGGGAAATCCTGCATACCGCAAGGTCTGTTTTTTGAGGAATGGTTCTGAAAATCAGCTACCAATTTTATTTTTTAATTTTGTTCTAAAGTTACTCTTTTATATCCCAAAAGTTGGAATTTCTAAAATATTTTCTACACAATAAATTATTATCAGAAAAGGCCAATTTTTTGACCTGAGAGACCCATGCAACCCCTTAATCAAATAATTAAGGGAGTATTAAGTAAGTTACTTAATGAGTATATTATTGATTGAAAAAAAAATTATTTCTCGAAATACCCAGTCTCAAGAATTCTGATATTCCTACTGGTTATCAGTAACATTGAGTACTACCTTCACTCAAAAAAGAGCCTCTACTTTTGAGTTTATTTACTTAAAATTTTTTTTTCATTTTCCAAAAAATACTTTTGAGTAGTTAAACTCAAAAATGGAAAGTCTTCTTTTCGAGAAATACCTTAGTAGTACTAACCAAAAATAAAAATGTCAAAATTTTTGGATTTGGCATTTCCGAAAAAAAAAATTGGTCAGAAAAAAACTATAACACACTTTTGTTGCTGGCTTCATTAGCAATTTCGCTATTCCTTTTGGTATGATAAAGGGCCTATCGATATTAAATTTTCCATACATTTTTACTTAGGGACACTGAAACCTAATGGCAAGAGTTTTCTTAAAAATGATTGACTTATTATTCCAGTATATTTCAAAAATAGATATGTATTACCTGTATTACAGACAATCAAAAAATTAATAATTCATAATCGTCGCAAAAAACGATTTCGACAAGGATATTAGCAAATTTCTTTGAGTCGCGGTGCAATATTTGCAATTTTTTAACAAAGGTAAATCAAGAAATATTTTATTTTATTTATTTATTTAGATATACCGGACTTTTTGTATTTTCGTACATTTTTCAGTTTGCACATTTTTATTCAGATTATAGTAAGATGGGGTAACCGGATCGTTTTCCGTAGAGTGCTACTTAAACGCTTGTGTTTGGACTTATGAAGTTCTTTTTTACTTCTTCTAAATCCATAGAATTATTCATTGTTTCATTCAAAAAAAATTATCAAAAATATTAAACAAAATTAATAATGAAAATAAAACTGAATCAAGGAAATTTAAATAATGATAATACTGAAATAAGTTAACATTCACTAAGTGGATCACCTCTTCGCTAATTGGATCAAATGGTCTTTTAATTGGATCACTCAATTTACAAGCATATTAAAACGAGAAAATAATTTTTGTTATATTTTTAAATTTTTTTTGGATTATTTCATTTAACATTTAATGTGAACAGCAATCTTTGGTGTAATATCAGTTTTATGAACAACCATTGGAGAAAAAAGTTGGCCAGTAACAGACACCATGAAGAGTGTTGTGGCACATTCCTTCGGTCCAGAATTTTTAAGAGCTGGCACAACACGTGAACCTTTCCTGGCCAATATATTTCCATATTCTGGTGTCAAGAAATAGGCACTTTCGTCGAAATTAAGAGCCTGGTCTGGTGAAATGGTCAGCTGATCGTGTTCTATGGAATATTCTCGACAATTCTGAAACTATTTTGTGAGATCTTCAGTAGTAACCATAGCCCTTTTCAATGAGAAGGACTTTAGCTTGCGCATGTTGAGCTCTGGATGACGCTTGAGAAAATTCCTGAACCAAGCATCTTCAGGCCTTCCATCCGTAAAATGGTTTGGAATCTTGAAGGTCTCGCAAATGATTTTGATGCTGTTCAGAATTTGTTCCTTGCCGATGGGATGGCAACCATCCGCAAATCCCAGGATCCACATGATAAGTTCTTCTTCTTGATCTTTTGTAAGCGTCGTTGGCTTGCCATTGGGGCGCTCTTCCGGGTATCTGCCAGACAATTTGTTGTATAGTATCGCCTTTGGTACCTCAAATGTTTTAGATGCATAGGTTATGGTGGACCCATAACACACTTCAAAGCATTCTTTAGATCTTCCTTAGAATAAGGTTTATTCTTAGGAATCTTTTCATTTGTTCCCTTCGGCATCTCAAATAGTAAAACAGTGCTGAACAATGCGATTCCCGGAAAGAAATATTGATTTGCGAAGCGACCATTTTAGAGCAAGATGTAAACAGTCACAAGTTCACTAATTTCTTTATAAAATATTATCATTTTCTGAATATCTATTTGCTCATCTTGTAAGGGAATGATTGCATTTCACTTTTAATTAAACCTTGAGATTTAAAATATTTTTTCACAAGGAAAAAAGCAATAAATGTTTTCAATCAACCAGCTGTCATTACCGAAAATGTCTCTGAAAGAAAGTTATTAGTACAGAATCCAGCTGGCACAAGTTGGAAATGAGTTGATTACACTCACATATTTAACGGATTAAAATATTATTTTAAGTGGATTTTATCTAGTTAGCGTAGTAATAACGATCCATATAGCGAAGCGCCCGGATTAGCGCACTTGACAATATTTCTCAATCCAGGGGCATGACGTTTCCTAAGTTTCCCTTATGTTTCTAGGGTGCTGAAAAAACTTTTGAGTTTATTAGCAGTTTTCTGTCTTTGTTTGCGTATTGCAAATAATACAAATACAAAATAAAAGCCAATTTAATATAGACCAAGCAACCGAAAACCCCAAATTGGCAACTTAAATAGCTTCGGAGATATCTCGTTAAATTTGTACGAAAACGGGGAAAAAATTACACTAAAACTGGTCGCATTGTCAATCAATTTGAGCAAGTTTAGGTTCGTTGGAAAGGTCTTGGAAAAAGAAAAGTTCGTAACGCTTAATGTTAGCAATCAGCGTTAGACGATCTTCAGACCTAAGATCTAATGATATGGCTCATATGCTCTAATTCTTAACAGGCAAAATATTGGGGAACATTTTAACTTAGATATTAAGGATTGATCAATTTAAGAAATTCTAAAATATCAACTGTAATTGCTTCTCGATCATAATTCTCAACATTTTGCTAATTGGGTTGAACCTATTTTGAAGTCCGTCTCCTAAACTTTTCTTTAAAGGCTTGTTAAGATGATGTTTTTTTTTACCAATTTCAAAAAATACTTTTTTGGCAAACTTTTATCAAACAGCTTTAGAAATCTTCCCTTTTAAAAAGATTATCATCCCTACTTCAATTGCATTGACTCCCATTTCAGATGATAAATTGCAATGCAATGCAACAGAAAATTTTCGTACAATTGAATTAAACGAAGGGGAAATGATAATCTAGGTAATTCTGCTTATGAAAGGTCATTGAAAGAGGGTGATTGCTTCTTCGGACCTCAAGGGATTTTTGAAAGATGCATTGCAATTAATCAAAGTTGGTACCCATTGCCCAATCATCCCTTGCAATAGTTAACTTTGCAATTCACTTATCATGTTAATTTTCATTCTATTCATACGGATTTTTGTGTGTGATTTTCCGAATATTTTTTTTTGCCAGGCCCATTTCCATTGATAGCATTCAACAAGTTAAAAAATGCATATGCAAGGACTTTACCTCTACAATGTACCCATCAATGTGTTATTGCAAAAAAAAATCTATAGTCCGATAAGCGTCAAACTTCTCCCCGGAATTGAATTAATGATATTTTTATCGGACCTGTATCACTTTGAATTCAAATGTTTGACTATTTGGATGTGGTTCACACTGTGAGATGGAAAATGTTATAACATTTTGAGCAGGAGTGTATAAATGAAATGGTTTGTATTCACCATGTATCCTCTGCCAGTTGGCATTATTACCACTTGTACCTTTGTAGAAGTATCCGGACTCTGACATTTCCGCTTATGCTGTTCAACAGACATCCACATCTCTCTGAATTCTATCATGAATATATAGAGAAATGTTCATTTGCGGGAAGAAAAGCTCTTTAGAATATCACTAACAAAAATTTAAACAATACCTGCCAGACCATTGCATATTTGCATAATTTTAAACGTAACACCAACGGCTAGATTTTAGTCAAAATCTTTGTAATCAAAATTCAACAATTGAATTGTGAATGTTCAATCCTTTGCAACGGTGATGACTGAATGTAGATTACATATTTTTCTCACCAATGTGACATGGAAGCATCAACAAGTTGTCTAGCATAATTGTGTAATATTCTAATGTGAGGCACTAAACATGATTGCTCACTTGTGAATGGTTGAAAAAGGTGTGAAATATCTATTACTCGTACAAGGAAGAAGTCGTATAATATGATGTCAGTGGGAGCGAGGGCATTTTATTTTCCTTCACCTCCGCAGATGGGGCGGTTCTATGTTAGGGGATGGCTCCAACATAATAAAAGCACATTTCCCCATGGCAAAGGGTGAAATTTACCACAAAATATCGACGGGTGGTGTATTGGCAACATGATATCATCGTGTCTCTACATCACATTGACAAGACGTATTTCCGGGATCCGCTCTTCATGTCGGTGACTTGTCCTCATGTACAACATTACTATAAATAATATTCCCTTCTTCATATTGTAAGCCAAGAGCGACATATGCAGAAATGCTTCACCAGAATTTATGTAATTTGTTCTTGAACCTGTTGGCCTTTCAACTTTTATTTCGACAAAATAGTAAAACATATTTCAAGTCTTCTGTATAAGTTTGAACGTACTATTATTGGCTATATCCTACTTTCTGGCTTTGTGGTTGAAATCTCTGATTTTTCATAAATTAGAATTTCTATAAATTCTAATAGAAGAATAATTTAGACAATTCTATTATGTTAATTAATTTGTCGAACAAAAATTTGGTAATAAAAACTTTGACCTAAAATTTCTAGGTTAAAAATTGGGACTCAAATATTTCATGATAAAAATTGTAATTCAAAAATTTGGTAATTAAAACTTTGACTTAAAATCTTGGGAATCGAATATTTGATCAACAAAAAAATTACCCAAATATTTTATCATTGAAATTTTGACTCTAATATTCTGTTATCGAAACTTTAATTCAAAAATTTGGTAGTCAAATATTTGGTCATCAAAAATTTGGGACGTAAAAATCTCTAGCAAGAATTGACGGAAACACTAGACCTTTCTGGACTTTCGAAATTTTATTCTTTACGACGTTTCGAGGATGAATGTCATCTTCATCAGGTATCGAATTTTGTTGGGAAAACCACGTACAGGCGGGAAATGGTTACACTTTTTTGGAATTGAATCACAGATTGCACTTTTAAGTTCACCATTCGACTGATCGACACAGAATCTGTGTCGATTTCTGTGTCGGTCAGTCGAATGCTGAATGCAGTCGAATTCTGTGTCGATCAGTTAATGGTGAACTTAAAAGTGCAATCTGTGATCCAAGTCCAAAAAAGTGTAAAGAAATGTAAGAAATCGACACAGATTCTGTGTCGATCAGTCGAATGGTGAACTTAAAAGTGCAATCTGTGATCCAAGTCCAAAAAAGTGTAACCATTTCCAGCCTGTACGTGACTTTCCCAACAAAATTCGATACCTGACATTCATCCTCGAAACGTCGTAAAGAATAAAATTTCGAAAGTCCAGAAAGGTCTAGTGTTTCCGTCAATTCTTGCTACACCCCATCGGACCGAAATTCTTCACAAAAATCTGTAAATCAAAATTGTGACTCAAAGTTTTAAGGTCCTTAAATTTTGGCGAGTAAAATTTTGAATCCAAAATTGGGAATCAAATATTTAACTCAAAATTTTGGAGCTGCAGCATCCTCTATAAAAGTATCTAAAGTCTCTTCCAACACTCATCACTAATACAAAAAATAGGTGTGATTATGTAAGAAACACATCACATCTAAGAAAGTATGCACTCTAGTTATTTGCTCTGTATTACGCGTCCGCTTTCGTTAATGTCTTCTATTGTTCTGTCATTGTACGTCAGTTCGTCAGTCCTCTTCCGTCGTGGAGCGCTGCCTCGCGGAAACTCCGTGAAGTAGATGTTTAAAAGTCCATCCTTTGGGTCAGATATACAGAACTCAAGTATTTGGCAATCAAAATTTAGTAATCAAACTTTGAGATTGTGGGAATAAACCGACGTGAAATGTAATCAACAGTAAGGGGTTCCGGAAGTCGTCGGAAAACTAACAATTATTCAGGGAAACACATCAACTATTTCCAGAGCTTTCGGCTCAGTCTCCAAGGCTTCATGAGTGGCTGGACCAAAGAAAAAGGGCCGCATTTTGTTAAATGCTTTTCAAATACATAAAATTTTTCAACAACTCACTTAAGTATTGCAAATTTTTCCTCTGAGACTCATTCAGTGGTTTTGGTCAGTATTACAACAGGGCATGAAAGGGAACGGAGGCACTACTTTACACTGTCCTTTAACAATTTTTCTCAACTTTTGACACAATTTAATATATTTTCTTTCTTCTTGGATTCTGCTTTGAGACAAAAATTTATTTGTCAAATAATCGATTCAAATATTTAACACCCAAATTTTGAGTCAAAATGTCGAAAGTCAATTATCTAACTCTTTTGGACTCAAATCATTAAAATCTCAAAGTCATTAAAATTTTGAGTCAAACATGGCAGTTAATTATATAGTGATCACATTTTTCGGATAAAAATTTGGAAATTAAATTTTTATTCATCGAATATTTGGCCATTTTAAACATTTGACCAAATTTTAAACATTTGGTGATCAAAATGTTGAGTCAAAGATTTAATAGAAAATTATGTGACTCAAATATGTGGTGATCAAAATTTTAATTGAAAAATTTGGCAGTAAAATATTTGATTCAAATTGTGGTCGTCAAATATTTAATCATAAAATATTTAGCCATAATACTTGACCCTAAAAAATTTGGGGCTCAAATATTTGATGATCAAAATTTTGAGTTAAAAATTTGGTGTATTCACTGAAGAAATATGAGAAAAATATGAAGTGTTCAAAGCCAGAGTGTGTGCGAAACCGAAAACCTTCCCCTACGATTGCGTACTGATATTGAATTTTGGATTTATTGTGCTAACTTCTATTTCTATTTATACTTAAGAAAATATAGAGTATTAGTTACATAAGGGCTTGGTCAATATAATAAAACAATTGTAGTGTGATTTATTGAAAGTTTAAGGAATTGTATTAAGAGGAGTAAAATTTTGAAGAACAATTTTGATTATTCAAGGGTTTATTAGTATAGCACTCGCTCTATAATGTAAGTATCCCAGATTTAAATCCATTTTAAACCAAAAGATTGTTTTTGAAATTAGAAGGTGTTTGAACTTGATCCAATTTAAACAAATTTTATGAAAAAAAATAAAGAGGGGAAGTCTTTTTTACTGTTCTCAAGTGCTTATGCATTACCGACTTTTCTTTTCGTTGGTTCCTGTCTCGACTGTTTTTCTCAGTCTGTGCCGTGTTCTAAGACGACCAAACAGTCGTTACAGGAACCAAATCAAAACAAAGTCAATTAAGATAAAGTGCCCTCGAGTCGACCGGTTCCTCGACACGACCGGTGATTAATATTTGAATGTTTGATGGTGAATTTCTATAAAATTGTCACTGATTCATATTTATTTATGGAATAACTGACCTATTAATGTTAGATCATACGCCAAATACTAGTGCAAATATAAATAAATTAAATAAAGAACTCTACCGGTCGAATTGAGGAACCGGTCGACTCGAGGGCACTTTACCTTATGTCGAAACATTTGGGAACAGTAAAGTGCTAAAAAACATGTTCGTTTTTATTGGAATAGCACCATTACTCGATAGTCTTGATAGCATTTTCATGATAGTTCACTGGACTTCTGCTTCCATGTTAACATGATATACTACATTCGGATGGTCATAAAATTTAAATTAAGACACCTCCTTCAATATTTCATACCTAAACAATATACATTAATATAGACGCATAATAGTGTCACTATAAATCATATTTTGTGGACTCCTTCCTAAGGACTTCTACTTATATCAGCTCGAAATTGAAAGGGTGTTACTGAAGAGAATCATTCTAAGTGGTGGGTCTGATTAAGGGCTGTTTGCGAAATTTCTCAAAAATTTTAAAATACATTCTTTTCACAGTGATAACATTTTAATTCCGTATCTTCCATAAAAGCGTACACTTTCCCACAAATCACAGTGCTTTGGATTATTTAATTAAAATCCAGGGCTATGCTAATAATTCCTGGGAATCTTATGACACTGATGAGACACGAAATTATAATTCTTGGGGTTTGAGTTTACAACCGGACACGGAAGCAATTCAGATATGCATCATCCATTTAACATCTGGGAGCCAGCAATAAAAGAAATTATATTCATTATCTGCAAACATTCATCGGTTAACTTTTGAACCTTTCTGAAATGTAGCTTTTTTTGAGGGTGCGAATTGTGTCAAATACCACGTTTTTTTTCTTGTTCCATGCCAAAAACTTTTCCACATAGTCGTTGAATGGATATAATGGTGATGAAGAAAGTTAGAACAGGGTGCAAAAAAAAAGAGTGAAATATGTATTTCTGGGATCTCCTTTTACCGAGAGATGGTATTAAACATGGGCGTTTCTTGCAGTCTATTTTATTTACATTCCACTCGAGGGTGAGATATTTTATTCGGAATATGTGAATTTTGCTTAATTTACATAAATATTCATGTACATAATCATTTGTATGTGTCGAAGGAACATACAGGAGCCCCATATCAGTACCATTTCCCGCGTATACAAAATATAAGTCTTATTCAACGGTTTTCTTGCTGAATATGCATATCACATGTACGTAACATATTACGTTATTTTGCATCCTCATTTTCTACCGAATGAGACACTGCAATTTGTGAGGTTTTCGACTTGTTGCATGCATTATTATCTCTCTCGATTTCACCAGGAAAAAAAAAAGAATGAAAAAAAATGCAGAAATCACGAGGGTGATTATGTGGGAATTGTATAAGGATTTGCTGACAAAATACACATATCATTTGAATTGTGGCGTTATTAATTTTCACTCTACTCCCCCGAGCAACAAATTTCAATGCAAAAAAGTCTCATCATTAGAGAATTTTTGTCGCTCGTAAGCTTGATAATAATATTTTGGCTGATTGTGCGCGTAATTTGAGGATGTGATGTAATGATTTTCCGACTTGGTTATTACAGAAGGTTCCATAGAATTTTTTTTCGGGAAAGAGGTATTCCCAGTATTCTGTGAAGAAATATAATATTCTTTCAGAAATGAGAGAAAGAGTACGATTTTTATTTAAAAATAAAATTCTATCTATAGATTTCGGTCAATAATGAACGATTTTCTACGCGGGATCGTATTGCAATTTTGATAATAAATCCCATAAATTTAAACATACTAAAGGGGAAGTTTGACCAATTATTAGAAAGGTTTCAGAAATATTCACATTTAGATTTCATTAAAATCGATAATCTGTGTGGTCTTAGTCGAAATTTTCGCTCTATAAGTGTCTCGGCTCAAGAGTAAATTGCTTTCTATTTACACAAAAAGTTGTTGAACGTCGAAAAATTCAAACTGAATTTCGAACGTGAAATGGAGCTCCTATATAGGACTTTCCTGACAATTAAATTATGACAGAAACACGTTGGCACTTGAAACATTTCGAAATTCGAATAAAAAATTGTATAAAATACCGAATGCAAACACAAGTGGAGTTTGATTCTCCAATAGTGTCTTGGAGAAAGGTAAATGGAACTCAATTTGCACAAAAGTCGTTGATGTTCGAAGAATTTAAATTCAATTTCGAATTTTCATACTAAATTTTCGCACAAATTGAGGAAATTTATGAAATAGTACACTAAAAAGCTCGTAGAACAGTTACTTAGTGAAAATAGAGTGATTAATTAATGAAGCAGAAGCAGTAAGCATTGTTGTCTTGTATTTTTCCTGAGAACAAAGTGAAGACACACACATTTTGACACTTGACCAATTCAAAATTCGTACAGGATGTACTTCAGTCACCTTGAGGAATTATCAAGAAGTAAGAATGACTCTTTTTGGCTTTTCAAATAGATTTTCGAATTTTTTAAACTCTACTTGTGAATGGTAGAACCTGGTGGAATGTTGGAGCCTTATGTTCAGTAACAACCTTTCTGAATTGACAGCTCTCTCCGGTTGAGTTTTATACTGTATCCAGCACTGTATCTATTTGAATGTATATTAGAGAGAACGTATACCTAAAACTTATTGGAAGTTCAAATATTTAAACTGACATATTGGATAAAAGCGAATAAGTTCATGAAAAGTAGGGTTACATCTCATATTTCTGGACAAGGTGCTTTTTGGGACATAATATGGTTATTTTGGGGCACATCAAAAAAACATATAAATATTTTTTTTTATTATTTAAAAAACTTCTTTAACTTCTGAAATTTTATTTAATTTAAAGTGTGAAATACGTAAATTGTGTATGTCACATTGCACTTTTTACAAAACCTTCAGTGTGGTCAATTTTGCAGATGTCAACACAAATAGTGCTTAGTTTTTTTCGATTTAAACCACTTTACAACACACAATTGTTGTCGACAATTGGAGAGTCTAAAAATACTGAAAATGCGAAATAGAGAAAACCCAGCGCTAAAGCGGCGAATATGTGAACTTGCACTTCAGAGTATCGGTAGATTTTCGAATAGGTTTGTCTTGGCTTTAGAGCGGCTTTGTCTATTAGAAAGATTATTACTGAACAGAGTAAAAGTTGTCTATTTTTAATTTTTGAAATCGATCTTAGAATTTTCAAACTCAGCCTGTGAACATGCAGAAACGATTTGCTCTCAGCCGATGTTTAATTCTCCAAAAGTATCGGCTGAAATGTTTCTATTTTGCGCTAAATCTATTTGATGTTCGCTAAACTTCAAACTCAATTTCGAATTCTCACAATAAAATTTTGGCGTAAGGTTATAAAAATTTTGAAACATCACAGTAAGAAGCTGTCAAAAAACTCAATTTAGTGGTTAAAAAGAGATTTTATAAATGGATCAGGTTAATCTAAACTTCTTTGCTTTGATTTTTCGAACAATAAAAGGAAGACTGGACGATAATACTAAAACTCGAGATATTTCTAAATTCGAACAGAATACACTTCAGCCATCATGCAAAGAGATGAGAAGCAAAAAAGTCATTTCGTTAGCCTTCGAAATCGATCTTCGAATGTCGTTTCTCTTGGGGAAACTGCGGCTGTAAACATTTCTCAAAAAGTATTTGGACGACTTTTTTTTTCGAAATTTCGGACACTGTTCTTTATACTGAAGCGCTTCTGATCGTGATTTTGCGAAACTGAGATGTTTAGCGAATTTGTTTTACATTGTCTGAGGCTTTCAAAAACATATGTTCATTACAATTTTATTAATAAATCTAATAACTTTTGAATAAAAATAATTACAAGTGTGGTTTGAAAAGATATTCGTGTCCCTTTTCATTAAAATGGGTAATATTGATTTAAAAACATTTGTTATCGAAATTTCGAAAAATCGAGCTTCTTTTAAAAACGTAAGGGCGTTATCACACTTGAACATTAAAATTTTAATGTGATTCACATTAATTGTCGCTTGTGAGCGTCCAAATATGTTATTTGTGTCTTTGAGTCACTTAATATTTGGATTTTTTCTATTTATTGATAAAGAAGTGGACTTGACCTGCAAAAATAAGTTTAAATTTACCTAAAGCATAAATATTTTTCACATTAAAAAATTAAAGAGAAAATCGCATTAATTTTTCGCATTAATGCTATAAATCAATTTATATCAAATTTTGCGGGCCAAGTCTACCTTTTTATCAACAAATAGATCAAATTTTGAATATAAAATGATTCAAACACACAAATTACACATTTGGACTCTCACCAGCGACAAATTATGTGAATCATATTAAAATTTTAATGTGCAAGTGTGATAACACAGTGAGAGATCTTAAAGTATTTTTTATTGTAATTTTATTAATAGGGGGAAATGGGGCATCTTTAAAATTGGGATTTTTCATCTATTTTTAAACAAAATTGAGCCTTATCGTGGTATAATTAAGTTGCACAAACTGATTGAGAAGTTAAATTACATTATGATATAGATCAGTTCCACTTAAATATAGGAGAAAAAACCCAATTTCAAAGGTGCCCCACTTTCAAAGATACCCCACTTCTCTCTACGCCGTGACAGTCTTAAACAAGGAATGCAAAGAAAAAGTTTTATTCATTTTCTTAAAAAAAATAGAATATTTCATGAGATTTTTCGTTAATAATATAATTCAAATTTTATTAATAAGCTTTTCATTATTTAAATAAAATATAAAAAGAAAGTTTTTTTAGATTTTCGGATTAAACAATTTCGAAACTTTGCTTTTCGAAAATTTCGTGTCTCGCTTATTTGAAGCGCCGCTAGCGGTGGTTACACTAAGTTAAGATGTGAAGCTGAATTACAACTCCACTCGAGACCTTGTAATACCGCCTTGGCTTATCAAATTCCTCAGCGTTGGTATACAGTTATAGGCGTTATAGCCATTCTTGTATATATTTGAAATATGTAGCCTATCATACTTTATAAATATCATATAAAATCAATTGACGAAATTAATTCACATCTACAACCAAAGAATTTAGTTATTCATTATATGGTTCCTCCAAATCACATTTAATCTACAAAAGCAATTAACCTCTGCTCATCATTATAATATGATAATTAATTTAATTACATTTATTGCAAAGGTTTTAATCCTCAACTTAGTGTAATATTCCAATTTCAGTGATTTGTTGGGAGGGTGTTCGACATGGTCTTGAGAACCTTCCCAATTGCCTCAGTTGCTAATGTTTTAGTACACTTGTCGTCGAACATTTTGATTTATTATTTGCGTGCACATGACGTCACTCCGATTCGCCTGAATAAACATCCACCGCACACAAGAGTCAAACCCACCCCTTGTTGGTTGGGGTGGGTGATGGTGTAATACTTCGTCCCCAGCACATGGATTGAGAGAAATAGTCGACGTGGGACTTACTACTCTAACATATTGTAATCGATGGCTTTTGAGGTTTACCCAATCACTAGCATATTGGAAGAAGAGAAGCCTGCTTGCCAATTGAATGTCCTTAAAGGGATGTGCCTCTAACGGACTATATAATGTTCATAAACAATCACTACAGTAATGCATCAACTTAAGGCTAGTTACTCTACCACAAAGGGATGTGGTCAAAACGAACAATAACTTCACATCACTCACATTAAATTAATAAAATTTCCCTTTTCCACATTAACCGACTTCTTTATCTCTCTCAATTTCAAATTAAATATGTTCATGAAATATGAATAGGAGAATACCTCAGCTTCTCAAACTTAGAGACCCTGTGGAATTCATTATGAACAGATTAAGTAGAAGATTAAGTATAAATTATCTTATAAGTGTTAAAATTTAAATAGCAATCATAAAAGTAGGTTCAAGAAATTTAGTACTAAAAAACTTAAATTTTATTAGGTTTAGTCGGTTTAGTACACAAAAAAGGATTCTTAATTTATATTCCGTAAGAGCGAATATTTGGTCGCTCTCTAATAAATAAATTAGGTTTTCGCCTAAATTATTTAATTTATATGATAAAAATAATTAACCTTGAAAGTCTAGCTTTCGACTTTAATAATATTGCTGAATAAAAAGCAGAATGACTCATATAACGTAAGACTGCGTGTGTTTATTAGCTATGATTTAGCTTACTTACGGCAAGAAAAAAACATTCTAATGTATGCAATAAAAACATTCAGATGCAGATCTACATTTAGTATACACAGTAGCACTTTATTTTGTGCTAAACATGTTGGAACATTTTTTTTTAATAAATCCTTACGTTGATTTTACTAAGTATTAAGAATAACAAAACTCTTCTGAATAAATATATAGTAGATCCGTACATAATTTACCAAGTACTAAATTTTTAGTATAACTAAATATGTAGCTATTAATGTTCAATATTCTAAACAGATCATTATTAAGATTTCTCTTCTGTAACAAAGTTATAAGATAGCTCTCTTTAAGCTCAAGAGCAAGCTTAATGGTTTCATCAACTAAATTGCAAGGTTAATCCTTTGTACTAATTTTAGTACAACTAACTTTTATGAATTTCTTGTGAAGTATTAATAGTAACTGGTTGGTATATTTCATTTCTAAAGAAAAGCTTTTGAGTTTAGAACAAAATAAGTATTAGGAAAAATTACTCTACTTTTGGAAGACTTCGGACGGACAAACCTTCTTCGGATATAAAGTCGATCATCAAGCTATGTACCAAAGTACTAAACTTTAACATAACTTAATAGCTTTTAAAATTAAAATGAATGAATTTTAATTTCAACCTCAAGAGCAAGCTTAATATTTTCATATACTGAATTCTAATATTAGTCTGTTGTACTAATTTTAGTACATCCAATTTTAATCATTTTGTTGTGAAGAATTGATAATGACTGATTAATAAATTTATCTTTTGAATAAATAAGATTTGAATATAGAATTAAATTGGTAGTAAAAGAAAGCGCACTATATTAGGACTACTTAAGCTTCAGACAATTCATTTTTTTGCAAGTTCTAAATGTATTTAATTAATGGCCTGGCTCTTTTGACGAAATTTGAAGCATTGAATTAGTGAATAAAATATAATAAAATAATAGACCAAAATCATTAAAAACACATTGAAAAAAAATACAAGAATTTGTAGCAAGACTCTAATATTTCATAGAACACGCTACATTAGTACTAATTAATTAGCAATAAGGTTTACACGTATTTAAACAATAGAAAAAAAACATGAGTTACCAAATTTTGTGTTTTAAGATTTGAGAATTATTTTTAATACACAGCATATTGAAAAGGTTATCAAATTTGCTCTGTCTAAAACATGTACTTTACGTGAGAATTTATCGAACTCAATACATAGTCGTTTCAATAAGTTTTAGTTTTCGAGTTCTGTACTAAATGTGTAGATTGTAGATTGTGGAATATGTTCTAGAGGATGGGATGTAGCCATGATGAGCAGCTATTGAGCTCTGTATACATAGATGTTTAGTGAAGATAGCGCTGAACAATTTCCTATTACAGGGAATTCCGGCTTGAGAGACAATGGACTGAATGAATTTGATATAAATTGCCTACTATTCGGACTTCATTTATAAAATTATTTTTGAAATGGTCCTAGTTGTATGCAAATATTTTTCTCGCCGTAAAATTGAAATACACATCTAATGGCTCTGACACACCTTTTAGATCGAGAAAATTTCATGTAAATGAAATTCACATCTCTTTCTTTCTCAAACATTTTGTGTATATCGTCGGTTGCGGCTACCTCTGTCGTATCTGCATTTGTTTTGTATCTGCATTCGGAGCAACTACAATACAGAGGTCCCCTCTTGCGTGAAATGCTGACACAAAAGAAATGCAGATACGACAGAGGTAGCCGCAACCGACGATATATCTATCCCAGTCTTTCGGACCCTTCTTCTTCTTCTTTTGAACTTCACATCAAATTAAATTTAGTTCAATCGAATTTTGAGTGCAAAAAATGAAACACCTATATGCAAAACATTTGAGATAGAAAGGGATATGAATTTTAATCAATCACATGAAATTTTACCGATATAAATGGTGTGCCCGCGCCATAATAAACCGTTTGCGTTAAAAATACCAAAGATCTCAAAGGTATCTTCTGCAGATATGCAATTTTACTGTGTCACTGGAGTTAATTCGCGGACTTTTTTCGGTTCCGAAAAATTCTTTCAAAGCGAAACTTCCTGTACTCCACTGTCTTATGCGCAGCCTTGCACCATCTGCACTCAATGAGTCAAGTGGTAGAGCACTAGCTCTATGATGCAAGTGTCCCGGGTTCGAATCCCCTTTAGGTCACCAGGAATCTTTCTGGCTTTAAAGGTGTTCAGATGCATCCAGTGAGCTTCATTGCACTTGATTCCACGGACATGGGACTAACAACCTCATCCAGTACAATAAAAAATAATAATTGCATGTCTAGAAATTCCTTTGCGGGAAGGCCTAGTTCCTTCATGGAATGTTGTGCCAGCATTATTATTATTATTATTATTATTATTATTGCAAGATGTTCATATCGGGTGTACTACACTCTTAGAAAAGTTTAGACGTGATTACTAATGAAAATTAGTTGTTCGGGCGATTATTATCAAATCTATTTAAAATAGTTTTTATATTCTTAAAACATTATACTCATAATAAATTTATTAGTAGTGAGAATATAAGACAATATTTACGTGGATAAGTTGCGGCAATTATTTCATAATGCTTTCATACAATTATATTTGCTTGTGTTAATTAAATGAAATCATTATCCCAACTAATATTGGTCACTAATTCCTTTTAGTTCTCACAACCAATGTAAATAGATAGGCCTATATTTTCATAAAGTTATGATTACTTTTCCAATAGTAAAAAGTGGTTTTTATTTTAGTAATGCGTTGAAGCTCTTTCGAATTTTAAGCAACTAATAAGAAATATGCATCACAATGAATGCTATATAGTAACCACAACTAATATGATATAGTTATTACAGCCAATAAGATGGGTATCAACCCCATTTATTTAGTAATTGGAACTAATATGTTATAGTACCCATTACTATTTTTATTTAGTTGTGATAACTAAATGAAAAGGATACTTTAACTAACTGTGGTCAACTATTTCATTTAGTTACCCAAACTAAATATATAGTTGGGTCTATATTTACTATATTTTATAGTTCTAATAACTGCATATGAGCTTGTACGAACTAATTTTTTCTAAGAGTGTAAATTTAGTACATCTTAGATTTAAGGGTTAGATCTGGGAAATATTCAATCCTATCGAAATTCAAATGGTCTTTTGCTCGAATATATATTCAAGATTTGTCATTCTATTATGTGTATGACTATTTTAGTACTAATTCACTCCGGTTGAGGTAATTTGGTAAACATGTTTGGAAGTACTGATTGAACATTTATGTGTAGTACTTTCACGGAGAGCATCATATGATATTCAACCTCTATGCCTTTTTCCTTCCATTCCCCCCCACAAATTTAACCCCATACCCCTATCTCACATGTACATATAAAATTTAATATGAAGGCACAACCCCAGCGTCTTGGAGTGTGAGAATTTCGATGGGGGAGAGAAATAAAGATTCGCAAACGGCTGCCGTTTACCTGAGAGAACATAATCTTTTCGCTATTATCAACTATTACACGTTGTTAGCTAAGTGGTTTCTTCGGTACGGCAGAGCCAGATGGAAGAGAGACTGGATGGGGTCCTTTGGAGGAGCTGGGGACTTCACATGTCGTTTATATGCGCCTTGAATGGCATGTGACACAATAAATTTGTGAGTTGCGCCAAAAAGTCACGAATTTCGCTCATGAAGCCAAAAGGATCCAGTCGAGAATTAATGCTGTACATATCTAAATTCACGCGTATTTTGAGATAAGAAATTGACTACATTCATGGAGCTCCTCTAAACAGAAAAAAAGCTGATGCAAAAATTTTAAATTTTCGATATTAGCAGCTGAAAGAGATACACCACTAGTGCAAACAATTCCCAATATAGAAGCAAAGGATGTGGTGAAGGATGAATTTTTCGTGTGGGAATTTCTATTAGCAATCACGATTGGCATCCGGAGATAAGGGGTGAATTGGCACATTGAGGGCAAAAGGTGGTGAAATAGGAAAAAATGGCATATGATAGTTTGGGATATGATTCTTAATTTTGGATTTCCCCATCATTGGCATCTTCCATCGGCAAAAATCCCCTACCTCAATTTAATCCCTGAACAAATAACAGCGGAAAAACTATACATTATCGAAGATCTCTATAAGCACTAGGTTTTGGGCTTGGTACTGTGTGGCATTTTCAGGGAGGCCCGGTAATCCGGAGCAGATGGAAAGCAAATCCCAGTGCAGGAATTTAGCGACATCTCTTTCGGATTTCATTTTTATAACTTTGTTGTTTTGCCTTTTCCGATCGCAGTAGAGAGGAGTCAATAGACCTGAGGAGGGTGAAACATGCCGGATTTTATAGCTGGATATTGACTTCCAAGATATTCACCAGTGCCAAAGCCCCCCTATACTCCAAAAAGAAAAAGCTCATCCTTTTGCATCCCCTTGTCAGCCTCAGAGTACATTTTCCATTTGTTCACAGACGAAAGTGTGAACGAAAATCAATGTAATTTCGAATTATAAGAATTACATAACACGCTACATCAACTTCCATTACATACATTTTGTACATAATGTCGCCATTACTAACACTTTTTCTCCGGACGTCTTTTCCTATGGAAAACCATTACAAAAATACTCGTTCACCACATTTTTGCTTTATTAAAACATGTTCACACCCTCATACCCTTACCCCCCTAACCGCACATCTCATCAACAAAGTTGTGCTATCAAAGAAAAAGCTGCATACAAAGTGGGGTTGAAGAATTTTTTGGGTGATTTCGGGCAGTATCACCACATATGGGAAAAAATTGTTTGAACCACAAAAAGGGGAGGGATGTAGGATTAATAATTGAAAATTCCAGCCAGACAAAAATTTTAAAAAATTAATAATTAAAAATTTACCATTTTATTGTGTATTCATAATATTAGAGCCAAGAGAAGTGCCAGAGTCTGTTTCTCTCGACTAGGAAATAAAAACACTAAATATATGGGTACCATTCATATGTTCTAGCAATGGGTGTTTTGCTTTTTCACCCTTGATACTAAAAGTGCCGAAGAAATTTCTGTCATCTCAACGTTTTGTTGACGTACGTATTATAGTCATTTTTTCCAATGAATTCTCTAGCTAGAAAACAAATCACATGTCTTAAATGAAACATTTAAAAGTGC
The DNA here is from genome assembly GCF_024763615.1 of Phlebotomus papatasi. Lineage (NCBI taxonomy): Eukaryota > Metazoa > Arthropoda > Insecta > Diptera > Psychodidae > Phlebotomus > Phlebotomus papatasi. Next base: position 7,948,072 of record NC_077222.1, on the reverse strand, counting down.
CTTTTATAGATTTTTGAAAAATATGTTTATATGATTTAAATATTTTATAAAATCTTGTTACACTTAAAGCGTGTGCACGTTAAGATTGTACCCAAGAATAATGCTTTAAAAATGAAGTCTATACATAATATTAAAAAATTATTTATTCATTGTAGATTTATTAGATATATTATATTTTTTATTCAAGTATTTGATTGGCGAAATCTCGAATCTTCTTCTTGAATACTCCCATCAAGGTCTGTACAAGATCATCACCGCGATTCTTGGTTGTTTCATTCCATTTTTTCTTGAAGGAATGTTCTTGTAGCGCATGATCATCTTTTTCTTCAAACCTCGATCTCCAATACCCCGATTTTTTCTACATCCAAGTTTCTGGGCAGTGGTTTTACTGTCGAGAAATCGAAGAATCACCTTCCGGACAGTCTGGCGTGAGGTATTTGTGAGTTTTCCAAGGTCCGCGTAATTGATTCCAGGACATTTTAGATACGTGTGTACACGATCAGTTCCCTTCTCTTATCCATTTATTATTTCGTATCTCAGAGAAGAATGCACAGAATCTGATGAGAGTTTCACCACAAGAAAGGTAAAAATACGTGTTAAAATGTTTACATACAACGAAAATGCGGAGCCTAGTGACATCTGTCATAAAAAATATCAAATAATTTGGTACGATCTTAGTGTGGACATGGACTCGCTTTACCTGCTGCACAATGATCACTCTGATAGGTACAAAGCGATATATAACAGTGCTATATATCGCTTTGTACCTATCAGAGAGATCATTACAAGTAAATTGTGGAGCAGGTAAAGCGAGTAATTATTAAAATTAAAAAAGTAAAATTAAGTAATTCGGCAATGTCTTATAGAAATCTCCAATACGGTACAAGGCAGTAGGTGAGATTGTTAAGAATCTCAACTAAAAAATCCTTTTCAGAGATTCATAAAATTGATAAAAAAAAAAATGTTGCTCTTAAACCTTTGAATAATTTTATAAAAATAGTTTCGACCAAATGGTCAGGGCTTTTTTTTATATTTAAAAAGAAAAATATCAAGGGAAAAGTTTCAAATTTTTCATTGACCAAAATTCCAAATTTTGCCCTATATGCGCCTACACATTGGGAGCTATTCTCGTCAAATATTGATTTTTTGAAGGAAATTGTTTACAATGCTGTAGGTAGAAATGTCAGAATCCTGTTAAAAATGAAATGTTTGACGAAAATTGCCCCTAATGTGTAGAGGCTTTATAGGAGTAAGTACTCTGCCTTAGAACGTTCATGTCTTTGAATCCTTTGAATAATGTGATTTTTTCTTAATTTTCCTAATGGCCTCTAAACACTAGAGAAATTTATGTCCATATTGAAGATTTTTTCTTACATAAGCGTAGGAAATTTGCTTCAATATGGACATAAATTTCTCTAAAGTGTAGAGGCCATAAGAGACTTACTTATAATTATTATAATTATCAATAAATTGATAATAAGTAATAATAATAATAATAATGCTGGCGCAACATTTCATGAGGGAACAAAGCCTTCCCGCAAGGGGATTTCTAGATATGCATTTTTATTTTTTCTTGTACGGGATGACGTTGTCAGTCCCATGCCCGTGAAATCAAGTGCAGTGAAGCTCACTGGATGCATCCGAACACCTTTAACGCCAGAAAAATTCCTGGTGACCTAAAGGGGATTCGAACCCGGGACACTTGCATCATAGAGCGAGTGCTCTACCACTTGACCCACTGAGTGCTCGCTGTCCAATGGGTAACGATAATTCTCCCGCGATAATAAGTAAACTAATATTTAATAGAAATATATAAATCGCTTAGGAAAAGTAAAAGAAATTCACATTATTCGAAGGCATGAACGTTCGAAGGGAGAGTACTTTCCCTATCAAATTAACTATTTGCTTACAAATTAAATAAAAGTAATTATAATTTTTTTACAATAGAAGAATTTATTTCTCTATCTATGGACATGTTCAGACGACGATATTTCATAATTAATTTCACATATGCTATGCACTTGATGAGTCTCAGGAAATCTTGTCTAGTGGTTCGTTCCTGAGATAAATTTTCTTCACTTTTTATTACATTCCTCTTCTGCTTAATTGTAGAAAATCGTGATTAAGTCCTGTAATCAAAAATTAAATTATTCATTGACTATATGTCACTGTGACACTAGGCATTTCCCCATTTTCCAATATTATTATCAAGAATAATTTAAGAGTTAAAGAAATATCTTTTGGGAAACAAAAAATAGCAGATTTAAATTGCTTGAATGCCTAAATATTTAAACAAATACAAATGGAGTTTTCAAAGAAGGAGATATTATACACCTAAAAATAGAAAAAATGCACTGGGTTAGAATTCATTGGGAGATTTTTGTTTCGAAATAGATATTTCGAACACTCAGTCAGAGAGAATACAAGTTAAACTTACTCGAATCGATGTTAATATATGATTTACTATATGATAGAGTTAGCTTTACTTTTATTAGGATCAGAAGATTTGCATCTCTTACTCTTTTTGTACTAAAATTTACATGAAAAAAGAGTTATAACAACTCTCTTTAAAAATAAAATTAACTCATTTTAAAGTGAAAACAACTCGTTTTAAAACTTAAATAACTGTTTAAATAAAATAAATCTCAAAATGGAGATATTACAATTTTTATTTATTTATTTTTTTTTAATTTTATCATATCCTTTATTAATTTTTTCTTGATCTTCGAGGTCTCCATATGAACTTTGCTAAACGAAAATCATCTTTACTGAAGTCTATTTACCGAAAACATTTAAGCATATACTTAAGTTGAGATGAAATTTTACATCGAAAAAGAGTAATAACTACATCGATATTCTTCGAATTATAATTTCGATTTAATTTTAATTAATTCAACTCGGCGATGGAATTAGTTTAACTCTACAGATTTCTTCTTACTTAGAGAAACAATATGCCTCTGTTTAGATGCTCATTAATTGGAATGAAACACTAGGTGCACCAGCTATTTTCAGAAGTAGGGTAAATTGGTACAAGTTGGATTATGGTACAAGTTGGACAATGGTACAAGTTGGACAGGGTTTTTTTCTTGATAAATTTAGTACTTCATTTTTATTTGTATATTTTTAATGCTTTAGTTCTATAATTTGGTTCCTTGTTCTTAAAAAAATAATTAGTACTGTATTTATTAAGAAAAAATCCCTGTCCAACTTGTATCACTTTACCCTATTTAATCAAAATTCACTACTACAATTATTGTTAAAATTCTTCATACTCTTTTACTTTTTGTTATAAAATCTCCATCCGGCCTGTTATAATTTCCTCAAATGTGTCTCGGCTAAAATAGGAAGTCAAGCAGTTTTTATATATTATTTCGAAATTTTGAAAAATTCTCGAAGGGACTATTTAATTGATGGAAATTTAAAAGTATAGAAAATTAATTTAGAATTTGATGAGAAAAGTGAACTGGGGTGCTTAATTCAGCGAATTCCATCTCATTGCAGGATAGTTCAGACATTTTAAATAATTTAAGAAATTATGTATAGTTTATTTTTCAATATTTTTATATTATTTTGCTCGTTTATTTTGCCCGTTGAAGAGCTGATGCCGAAAAGTATACGGTTTCAATAATTTCCTAAGAATTAATTTCTTTAGAGAACGATTTATGTTTCAAAATATAAACAAAATACAAAACCATTAAATAAATTTTTCAATAAAAAAGTTTTTGAAATGAGACTTAAATTTAAGTTAGGGAAAAGTACCCATGCTTTGCATGGTCCCAAGCTTCATAATGAATTAATTTTTCCTATATTTCTGAATAAAAGTGACTCCGCAATATATTTTAAAAGGACACTGTCCCCTTGTTTTTAAAATATGGATGCGCTGCGTCTCATTTCTTAAAAAAAAACATAAGACAAATTCAGTAATTATGAAACTTGGGACCATATAAAGCATGGGCATTTCCCCTATATCCAGCGAGGGATGTTACTTAGGTGATTAACTTTGGGATTAACCTGTACACTACCACTGATATTACTTTTTGCACTTCCTGAATGGGGATCTTAGTCGTGCAATAGGCAAGACAGCTGGTCTTTGGCGGACGAGATCTCTGACTCGATTCTCAGAGTTGTGAGTTCGAGTCCCGCCCGGTGCAATCAACTGAATGTCGAGAAAAAGACATTTTTCACACCGCCTCTGCCCACAAATCTTCAGGAGCACGGAAGAAGCATTCACTACGGGGAAGGCGTTCCTGGGCGATCTACGATCAGCAGACTCTTCCAACACGAGGCACCTTGTTAAATCATTACATGTAATACCAAATAAAGTGTCTCGATACGATTAATAATAATAACTTCCTCAATTTTTAAGTAAAATCTTCAATATTTGCACACCACCTTCGATCCCTTTTTGGCACTTGAAATGTCAGATATTTTAGATTAAGCGTATACTTCAGTTGAGTAACATGTAACACTAAACACTGTAAAAGTAGAAGATTCTTTTAACACATTCACTTCGTTTACTTTTAATACAGAATAAGTGTCTATTGCGAGTTTATAAGAAGATTAATTAGCACTTTTAAACACATTTAAAACCATTTAAAACAGATAAAAAGGAAAAAAAAGAGTAATAACTTTGAGCAGAATTCTACTTTTCGAACTTCAATATATGGAAGCAGAAGAGTGACATGGACAACAAATGGCTGAAAAATTTGCGAGAATTTCATGGAAAATTAGTGAGGAAAGATTTAATGGGACTTGGGAAGAATGTGAATTTGTCTACATGAAGGCTGCAAGCCTCCCCAAATCCACCCACATCACAATGGTATCATCAACACTGGTGAGTGCTATGTATGTACCGACTGCGCTGGCAACCTTGGAATATGTGTAGTGGATTTGTAGTGGGTGGAAAAAGGGGTGGGCCCGAGGTTAAAGTTGTATTATACGACTCTGGGGCTGGAAGATTTCGAATTTCATTAGACGGGATCAATTTTACGAGGTGAGTTCCAACGTACGAGGTTTGACTTGAGAAAAAGAACAAGGATGACACTCATAAATAAAGTGAAGAGGCACGGTGATGCTGTGGATAAATTGATATCAGTCAACCTCAACGACCATGGTAGGGTTTTTGGGGGAGTGTGTCGGGGGGCAGAGGTTTTGAGGTTTGAGCTGGGATATTTCATAAGAGAGGCGCATATGTGCACAAATAACACCCTCAGTGTGCAACTTATGATGCTCCACGTGATTTTTATAGATTTGTTGTTTGCTATCGAGACATTCTTCTTTTATACGATGCCTTTTGTAAACCCCCTCGTGCTGCTGAAATCGTTCCCCATTTTTCCCCGGAAAATTACACAAAAGCTACACGAAAATCCGGCAAAATCGCGACTGTTGGAGACATATCAAAAGAAAGTTAATTTCTCTCTATAATTGTGAATCTTTTATTCAATCCCTGCACCCTATATGAAAAAAACTACGATCCCTAAACTCGCAAACCATTGAGAAATGAGATGGTAATGATAATAGTTCATGTGAATTTGCTATTGACCAGAAATCTTCCACATGAGATGATAGCAACTTAATTTAATTTTTCTGCAAATAATATACTCCTGCATATACTCAATAATATTTCTATTTTTGCAGACTGAATTGATTTTGATAGTCTCTTATTTTCTCTTGGCTCCCCTTGGCATTCTTTTTGGCTGTTTTGGGTGAAAGTAGTATTTTAAATAGCAGTTTACGAAGAAACTTTTCCTCCTAAAGGCAAAAAACCCATCCTCCCTGGGTACAGAATATTACAATATTATATAGAAAATGTAATTGTTTGTGAATGGGATGGAGGGATTTCTCGGGCGAAAAGCCTCGAAAATTTTAAAATTTACAAAACCAAATAATAGTCAGAAACGTATTGTGTTGTTGCTATAGAAGGAATTTAGTAAAATTCCAAAAAGCTAAAGTTTACTCCCAACACACAAAATATATAATGCCACTGCTCAAACCCTCAGAACTCTTCTGCGGACTAGCTCACCCTTCTATCTCTCTCCTTCTGGCACGTTCTCTTTCCCACCCACCCCCCATTTATTCAGCCCATAGAGAGCCTACCTATACAGCACTGGTAGTATCCAGTGTATGTTTCATTTCTATTTGTGAGAGAAGATGTTTTACCTTTAGCTATACAAAATTGATGATATTTCCTTCTATACTAGGAGAGAGTTGTTCTACCGCTCCAATATTATACCTTTCCTTCACGATTCCTCCACTCTGACAACCTCGGCACTATTTCATCGTGCCAGCATCCAGACCAATACAGTGGTCCTGCTCTTCATCTTTCTTCCACTCTTCGGAGGGGCTGTTTTGATATTGAATTGAAAGGCACAGGGTGTTCCTCAGTAGTACATGAAACTTTCATGATGAAAACTTCAAGATAAGCTTTGAATGGACTTATGAAATTTATCATTCTTGGAATATTGGGTCGTTTATTCGAACCGTTATAATATTCCCGAATTGGTAGTCCTACATCAACACCTAGAATTCAAAAGTAAATATAGAATTCCGTATGGTTGGAGTACATCGGGCGAGTCTCAAGTAACGGATAGGTAAAGGCTACAGCCTTAATTGGTTCTAAGCCGGCTGCAGTTTGTTCGGATACAGCTTTATGCACGAAACGGCATTCCTCTGAAGGAGGCCTGTAACCTTAGGTTTGCACTAAGGGCTTCATATGATGGATAGAGGGTTGGTCCCTGGATCAAGGCGAGGGCGAGGGGCACCAGAGAGACGAACGAAATTCTGGAGTGACATCAAGTTTGGCAAACCTAACATAACGAGAAGAAAAATACCCTAGAAAAGCAATATAAGCCTTTGTAGAAGAACCTAGAAGGCAGACCTAGGACAAAGTGGCTGAGTTAAATTCAGGATCTTGCCTAGGAGCACTTAGGGATCGATCGCGAAGTAGCGGAGGATCGACAGGCGTGGGCTCTCCTAATCTGGGACTCCTAAGTCCAGGACCTCGATAAGGATAAGCGGTTAGAGATTTTGAAAAATGAATGAAAAGTAAAGTATTAAAGAATGTTACGACAAAAGCTAAGCTTTATCGAAAATCAATGTTAGTCAATTAAATCAATCACCCCAGAAATTAATTTTACAAAGCATACTGATCAAAATAAATAAATAATAAAGGATTAAGCTATATAATTGAGCCTCGAGTGGGTCAGTGGATAGAGCAGTGGCTCTATGACTGCGAGGTCTTGGGTTCAAAGCTGAGCAGTAGCAGAAAAAGATTTCTCATGCCATATCGGCTTTGAATTCGTCCAGTGAATGAATGAATAGTAATGTCAATGGTGCACATTGACAAAAAAGTGAACCGCCTAAACAATAGAGGCTGGTACGTAAACGAGTTTCGACATGAAAGCGGTACTTCAGTCTATACAAATATTCGCTGTCACTGATCCCAAACACACACCGAGAAGGGATGCTGTGATATAGTAGCGGCACTGATTGCCCACAGAGCTGTGATATAGAGCGGCTACCCGTATCGGGGGATAAGATAGAGTAGGAGTGGGGAAGCATAAGAGGCCCAATTGGTGGCCTGGATGCATCGGAATATCCGAAATGGAGAACTGACTCCTGGCAAAATCTTATCTTATTTAGCTTCGATAAACGAGATTATGTGAAAAATGAGAATGAAGGTGGCCGAAATAGGCCACCAAAGCTATGTCTACATTTTTATTCACTGTAAATTGTATTCAGAATGATTTTAGAGAAAATGAAGACGATTAACAGTCTACAAGGTTCCAAGCAACATTCGTTAAGAAGAAGGAATAAAAATTCAATTTATATTATATTAACAATATTATATTTCAAACTTGAGACTTTGACGCTTGCATGCAACTATGCCGAAATTTGGCACACTTACCCTATTTGATGAGCCGGCTGAGCCACTACACCTGGCGACATTTACTCCACAGTAATTTTCAAATATCGTGTAGGAGAAAGTGCTCATGTTTGATACCATTGGAAGCTTCGTAATGACTAAATTTTCTATGTTTTACTATATATATGTGACTTATCGCAACCATATTTTAAAAACAATGGAGAAGTGGCCAGTTTTTAAAATATATTGAGGAGTCACGTTTATTGAGAAACATATGAAAAAATACTCATTACGAAGCTTCCAAATGGTATCAAGCACGGGTACTTTCCCCTAGTTACCGTAGCGAATGAACTGAAAAAAATCAGATGACTAAATGTTGTACTAAGCCCTAGGATGGTCAATTATCCACTCTTCAAGGCTCAGGAAATGAAGATTCTCGTTCCCCAAATTGAATCATGACTAGATCGTGATATTAAATTCAAAGCATGTGTTACAATGGGTGTCAATAGTTTGTTGCCTGATGCATGTATGACAAATATAGTGAAAAAAATGATAGAAAAATTACTTTTTCAAATTTTTCTTTTTGCAGATGAGTTTCCTGTAATTCGTAGATATTATTTATATTTTCAAAAAAATTAATTAATTTTATTTCATATCAAAAATAATTGTTTTCCAAAAGTTGATCATTTTTGAGAAATCAAAAGTTTGTTGCCTCATTTAAAAAATTAATTCAAAATGATCAAAACATGCAACCAACTTAATGTAAAGAATGCAATTAACGACGCAGATTCATTCTAATAGTATCTCTGGACAATTTACCACCTTTTAACTTTTTGTAATTTGACATTTTTAACATAAAATATAAATTTATCAAAAAACAGATTATTTCTTATTTTCTATAATCACTGTTACATACATATATTTACTATTGACAACTTTAAAAATGTACAAATCCACCATTTGTCTCTCAAATGACATAAACTCAAAATGTAACCGGTTTACATTAAGTTGGTTGCATGTTTTGATTATTTTAAATTAGTTTTTTAAATGAAGCAACAAACTTTTGATTTCTCGAAAATGATCAACTTTTGAAAAACAATTATTTTTTATATAAAATAAAATAAATTAATTTTTTTTGAAAAATATGAATAATATCTACGGATTACAGGGAACTCATCTGCAAAAAGAAAAATTTGAAAAAGTAATTTTTTTCTATCATTTTTTTCACTATATTTCTCAAACATGCATCAGGCAACAAACTATTGACACCCACTCTATGTATGATCCTAAATCAAGAACTTTTATAATTAGGCCTTTTCTTAATAAAAGACGAGGGAGAAGGGTCAAGTAGAGTAGTTTACCAAGCAGCAAAAAAGTAACTTCAAAATCTAAAATGAAATCAAGTTTCCTCAATTAACATATTTTTTTATTGTTCTTAAATTTGTTAAGAGAGTGTTGTGATTTTTTCAGCCAGGATGGACTTTATAGCCAATAACTGTAGTATAGAATGTTTTGTGATGAATTGCAGAACCATAATTAGGTTCATTATTAAGAAGAAGCTCAAATCTTTGATGTCTTAAGTAAGTAAATCTTGAACTTTTTTTTTGATATCTGTCCGCTGAGGACCGCTATAGGAAAATCTTTTCGACAAAAGAAAGAGGGCCATTATTTTAAAATTGAGCTAAGAAGAAGACTTTCAGGCTTCGCACCCATTCTGACTTCAACTACTATTATATTTTTCTTATATTCATTTAATGAATATGGCAATCTTATGAGAGCTAGTAATTAGTCACACGTTTCCTAATAAATTAGGTCAGATTCATTAAAGAAATATGGGAAAAATCGGAGGCAACCAAAATCCCGAAAGCCAAAATTTCGAATGTTCAAAATCTTGGAAGGGATGAAATTATATTTAGGATAATGTGTAGAATAATTTTCTAAGGCACAGGAAACTTTCCTTTGGCTCCACCAAACGTAGGTGCAATCGTGGGAGTAGCTATAATACTTTTAAGAATTCGGGATTTGGCTTACGGAATTATGGCTTTCGGGATTTTGGCGTTCGGGATTTTGACCAGGACCCGGGAAGAATATAAAGTGTTCTAAGCCATGGTACGTACGAAGCATGAAAGCCTTCCACAATTTCTGAAAAACTGAGTTCCATTAGGATTTCCGATTTCACTAGGACACAGGGGTAATGTTTCACAAAATTCAACATTGTCATTTTAAGAGAACTTATCCACCCCAAATTTCAGGGGGATAATGTCCTTCTCTGCGCAACTCTGCATCCACTATATTTGTCTCATGAAAATCTGTGATGGTAAAATACCACCCCTCTGAACCCCCACCCCATTTTCGCGTCTCGGCCAGAGTATAAAAGCTTGGGAAAATAGATTTTCACGAAAGTCGTCTGTGTACCGTGACAATTATCTCATACATTTTGTGATTCTTCCGATAAAAAAGCATTTTTTTCTTCATCTTAAGTTCTCAGTTCTTGCTCTTGTAGAAATGATTGTTAGTTTGAGATATTTTTCAACAATATTTTTGTTAGTTTTCCTTGGTAATTTTGCACGATCCTATAGCAAAGAAGAATTGAGCAAGCTGACTAAAAGTTTATCTTCTAAACAAAAAAGTTTAACTAACTTGGTTGTTTGAACTGCAAAACAGACATTAAAACAACAAACACTTAAAATAAATAAATAAAACAGTGGTGTTAAAATATGATGGAAAATCCAAAAAAAAAGAAAATAAATAAAAAGGTCACGAGACGAAAGAGATACTCTTATATAAATTCTGTTGCTATTATTCATAATCCGGAAAGTTGTACTCATGTGCCTGTTGCTACCAATAATTCTTTTCTCTTATGGTCACTTTCCTTCTATATAGTGATTTTTTATTGCTTCATCCTTCAACCCTAAATTCACAGTTTTATCCTAGAATTTTTTTTCACACATCTGCCAGCAGTAGATCTTCACAGATGGATTCTTTTATCTCTAAAGATTAGTCTCTTTTTTTTTCATTTTGTTTGTAGAGCAATAGCTTTGCTTCTTCCAAATAAATTTATTGGGATTTCAATTGGAAACTATTATAGTGATTTGTAGTTCAATTCCATGACTGATAGTTTTTCAGTAGCAGTTATCAAAATTTATTATCCCCTATTCAACTCTTATACCCATTCACTATCATCTTGGACACCCCATGCACTCAGCTACTAACAATTTCTCCTTTCCGGTCTCTGTCTCGGAAACTCTGCAGAGATAGCAACCCACAAAGATTGCACCATGATAAAAATCTTCTCGATTAGTACCTTGATCTGAGAGGTTAGATGACGTTACAATGGATGCCTCATCCCTGAGCCATAATGTGGAGCAAGGTAAGTGGATTTTCTGTATCACTATAGAGGTATTTCAAGCAGCACCGTTGAACATCTTTTACAATCGCGAAGAATCATTTATAGTCGTCTGTTGTGCAAAAGCATGTGCTGAAAATGTCACTTTACTTGTGATAGTTGACATTTCAGTAATGTGGAAAATTCAAATGGTTTTCCTGACTTTTACCATCGTACGATATTTCAATGATGGTGCTGTTCTCTTGGCTCCGTTGACATTTAAATTGCGAATAAACGGAAATGTTAATAGTGGAAAAGCTTCAATTTGCAGACCTTACTCCCAAGGGTCATAACCCTTGTGTCAGCTTAGCGTAATCATTTGGAAATTAGTCACATTAATTAGGGAATAATGGGTCAATTCATCACAATTTTCGGAAAGAAACCCATTTTCGAAAAATCTATTAAAAATGAATGAATAAAATAACGTTATTGAATTTTATAATGCAAAATCGGGAGTGTAATCGTGTACTTACTAATTTACTAATTAAAAGCCTTCTAGCTTCCTGGCTATAGGGGGAGTTGGGGCTAAATTGAGCTGTGAGGTTAGATTGTTATACGACTTTTTCGCCTATTTCTAAATGAAGCTAAATTACATCATGTTAAAACCCAGTTTCGTTTAGAAATATGCGAAAAAATCGTAAAACATTGTAGCCCCACAGCTCAAAGTAGCCCCACCTCCCCCTAAGGAGACTTGGGGCTAATTTAGCGTTATATAAAATAGACAAAACAATTGTGGAGCTAAAGTAAATTATGACTATTTCCAGCTTTCTTTAAAAATATGCGAAAAAAATAGTGTTTACAATGTAACCCCACCTTCCCTTACTGTGTTATCACACTTGCACATTAAAATTTTAATATAATTCACATTAATTGTCGCTGGTGAGAGTCCAAATGTGTAATTTGTGTGTTTGAATCATTTTATATTCAAAATTTGATCTATTTGTTGATAAAAAGGTAGACTTAGCCCGCTAAATTTGATATAAATTGATTTATAGCATTAATGCGAAAAATTAATTCGATTTTCTCTTTAATTTTTTAATGTGAAGTATATTTATGCTTTAGGTAAATTTAAACTTATTTTTGCAGGCCAAGTCCACTTCTTTATCAATAAATAGAAAAACCCCAAATATTAAGTGACTCAAAGACACAAATAAAATATTTGGACGCTCACAAGCGACAATTAATGTGAATCACATTAAAATTTTAATGTGCAAGTGTAATAACGCCGTTAGAATTCTCAAAAATAAATAAAATTTTAAATATGATTAGTGAGATTTAAACTTTATTAGCGCTAACATTTATTGGATTGGCAGAGTATTTTTAAATAAACTTTTAATATTTCTTGAATTAAAAATCTGAACCAGGCATTAGGAGTAAAGGAAAGTAGGGCTACTTTGAACTGTTGGGGCAACTGGGCTTTAACGTAAAGCAATTTAGCTCTAGAAAAATATTGTAGAACTAAATAGAGTAATCGTAGGGCCCAGCTTCTTTAACAAACAAGCGGTTATTTCAATTTTAAATCAATGTAGCTACAAAGATCAAAATAGCCCCACTTCCCCTAATGTAATCTTAAATCCTTCTTGTGTTCCTAATTCTAAGCAAGATTGTGAGTGTAGCTTCAAGTTAAGCCTTGAGATGCATTAAGTGATGTGTTATACTGCCCTAGTGACCCTTATAAGTCTTATAAGCAATGTATTGTGCTTATGCCGAAAATAGGCACAGGCTGATTCTGGAGAATACTCAGCTCGAAAAATTTGGTGGTAAAGGATGTAGGATCAAGGATTAGCGTTTTCAGAGTAAATTCCTATTAAATCTCCACACTTTGATTGCTGAAAGACTTAAGTGCATTATCAATGGATTTTTCGTACAGGAAGGAGCACTCTGACCTTCCCGTTACTCCAATCTTAATACATTTTAAAATTTTGCAATATTGCGTACTATTACTCTTCATGTTTTTTATTCAATTGACATTTCAGAAAGCACCCAAAAACACCCAAAGTGAAGTTTTTCTTATTTTCGGCGCACTGGCGCTAATGTCGCCTAATGCTTGTAATTTCACTAAACCTCGTGAATTTAGAAGATCAGCCTGATCCTCCAAATTTTGGGCTGATCTGCGAGTGTATCGACACCAATCCTCATTTTTCGGGCTGATCTCTAAGCCGATACCTGTGTCTATTTTGGGCTTTACACTCAATCCCGGTATTATGCCCTTTTCGGGACCGAAATGGCATTACGCATCGAGAAAATTTGCATACCTGCAGGGGCTTTCTTTTGAATAAATCTGCCGTAGAACGAATTTCGCGCGGAGCAAAAGTAATTCAAATAAAAAGATTCAAGTGTTTAATAGAAATGCATCAACAGTACTTTTTGGTACTAGTAGCAAAATGTTTTGAAATTTCCCGTGTCGCAAAATAGTATACATTCAGGCGTATTTCAAAAATGAGTTCATAAATAGATCCCAATTGTAGGCAAACTTGCATAATTGTATGTGCATAATTCCTTCAGGTGAATAATCCCGAAGTACTTAATACCGGGACTGAGTGCATAAGGAATTCAGGAACTTCTACAAGAATTTTTTACCCGAATTCTCCTTGCAATTTTTTTAAAGTTCGATTGTAAGACGAATCAAAGTTTCAATTGTAGAATGAGAGTCATTTTACTTCTTGGGTTAATGATAAAAAGAATTAAACAGTATAAATGAGTAGGGGAAAGTGGCCTGCCTTTGAAGTTTGACAAAAACGCTAATCGAGTTATTTTATTAAAGTCTGTAAATAGGCTTAGTATACTTAGCGCTATACAACATTTCAAGATAATTTTCTGATTTTTCGAAATAATGCTTAAAGTAAAAATATGAAAAGTGTCTCAAACATGCCAGCTCTCCTCTACTACTCAAATTTAATTTTTGGCTGACCCATTTTAATTTTTCACTAGGGGAAAGTGGTCTGCCTTTGAATGCGCCAGCCTTTGAATGCGCCAGCCTTTGAATGCTTAAATTTTTTTCTTATTTCCCAAAGCTAAAATTCCATTTTGTTAATCGAAGTTAATAGAAAATAGTTAATAGTATTAACTATAATTCACAAAATAGAATTTTTGTTTTGAGAAATAAGAGAAAAATTGAAGTATTCAAAGGCTGCCGCATTCAAAGGCAGACCACTTTCCCTAGTGAAAAATTAAAATAGGTCAGCGAAAACTTCAATTTGAGTAATAGGGGACAGCCGGCATGTTTGAGACACTTTTTATATTTTTACTTGAAGCATTATTTCGAACAGTCAGAAAATTATCTTGAAATGTTGTTTTGAAGTTTTTAGTTTCGTCCTTCAGGACAAAGGGAAATTTTCTGTGTTTCGGGAAATTTTTAGTTTCGTCCTTAGGGACAAAGGGAAATTTTCTGTGTTTTGGGAAGTTAACAGTATCGTCTGTCGGAGCAAAGGGAAATTTTCTATGTTTTGGGAAATTTTTAGTTTCGTCATTTTGGGCAAAGGAAAATTTTCTGTGTTTTGGGAAATTTTTTGTTCGTTTTTTGGGACAAAGGAAAATTTTCCGTGTTTTGGGAAGTTATCAGTGTCGCCTATCGGGACAAAGGGAAATTTTCTGTTTTTGGGAGGTTTTTAGTATCGTTCTTTTTCAATTCAATTGATTCTTAAGTTGAGCCAACTGAATTAAGGAAAGTGAATGTTAAACTCTTTGAAAATACCACATTTTACCCTAGAGAAAAATTAAGTTTGAAAATATTATTAATCTTAAAGCGAACAATTGCTCTTCAATGAAAACTTAATACAGCATGTTTTCTTTTTAATAATCCTTGTCATTTAAAATTTAAGTTTTTACTTTTCACAGTACATTATTTATATAGAACTTACTGAATTCTGTTCTGTTCTGTTGAGTAATTTATCGAACTTCCCTCGAACTTAAGAAATATCATCACGTAGGAATTTTAAAGAATTTCGAAACAAGAAAGCGAACTACTTGTCAAGATAAAGTTCTCGTGGGCTTGACATTTATTGATTTTCTGACTTTTAATGGGAGTAGGAGCGGGGGATCAAAATAGGGGATAGTGGGGATATTTTAGACTCTTTAACTTTTTATCACATTCACTTACATTCTTTTTTTCTTAATTGCAAATAAATAAAAAGAATTAAAAAACTAATTAAATTTTTTATAGTGTCGGAAAATCTAAAAAATGCTCATGGAAACCATTAAATTTTTCCTCTAGAAGTGTTTCAGAAGTACAGTATTTTTCTTTTTTTATTATTTTATTCCTTTCAAAAATAATTTTTGAAGTAGGTAAAAATTATGGTACGGAGAACATACTTTAACCTGATGGTTAATCATCTCAAAGCGGTTTATAACGACTTTAAAAATATTTTTAGAAAATATTATAAGATGTTAAGGATAGGGTCAAATGTGGAATTCCGAACAAACCAAGTGCATCTAAGTTCCAAGTTCCAAGTTTGGACAAATATCTTAAAATTTGATAAAAATCCAACCAAATAATCTTCAAAGTACCATGGAAATTCATAATTACTAAATTATTCCTAGATTTTCATTATCAGAATTTCCAAAATAATTTGTCCAGAATTCCAAATTTTACCCTAATTGTTTAATAGTCTTGTTGGGGGAAGCACTTATCAGGCTGTCCTTTCCAATACCACAATTAGCGCTAAATAAAAGATGTGATGTAAGATTTATCTATCTTAATTCATTTGCATGATCGAGAACGTCACAATTGATTTAGTTCATTATCGTTCAAATGTAGATAAAATAATTGATTTCATTACAAAAACGGACATCAGTTTGAAAGAATGGCAACTACGAGATGTCGCGAAGTGGAAAATGGCTTGAAATATCGACAGGAAATCCTATTAAAAATCCGGGTATCTGGCGAGATTGATCTATTATGACAAATCTAATTAAAAATTTCATTAAACATTTATCGCCATGTCCCAGCTGAGGGACGGTATAATGCAGAGAGGAGCAATGGAGGAAGAATTTAGGCCAACGTGGGGTTAATGTAAATTTGTTCTGCTTACATAATTACACTAAAACATAAAATAGGTGGTGAGAGAAAGAGGGCATATCTTTAGCACCAAATTCCCATTTGGGACGAACTCATATTTTAATTTTCACCCATTTGTACTACAATATTGTGTGTATTTGCAGTGTCAGATACTTAAAAAAAATATAACCCTTAAAAGATTAATGACCCTACGAAGCTTTTCTCTCCGTCTGGTGGAAGCCAGCAAATTGTGAAAATAATTAAATTATGTTTCAAATCCTTCAAAATGAAGAATAATAACCCAATTTACATGTTTCTCTCGTGATTACAATAGCTTTTTTGTGTTCACTTTTTGACTTCTCTGCTATTATATACTACATAATACATCCGTTTGATCCGTTCTGTACATTTTCAAACGATATTCTCAATTTAGTGAATTGAATGGATTTTCGTACGATTAAAGCTCTGAGCAATGAACATTCTTTTGTATGAACTAATGTGTATCTTCAATAGTCGTAACAGAATTCTCTATCGGTATCTCTTATTTCTCTGTTCAATTTTATAAAATGTTTTTGAGAGTTTATGTTATACTTAATTAAATCTATTAATTACCTAATAGTCTATCATTGAAAATGTATCTACTTCAAGCGCTAATTAGGGGAAAGCTTTCACGCTTTGAACACTTCATATTTTTCCCATATTCTTTTAATGATCCAGAGCTATTTTCAGGAATTGTGTGACTTAAGATTAGTTATTAAGATATATTTCGATTAGGTTCATTAAAAATTATATGGGAAACATATGAAGTATTCGAAGTCAGAGTGTGTCCGTGCAAAGCCTGAAAGCCTTCCTATAGTACTTAAGCTTAACCGAATATGAACGTAAATACGAAAGGAAAGTTCTAAGATTGACCGCTGAAGCGTAATAGCATAAAGAGCTTACTTTTATTTTGTTCGATAAATCTATTAGGGTCGGAGGAACGCCTGTTCGACAGGGAACCCCTATTGACACTTTTGCCAAAATGTTGAAAATTATTTAATGTATCTAGTAAAATAAAAGTAATATAACGTTTTTTTCTGTAATACACCTTTTACTATAAACAGAGATGTTCAAATTTCATATCCCAAATGGTACAGATACAGAGTATGGTGTCAATAGGTGCTGACACGAGTTCTTAAAGTGTCAATAGACGTTCCTTTCACCCTACGAAAAATGACGGAATTTTTCGATAATTTATAAATTTTCGTTTATTGAAATATTATTATACATAAAATATTTCAGTCCTATTCCGTTCTCTGATTGGCTAATGCTAACTTTCAAAGAACTCAATAACGCATAAATATCTAATAGCAATTAATATTCAATTATAATAATATTTAACTTTCAATAAAAAAAATTATGGATAATAACATTTTTACATCTTGTTTTGAAATTACTAACATTTATCAATTTTTAGGTATTTTTTATGATTTATTTTATGAATTTATATTTTTATGAATTAAGGAGGTTTAATAGTAATAAACTCCATACGGAGGTTATAATTTCTGATAGATATTCAAAGAAAAGGTAAATGACGGTGGGGCAGTTTCAAGCACGAGTGACTTTAGCTAATAAAAAAGTTATAATAATAAATTAGTTTATGGGAAATGCTTTGTATGTTTTCAAATTTCCGATAGTTAAGTAAACCCATATGGAATTATGTCGTTTGAATATAGTTCATAAGCGTTCAACGAATAAACTTAAAAAAAACTTTAGCTGTCCGAAGCTTCATTATTTTTTTCTCAATCTAATAATAATAATAATATTAATAATAATAATAATGCGGGCACAACATTCCATGGAGAAACTAGGCCTTCCCGCAAGGGGATTTCTAGACACGCATTATTACTTTTTCTTGTACGGGATGAGGTTGTCTGTCCCATGCCCGTGGAATCAAGTGCAGTGAATCTTACTGGATGCAATCCGAACACCTTTAACGCCAGAAAAATTCCTTCTAAATCTAAGGTCAATCTAAGATTTCGAATATTAAAAACAATATTTCAATGTCGAAACTATTCAACCGTTTTTAATGATATTATAGTATGTTTGTAGTTTAGTATGTTTATTAGAACTATTAACATTTTTTTAAGTTTAAAAGTTTCGCCAAGGGACCTGGATAAGAATTTATGAACATAGTTAATGAGACTTCCTTAAGATTTTTTTCCCATACCGAATTTTAGTATTCGTTGATCTTGAGAAATTAGATCTCAAAGTAGTATTTCTTTCGAAAGCATAAACATGTTTTACAATAGCTCCTGTCTAATATAGTCCTGGGTCCCGGTAGTTTTTTATCCTATACAATTAAGATCCGCCTAGTCCCGTCTGTGGACACCATAAAGACTAACTCCTATGCTTTTTTGTCCTTTGTCTTTTAGTACGAAATAGACGGAAACACTGAACCTTTCTCGATTTTCGCAATTTTATTCTCTACGATGTTTTGAGGAACAAGTAGTGACCAAAGTCCAAGTGCAGTGCAACAACTCCCATCTGTACGTGATTCTCCCTGCCATATTCGATGTAAGAAAATTCACAAAAATATTTTTGATAGAAGGTCAAGGAGACGAACTCCCTCCGGATGCGTCAGGGGGTGCAATCCTTACAGGACAGGAAAACACAAAATTCTTTGCCAAAGCTTTCGACGCTTCAACGCGTCTTCCTCAGTGGTCAAATCTGTGATTTGTCTCTGAAATTTTGTCCGCACTGTCTGTCTACTACTCCAAATGAGGATTTACAGGGAAAATCGGGAATTCGTCGCGGGTACTCCTTCTTGGACATTGATCTGAGGCCAACAGTGTTTTTGTGTTTTTCTGTCCTGAAAGGATTGCACCCCCTAACGCATCCGGAGGGAGTTCATCTCCTTGACCTTTTTATACGAATTGCCGTCAGTAATCTACCGAAAATTTTTGATAGAAATGTTTTTGAAAAATTGTTCAATTGAATTGTAGACCTGATGAAGAGGACATCCACCCTTGCACTGTGTTCGTTCTGATACACACAGTACCGCAGTAAATGTGTATTTGTACTCGACTGAAATCTGAATGTCGAAATTCTTTTCCTATTCCAAATGCTCTGTTTTTAGGCGGCCAATTGTCAATGCATTGGCATTACTTTTCCATTCATTCTCTGGACGAATTCTAGACTAATACACAAGCTGTAAAATATGCAGCTGCCTAGTCTCGAACCCGATACCTCATAGTCATAGAGCCACTACTCTATCCACTAATCCACTGAACTGAGGCCCCCAAAATAATGATTAAATTAAGTCCTAGGGTCTTTAAGGTTGTACACTTTTAGTTTAAAGACTAAAAGAGAAAAGAAATTAGGAAAAGTAAAAAAAATCAAGAAAAAGAAAAGGAAAATACTATTTATAATTAGTATAGGGGTTTCATTTTTAAGGCTAAGACTAAAATCGAAATATGGAAGTTTTGGGAAGTGAGGCTACTATGAGCCGTGGTTTTACATTGATACGCGATTTTTTCGCAAATTTCTAAAAAAAAATGTGCTTGAACGTAATGTAATTTAGTTCAACAAAACAATTGTGAAACTATATAAAATAATTGTAAGGCCTAGCTTCCTTTAGAAATATACGAAAAAGTCGTATATAATTGTAGCCCCACCTCTCCCTATTTATGTTTTGTAATATCGTGATTATCTATTAAATAGTTTATATTTCAAGAATCTCTATTCTGGCGGAAATATTTTTTTTAAAAAAATCTTGTGGAGAATGTGGGCAATTTCACTTAGCTAAACTTTTTTTTCAGAACTCATTTGCCAAACGAATATGGATCATATTCAAACTCCTTTGAGTATTAATTATTCCTAAAGAATACTTTTTCATCCATAAAATATTTATTTTATGCGTAAACTGCCCCACCTTCCCCTATTTTTTTAATATCAAGTTTTTATTGTTCTCTTAATTTTAATCATGTTCTTTCTATTCAATAAGGGGTCATTGCCTTTATTTCAATTAGAATTGGAATTGGGTAACTTATATTTGTTTTATTTTTATTTTCTAAAAATCTTTTTCTTTTCCTCTTGCTACATTACTTTAATAAATGACAAAACCGGAACTTTTAATTTCTACAGCAACCATTTATTTTCACATGCATTTGTCGTTGGTTTTGTTATGGTGCTTCCTTAATAGTTGAATATGGGAAAACTTTGTGTAAAAATTGGTCATAAAGTTCCATATGCAATATTAATAATATTAAATAGTACATTTTATACGTTCAGCAGGAAGCTTTTACTACACATTTTAATATTATATATATACAATGCTATATAGTATGTTGGTAAGGAGTAAGAAAGAACTACATAAGTATTATAAATATCTCTCATATTCACGAACACAAGAGTTAATGACAAAGTGCGCTGTATATGATGTGCACGAGGGAAAAGCACTTTGAAGAAAGCACCATAAAAGTTATATAGTAATTTTTTTCTTCATCATGGAAAGCTTCAGGACTGTACCTTTTGTTTTAGAATTTACCATTCTCTTGTGTGTTCGAGGGAATGTTTGATGTCGTCTTTCAGCTGAAGTGGAGTGCACGGAAAAATCTTGCAATGGGCGTTTAAAGGGATAGAAAAGAGGATTCCTCTGCAGTGCTTTTTCGTTTTTTTTTTTTAGAGGTTTGAGATGGTGGAATGCAATAAGAAATCCCGGGAAAAATAGAGATGGAAAAATGTGATGTGTCCATTTTCTCTAACATAATTTTCTTTCATGTACTTGGTATTGTTGAATGTCTAAGGCAAATCAGTGCTTCACATTTTTTTTTTTCAAAATTGCTATCATCATTCAAATGGCTAGATACACACATCACCAAGCAAAAAAAAGAGTACACAGTAAAATACGTACTAGCAATCATGTCCTGAAATTATGCTGAAAATCTCTAGATTAGTGCCAGGAATTGTGACTTGGTGGAAAACAAGCTTTTCACAACAAGATACGATGAAGATGGAAAAGCTCTACTCTTGTAATTAAGAAAATGTCTCTTTGTGAGATCAAAAAGAAAATTCCAAGATAATTTTTAGAGTTAGCAGTGAGTTAGAGTGGACTTTGGAAGAAAATTCACAACTTTTTCTTCTCAACAGCATCTTGTTATCCATAATTTATGATTACAACTCTTCTCAGCTTGCGTGAGAAGAAAGAAATTATAGTATGATTATTTGGGAAGGAAATTACAACTTTGCAGACATTCCTCATTCGATATTCCTATTATTATAACGAGAGAGATCCTTTTTCTAGCGTGTGTATTCAAACTTCATCAAATAACTTTATTAGTGGTGTATTCAAAGTTATGTGGCAAAACTTTCTTATCACTGAAAGAACTTCCCCTAAATTTAGAAGTAGACCAATATATGAAAGTATTTGGAAGTTTTACTTATTTGGGTTTGGACTACATTTTATCAGCCTTGCAAGTTATGTCGAAAACTAATGATACAATGTAAGGGAACGCTTAAATATTTATTAATTTTCCTTATCTCTCATATTCGAAAAATTAAAGAAAAGCGAATAAGCAGTGAAAAACTGAAAAAAAAACAGTAAAATATTACTGATATTAATACTTACGAAAAGTCACGGGGGTGACATCAACTCTGAAAAATGCGACCGGTTTTAGTGTATTTTTTTCCCTGTTTTCGTACACATTTCACGAGATATCTCCAAAACTACGCAGGTTGCCAATTTAGGATTTTCGGTTGCCTCTTCGTTATTAAATTGGCTTTTATTTTGTATTAGTATTTTTTGCTAATTCATTCTACAATGACAGAAAACAGCTAATAAACTCAAAAGTTTTTTCGGCTCGCTAGAAACATATGGGAAATATAGGAAATGTCATACCACTGTGAGAAGTGATCTAATTCACGGTAATAAAAATTTATTTACTCATAGGGCTTATGGCGCTCTTTTATAAATTTAACTTACTACAATTAATATCTAAACTGGTTAGAGGAAAATGGGGCATCTTTAATTTAGGACAATTTTGAAATAGGGCCTTTTCCTCCTATTTTTAAATGAATCTGGATCTTCTTACTAGTTTCATTTAAAAAGAAGGAGAAAAAGCTTAATTCAAAGGTATTCAAATTCGAAACTGCCCCACTTCCCCCAAATTACTAAAGCTTTTGTGATATTTTTTTCGATCTTAATTTTTCATTTTTAACCAAATTTAATTATTTATTGCACTACTGTCAAAAATATATATTTCCTCCATTCCGAAAAAAACGTACTGTTTTTGAAAAAAATTGTGGATTCAAAAATTATTTATAATAGGTATTCTTCTTAAGTATTTCTTCTGAAAACTCTGAATTAAATATAAAATCAATTTCAACACGAAAAATCGCAATTTGGTTTCGAATTTGTTCTCAGAAACTTTTTTAAAATACTTATTTCTTTAAATTGGGCTTTTTTTGAGCTGACAATTAGCATAAATTTAGGAAATAAACTTAAGGCTAATTGATTTAATTTTAACTTAAAGCAATTTAACTTAAGGCTAGTGATTAATAATTTTAAAATGTTAAATATTTGAAAAAGAAATAAACTAGGTTTCTTTTTATAAAGTTTAACGGAAATTTTGCTGAAATACAGAGAGGAAGATAATTATTTTAGGTAAGGAAAAATTAAGAGTCATTCAGGGTACTGGCCTTTGAAACCGAAAACTTTCCATAATATTATAGAAATTATATCGGTTAAATGATTAGTATAGATTAGATTATTTAAAATTATAAAAAAAACGTCATTTACAAAATTTAGAATTTTGAAAGCCATAAAAATATGGAAATTTTGACAAAAAGAAAGCAAATAAGACTTTATTACTCCTATAAACCATCTGAAAAGTTGTTGTTAATTTTATTAGTTGAAGTTTTCAATAATTTTACCATTTCGTATTTTTTTCATATAATTTTTTTAAATTCAATAATGTTCAAAAATTTGCAAGTTCAGTAACCTATTGTTTGATTTTATCGAAGTTCGAACATCCAAATTAGTTTGTCCGAAACTCCGAATAATACTAAATTCATAATCGTAGCCTACGTTGGGGAGACTGGGAAAAATTTGTCAAAACGGATATTTTAATTTTGCACAACCTTTCCATATACTTGACTTGATAGATTTTTGATGAGAATATTATTATAGGAACTTTATTACTCTACAACTTTTCCAAGAATACTTTCCTCAATTTCGAAAGACAATGTACTTTTCGAGCCAGTTTCTAAAACTTGTTTTTCCGGAGATTATCAAAACTTCTGGGGCAATTTTTGCCAGTATAAGAGAAATTTGTGAGGCTATCTTATGAGTAATCTTACTCTATCAGATAAAGTCTATCTTAATGGCAAATGGCTTTGATTAAGATAATTAGTATTGATACTTTCTGGAAGAAAAACATTCTCAAAATAGGGCTCAAAATTTCAATATTCCTTCTGCTCACCTTGCACGGTAAAAATTTAAAGCCTCAGTCTCTTTTCTCTTGGAAGATATCGAATTTAGAAATTTTCGCTTTGAAAAATTTTGCCTCAGTTTGCACTGCAATCAAAATGAGTTTTCGTAATTATCTATGTGATTTTGTGAAACAACTCTATGCAGGTGTGTTTCTTCCTTAAATGTCAAACATATGTTTGTAAAACAAAAACATATTTTAATTTGTATGGCTTACAAAATTGCTTTTGGTTTGAGAACACATGTTTAACATTTCAACAGAACAGGGATATTCCTAGTCGCCATTATTCTAGATTTATGAACAAATGTAATTTTGTTTTGTATATCACAGTTTTTTGTCAGGTTCTTTATTGAGTTTCTCAATAAATTTTTACAACCCTTTAGAATTGTAGCTCATGTTCGAAATTGGTGTCACAATTTTCGAAGTAATTTTTGTAAGTCAGTCTAATATAATGAGGACACTTTTGAAACATGACAAATCGGTCTCGAATTTACGAACAAAATCCTAAACTAGTTCTATCCGAAGTTTATCCAAAGTTAGGCCTGTAAAAAATGTTATCTGAAAATGTGGGGAATGATTTTTAGTGACCATTCCCGACTGAAAAAATGACATTTTTTGTGAATAAACAAAAGAATTTCGACAAAACTTTTCGAAGATTGTAGAACAACGCATCACGGATTCGTTTAAATTTAAATTTTATTAAAGTTTCCTTTACAGTCCCGTCAAATAATATCTGCAGATATCTTTAAGATTTCTGTAGAGAAAATCTACACCTCTACAGAATATCTGCAGATAAATTCTGTAGATATTCTTACGAATTTTATTTGGGCTTGGGACAAAATTCGTCAGAATATTTCGGCAGATTTATGACGAATCTCTGATGAATTTCTGTAGATATTCTGTAGATTTTTTCTACATTCCAGACTTTCCAGACAAGATGTGTCAGAAGAGATGGAAAAATTTTTCACTGAAGTTTGCAAAATTCTATAGAGTTATTCTTAGTGATATCACGGTGTTTATATAAAATAAAGAATTCTGCGACGCCGTGTTACAAGTAGAGAAAAGTGAAGTGAAAACTTTAAACAGAGTGTCGACCAAAATTTCGTGTTTTTGTATCATTCGATTGGTGATTTTTAAGAAATTAGTATTTTTGCTCGCAGTTTTTTTACTTATCTAAAATGTGTACTCGGTAATGCTTGTTAAGCAGAGCATACAATTTTCTTTATAACTTCTACAGTTTCTTCATAAATCAACAATATTTTTGTGAAGTAATGGAGGTTATGCAGATTTTCTAGGGAGAAATTCTGCCGAGAATCTGCAGATTTTCTCTGAATGTACTAGAATATACCGTTAAAATTCAAAAAACCTCCGAGTAAAATCGGCAGGTAGAGCAATGATTTGACGGGGTAGCATAATGAATACTCTAGCCATCATCATATCCGTGCTTGCTGGGATAGAAGCCGTCACTTGAGGTCTTGACGTCTTGAGGGGAGTTCTGTGCGCACGTCCTTTTCTATCAGTCAGTCTATCGTTGCATTTTGTTGAGTGCAGTGGATTTTCGCAGGGGTGCAACTGTCTAATGGGTCACGATAATTTTCCCATGAGTATCGGAATTTGCGTCGTAGCTCATCACGATTTTATAGATAATTGTCTCATTTAATTATCCCTTTTTCAATATCTTGTATAAATAAGCGAAGAAATTATGGTGGATCCGGTTTTAACAAGGTATTTTGTTTAAAATGAAAATTTTTTTATAAGAATCCCTGGTGATAGGGGTAGCTTAAAGTCTTGTTACAAATTACAAATAATTACAAATGTATCACTTAAGAGTTTTTTCGTGTTATTTTTCTTTTGTCCATCTGTAACAGCGAAGAAAATCTCAAAGTTCAAAATTATATTTTGTTCAAAATTACTCCATTCTTATCATTCACAAGTAGAGTTTGAAAAATTCGAAGATCTATTTGAAGGATTTGAAGAGCCAAAAAAGAGACATTCTTCTTGATAATTGTGCAAGGAGCGCAAGGTGGCTGAAGTACATCCTGTTCGAATTTCGAAGTGCTCAAGTGAAAAACACAAAGCAACGACATTTATTGTTTCTGCCCCATTATTTAATCACTCCATAATCAATGATAAACACTCTTTTGCGAACTTTTTAGTGTAAGATTTCATAAATTTTCCCCACATTATTCGAAAATTTAGTAAGAAAATTTCAAATTGAGTTTGAATTATTCGAACATAAACGACTTTTTGTGCAAAGAATTCCATTTACCTTGATGTTCGAAGAATTCAAATTTAATTTCGAAATTTAACACTTAGAAATTCGAACAGGATGTACTTCAGCCACCTTGCGAATGTATGTATCAAGAAGTGAGAATGTTTCTTTTTTGGCTTTTCAAATACAGTAGAGCCTCGCTATAAGCCATATTTGGTTCCAGATTTGACACTTGCATCGCACTATACAGTAGACTCTCGCTAATTCGGCTCTTTTAAGATCGGGCTACTTTTTAATTCGGGCAGCAGTTAAATTCGAAAAAGTCGTCGACATTTTTCAAATTTTACTATTATTATCGAATGAAGCAAATATCCCTAAATTTGCCATGGTTTGTCTTAGTTATAATATATAAAGTGGTTTTGCATTACTAAGGGATTTTCATGAAAATTACAATAAATATGAGTATGTAAACTTTATATGTGCATGCAGATGAACAAAAAATCGCTGCATTTCGAAAAGTTTGTCGCACGAATTTCTCTTTAATTCAGGTGACATTTCAGATCCAAATGCCCGAATTTGAGAGAGTCTACTGTAGTCCATGTCGTTTCTTAAAATTATCAACGACTTTTAGTATTGAAATTGCTCGACTGCTTCCACTTTCTTTGCGATTGTGGTACTTATACTCGTTCTCTTAATTATGGATCACAATTATCACAACTACTCAATAAAGTTTGCCAAAAATATTAAAATAATTATGACAACATTGCATGTCGCGTACTAAGAAACATAACCTAACTTAAAATCAGTGTTTTGAAATCAACGATCGATAAATAGTGGAGTATAGAGCGATAGCATATAGCGGGGTTCTACTGTAGATCTTCTAATTTTTCAAGATCTACTTGTGAATGAAAAGATTGTGTCCTAAAAGAGCAACGGTCACAACTTAAGGCTTTGTAATCGAAACACAATTTGTGCAGATAAATGTCATGGCCATAAGGGGAGACTTTACTCTATACCATCTACGCTTTCAAGTAAATCGGGCCATAGTGTAGAGATGTGCAAAATTTGGCAAAATCTTGTTTATCGTTGTAATATAAAGTAAACATGAGTTCTGCGAAGTCTTGTTTGTTTTATTAATAGGGGGTTCTAGAAACGAAGTAGGGATTCGAAATCTCGGATGTTACAGTACGAAAGTCGAAAGTTGGATCGCCTCGAAAACTGAGAAGTGATGAATAATGAGAGAAACGACGTATTAATTTCAATTGCAATGTAAGATAGAAAGAGAACACTCATGAGTACAATTGTTCTGTTGATTAAATCTTTTCATACTCACACCATTTTGATATAAATTATTTCGGAGATTGGTGTGTGTGTGTTTCTTCCTTTTTTTCGAAAATAGACTATCTCTCACGCATACTGATAAATAATTTTTGTTGTCCCTTTCGCACTTGTTTATGATACAATGTGCGTTTTCGTATTTAACGCGAATCCCGTGAGTTCTGTGGGAGAGAGAGGGAATTTTTTCCGCCATGGATTGGGACAAAAAGAGGGAGATACTCTCATATGGAACACTAACACATGGCTGGATTGAAGAGAATTGGATAGGGAACTTTTGAAGAAATCTAACACAATTGTAAGCATTTCTGTGAAAGAGAGAGCGAATGAGAACGCATGCTCGTTAGGTCGAGAAGTTTGAAATCTCATGGCAAAATCCTACCACCACCAAACATTCGCTAAGAGACCCTCTCCTAAGTTTGCTGGACTCCTGCCTTTGGCAGATGGGAGCCTGAGAGAGATTTTTCAGTGTGATTCTTCTCCGTGTCGATTTGTACCTGGCCCATTCAGCATAAATGGCGTCATATTTTTTTGAGTGAGTGTTTTGTGCTCATTTTTCGCCATTTGCCCGCTTTTTTTTCACGTTTTTCATGCGCGAGTTTTGTTCCATTTTCCGCATTTTTCCGGTCACCCGAAAACAGCATCTCTGTGGTTACAACTGATAAATTCATACTTTGCCATATGTCTCCCTCCTACTCTAAACAAAAAAAAAATTCGTAAGTGCTCAAAAAAAAAGTCGTGAGTTTGAGAAGAAAAAAATCACATCCGCCACGAGTTATCAAGAACGGAAATTTGCGTTAAAACGCTGCAATACTTAACGGGTAAAATTTCCCAAAAGCACGTCATATACTTAAGATAAAGTATCCCCCCATCGTGAGTGTTCTCGAGAAATTGTGCGAATGATTTGTGGAATATCTTCCGGTCTGAAGGACCGAGAGTGTTCCAGGAGGGGAATTGTGCTAGAAAAATTCACAGGAAAGAAAAAAAAGATCCTATTCTATTGTTTGGTCTTCGAGAGACCATAAAAATCCCTTGAGCATAGTGAAAGAGGAAGTTACTAAGCATCAAAAAGATCCCTTCTTCAAATGGTTTTGAGATGAGTGTGAAGTAATTTTCTAGCAAAAATGATGGTAAGTTAATTTACATAAATTTTTATGCTTAGTCTGATAACCTTATTCGAACTGTCTCGTCTTATCTGCTGGGCTGCGCAACAATTCAAAAATCCACGCTCTTCAACAAAGCATATGGGTGCTATTTTGTGTTAAACTCCATTCTCTGTCACTTGAATCTCTACTCTTTTTTTTTTCCTTCTCCCCATCTTCCTAACATAAACACATAAATATTATGTATATATGGGATATAGATATGTAATGTGATACAGAACACTTAAAAAAAATGTATCTTCAAATACTATATCTCGCCATTTTCTAACCATCTGCACATTGAAGATTCTCTCTGGGATTTGAAAATAGCAAAAGGCTGAAAAATGGTTATAGTGGTAATATTCGAGTACAACGGACAAGAAAGGAAATGCGATGGATTTGCGGGAAGTTGAGGGGAAAAGATGGAATTCAAAGTGCCCATATTGCTAGAGCAATATTCCCTCAAATACAACCAAGGAAGAGATGTATACCTTCTTTCAGTTTCAGGGAAAGACGAGACGAAGGACCCTTTTGTCCTCGATTCAACACACTCTTGCAAGCGAATTTTCCTTCCTCGGTCACTGTTTAAGTTCGTCCTGAAATTTGGAAAACACCCCAACTTACAAAAAAAGTTATTTGAAAATTATTTTCGAATAAGATCCTTTCATTTTCGATTCTATCCTTCAATTCACAACTCAAGTTTGATTCGAATTTCCAAACTAAATTTTCACGTAAGGTTGGGAAAATTTATGACAAATCACATTAAGATATTTGTTTTAACTTAAAAAGTGAATATTAACGCACAAGACATTTCGAAATTCGAACAGGAAGTCGTGAGGAAGCCACCTCGTGAAATGTGAAGTAAAAATGTCTTCCTTTTTTCCTTTCGAAACCGATTCTTATTTTGTTTTAAATCTTTACTTCTGAATGAGTTTGACAGATTAAGAGTGACGTCAAGAAGTGGGAGGGATGACGTGACATCTACTTTATAGTACTTCTATACAGTAGAGTCTCTCAAATCTGATTCTCTCAAATTCGAACGACGTTTGGATTCAAAATGCCAATTGTGAGGTTATGTAATAAAAATTGTATTCTGAATGAATGAAAATCATATTTATGAGCTTATTCTTGAATGTTTACATACATTATGATTGTATAAAATGAAAAGAAATTATGTTACCGCTATGACTTGTGTGAAAATACGGGAATTTAATTCAAAGTATAATTTAATCTTACATAAATTTCGTTAGTTTTGAAAAAATCATTCGAATTTGGGAGGTCAGGAATGTCAAAGATACCCCCGAGCGTTCGAATTTAGGAGACTCTACTGTATGTTTCGATTATAGAAATAGTCGTACAGTGGACTCTCGCTCAATCCGTTCTTTTTCAATCGAGCGAAAAAATTTGTTGACAATTTTCACGTTTAATTCTGAAGCGAATTTGCTCAAATTTGCTGTAGTTCCTCTTATTTTATCATTATTCTTTATAATTGAGCACTTTTTGTGGAATTTACAATTACTTTGATGCTCAAATATATCGATAATTTGGATGACATTTTATCCCATATGCCCGATTTACTGTATATAACCTGGCCCCCGGCGAAGTGTTTTTTTTTTATATGGAGCTGTTTGAAGTCAACTCACAAATTGATCAGAAACTCTGCTTACACTTCTCAGAACAAGACCGCATTTAGACATAAATGTAGTATATTTATCCATCTTTACAAGGCTTAGAGTCTTGTACACAAGGCTCACCTCAATTTTGACACATATCGCGTAACCGTCACGAGTGCAGAAAAATTCCCATACGCATTTGTATGTGAAAGTAAGAAATTGGCTTCAACTTTGAAGGTCACTCGCCGGGGACTAGTATATAACATATCGTCGGTTGCATCGTCCATTGTCTTATCTGCATTTCGTCAGTTGCCTCAGCAACTGTGCTAACTGCATCTGCTTTGTGTCTGTATTCATTGCAAACGCCGCGCAGCGATGCGTTGCTTACAACGAATGCTGACACAAAGCAAATGCAGTTAGCACAGTTGCTGAGGCAACCGACGATTTGGTGAAAAAGACGACACAAACGATACAAACTTCGCCTCTTGCGGGCTTTATATTTTGACAGCTGTCATCCATGCAACTCCGATCCTGATGTTAGAGTATTGAATGTTTATATAGTAAATTTTTAGTACTTGCAAATAGGGAAAGCGGGGCATCTATGAATTGGAATACTTTTGAAATAAGACTTTTGTCTTCTATTTCGAAATGGAACTCGACCTAACCACGATACAATTTAGACTAATTATTGTGGAGTTAAATTTCAAAAATGGTCTAGACTTGTGCAAGAGGGCTTAAGAGAGGGAATAAAAAAAATTGTGGAGCTATATTACGTTATAAATAAAGTTCACGTCCAGTCCATTTACAAATAAGAGAAAAGAGCCCTATTTCAAATGTACCGCAATTCTAAAGTGCCCCACTTCCCTCCTAAGACCGTCTACCCATGTATCTTTCCATGCTAATGCTATCATTAGCTGTTCGTTTTTTTTTTACTTACCTGAGTTTCATAACTCATTGATGCTACTACTGCTACTACTACCCCAAATTACAGAGTTCGTGGACGTAAGCTTTCTGCTAGGGCTTCATACTGATTGTACCCTTGTAGCGGACCCATTTGTTTCATGATTTTTCCTTTGATTTCTTTGGGTATTTCAATTTAACATTTTTGACAGAGAGAATAAGAAGCAATGAGTTCTTAATGAATCTTATTTACTCTTGGAGTGTTTTTTTCTTTTGACTTAATCCAAATCTACTTTGCTGTATCTAGGAATGTAATCCGTTGTTAGTAATGAAACAATATGCTGTACTTTACTTCCTGCGGAGCTTTTAATCCTCTAGATTACATCGTTGTTTCCCCAATGGTTTATCTACGCTTTTTTTCCACGTAATTGTTCTGAGAACCATTTCGATAAGATCTTCCTGTCATTTCTTCTACTTTGATGAATTTTTTATGGCTTATATCGTGACGTTTTTAAGTATCAAAAGGAATTTCTTAGTACTATAACGTCTATTTCTTACCTTACAATCGTGATGAAAACTACACTGCAAATGAATAGATATTATAAATTAATTAATTAATTTGTGAACATCCCATTTTTGATTCTTTTTAATTAAATTGAATAAGACACGAGGACTCTGGTTGATTAAATTAAATATAAATTTAAATATCTTAAAATATATAATAAAATATCTTTTCGTAAAATGTATCTTTTACGAAAACTTTAGGCTTGAAAGCTTTAAGGACAAGATGAACGAAATCAAAGGCTTTAAAGTATGACATTTCAACGGGGAATGAATAGATCTTTAAATCAGGGGTGAGCAAGAACCGTTTGAAATCGAATAAACGTCAAAATAAGTTTACCCAGGTAGTTGACCACTGACATACAATTTTTATTTGCCGTTTCTTCGGACTAAAACAGTTTTTTTTCACCTCTGTTTTTAGATAATTATTTTTTAATAGAATAAATATAAATAAGGCGAAAAAAAAACTTGACGAGTCTTTCTTTTAGTTTTACATGTTTATCACTAATCGTTTCTCAAGCGCCAGAATTAGATGTTCGTCAGAGAAATCAGGATTAATGATATTCTTTCCGTACGAAGTAGATCTTGAAAAATCTATTTGAAGATCCAAAAAAGACATTCTTACTTCTTAATACTTTCGCAAGGTGGCGAAAGTTACATCTTGTTCGAATTTCGAAGTGCTCAAGTGTCAAAATGTGACGGTCTTTACATTGTTGTGAGGAAAAAACACAACAACGACGTTTATTGTTTCTGCCCCATTACTTAATCACTCCATAGTCATTGAGTAACCCTTTTGCCAGCTTTTTAGTGTGATATTTGATAAATTTTCCCGACCTTGTTCGAAAATTTAGTATGAAAATCAAAATTGAATTTGAATTCTTCGAACTTCAACGACTTTTGTGCAAATAAAGTTCCATTTACCTTTTATCCAAGACACTATTGGAGAATCAAAATCTGCTTGTGTTTACACCCATTCCTCTCGTTCAGAAATAACCTTCCCGATTTGAGAACTCTCTCCGGTTGAGGCTTTTCTTTTACCGATTCAAAGGTATATCAGAGAGAACTTACCTAAAAAACCGTTGGAAGTTCGAAAGTTTAAACCGACGAGTTCTGAAATTCTACAAAACTACAGAAAAATTCACTTTACAGCAAAAATTTGCACACACTTGTGCCATGTTGACGATTGAAGTGTCAAAAATATCGAAATTCGAAATGGAAGAGCAATCAGTGCTAAAGCGGTAGGTACATGAACTTGCACATTAGGCTTCCGGTAGATTTTCGAATAGGTTTGGCTTGGCTTTGTCTCTTCGAAAGGTTATTACTGATCGGAGCCATTCTTTCCATTTTTTAAAATTCGATCTTCGAATGTCATTTTTTCTGAGAGAAAAGGCACCTGTGATTAGGGTTACCATATGAATATATATATATGGAACCTATGGAACATATGCACCAGTGCCACGTGCAAGGGCACGAACATATGCGGCAACCCATTGAACTTTTTTGCTGTAGTTATGAGCCTTTGGTGGTGGGGAAGAGATTTAGTGCTGCTAAAGAGTGAAGGGTCTCGTTCAGGGGTGTCCAACCCAAAATAGACCCACAAAGTGCCTGACACTTTATTTTCTCGATGACACATATTAAGCAAGTGGTTTTGATGCCGCAACAAGAAAACCTCCAACCCCAAACTGGATTCTGTGAACCCATCTGAATGCCAGACACGACATCCCGCATATTTGGGATGCTGATGCCTCACGCAGACTCTTTTTCTCACTCAACAAATCTAAATTGGTACTGGTCTCTTTTTCCTTTATCTCTGGCGTTTTTTTTTCAGCTTCTGTGCGCCTCACTGTTTCCCAATTTACAGCAATTACATTTCATTGCTATGTACCCAGAAGCTAATACAATTGAGTATGGTAGGGCAGAGGCAGTTGAAGACAAGAGTGAAATGCCCAGATTGACGAGCTGAAAAAAGAGGATGTAAAAGACTCAAGTTTGCCCTCCCAAGTACAAACAATAGACCACTTTGGTCACAATAAAATGTACCATTGCATCTAAAATGACTATTGAGAACAAGAATCTTATTTGAAGTGCCTCATACGTTATTTTACCCGCAAATGTTCAGTGGTTTTCCATATGGTGGGACAGATAAGAAATGCAAATATTCATTTTGATTTCCTTCATAAATTGCCCATGTGTGTTAAAATTTTATCATGCCCATTATCTGGTGACCAAGCAAACTTACAAATTCTCAAGCACACATAAGGCACACATAATCCATTTATGATTTTGTGAAGCTCACAATTTTGCCTTTTCTCTCTTTCTTACCCTGAGTTAAGAACGATCATTTTTGTTACTCTAGCACTGACGTTTGATCCTATATTCAACAGTTTTTTTTTACAAGCCTCACATTTAAGCATTCAATTGAATATATGGCTTGAAGTGAGAGTCGTTGTCTAAATTGTGGCGACAGTCACTATTGGAAAAAAATGCCATATGTGGCGGATGTTGCATGACACAATAACCTCTGACAAAATATTCTTTTTTCTAGGTTTCACACCAAATTTTCATTTTAAAATATTGAAAATTCATAATCTATTTTACTACAAAATGTCCCTAATTAATTTTTGATTTAGAAACAATTCAATTGGAAAGGGTTAAAATCACAAATTAAATTTTCAAAATATTCATAAGCCTTCCTAATTGTTATAATGCACATATTTTCATAAGCCAAATGCATCACATACCGTTCCAATTGATAACATTTAATTATGTAGATATTATTTGACAATTAGCTTTTAAAGCAAAATACCAATTAATGTGATTATTGATATTATTGTCCGGATTAACCCAATTTTACCTGGGAAATATGCAAATTCCATTCAACTATTAAAAAATGGTCTATTGGTATTGTTGGAGGATATACCTATTTCATTATTGCATGCTATTTAAATTATAGATATTTTAATTATTTGATATTTTCTTTGACTGTGTTTCTGATATATTTTTTTAAATCAAAAATTGAAGTAATCATACTTTTTTTCGTGTTCGAAGCAT
This sequence comes from Phlebotomus papatasi, assembly GCF_024763615.1. Taxonomy (NCBI): domain Eukaryota; kingdom Metazoa; phylum Arthropoda; class Insecta; order Diptera; family Psychodidae; genus Phlebotomus; species Phlebotomus papatasi. The sequence continues at coordinate 7,913,544 of NC_077222.1, read as the reverse complement.
AATTCAGATTGAAAAATAAATAGATTATCAATTTCTATATAAATTATATTTTAAATTGTATTTATTCTTTTTGAAAAAGATATCTGTAATTACGCATTTAAGTAGAACAGTACGAATATGATAGGGTAAGTGTGCCAAATTTCGGCATAGTTGCATGCAAGCGCCAAAGTCTCAAGTTTGAAATGTAATATTTTTAATAAGAATTGAATAGTTTTGTTACTTTTTTTTATAAAATGTGTTGCTTGGAACCTTGTAGCTTCTTTATTTCCCCTAAAATCATTCTGAATACAATTTAAAGTGAATAAAAATTTAGACATAGCATTGGTGGCCTATTCCGGCCACCTTCATTCTCATAGTTCCTTGCCCTTCAGGAATTCTTCTAATGTATTTTTCAGATCATCTTGTTCGTCGAAGCGACATTTTTTGTTATTTCTTTGCATTAATCTATAGAGTATGCAAATACTAAAAAATCATGGAAATTCGAGGAACAAAAAATGTGGCCGAAATTGCAAGCTGTCCGGAATTTGGCACACTTACCCTAATCTATTCAAATTCTCGAATTTTAATCATAAATTTATTATTTCCAAATGCAATTACAATGTCTAAATTATTAAAAATAAAGTGAAAAAAAAACAAAATTCTTTAGGAAATAAGAAGAGAAATACTTATTACTACTTATAAATCTATATTTTTAAATTTTCATTAGGTTTTTATTAAAAAAAAAATAGTATTGAACTTAATTAATTTTTTGCCAGTTTTGACCAAATTTGCATAAAATGGTTCTCGTGCACGCACGGATGTTAAAAAGGGTGTTATACAGGTCTATATTGCACATAAAAATTTTGGGCTGATCGGATCTACACATGACTCACACCACCCACTTTATGCAAGTTTCTTACTTGAATTTCGCTGAGTGTATTTAAATAGATAAACATTTTATTCATCGACAAATAATGCTTTAAATGCGCAACAATCTTACAAAAACAGTAATTGATTTTTTTCTATTGCGTCCACCGCTGTCTTAACGTTAGTGACCAACCTCCAAAGTCAAACGGAGGAAATCCTACTTCACATGTTGTATAAGCCGTTGCAGAAATTAAATATTTGCAGGCTAAAACCTATAATTCGGCTGAGAAGTTTTATTCACCTCAATTCAAAGATACCAAGCTTTCGTTTATGGTTATTGCACCCTCACTACCCAAATCAAAATCTAAAATCAGAATCGAAATTGTCGTGCAAAACGAGGTCAAAGCCATTTTGATTGAAGAAAAAAATTGCCAAATCTTGCAGTATTCATATGGCAACCCAAATGTCACCGAGCCGCTTTTGGTTTGACAGAACGCGAAAAATAAAATACAGTCGAGTTCCTCAAATTTGAACTCCTCAAATTTGAACGACGATTGAGTTCAAAATGTAAAATTTGAGGTTATGTGAAGAAAGTTTTGCATGGAGTCTGAATTAGGACTATTTTTCTCTAGTGTTTCCTCAATATTATGGTATTATATTAACTCCCATAACAAATTTAATTTATTTAACAACAAATTACATTGATATATTCTTTAAAATTATCTTTCTTAAATTTGGGAAAGTGCATTTCAAGTAAATTTCGTTACGTTTTTGAAAATATTGTTCAAAATTGAGGAGTAGGAAATGTCATCTATACCCCCCAAATGTTCAAATTTGAGGAACTCTACTGTAAAAACAAGATGGGAAAAGTAGGGTGAATTGTGAACAGAAAATTTTAATAGATTTAGTGAGAAATAAAAAATTATTTGGAAAGGACCTTCAAAGAACCATTGAAGGTCCATCACAGATCTTCCTAAGTAAAAATCTTCGAACTAAATTTGGGGATGCCTGTGGAAAAGAAATTGAATACAGAACTAATGTAACCGAAATTTAAATTGTATTCAGATCTTTCGGTGTCCGTCAGAGGTAACTTCTTTTTGTCAAAGAGAACTTAATTTTTCTTCAAAACTTTCGACTCTTGGTAGGGGTCTTCCTCAGTGGGTCAGTTAGAATCTAATTTGGAAAGCTCCAAACGTCTGCTTACAACATACATCACCACTATCAATTTTCAATCTCATTAAATTAGACGTATGATTATTTTCTTTAATTCTTCTATCTTAAAAAAAATAAAAAATCATGAAAATAATTTTGTATAACCTGAAGGAATTCAAAAAGATCTGAATTCAAAATATATTCGCTCGATACGCAACCCAAACGAAATTTAAATATCTGAGAAACGTTAATTGAATTAAGTAATTCTGTAAAAATTACACAGCAGATTGAACAGAGTACGGATATGCCAAAAGTGACAGATTCTGTTCAGGTTTAAAATGGATTAAGCGTGAAAATTTAGTACCTTCACAATTTAGGGTTGCCAGTTAACTTAGTTTTCATTCTCCGATTCGCCACGAATTTTGACGAGCTCATCCTAGCAATAATCAAAATAATTTAGCAGTAAACCTAAATTTTGACAGATTGAAATGGTTTGCAGCACTTTCGGATTTTGACAATTCCAAATTTGCAATTTTTTTCTTAAAACATTTCTTAAATATACCAAAAATAAGATAATAGCAACGCGATATAGACCGTTTTATGGTCCATACGAAGCTCAGAAACGAAAAGCTTAGCATTATCTTCAGTTTCTTCCGGTATTCGTCTGAGGATTGTCTTCTCAAAACCAAAAAAAAAAACTTAATTTTCTCCTTTCTCCAGAGCTTTCGACCCTCGGTATGGGTCTTCCTCAGTGGATTAATTAAAATTTAATTAATTTTGAATCGTCTTTCGTCCTCTTAACACTACACATAGCCACTAAAAACTTATTTTCTTCTTGAAAATTTGATTTTTTTGGATAATTTTTAATAATTTGAATTTTATTTTATTTTCCTTATTTGCTACTTTCTCTTCAGTGATTTTTGGAAGAAAGAAAGTTTTTATTGGCTATGTGTAATGTTTAGAGGACGAGAGACGATTTCAAATCATTTAAAAGATTTTAATTGACTCACTAAGGAAGACCCATACCGAGAGTCGAAAGCTTTGGAGAAAATTGAGTCTTTTTTTTTGTTTTTGAGAAGAAGACAATCCTCTGACGAATACCGGAAACAACTGAAGGTAAGACTACGCCAGATATTCGAGGAAAATCTTGGAGCTCAAAATATAATTCAATTTGATGACTTATGTATAAGGGAAAGCTTTCAGGCTTCGCACACATTCTGGCTTCAAACACTTCATATTTTTCCCATAATTCTTTAGGACGTTTTTTCAGAAAATGTGCCACTTAAGGACTTCATTAAAGGAGTACGAGTAAAATATGAAATATTCGAAATATAAAAAGTGTGTGCGAAGCCTGAAGGCTTTCTCCTACTCCATAATTATCTTATTATGAAATCTTTGAATTATTCCACAAATTAAAATAAAAACATCTTTAGAAACTTTTCCTTTATAAGGACACGTGCAAGTATCTCAGTTATAAATACAAAAATTCATATGATTCATATATGCTTAATGATATAACAACAACAAATTGTGAGATATTTTATCTGTTAATCAAATACAAGAAATAAAATCCGTGTTTGCCATGTTTGTGATCCCTAGTGTAGCATTTATTACCTAAGCTGAGATTCTCTATATAACTCAACCATTTTCCCTGCAATAGTTGTGTGATATTTGCCCAATATCGTTGGAATAGAGATTTTGATGGCTATTGAAAGCGATAGAGATAAAATTGGGATTGAAAATTAATTAGGCAATCGCTTTAACTAACCACCATTCGCCTCAACTGATTAATCCACAATGTAATTAAAGAGTGTAGCACCAAGGGAGATACCTATTCCGATTGGATCTCTCTCATCTCTAATTACAATTAACACTTAGATACGGTGTGGTGGTCGTGGTAACCAAACAGTATTACAATAATGCACATATTTAACCAAGAGTACGAGATATAGTTTCCTCCGACGAGAGCAATGCTCTAGGGATAAGCCCGTCCGATATAGCAAATGGTTGGCAGTATATGTTCGATTTTTGTCGGATGTTATATAGCAAAAGGGCAGCTCTTTTCCAATCGATATTGGCAGAATGAATTGTCGTTTGCGGGGTCGAAATGATAAAAATTGGATGCAGGCGGACTAGAGTGAGATGACTAGAGTGTGAAGTAGGTTGGTTATGTTGAATGTTTTAATCTCTATTGATCGATATGATAACAGGGGCAATTTTGTGCGCGATACAACAATGATGTTTTTCCCGTCTGGGATGTTCTGGATCCAGAGAGTCATGGCCCGACAGAAATGTCCAATTGGTCATTTTGCTGGGTTACCATTTGAAATAGTCGCCTCTCTCTGTGCCATCGACACTGCCTGTTTATTATCAAATATGGCTCAGGCTGGAAATTGTGATTATTAAATGAGTATCCATTATTTGCTTATTTCTCTTGGGGGACTATATGGTGTGTTCAAATGAAATAGCACTGAGCCAGAGTGACACACATTAAATGTGTATAACTGTAGTACGGTTGATACAGTGTAAATTATCTATTAAAATATAATACGGAAAACATTATAGCGTGATAGGAGAGATAACGAAACAAGGGAGATAGCACGTAGGTGAGAAATGTACACCGCTCAGTTTAATTTCCTTCCTCGTGTGAAACATCACATGACGTTTGCAAATACAGTGAGATTCTAATTATAGAAACGTATGCAAATCAATAGCATCTGTCAGGGCATCTACTGTACCATTTTTAAAGGGTTCGCAACATTAGCAAAATTTAACTTCTCGGCCGAAGTATAGATCTTAACCTGTAAACACTTAAAAATTGTTGACATTTAGAGAAACAATGGGGTGGACTGATTAAATATTAAAAAAAACAGTTATATAATTATTCGTAGCTTTTTCTATTATTTATTTCTGTTTAATTTTGTTTTTCAAACATGTTTTCAAAGATTATTGAGCACAAAAATACATAAGTCATAATCTGTTCCTCATAACTTATCAATTCTCTTTCATATTTTTGCTTTCTGGTTTTCATAAAATATATTTTATGATTGCATTGATTATGCTCTATAACTTTTAGGGACTTCCAAATAATCTCAAATTACGACTAAACTCGAAGCTATTCGCGTAACTATTTTAGGACTGAAATTTTCAAAAATATTCAAAGCTATCAACTCAAAAGGTTAAGTTGCATGTCAAACCCTATTTTGGATATCTCTATGATTGACATAAAAGAACTCCTGTATGACATAAAAGATATACTGCTCCCTCTTTTGGAGTTGAAGCAGTAAAAATAAAAATAGTTCTTTACTTTCAAAAAGTTTATGAAAGCTTTCCTCTCCAAAAAGTTATGAATTTTTCCTTTTGTAGAAAAATTCAAAAAAAAAAAACTTATATCTTCCTAACCAAAACTAAAATATTATATATTATAAGTGATTTTATAGTTTTTCACTTTATTCGTTCCACGAAAAAGTATGAATAGCAGTGGAAAGAAAATGAGAAAACTATATCCATAAAATCGGTTACGTTCAAAAACAATTCAGGATGTTGCGCCATCTGACGACAACTACAATAGCACCGTACTTTATTGTAAATTCACAAAATTATTCTGTTGCAGTCCTAATTGTAATTTTCTAAATGTAATATCAATCAATCTTTGCTAATACTCTTTTCGAGAAAAAACTTCACGCATTATGTAACGATTATAGAATTATACGGGTTCCAGATCCAGACCTAAGGCTTAGTCATGACTTGATATACCTTCTATTTTTTTATCAGTCAAGATATTTTAAGAAAATTTTAACTAAGGATTGGATAATTGAAGACGATGGACCTAATGGATCCTGAAAAAAAAAACCAACAAAATTGTTTGTTATTCAAGATTTTGAGACATTCAAGGTGTGAACTAGACCTCTAGTCTGAAGACTGTTTTTTAGGGGTCTATCTGGAAGATGATTTCCCAGAAGACTGTTTTACAGTGCGACTCAAATAGTGTCAATGCATAAATTTTAAATAATATTGAAAAATTGGTGGGGAATTAGGGTAGGAACATAGACTATCCTAGGTAATGTTGACTTATGGGGAGGTCGTCGAAGACCGGAAGTCGATATATTTTACCGTTTGGCCTCTAGCCGTGTCACAAGTTGAAATGAGATGGATTATATAATCTCTCTCTCTCTTTAAGTTTATGCAGTAATATGTATAATTCCATAATAAATATCTACTTTTGAGGCTATTTTTGTTAAATATGTATCTGAGATAACTTTTAACGAGTGAAGAAGTAACTAGTAACGCTCAGAATTAACCCTTTAAGGACGAGAAGCTTTCCGCTGAGCGAAATTCAACGAAATCAAGTTTTCCTCAATATTTTAGACTAAATAAGAAATTTACGGTTAAAAAGAAATTTTCCCATCTCTAGGAGTCCTGGAAAACTATGGGTCATATATGACCCAATCGTCCTTAAAGGTAAAAAAACAAAATTTTCCAGACGACTAGTTTACTCGTTTGCTCTGTTATTTTAGAAAGATAAATAACTTGAATATATTTGTAATAATAAAAAAAAAATATTTAGAGTACTAGTAAAAACTAAAACGATCAAAAATTAATTTTAAAAAATCTCATTAAATTTTTGGTCTCAAAGACTCTTGAAGACTTGTACACAGAAACAATAATTTTTATGAAAAAAATGTATTATTTACTTCATTTTTAATTTTCATGATATTCATCAAAACAAATTTCGCATACTGGTAAGGTAACACAGAGATAAATGTCGCATGCCTCACAAATACAATTGGTCTTATAATCCTCTTTTCTGATAGCACCATGTGCACCTCAGTTTTCTTCGAAACAAGTTTGATGGTAATGGGTAGGTGCAATGTTGTTTGCCTCTGGAAAATTAAGACGTACAGTTGCACATTGCTGTGGATCTGAGAGTTCTTCCGGAGTTGATGCGTTTTCGATGAAGACCTCAAAGTCCATTTCATCCAGGTCTTGTTCCAAATATATTATGTCGCTTTCGTTCAGGAAAAGATTGTCGGCATCATCGCTATCTTCCGGACATAATATGTGGATGATTTCGGGTTCATTGATCATGATTTTTTTCCATTTTTGAAGTCATCTACAAGAGTAAAAAGTTACGAATTTACAACATATACGCAGAAGTATCTTTTAAATTATTAAAATATTACCTTCTTCAGTCAGTATTGCACTGGGAATTCTCAGCTAATTGATATATCACACAATATTACACGAATAATTAAATATTTAGATAGATATGTCTGATAGATAGATATATTATGTCTCATCTCAGTGTACAATGGTTCAATCCCTGGAATGAGAAGTGCCACCGAGGGTAAGGATACCGAGCCAAGAATGGCTGTTTGGTTCCATTGCAATTGCAAGATACACGTAACGCGCAACAGAGAGTTATAACAGTGTCAATATTATATAAAAAAAAACAAACACAGTCACGGATTCAGCAAAAACGAACGTTAAAAATGAAGGAGGTGTGGATCCCAACCCAACTCAAGCGTATCGTGACCTAACGACACTCTGTAGCTCGTCCGCATCCACCCGCCATAGCCATATCACCAGGGTCGCCCTGTTTAGCGGGCTAAATTCGCGAAGCAGGTTATTAACTATCGTTGGTGCCGAATAGTTAATGCATCTCAAGAACCTTTCAGTGTTAGGTCTGGGCACCACAAACATCTCCGACCTTCCTCGTCCACCACGCTCCACAAATAAAGTGGGATACAAAAAGCTCTCCTTTTGACGCACACATACACAAAAACATGAAACAGTCTAACCTCAAATCTTCGAAAATCCACTAGAGACAAATTCAGTGTTTTTTACCTTTAAGGACGATTGGGTCATATATGACCCATGAAAATGATGAAGCTTTCCTGAAAATACCAATAAACTATAATTTTTACATTGTTGAGAAATATTATGTATATTTATTATAGTTTCTAGTTCCAAGAGGTTTTTGCTTAAAAAAATTAGAAATATTAAAAATATTAAAATTCAAGCACCAACGTAAAAATTTGAAAATTCATTATATTTGAGCTCAAATATTTTTTATATAGGGTAAAGTTTATAATTTGGAATTAGTGTTACAAGTTGGACAATTCGCCGGTACAAGTTGGACATGGCTTTTTTCTTGATAAATACAGTACAAAATTTGTTTTTAAGCACAAGGAACCAAATTATAAAACTAAAGCATTAAAGATATACACATAAAAATGAAGTACTAAATTTATCAAGACAAAAAGCCCTGTCCAAATTGTACCATTGTCCAACTTGTACCACTGCCCAACTTGTATCACTTTACCCTAGCAAATAGCTGGAGATTTGCAAAAAATATCCTAGATTTCTACATCTTTATACTTCGTGATTATGTACAAATATTAGAAATAAATTACTTCAGGTAGTCAGGAAAAATTATTTTCTCTATGGGTCACGGGTGACCCAATCGTCCTTAAAGGGTTAAGGGTTAAGTCAACTCGCCCAAATTCGAAAGTTTTCGCTTCATTCCGGACAATTCTCGTAGTCAGGAGAAAATTCATATTTGTTCATAAGAAACATAAAATTTGTACATTTTGGTGGGTACACCAAAATCTCTGAAATTGTCAGCCTTTGCCAAAAATGAGGAGAAACGTTTATGATGGAGTTGGAGATTTTGTCACTTGCTTAATTACTTAGGCTTCTGGTGAACACGCACTTCTCGCTAAATCTCAACGTTATGATACCGAGCTTCCTGAAAGCTTTTCAGTTTACTAACCTCACTGGGTATCATTAAATGTATATAGTAGTACATTGTGAAACCTTTTTCAGGATTACCCCTTTCAATTTTGACACATATTTACAATGTGTACTCTATTTCAATTTAAAATGTTGATGTATATTTCAAAAAAACGGGTGTTCTACACATTTTACACCGTCATTTGATGGGAGATTTTTGAAAGAAGGTTAGAGGTTGGATTTTTGTGCTGAACACACGTGTCCTAATGTTTGGATAGTCCACAGAAAATTCACTGTGGATCTAAAATGGGGAAGTTACAATTCCGCAGCTGGACAAAATATTCCAATGCATAAAATTCCTGGATTTTTTTGAATGGGAAAAAGAGTGGAAAAAAAAACTGACGACATAACCATCGTTTTTCTGAATTGACTTTATTGTGTTGAGAGTGGAAAGAAAACCCTTTTACTCTGACATTTATTCACTTTCCTTTTTTTTCATTTTTTTTTTATTATATATTCTTTTGTGTGTCATTCATATTTTTTTCTGGGATTGTAGGATAAAATACAAGAGAAACTTTATGAATTAATTAGTTTGTAGATTTTCCAACAATGGTCTTTGGATTTTTTTTTGGGGATATTCTGTTTCTCCTACAATAAATCTAACTAGTTAATTCGTTATAGCTTTATTTATAAATTTCTGTGTGAATTGTATCATTGTGTAAATTTGTGATGGTATTTTATCATTCCAAAATATGTGTTATCACTTTCGGTTTTTGGCTTATCTTGAACAAACAGAAAACTTTTTTTTTCGCTCTCCCTTCTCACCATGGCCCAATGTTCGCCTTTAGCCAAAGAAAAATGTATATATTTGACAGTTGTCACCACGTCATCTTCCGCGTTGGAAAGAGCTTAAGAGAAAAATCATGGTGTTTTCCAGTGAATAAAATCCCAGTCATGACGAGTGAAAGCTACACAGTTCCGGTTGAAAATGACGGAAATTGGAAATGAAAATCGGTGACAATGGGGGGAGCTTTTTGGGCGGAAGAGGGTAAAATTTCATCTCACCCGATTCATAAACTAACAATATTTTTGTATGTTGTATGGGAGTGCAATGGTATGGTGCTGTATTGTTTTATGAGTTTTAATCGACCTTAATAGTTGCGTAACACAAACTAACCAATTTAAATGTGACCAGTCGAATAAATTGAAGTTGATTAGTTCAATAAATGCGTACATAATTCACTAGCGTTGCTTCTAAATGAATATGTACAGAGTGCAGTATAGTCGTAATTTCATCTGCGGGCGCTTTTCTCTGCAGTTTTCTGTAAACATTTTGTGTCAATTTGCAAACAACCTCCCTCCACCCCTCTTTTGCTGGGAAAATTTGTCACCAGGGATATATTTTCCATCCAATTTTTTTTCTCTCTCCCAAATGCATACATAAATGTATATTTTAGAACACCAAAATTATGAATGCATTCTCATTTTAATTTGATCGTGGACCAAAGGGACCTTTTTACCAAATGTAAAGTTGCTGATTCATCTGGAAATGTCATCCTAAAACTTAATTTACATATTCACAGCAAAATACTGTCGCTATGCGACCATACCAAGATATAATGTAGCCCCCAGTTATTTCTCCTAGCAATGACAAGAAGAAATGAATAATCAGGCGTTTGGTTACTTTGTACTAATGTATGGACTCTGGTGGAAATTTCGCGCACACATTCTGAATAAAATACGAGATTAAGTGAATGAAGTGTTGGACAGCAGATATGAAATTATGTAGTGGTGACTTTTAAATCAAAACTTCCTCTTATAGATCTACATTACAATATAGAACTGTCCCTCTTGGTATTTCCAACACATCAACTTTTGCAGCATAAATTTGTCAAAGTTGAGCTCATAAGTTACTTGATTTTAGTTTCAACTGAAATGCCTTTAATCGCTGGTTTTTTGGGGGGATTTAATCTACAATGGCAAACAATACTTTTATAAACAATAAAACTTTGAAATATATACTTTGGATGAAATATGAAACTTATTGCAGAAATTTTTAAATTCCGGACAACACGCAATTCCGGACAAGCATATTTGGAAGTTTTTACTTTGATAATTTAATGGAAATTCAGAAAGTATGCAATCTCAAAGTACTTTGAATATTATTTAATTATTTGTTTTAACAATTTTTAAAATAGGTGTCCGAACTTTAATTTCATTTGTCCGAAATTCCATGCTGTCCGGCAATCTAAATTTTGCGCCAGTATTCATTTCGTCTTCTCAAAATGAAACTGTCCTAAATGCATTTAATTATTTAATTTGTATCAGCATTTTTTTCTAATGACGCATCATGAAGCGTCATCGTTCGCTACGATCGCAGATACAAAGAAAATGCAGTTAGAACAGTTTCATTTTGAGGAGACAATTTACATACAAATTGCTAAGGTAAATCATTCATTGACCATGAAGTTTGGGTCGTCACCCTTTAATAAAATGTTTTTATTTTAGAATTACTTGTTGCTTCTTATTAAGGAGAAGCTTTCAGGTTTCGCACATACACTGGTTTCGAGCACTTTATATTTTACCCTTATTCCTTTAATGAATCTAACCTATCTATGGTAATATATTTTAATAATTAGTCTTAATGGGTCTCCATTCAGAAATTTTTCAAGAAATTTGTTAGAAAATTTTCAACTCCATATGAAAAAAAAATGATACTTTTATGAGCATATTCATAAAAACTTAAAAATAAAAATTGTGAACAGTTTTCCAGACTGTTCCCATAAAAAAAACTTGTATTCAGTAAAGATGTTTTTAGATAAAATTAAAGTAAATTTGGGTTCTTTGAAGGTGAAAGTAGTAATGTGCAGTGAGAAAATGTTCCTGTATTAGGGATAGATTATGCCTACAACCCTGATTTACGGTAAAGGCGGGCAAAGTGTTCGAAGTGCGTCAGAAAACAGTAACATCGCTGTTTTAAAGTGATAATCGATTCAATTACTCCTCATTATCTCTTTCCCTGCTTTAATTTGCGTACTAAAAGATTAAAGATATCCTTTAGCAGTGATTTCATGAAGGTTTCGGTTGTTTTTATGCATTTTTACCCAGATGCTAAATCAAAACAAACAAATGTCAACGACATGTTCTTATGCCCAAAGCACAATAAATTTTGTTTGTAAACATATTTTCAAAATTTTATATGAGAGAGAGCAAGATGACTAGATCTTGGTTTATTGGCTCTCATTGGAATGTCAAAAACATGTTTACAAAACAAAAATTATTGTGCGTTGGGCATTATATAAAACTGGGCTTTTTTGCGAGCTTTCATGTGAATTGGGAATTACAAAAATGTGAAAACTTTCTCAATGGAAATGGCCCATAAGTCACACTTTTCTTGAAAAGAAAAGTCAGATTCATTACAGAAATATGGAAAAATTTGAAGTTTTCGAAGCCAGAGTTCGTGCGAAGCTCAAAAACCTTGTTAAAAACTTTCCCTTAATTGTTTCTTATTGCAAAATATCTTTCCTTAAGGCTTCTATACAATTTGTCAAATTGCTACCAATGTATAGAGGTCTTTAGCTAATAAAGAAACATATGTTGCAAAAAATAATTCGTTCAAAACGACGAGTCATCGATTCATAGATCGTGAATTGATTAATTATCGATAATTGAATCATTAGTTTGTTCTCAATCTAGGGGTCAAACGGTAAGAGATATCGATTTCCGGTCTTTAGTGACCTCCCCCCATAAGTGTGCATTATCTCGGACGGTCTTTCTTTGTTTTTCCTTGAATACATATGCCTCTAACACTATTTTCGCCGTCTAACCTCTGCAAAACCATGTTTTTTGGTTTTTCTCAAAATTGGCCCAAGCTTTTTCAATGATTTTCGAGCATGTTTTGTAAGTAACACAGACGATAGTTTCGTCCATACATATCTATGACCAGAAATTTGTCATTTTTATTTATTGTGAGTCGAAGTTCAACTACTTTGGAGGGCTAATTTTCAATCGATTTGGTGAAATTAGGGTTTTTTGAAAAACTCTTGAAACTTGGTTATATCGGTTCTAATCTTTAATAAATTAGTATTAATCAATATTTTAATATGCAATCTGCATTATAGTTTTCTGATTTGTGAAATATTTAAATAGGTATTAAACCAGTTGGACTATTCCGGAAAGTTTGAACACTTTTCCATCTCTTTATGTTCATGACTTGGTTCATGATCGGTTTTACAATAAAGCCTAGACACAAAATAAAGGTTTTAGAGGTAGAATCATATTTACTGTCAAATACTTATCATTTCAACACTAAAAATATGTTGAAATAACCGAAAATATTAAAATAACATTCCGATAATGATAAATGTACCCTTATGAAAATGATCCGAACTTGTTGTAAATATGGACGACTCAAAATATAAAACGAACAAGTCGCGAATGACCAACTTTACAGGGGAACCATTTCAAGATGAAATTTTACATGCTGAGTATAGAATTTTTAAGATTTGAAACCCCTATTACTTTGGGAATAATTAATGTTCCGGTATAATATTCTTAGAAAAGATACAGGATGTAAAGGAGTACCCGAAAATCGAAAAAACGATTTTTGAAAAAAATAAACTTATTCGACTTATATTCTGACAATTCGATATTATACTTTCAGGTTATCAAGGGCTTTTTTACAAGCACTAATAGAGGTTACAGTTATCTTTGTAAAAGAACTAAAAGTTATGAAATTAACGTGAAAAGTGTAATTCTCGTGGCTAGAAAAAGTTAATTGTACCCACTTTTATTCTTTTCAGTGAATCTTATTAGTGTTTTCTGATAAATTCGCATTAGATTTGCTATTAATTTTTGCTCTCAATAAATTAAAATAATAAAAGAAAAAAAGGAAAATATAAAAAGATAGATCAAAAGCGTATAAAAACGGTTGAGAAGACAACTGTTTGCATAAAACTCGTATAATTTAACCAAGATGCAATTTTTATCCAATTTGGTTTGGTTTTTTCTATATATTTTTTGACATTATAATATTTACCGTCAAGGGTATTAAACGATTTTTTTAAATTACAAATAAAAAAAAAAATTGAAAAATATCAATGAAGCTTTGTAATTGATTTTACATTTTTTACTCAGTAAAATAGCAAAATGATCATAAATAAAAATGGTTAGTAAAATAAAAACAATTTTAAGTCAGTAATAAGAAAAATAATCAGTAAAGTATTCCACTGCAAAAATCCGATATAGTAGAAAATAATAAGTTGACATACATCCTTTTAAATCAAACAGAAAGTGCCAAGATGGTTCATTAACTTCTTCATTTTTGGCTTTGCCAAGAATGTTTTACTATTTTTAGACATTTATAATTTATGATTTCCACTTTTTTCTACATACTGACCAAGTTTTATCTTTATTTTATTACTAACCATTCGTACCGAAATACTGCACAATTTCCTGCAAATGAAATTAAATATAGAATGACTTAAAATTGAATTGCTTTTGGTTTGTGGTTTCAAATTGGTTAAAATGGGTTTTTCATTAAGCGATCTTTAATGAAAGACGCATATAATTATCAAAAACTATCCTTTATTTTGGATTAAGGATCAATTTTGTCAAATTAAATTAGCTTTTTTCGAACTTCTTTTACTGCTGATTGATGAACATAAATATTTACAAAAAAAGAATCTAATTTATATAACTAACATTTAATTAGATTTTTTCAGATAAAATGGAAAACTCTTTATTTTTTCTAGGTCTAATCTTACATGACAATTCCACTGATTTTACTGTCTCTGGCACACCTTTTACCTCAGTATAATTTCATAAAATTAAAATTTGCGTCCCTTTCTTTCTCAAATGTTTTGTGTAAGTCTATTCCACTCATTCGGTCCCAAAATTATATTGAACTAAATTTAATTTGGTATGATGTTCAAAAGAAGAAGAAGAGTACGAAAGAGTAGGATAGGCATATGCAAAGCTTTCAAGAAAGAAAGGGATGTGAATTTTGATTACATGAAATTATCCTTATAATTTAATAAATATTATGACCAAAACCATAATATTCTAAATTCAGTACTGATCAAATTTGAATTTCTGCTGACCAAATTTATATTTTTAGATAGCGTGCAATTTAATTGCTTTTTGAGAGCCTAGTAGGTTATTTATCTTTAATAATTCAATCCTAATTTAAATTTTTCCAAAGAATCATGATTGATAAGAAATTAGAGCAGTTAAGCCATTTGGCTAAGTCTTAGGTCTGGAGCCCGTATAAGATTCGAACCTAGAACACCTGTGACGTCAAGCCTGCTCTTTGTCAAATTTCTTATTATTGGTTTCGGATCATATTTTTGATCAAGAAAATTTAATAAAATCAAAATTCACATCCCTTTCTTTCTTAAAGATTTTAAATGCTTATTTTCAGTCATTCGCACCCTTCATCTTTTGAACATAACAACAAATTCAATTTAGCTCAATCGGATGTGAATTTAGATTTCATGAAATTTTCCTGATCGAAAAATCGTGCTGAAGGCGTAAAGAACAAAATAATTGTAGTACATTAAATGGAAGGGATTGCAATAGTTTTATTCACTTAATTCAAATTTATGCTACACTTTTAATATTACTATATGTAATTATTCTGTAATGTGATTTCTTTTATAATTCAAATTTATCAATCTGTATGATAATTTTACAAGAGTCTCGTGATTAAATCCACCATATTTTGGTGTTTCCAAGCTTTTTTTTCGACTTGAATGTCATTTTATTTTAATAGCAGTATTGTAAATTAAAAGAATAGCCACATAAAACATGGTTGTGTCTCTCTGTGCAATATATTATGGATAGTGCTAAAAATGCAATAGTACAGTGAATTTTTTTTTTGTATTTTTCATCAAATATTTAAATGAAATATGAAAGAGGGTGAAATATTTCACTAATATAAGTTTTAATAAAAGCCACAGGAATCCAATACTGATTTCAATTTAAGTGGGGAGCTCTAGAATACAAAAAAAAAGTGGAAAAGAAAAGGAAATTTATTCTACGAAGGGTGTTGGGGGTCAGCTGCTATATTTTATTTAGCTGGTGTGTTTAATAATGTATTTTTTCGCGCCAACACATTACTATGCAATCGTCTACAGAAAATAATTTGAATTTGTAATTTAAACCATCAGACCCCGTCGATTCCTCCAAGTAATTTTAATTCAATGCAAATAGCACATCAGAGTGTTTGAAGCACAAAATATTGCCTTTTACCATTAATCTTATTCAATATTTCTTCTTCCCTAATATATTATTCGACATAGATAGTCACTTTTCTCACCAAGGAAATTTCTGATCCCTTTTCCCCATTCCATAAATCCGTTGTTTGTTTAAATTGTGTAACTTATATGGCTTTGCTTGAATGAATTGCCAATGGAACTTTATAGTATTATAGCAATTTTATCTGTTTTGTGTATATTTATTTCGGGGTTTTTTTTGGTTCATTCTCAGTGTTTCATATCAAACTCAAGGTATTCATATTAGTTTACTTTTAACACATAAACTGTACTAAAATAGATTTTGACCGCTGAGGTTTTCACATGGAAACACAAATATGAGAGTGAAGAGATTCTCATGATTAAACAAATAGTGCTGGTTGTTCCTCTTTTCTTCAAACTATGTACACATTCTACCATCATTTTTTTTCTGCTCCACTTTATGCCCATACATGAATTTCAAATGTTTGAATTGACCATTAAAATGTGGGCAGAGAGGTGAGGTGTGAAAATGCAAAAAAGGAACAATCCAAATCTCAGCTTAGGTCAGTGTGGTGCCTTTTAGTTACGTAATTTGTCCAGGAAGACACAGAATGGTGGCCAAGGTTATGACAGACAAGACTGGAATAAGAAATTACTTTGTACACTGTTAGATTTTTTATTGCTGAAAATCAATTGAATTTTTTGAGACATGCAGAATTAGATTTGCTATACAGAGATGGCGCTGTTGTTACAGGTCATAGGCTATAGAGTAAGAAATAAACAAGAACGATTTAAAACCGGACAAACGTCAAATGAAAATTGTACGTCAATTGTCTAAATGCTACCTGGAGGAGAATTCTGTAACGCTCTGGCAATGCCATATGACAAATTGGGTTTGAGTATCAGGAGAGCTTTTTCGAAAATGCGATTTTGTAGCCGTTACATTGCCATTTCAGCTCACGTGACATTGTCAGAAGTCTTCGAGATTTCTGGCAATTTAAATAAGGCATTGAATAAATGAGCAGTAAAAAGTTAAAATTGATCAGTAACAAAAAACTTTGAAACAGTGATATTTTCGTCCAAATTTTGGCAAAGGGAAAATAAAGGGCTTTACACTTTATATGGAACTATTTTAAGTGTTAAATATATAAATTAGGTAAATTTTTGTAAAGATTTAAGGTTTTTACTGATCATAATTAGATATTTTACTGGTCATTTTTAATTTTTTACTGCCCATTTAGAACTTTTTACTGATCGTTTGTTTTCTGCCTTAAAATAACAATGAATGTTGTTAAACAAATCAACCAAGACAGACTGTATTTGCATAATATCACTAAGTAAAGGTATTTAATTAAAAAACCAGTTAATTGCATATTCGAACTCATATGATATGACAAAAAAGCTTGATTGGTATTGTCAGGTTTCGAATTCACGCGTGACAATGCAACGAAAATTACAAAATTCCCCTACTGGACAAACTTATTTTGACGTTTATTCGGTTTCAAACGGTTTTGCTCGGTTAAACGGTTTATTTCTATTCCGAAAAAAAAGTTTGTCAAAAGCTTATGAACAACATCAACATAACTTTCTTTTGAGAATAGATAAAGATCTAAATAGATTGTACAACTAGAGCTGTACTATCCAAGTCCATTTAACAAATAGATCCATAATAGCTCTGTTCAACAAATACTTTCGAAGAGACAGAGTCATTTCAAAGCCAAGCCAAACCTATTCGAAAATCGACCAGAAGCCTAAAGTACAAGTTAGCGCTTGCTATAATTCCATTTCGTATTTTCAGTTTTCTTGACAGTTAAATTGTAGACAAATCGTCTTAATTGAAATTAATTGACATCCTGAAATTTGTGGAAATTCAGGATGTCAGAACGTATGAATTACAATTTTATTAATATATGGGACTGTTGGCATGGTTCACACAAAGTAAACCTTGAAACAACAGAATTTTTTCTTTGTTTACAAAGAGCTAGTTCGTCATTTCTTAGCCATAAGATAGATAACTATTAAGCTCAAGAGACGAGACGAGAAATGATAAGTCAGCTCTTTGCAAACAAAGAGAAAATTCGCATCGTTTGAAGGTTTACTCTGTGCAAACTATACCTGCATTCCCCTAAAGGGTAACTGTACCAAATTTCGTCATAGTTTTATTCAGCGCCAAAGTCCAAAATTTGAAAGCTAATATTTTTAATGCAAATTGAATTTTTTGTTGTTTCTTTCTAACCACAGTGTTGCTTTGAACCTTTTAGATATAGTTTATAGTCTTGATTTCCTCCAAAACCGTTCTTAATCCATTTTAAAATTAATTAAAATATAGACATTGGGGGAGTGCTCATAATTTTGGACACGGTCCTTATAAGCATCAATGTTCTGAGTTTGAAATGCGATATTTTTATTTTTTTTAAAACATTTTTTTTTTTACAAAATAGGCTTAGTCTCATCTCTGGGGAAGGGCTGGACCAGCTCCCATACATTTCTGCTCATTGTCCTTTGAGAAACAAAAAAAGTGGCCGAAATTGCAAACTGGTCGAAATTTAATACAGTTAACCAATGTTCTTTTCATACTTTTGTGCAACTCGTTGTTTTAAATTTTCGCACTTCAAATGGGTTTTTTAAGTAACTTCTCTCTGACATACTTTCGCATCGGTAGAGTAAAAACCTCAACCGGACAGAGCTCTCAAATCAGGAAAGTTGTTTATTTAACGTAAGGAACATTCTCTCGTTGATTTTCGATGAAAATTATTGAATTATTGTATTTTATTTACACTATATCGTCTCCTAAAAATAAAATAATCCTAAATGCATTTAGTTTGTATCAGCATTTGTTGCTAATGATTATCATGAAAGGTCGCTTGTTACAATTGCAGATACAAAGAAAATGCAGTTAGAACAGTTTCATTTTAAGGAGACGATATGTCTTGTATTTCTAAATTTATTTAAATTTTCAATTTTGTTTATTAAAATGTACGGCTTAAATTTGTTTTGTATTAATTAGATGTACATATATGCTTTTATACTGGCAGTATCTTCAATATAACAGTTTTATAATCGTTTTATGGAATTCTCAAAACATTTTATATTTTTTGAAAAATCCTAATATATTATATCTGTATATATTTATTTTTCGATATTTTTTTTAATTGCTTTTGTATTTTTTTTAATTGAAAAACAAGAAACAAATGAAAATGAAGAAATTAGAAAAAGAAATCGAAAGGACATATTAGAATGTCTTAACCTTTAAGAAAACAATGACGTTTTGACAGATTTTGTTTTGTTTAAATGGGTGACGATATTTTCTTTAAAAATAATATTTAAGATGATGATTTTTTTGTATATTATTTTATTGTCTTTTCTTGTAATTTCATTTGTTTCTTCATTTCTCTAATCAAACCATGTAAGATCCTATCAGCTTTTATTAAAATAAATAATAATAATAATAATGATAAAGATCGTTGTTGATTCATAACCGATTTGAACAGTTTATGACAAATCAGGAATTCGAAAACCTTTCTACTTCCTAATTCGAAAGCTTTCTAATTTGATTCTTGTCGCCATGATTGTGAGATACGTAATATCAAAAACTATTATTTAAATTCAACCTAGAAGAAATTAAAAGAGGAATAATTCAATGTTGTTCTCTGATATCAGAATTGTAATATATTTTTTTTATTTTAATTGCTTTTCAATTTATTAAAATGTTTTGGCTGGGTTTAAAAATATTTTTTTTTTCAAATATTTAGATTCAGAATTTTCGAAAAATATTGTGAAACTCAGCTAAATATTTAGAATAAATAAAAAAAAACCACAAAATAATTAAAATTCGAAAATTGAAAAGCAGGTACGGTAATGGTTGATGCGAACAACAATATTTAAACTTTTAATTTTTATTTATAATCATTTTTTTAAATAAAAAAAAACAACACAAAACTAGAAAAAATTCAGTAATATTTATAAAGAAGCTTTATGCTATTATCTCTTATTGTTTAACATTTTAATCTTAATTTTCTATCTTTCATTTTTTTCATCTTTCAAGCTTTTATGTATCTTATTTTTCTACTCAATTTTTTTCCTTTTCTTTTTTTTCATATTAAGAGTCTCTTTCTATTCTGAATTGTATTTTGCATTAATTTTATATGTTCTTCAATCACAATTGTAAGAGGGGTTAATCTATTTTTGTGATTTAAATATATGCATTATTATTATTATTATTATTATCTGAAATCAATTTAAATAATTTAAACATGGACAACACCATTTATCTAATACAATACACCATTTTTATTTAATCCAGGACACTTTAATTCTTCTAAAGAGAAAAGCGAAATTATCTTTCTATTTCCAAACAGTCGCTAACCATAACTTTCTCTAGTAAATTTTTTTTACGTAGTAAATTCAGGAAAACTATTGGAAAATGTGGCTCATATCACTCACTGAGAGCTTACGTTTATCCTCTTAGCAATGACCATTCAATATTATTGATCGTTAATGTTGTCCTGCTCCAGTATTTAAACACGAAAATTTATCACATGACATTCTAGTTTCATGATTTTCCCAATATTTAAAGTTTTAATTTTTGAGTATTTAATTTAAGTACTTAAAAAATTATTTAAATTAGTTAATGCTTTGTTTCGAAATGATTCAGTTCCTATCATACATTTCTCAAACGGATACTTGCATGAAAATTACATTTAATCGCAAATACTTTAAATGCAAACTTAAATTATTTTACTGTCATGCAGTAAATTTTACTTTTTTTGTAATCTACTGAAGTTTCAGTGTGATTTAAGTAATTTTTTTTAATGCAAATTTAAATTACCGTAAGTTAAATTACCAATTTAAATTAACAACTCTACAGACATAAATAATAAAACTATGGTTGGTGTACGTAAAATTGAGATTGCTGCAAAAATTCTCATTATGGCACCATCCCCAGCATTTTGCGGCAAATGTACAAGATACAAAATCTGAATTACTCCAATTAAGACTGCACAACTACTAACCCTTTTGGGGGTGTTGAGCACATATTCTTCCATCTCAGTCGGTGCACAAAGTTGTCGATTGTGTGCAAAGGGTGGAAAATGAGGATATATAATCCTCTGAGGAATTTTCCAACGAGGGCATACCACATTTGAATATGCTCCACAAAAATACATATATAAGAGATTTTGACTAACATCCTCTTGGAGCTGTTCCCAAAATGTTCTTTGCCATTGCCTCCCTCTTGCTATATCTCGGAAAAATTTTTCCAGAAATTGTGCCATCATGCTTTTCAAGTGGTGAGGAAAAAAAAACATGAAATGAGTTCTGTGTGATGTTGAGAAGGAAAACAAGCTAGACTAAAGAGTTCCGGTGTATTCGAACCCTTATCATTCTCTCGCCCCGTGTACATATCAACTACTGGACGGAGAACTGATAAGGGCCCGTGTCACCCTATCACAGCATCAAGGAACAAAATGGAACTCTCTCTCTAAACCTCTCAAAGAGGGACATCGTGGTGGTTTGTCCAAGAAATCAAAGTGCATCAAATGAAAATGAGTCGTGGGAAAAAAACCCATGCAATATAGTACAAAGAAAAGTTTCCTTCCTATTCTTCTGCTACGTCATGCAGAAAATCTGAATTAATTGCCATCAGAAACACATTCTGAGTAGAGGTACTGTGAGATTGAAAAAGACACTGACAAAAGAGTAATTGGGTGAAGAAAGAGAATTTATTCCAAAATTTGCTTAATTAAAATATCAGCAACAGCACCAAACTATTTAATTTATGTGTCGAGGAATTTTCAAAGTGCATATAAAGGATTCTCTCCAAAGAAGGTTGTTGTGTAACATTTTTTTTGATATTGGGTCTTTTGTGTTTCGGACGTTCAAATTTGCAATTTTCTCTGCACAAATTAAATCTTGCATGCCTTTGTTAATATTCGTAAAAAGTTTGTTGAAGTTTGTGTTAAAGTTTGTTGAAAAAAGAGATATGGGAAGAAAACCCTTACGGGAAAGCACTCTATTTTCGGACGACTCAAGCTTTGAACAACTTATTTGACCCATGGCTCTTTTCCAGAATTTTAGAGCAATGGACTAGCTATTAAAATAATTTATAATACTATAATGGGTCAAATTTTTTAAAAACATATTGAAAAAAATAGTTGTTCGAAGCTTCAGTCCCCTAAAGGTAGAGCGCGATCCCCTACTAGGCTCTAGTAAGAACTCCAGTACAACTAAATAAACTTGGTTTAAGTTTAACATTCTATTGTGATTACGCTAAAATTGGTTATTACTTTTTTCCCATTCTGCAATAATTAAATAGTTATTTAACAATTAAATGATTTTTAGGTCAATTTGGTTGATTTGATTAATCAAACCTTTATATTTTAATATGAAAATATTAGGTTTACTCTTGGGTATACTGTTAAAAAATACATTATTCAATAATGATCTAAGTTAATACTTAGATGGAGCTACTATTGACAAATCCACATTTTTTTTTATAAAGTGCCAATCCTAAAGAGATAATTCATAATTTCTTGACAATTTGATATTTATAAAATCATTTCTGAAAAGAAATCATTGCATTTTTTAATAGGTTCAATCGTTTAGTGGTTTTACTAGGTTCAAGCGGTTCAAGCATTAAATGCTACCAATCTCTAACCTACATGGTAGAACATTGTCACTAACTCGCAATCACTTACATAAAAATAAATACATAAATAACATAAATCTGCATAACACTTTTAAACACTCCCAGGAGTGATACTGCCAGGATTCTTAGAAGTAATTATATTTGGATGCCATTTCTCTTGACAAATCTGGAAGTATATTATACTTATTCTGAAGAAAAATTTACAATTTCATCCTTTCTATACATTGTTCGCAGTTTACAAATTTATTATACAGTTTTACAATATGTTTCGTAAAAAATATCCATTCAGACATTTCAGTCATTTGCATCGGGCAGGACTCGAACACACGATTGTCATGGTCGAGTCGAGGGTCACACCGCCCAAGAGCCGAACGCTCTTACCTCTTGCATCACCAACCCCCAAAGTTTGCAGTGTAATCTTTTTATTTCCAAATCTTTAAGAAAAAATAAATTATGAATATTCTAAAAAAAAGAACTAATTAATCTGTATAATTTTTATATATTGGTCAAACAATTATGTACTGTTGCGAGCGCAACATATTTAAATTTAAAACTGTGGAGTGTGTTGCCCTGCTGAGGCGACGAGGGCGCTAGCGACGAGGAGAGGAGGTAGAAAAATCAGTAGCAGCTGATAAGAAAAAGAGCGCCAATCGGCCTCTTTCACCACTGACCGCCGAGGAGGCAACATCAATCACCTCGCCCATCTCCACCAGCCCAATCCCCAGCAGCAACACCATCATCACCACCAAGCATTGAAGCCACTGAAGCCACCGGGAGCCCCCAAGAACACCAAGCCCAATGCTGAGCTTTCCGGAGTAACCTCTGCCACATCCACCTCTCCCAAATTCCCATCTCAACCTCCGTGGGAGTGTTCTCACCGGAGAACACAGGGGAGTGTGGGACATAGTCCTTGCCCCGAACGTGGGACCTGAAGGAAGGAAGGAACGGAGGGAATAGAAGGGAGGAATAAAAGATTTTTCCCAACATTTTGGCGCCCGACGCAAAAGGAAATCGTGAGTAGATTTTCAAGTTTATCCCATGGTTAATTTGCCGGTTCCCCAGAGATCATTGACCTCTTATCAGTGCATTTTTGGTGATTTTTGCAACTCATTAGGAGTGAATGCGATTGACCTAACGGTGGGGTAATAAAAAATTTGGCGCGTGGAAGAGAATGTTAATTTGTTACTTGTCGTCGTGTAATTTATTCCGTATAATATTCTTTGTAATTTTCCGTTGGAGATTTTTTTTTCTTTCGTGATTTATATCTCCATTGGGTGTAGTTTTCTGGATTTTTCATCCATTTTCTCTGGAATAGGAGTGTATTAGGATATTTTTCTTTCTTTTTTTCCCTTTTTGGGAGATTTTTTTTTTCTTTTTTCGGCTATTTTTACCCTCTTTTGGGGAGTTCTCTGTTAGAAATGGAGGATTTCAATCCAAAATTTCTCTCAGAAGAACAACTGGATTGGGAATTACAGGCCAGGGGAATTAAATGGCCAGCTTCATTAGAAGAAGCCCGCGATCTTTTAAAGGTTGCTATTGCTGGCGGAAACCCTTTATTTCCCGTTGAAGGCGATGCTAAAAAAATTAGGGATGACACCTTACAAGTTATTAAAAAATTTAGAGAGCAAGTAGGGAATATCGAGGTCCTTTTTTCGAAGCAAGCTGAGATTTTCACAATGTTTCAGCACATCGAAAATAAATTAAAATTCACATCAGACCCTCGAGATCCCAAAAATGCCCTTTATGGTCCTGCTCTTGCTGAACTTGCAAATTTTAGGCAACAGTTCAGGGAACAGTTGAAGAATTATGCTGCCTCGGGAAAAGTGGGGGGTGCTATTCCTCGTCCTGCTTCACCTGTCCAAAAGACTAAACGTCTTAAAAGCCCAAAAAAGTCCCTATTTTCGGACTGTTATGTCCAGGAGAAGAAGAAGGTACCATTTGAGAAGCCCACATCTAAACTTTCTGCCTCCAGTGAGTCCTTTGTCCCAGAATTTCTTAAGCATCCACATCTGAACCTTTCGCAAGACCGTAGGGATACTTTCGACATCCCAAATATTGGATCCACGGTGTCTCAGCCTCAAGATAGGCCCCAATCCCAATTTGTTACGGTTGAGCAATTTAATGTTCAGAATGCTCAAATAAAAGGTCTTGAGAATATCCTGAAAAATATTCAGGATTCGATGGAGCAATTGAGACTCTCATGTGCTGGTAGAAGATCTCGATCCTCCAGCAGATCCAGTTCTGTCCATTCTGGGGAATTTAGGGATTCTCAACCCCAAAATTTGTCACGCCACTACCCGTTTCCTACACCAGCTCCACGTAGATTAAAACCCCTGCAGTTAAAGGACTGGGGAATTAGGTTCTCTGGTGACCGCAAGGGGAAAAAGGCCAAAATCTTCTTGCGGGATGTTGAGAGAATGGCCATGATCCAGGGCGTTTCTCTGCAGGAGGTGGTTTGGTCTATAAGACTCTTACTTTCCGATGGGGCTGAAACGTGGTATGATTCCTTTTCGGAATATCTTTTAAGTTGTACGTGGGAGGAGTTCCGCGAGAAATTTCTAAGTGCTTTTTGCAATCTTGAGAGCGATTTCGCTATTAGGAAGAAAATTGAGGATCGAAAGCAGGGGGTGGGGGAGAATGCAGAAGTCTTTCTTGCATCCATGTTAGCTCTCTTCGAGGAGCTGGATGAAGAAATTTCGGAAGTCGAGAAAGTTCGTCTCATCCGTAGAAATCTCCATTACTCTCTGTCTAATGCTCTTCTTCTATATGAAATCCCAACATTAGCGGAGCTATCCCAAAAATTAAAACTTATTGAGAGGAACCGCTCCTATGCTTTTCTCGATCGTCCCAGAAATGTGCGATTTAATGAGATAGGGAGTTTTCAGGAATCATCCACAAATAATTCAGAGTCCCTGGCCAGGACTTCTGATCAAAGGGGGCGAAGTGGGGGGAACAATTCCTCATCCTGGGGCAATTCCAGGCAATCTGGAAGGGGTGGGGGGAGAAATTCCTCTTCACGTGATAATGGGCGGAATGGGGGGCGAAACACCAATTCTTCCTCAATTCAGAGACAGGGTGGGGGGAGTAACTCATCCAATGGTGCTGAGGGTACTTCTCAATCTTCTAATTCCAATCCTAATTCCAATCTCAATTCCAATTCCAACCCCAATTCACAATCCAGAAAAAATTCTTGTATACATTGTAAGAGCAATTCCCATAATGTTAGAAGTTGCCCAACAAGACCCAAATACCTTTGTTTCAAGTGTGGTAAGATCAGCACTATTTATGGACTTTGTCCAGTTTGTAACCCTCAACAGGGGGAACCCAATGCGACCCAGTAGTAGACAGAGAGTCTGAGGTCGCGGAATCTCCAAAAAACCTCTCTATGGATGATTCCAATGACCAAGATCTCATTTCTTTTGTTGATACCATTAATGTAAATTCAAATACAGTGGGAGATTTAATACAATTTGAGTCAGACAATGAGTCCTTAATTTCTGATGATTCTGTCCCTCCCTCAGAGGTAGAATCCTTTATTATATACCCTAACGGGGAAAATCGTCCCTATATTAAAGTTAAAATTTTTGACATTGAGGAGGCTATGGCTTTATTGGACAGTGGAGCGTCTCAGAGTATATTAGGATGTGGTTGCATGAACTTAGTAAAAATTCTAAAATTAGTCCCAAGAACTTCGAATATCGTTGTGCGTGTAGCCGATGGTTCAACTTATTTATCCACCAAAGTAGTCGATTTAATGATAACTTTCAATGGTAGAACAGAATTGATTCCCACCCTATTAGTCCCTGAAATTTCCATACCCTTTACTTTGGGGATGGATTTTTGGCATGCCTTTGGCATACAACCAGTTTTGTTGAATGCACTTTCAACAGTCCCTGATTCCCAGGATAATCAAATTCTGCTCTCCCAGTCAGAACGACTGGAGTTAGAAAAATCCATCAAAAACTTTTTAATCACTACTGAGGACTTTTTCGGTTGCACGGATATTTTAAAGCACACGATAGATACTGGTGACAACCCTCCCGTAAGGAAACCATCTTATCCTGTCCCATATCATCTTCTTCCCGCAGTGGATATTGAAATTCAGAGACTGGTTAGGATGGGGGTACTTCGGGAAGTTTCTTTTTCTCCATGGAACTCACCTCCTAATATTCAAATGAAGAAATCGGGCAAAATTAGAATTTGCATTGATGCTCGGGGTTTAAATAAAGTAACAATAAGAGATGCTTATGCTATTCCAAATCTTGAAAGCATTATTAATCGTATAGAAAGCTCCAAATATCTATCATCCATTGATCTGAGTGACGCATTCTTGCAAATTCCGCTCGATGAAGAATCTCAGATCAAAACTAGTTTCGCTATCCCAGGACGAAAGATGTACTGCTACAGAAGAATGCCTTTTGGCTTAGTAAATAGTCCTATGACGATGGCGAGACTGATGGATATAGTTATTGGATGCGACTTAGAGCCCAATGTCTTTTGTTTTCTGGACGATATCATTGTTCTCACTCAAGATTTTGAATCCCATTTGAAAATTTTAAATGAGGTCGCTGGTCGTTTGAAAAAAGCCAATCTTTCCATCAACCTGGAGAAGTCTAAATTCTGTATGTCAGAGTTAGACTATCTGGGGTACACTTTAAGCACTCAGGGTCTAAGTACAAACGATGGTAAAGTCCAAGCCATCTGCAATATTCCTGTCCCTAAAACACCCAAGGCATTACGTCAGTTTCTCGGTATGGCAGGATGGTTCAGGCGTTTCATCCCAAATTTTGCGAGTATTTCGGCTCCTTTAACCGACCTTTTAAAAGGTAATCCTTTAAGGATTGAATGGTCTCCGGAGGCCGACCGTGGCTTTTCGGAATTGAAGCAGCTCCTTGTATCTGCCCCTATTTTAAAACTTCCCGACTATTCTCAACCCTTCATAGTGCGTGCTGACGCTAGTGATGTTGGGGCGGGGGGAGTCCTTGTTCAGGGAGTAGGTAATGAGGAAGGAGTTATTTGCTATATTTCGCGAAAGTTCACGGCGGCTGAGCAGAAGTACTCTACTACGGAAAAAGAAGCCTTGGCTTGTCTATTTTGTCTTCGAAGGTTTTCGCAGTTCTTGCTTCATACCAAGTTCACTTTGGAGACAGATCATTCTGCACTCCAGTGGATCTTATCCCAGAAGCAAGCCCGTGGTCGTATAGGAAGATGGTTGTTGGAATTTCAGCAATTTGACTTTGACATAGTCCACCGTCCCGGTAAAAGTAACGTGATAGCTGATTTCCTTTCACGGAACGTTAATACCATTTCGACCCGGGAAGATAAATGGTATGCGTCCCTATATGACCAAGTCTCGAAATCCCCGAGCAGCCTTCCGGAGTATAAATTAGAAGACGGCCGGCTTTACAAGTATATCCGCTATAAAACTCCTTTAGGAACTTATAGTTTTAGGTGGAGATGCTGTGTCCCTAAGGGTGAACGTCAGGCCATTTTGCAGAAATACCATGATGATCCCACTTCGGCACATTTCGGGTTCTTTAAAACCTTCCGCAGAATTACGGAATATTTTTATTGGCCTTGCCTTCGCACAGACGTGCGCAATTATATCCGTAAATGCGAAACTTGTAAGAAATCTAAGGCCCCGAATTATGATTTAACACCTCCGATGGGTAATCATGTAGTTGCATCACGTCCCTGGGAACATCTATCAGCCGATTTTATCGGACCTTTAGTACCTAGTACTATGGGCCATCGCTTTATCTTGGTCTTGATCGACAAGCTGACCAAGTATGTCCTTTTATATCCTCTTAGAAATTCTACTGCAAACTCTGTTATCAAAATTTTGTCTCAAAATGTCTTCCCACAGTTCGGAGTCCCTCGTGTCCTTCTGACCGATAATGGTAGTAGTTTCAAATCCGCTCAACTTCAGTCCTTTTTGAGAAATCTCGGTGTTGCCCAATGGTTTACCTCAGGGTATACCCCACAAGCCAATCCTACTGAGAGAGCAAATAGGACTATTGTTACTGCTATCAGGTCGTATATAGGGTCTAAACACACAAATTGGCCAAAATATTTAGCCGAAATAGGGATGGCTATGCGATCCTCGGTACACGACACTACACAATTTTCTCCGTATTATTTAAATTTTGGGCAAAATATGATTTCACATGGGGATGAGTATACGCATTCCGATGCTAATACGATTCCATCGATCGAAGAGAGGATAAAGGAGTTAAAATTGGCCAGACAGAAGGCCATGGATAGGTCGAAGAAATGCCATGAGTCGTCTAAAAAGCGATACGATTTACGTAAGAAGCCGGGTAGATTTTCCGTGGGTGACGTGGTCTACAGGCGATCCTTTGTGTTGTCTGATGCCAATAAAAAGATTCAGGCGAAATTTTGTCCATGGGTGAAGAGCAAGGTGTTGTCCGTTCACGGACAAACTTACGAGTTGGAAGACCTGAACACTCATCGCAAGGCAGTATTCCACCGTAAGGACATCAAGCCAGGTTAAGGGATTTTTGCCAGCAGGACGGATTATTTTTTTGGCAACAATATCGGCATCGTCACTGGAACTTTCTTTTGTATCTAACGTAACTTGATTTTTGTACGGGTGTATGAGCGGGTAACGTAGAGAGACCATATTATTAATTTTATTTAATTTCTATTTCTTGTGAACGGAGAAATTCATAAGTAGGCCATCGTTCATTATGGATAGACCTAAATTAAAATTATGGTCGTTCGCCTTTAGGTGTTCATTTTGATCGAGATGATTGATTCAGATATAGCCCAGCCTTATGCTGAAGCGAACTATGTTCGGCTATTTCAATCATCAAACTGTTATCCCCTTTTAAGACACATTGCTAGCAGTGTCCCTTGGGAATTTAAAGTGAGTAGCACTTCTTGCTGTTACTAGTATTTTGATTCGGTATTTCGTCAAGACGACAAAACCAATCAATTTTTATTGGCCAACACTTTAATTATTTTTCTCCTTCGTCAGTTTTGACGTCACATATAATTTCGGACACCTTAATTCGATTATCTATTTTATTTTACTTTTTTTTTCGATTGGGATGCACTGAATTCGGTCGCGATTTGTTTCCCATTTCTCTGCAGTTAGAGGCAGCCACATTTTTCTGATCGGGATGTAGTTTCTCGAGTAAAATTTTATCATGTTCAATATTCGAGGCAATAGGGCAGTGTCGGTGGAAAAAGGGGTTTTCTCTTTGCCCTTCAGGATTTCTCTTTCCCCAACATTGTAATTCGGCTGAGACTCTCCTTCCCGCTTCTACATTTTTACGCGGAATGCTCTTCAGCGGAATAGCTGAAATCCTGATCGGATTATAATGGTGCTGAGGCGGGAGATTTGGGGGGATAAAATCGTGACCATTCGTGTAGAGTAATTCCCTATTAGATCATGTATATTAATGATCCGCCTTGGTGATCGAAATGGGGTGGTCCTTAGTAATAATATCTTATTCTTTTGAAAGTAGTTACACACACTTTAAACTTATAGTTAAGTTATTTCGCTGGCGCTAATAATTAGGTCGGCCTATCGATGCGAAATCCTTAACATTTTTGACTTATAACTATTAATTCTAAATTTTATTTTTTTCTCTCGAAATTGTTACTCTCTAATACTACTCATTTTGTTTTGCTCTACTACTTATTAATTGTTATTGTTATTAATGAGATTTGTTATATTTTGTTTTTTTTTGAGATTGTGGCTTATTGCCCCCTGGGGGGTTCGAAATCTTTTTTTTTTTCTCTTTT
This sequence comes from Phlebotomus papatasi, assembly GCF_024763615.1. Classification (NCBI taxonomy): domain Eukaryota; kingdom Metazoa; phylum Arthropoda; class Insecta; order Diptera; family Psychodidae; genus Phlebotomus; species Phlebotomus papatasi. The sequence continues at coordinate 7,883,157 of NC_077222.1, read as the reverse complement.
TTTTTGGTGACCCCGGGGTGTGTGTTGCGAGCGCAACATATTTAAATTTAAAACTGTGGAGTGTGTTGCCCTGCTGAGGCGACGAGGGCGCTAGCGACGAGGAGAGGAGGTAGAAAAATCAGTAGCAGCTGATAAGAAAAAGAGCGCCAATCGGCCTCTTTCACCACTGACCGCCGAGGAGGCAACATCAATCACCTCGCCCATCTCCACCAGCCCAATCCCCAGCAGCAACACCATCATCACCACCAAGCATTGAAGCCACTGAAGCCACCGGGAGCCCCCAAGAACACCAAGCCCAATGCTGAGCTTTCCGGAGTAACCTCTGCCACATCCACCTCTCCCAAATTCCCATCTCAACCTCCGTGGGAGTGTTCTCACCGGAGAACACAGGGGAGTGTGGGACATAGTCCTTGCCCCGAACGTGGGACCTGAAGGAAGGAAGGAACGGAGGGAATAGAAGGGAGGAATAAAAGATTTTTCCCAACAGTACAAAACAATTATGTGCCAAAATAATAAAATCACTTCTGAAAACTTGAGTTTTATAACTTTTGAGAAAATTTTTCTGGTAAGTTTAAAAAATTTTAATGCAAAAATTCAATTCAATTTATTCAATCTTTAGGAAAAACAGTTCAGAAAGAGTGTACTACATGGTGAGCCATTCAGGCTGTTTACAGTAATAAAATGTGGAAGAAAAGATAGAGCAAATCAGGATATTAATGATATCTCGATTTGAGAAGACTCCTGATAGTATCTTCAGAAGCGACGGACAGAAATAGCTTGATATTGCTTTATGTAAATTCTGGGACGTAGTCACGGAGATTATATATCACTAATGGAGTAAGATAGATTAGCGACCTTGTAAATGCTGCAGTTGAGGGCTTAGGTACTTCAAGTATTTCACTTCTCCGCATGGACGAAATGTTTAAGTAATTACCTTACGTTGAAAAAGTACAATACTGGCCGCAAAAAGTTTGTATTTTGACACAGAATACGTCAATAGTGAAATTCTACTTGGACAAAAAAAATAGAATCACTTTCATTTTTAAACTGAAACTAATTTCGAATATTTCAAAAATAACAAAATTTTAGTATAATGTCAATAATTATTTAGTGTCTTGACAACTAATTTTCCAAATTTGAAAAAGAAAAGTATAGAAAATTGGAGAAAATGTCGCACTTAATAATATTAATTGAATTGAACTTTCTCGTTAGAGGCTCTATAAGATTTTTGAGATTTTGAGATTTTTAGGCATAAAACTCGGAATTTTGGCCGCTATCGGTTCCACGGGTCAATAGTATTAAAAAAACAATAACAATTCTGAATTTTAGAATTGTTCATTGTACTAAAATCAATCTAGCACATCATCGTCAGGTATTCTGTAGGAAAATTATAGTCCTCAGATAAGTCCCTGTGGAATTAGAAATAGATTTCGATCAACAGAATTATTTGGAAGTACGAAAATAAATAAGATGCAAAATTATTTATGCAAATTTCAGAGTGAGTTTGTCTGAATATTTTTATTTAAATTTTGTGGGAAGATTCTTAAAAAACTAGAACTTTTATTACAATTTAGCAAGTCTGAAAATGCGTAATTTATTAAAAATCCTTTTTTCGTTTATATAAGCTAAAGTTTTGAAAATAATATGTAAATTATTTTTTGTCTAACGTATCTATATATTTGTTTAATGTTATGTTCGAAAAACATATTCAGTAAACCACAATTTCTTGTAATAAAAAACTGGAAATCATAAATTACAAGAAAATGCAAAACACGTCACAGAAACTTTAGTATAAAATTCCAAATAATAAAAAAAAGAAAAGGAGTACTATTGGGCTAAACTTAAATTAATTTCACACAAAAGTTTACTACCGTAGATGCGGGTGACTTTGCATTTGTATTCCTGCTTTTCGCAAGCTTTGCTTTAATTCCAGAGCTTAAAGATGGTTCAGTCACCATAAAACGGTCTGCAGACTAAAGGATTAGCTCAGTTCCTGAAGGTCTCAAAATCCTAAATAGCGAACAATTTTATTACTTTTCGAGAGCCTAATAGGTCATTTATCTTTAATAATCCAATCCTAAGTTAAATTTTTCCAAAAATTTGATGATTGATAAGAAATTAGTGTAGTTAAGCCAAAAGGCAAAATAAAAGAAAATCATACGAAAAGCAGGGAAATTGCATGAAAATTCCAGTATTTAAACCATTTTCATATTTTTTTAAATTATTTTCATAAAACATTTTAGTTCTGTCGCGGTTTTCGGTCATGATAGGCCAAGAGCCTGAGACCTGAATTAGAGAGGGATGGGTGAGGATATTAAAAAAATGTAATATACTTGACTTTTTGTAAATGGTAAACCATTTTTATACCACAAAAGTTTTTTTTTTAATAATGTCATTATAATTTGTATAAAACAAAGGAAAACTTTACTAAAGAAGATTCAATTTGATAAAAAGAAAAAAAGATTTTGTCCAAAAAGTCTTACATAGGTCATTCAAAACCTATTGGGAGAAATTTTTATGGGCTCACCACGGAAGTTTTCGAATTAACACTTTTAAAAGTAATTTTTTTTGTCTAGAGGAAAAAATAACTTTAAATTACTTTAGAGGTTCTTTTATAGATCACCGGTGACCTAATCGTCCTCAAAGGGTTGAAACATTCATTTTCTTAACTTCTTATTTTTTTTTTTTATTTCACTGGTTTATTTAAAATAATTACTTAAACTTATATGCAACCAACAATCCAGATAAACATTATATTGCATTAGATTTTTTAAAATAAAAATAATAACAAAAAAATTAATTAATAGTGTAAGATTTTTTTTTCAAATGATGCAGATGACTTATACAACCTGAGAAAGAGCATTTCCACCGTTTGGCTTTGGAGTTTAGTCACCAACGGTAAGACGGCGATGAATACGCAAGCATTGCTTTCTGACAAATCTGTATATCATAATACATGTACTATTCTTTTTTCTGCTTTCAAAAACACCCGCTCGAAAGCATTGTTATTATTAATAAATAAAAATTAATAAAATAAATAAAAATTTATAGAATACTTCAGTTTTATTATTTACTATTTATTATTATATTCTTTATATTTATTATTATAACTTATTTATTCAATTTACAATGTAGGGTGAAAAATATCTCATTTTTGGTTGCATTTTTTTGCATCAGGCGAGATTCGAATTCACAATTCGGGCTAAAAATCTCACCTTCCAAGGACTGAACACACTAACTAATTTGGATCTCACTTGTGTAATTTAAAATTTATTTTGTGAAGAAAATCTGTTTTTTTTTAATACAAGGGAAGCCAAGTGAAGCACTCATTTATTCAGTAATATGAACATAGTGCATTAGAAGTACATTTTTTTCAGTCATTGATATACTTCAGGCGAGACATAATAACAAGCAGGTGATTTTAGTAAACTAATGATTTATAGTCATGCTCTTGTGAAATCAAGTGAAGCAAGTGTCCTGGGTTTCGGGTTCGAATCCCCTTCCGATCACCAGGAATTTCTGTGGTATTAAAGGTGTTCTATTTAAATCCAGTGTACTACACTGTTCTTAATTTTACGGGGAATGGAACTTACAACCCCATCCCTGTATAAAGAAGAAAAATAATGGATGAACTGACTTTGTGTGAAGACCTAAGTTCCTCTACGGAACATTGTGACATCATTATTATTTTTTTTATTACTTTTTAAAATCAAATGAATCACTTGTACTCTGAGAAAAATAGTTTGCAAAAGGATGTCAAAAGTTGGTCATCACTCCATGTAATTGATCAAGAAAGAGAGTAACCCATTTTCCAACCAACTTTTTTGCAAAAATTGATCAATTTTGATCTCTTTCTTGATAGAATCCATTTTTATCAACTTTTTAGCAAAAGGACGCAAAAAGCGTGCAAAAATTTTCCTTTGTATTATTTTCACTTTTTGCTTTTCTTTTATATTTTTTCTTCTTTGTTTCTATTGAATGTTGTCGGAGATATATTAAAACACTAAAATTTTCAATGTAAACTTATATATTTTGCCTTAGTATGAATTCATTTTATACATGTAAAATCACATAGTTCAGTAATTGGAAACATTTATTTGTGTTAAAGTGAATTCTGTGTCTTGTCCTAATAATGGCTAATTTAAGATATTAATAACAGCAACAGGCTTAAATTGAAACTTTTTTGTTGAAGGTACGTAATTTTTAAATTGTTGATACATTGAACTTCCACAAAATTTAGTTGTATCTGACATCATTTCTTTTACAAATAATAATACACTGTCATTTTATTTTCGAATTCAGTCTACTACTCGTCAATATTCAATATTGGTTCGAAAATAATATTATAAAAAGTGTTTTCAATGTCTTTATTATTTTCCGTTATCAATCCTTGCTCTCCAGATTCTTCTACATTACTTTTACAATGACTTTCTATACGCTTTTTAAAAGATCAGATGGATTGGAATCTTTGAGTGTAGTTTTCCTGACCACAAATTAATACTATTTTTTCAAGAAAATGTCTTATATTTTCGACATAGCTTTCAACATCCCCAAATAGATGAGGTTTCTATAGCATTTAGAACAAAACATTTAAATTTATATTGATGCTATATCTCTTGCAACTCGGAGGAAATCATAATTATGTCCGGAAAATTTGTAACTATCTGTCTCAATTTCAGAATTGTAGAAGAAATTAGGTATGAAATACAATATCATAAAATATGATACATCTTAAACGTAACATCCACAGCTTTCAAAGGCGTTGCAACTTCGAAACTTACATTTTTGAAGGAAATACAATATTGATGATTGCTGATGGAAAATTAATTTGGTGATCAAGAGATTCCACCTCAGGAAATAATTCATTAGAATACGCAGAAAATTAAAGATTTTCCATTCTCGCGGCCAAACAGAGCCCGTTGGTGCGAGTTATGGTCAGGTGTTCCATTAAATAATTCTTTCCGGAAGAAGAAGGTTATTTTCCAAAACTCCCTGATATTCCCATTCCCAGACATTTTTTGAGATACCAGAGTCTTAAACATTCCACAGTGATGTATTTTTCTGCAGAATAGAAAAGAAATATGTTTTTAATCAGAGAAAATTTTAGAAACCTTATTCACAAAGTAAGGTTATGATAGAAGGGAAAACTTTTTCTTACCTACAAATTTTTGAAACTGCTCCGACACACCAAACTCCAAGCAGACTTCTTGAAGTTCACTCCTTTCTTTCACTTCCTTTCACTTTTTAAGTTAAAGAAAACCCGAAATACAAATTTTTATCGAATTAATACTCAGCTGATACACAACAAAAGCATGGAAAATCACAGACTGACTTCAAAGCCGACTTTAGAGGGCGTTGTTATACAACTAAATTGTTGGCGCAAATTTGCAAAATTTTGCAAAAAGATTGCAATAATTTGCAAAAATACACCCAAATTGAAAATATTTGCAAACATTTGCAAATTTTTCGATTAATTTGAAGTTGACTCCTAAAATCAATCTATTTTTGCATCCAAATGCAAATTCTTGCAAACTATTTTTTTCAGAGTATAGAAAATAAAGTTCTAATTTGTTAATGTAATTGAAGAATGACGACTGTGTTGTTAATATGATTAAAGTTAAAGAAGTAAAGAAGTAAAGTTAAAGTATGGTGTTAATATGTTTAAAGTTAAAGATGTTTGTCACTTCAAAAAATTTTCTCATCAATGTTTCGTATAATTTCTTTGTACAGAGCCTGAGGAAGTGATCAAATAAATCACGAAACGTCGCTAAGATGCGTAAAAACTAGTACCCAGTTTATTTTGGCTGCTATACCGAATTTTTCCAACTCTAATTTGTTAAATTTGTGTTATTAATATTTTATTTTTTTTTTAATATTAATGTTTAGTTCTAATTTTAAAGCATTTCATTAATGATTGCACACCTCTTTATTAAACAGATAATAAATAAAAAGGTTTACCAGAGAATAATTCTTAGCTACAGAATAATTTCCCCGTAATTTATGTGAATTGAATTTTGCTCAAATGGACGTAAATTGATATGAAATGAAAATGATAAACCAGTTAATCTCGTTGTATTTGACAGGGTCTGATTCCATTCATTTTCACAATTTCAACTGTCACCAATCAATATATGGCGAGTATAAATTCATATGAGGAGGAACAATGCGTTGCGGATATTACATATTTACCAAACATGGAAATGGCCAGAAATGGAAGATTCCCGCAGACATACCATCATACTAATCGACCGCCGTCTATAGCCATTTCTCTCTGATGCCGTTCGCAGAAATGTTTGTGATTATATAATTCCATTGCTACATTTCAATGCTGGGCTGAAATTGTGGGTGGAATGGGTTTTTTGGGGGGGGGGGGGTGGTAAAGAGCTCAATAGTAATTTTGTGTGGTTTCACCCCTCGGCCCCTATGATGAGCGACAGGAGATCCCCTTGTCACAGGATGAACGATATATACATTGAGAGGAAAATTTCATACATTTTGCGGACAGTTTTCCAAATCCGGAACTAAATGGGATATAAACCGACAGGGATCATTCGATTAGGATATTTCAATTCTCTCTTTTTCTCGGCAATTTTCACCATAGCGCCCCCAACTCCATGTGCCCCATAAAAGACACTTCTACTCCCCAGCTTAAAAGGTATCCTTTTACAATATGACGAGAAATTTATTTAAAATAGCGCTTTTCTTCAGGCAGGCAATTGCAAAGTGCGGCAGAAAATTAGTTTAGAAGGTGAATTGGGGCACATTGAAGTCATTCAACGACAGAGAAATGAGATTCTTGAAGGTGAAAAGACTTTGGGGGATGTAAATGGAGATAGAGTAACGATTATAGTTATTTTTAATAACCACAGAGAAGCGTGAAAATTTCCTGGTGATATCTGATGGAAAATGCCTGGGAAATCTCCGTCCTAAAGATTGTTGTGGAGGTAGATAAAAATTCCCCATATATAACGACAGGAGAAAAAAAACCTCAACTTTATATAGGACGAGAATGAAATTTAGAGGAAGTTCTTAATTAAAATTCTTTTATAGTGCTGCCGAGTCTTATACAGTGTTGAGTTTCATTAAAAGCTTTAATGAGAAAAAAAGCAGAGAGGTTGAAACATTAAAAAAAGCACAGACTTTCAGACAATTGCATTCTTCTGCATACGAATATATGGTCATTGTCATATCATAACAGTAGGAGCTGAGGGCTTACTAACTTTCAATAAAGGCTATAGAAATCCAGAAAAATATTTGATAATGGCATGGTTATCACTGACGTCCTATAAACTGAAATAACTATTACGTGAATTCAAGTTTTGATACAGGCAAACAATTCTTTAATGTTTTAGGACTTTTACAGCTTATTGTTAGTTAGGGGAGACCGGGGAGGTATGGGACACTTTTTCAGGCTTTGACTTTGAGACAGTATTCCAAAAAATCACGATAATGCATTACAATTTCATGCGGTCTATCACTGAGAAAAAAAGAGGGTGCGATTAACTTTTTTCCTCGTAACTTTAACACTTTTTAAGTGTAAAAATAAATCAATATTTTTAATGTTAATTTTACACCTTTTTAAGGGTGAAATTAACATGAAAAAGGGTAACTTTAACCCATAATGCACTTAAAAAGGGTAATATTTACACCGATTTTGGATCAATACTGCAGGGTAAAATTAACATTTCCGAAATGTGATTTTAACTTTTTCGGATTTTCCTCAGTGTACGATACCTATGGATATTGACTTTATGAAAAGTACTCAATAGAACTTGGAAAAAAACTGAATTTTCTTGGAGAGGATCAAACATTTAACTTGACACTTTGTCCCAGACCTCCCTGTTTTGGGGCAGCGTGGGACGCAAAAGGGGATGTTTGGGACGCCTATTTTCTCGCATAATTTGCATTATTGGCGCATGTTAATTAATTTTAAATGCTAGATTAAAAATATTTCTATTAAAAATAAAAATTTTAATCTTTTATGTGATACTTAGAAATTAATATCAATTTTATTTATAGATTAGAGTCATTCATTGTCAATCAGTTATTTAAAGTATTTTCTTTTCTTGAAGTAAAAAACAAGAGGGTATTAATTTCTGAAATTTTTATAAAAATATGTTCCCAAATTACACTGCTCGCTAGTGATATAAAAAAAATTGATTATATATCGCTGATATGAAATACAAAGAGGAAAACTGAGAAATCAAAAATATAGGGGAAACTGGGGCACCACCAAACACTAATTTTTATTTCTAAACTACTTGGACTATCCCGACCATTTCTTCAGTGGACAAGCATCCCTATAGATTCTTTAAATTTCTATAAGTCTTGTTCTTTGAAGTCGATTATCTGATTAAAAAATCGTAGTGTTTGGTGCAGCCCCATGTTTGACGGTGCCCCAGTTTCCCCTACTATTTTTATCAATATTTAAAAAAAGCTGATCATAGAATTAAAACAATAAAACTGAGCAACTGAGGATATCCATTCTTTTCGTCAAGATACATCTTAATATTGCCTACGATTGAGTAGTAGGTATATCCCAATTATATCAAAAATTGATAAAAATATCGCCTTGTCCCACACTACCCCTGCCCCAAGCCTCGCCGGTCTTCCCTACCTTTCAAAATGAATTATAAATCGATTTTAATTTTCTGTTAAACTTATCTGCTTGAAAAAACACGAAAAAATTGTTTAGGGTCTAGTTAAATATTTAGCACAGGCTTGTACTAAATCTAGGCCCTAGCACAAGAGCTCAATAAGCCTAATAAAATAGAAGCTATTTTTCAGTTTTCCTAGTAAAAATTTTGCAGATATTGCACCGCGAATTAAACAAATTTGCTCGTAGTTCTTCTATTATTTCGGTGAACATTATGAAATATGTAGTTTTAGATAGCTTTTAATGCAAAAATTTCTAAATATATCAGACTGATAAGTCAATTCTCTTTAAGAAAAAAAATCCATTTGGTTTCAGTGCCTCTATGCAAAAACGTATGGAAAAAAGAATGTCGAGAAGCACTTGCTTTAGCATAAATCCTTATCAAGAAACTTTGTCAAGAAACTTGTTCTAAATTAACCATATCGGTTTCGAACTTGATAAATTTTTCTTTAGTTCTTAAGAAAGAGGTTATTGTTGTGGACAGAACGCCATCTGACGGAAATTTTATGAATTAATATTTTTTGGCATTGTAATTTAGGCCCTTCCGGCATTCTGTCTTTTCATTTTGTGACTTTAATGGCGAGACACGCGTGACGACGACGACTGTGGAAATTTGGTTATTTTCTCGAGTAAGTTGTGAAAATGGTGTAAAATTATGTTATCTATTGAATCTAAGAAGGTATTTCTTTACTTGGCGATAGGTTGATTAAATAGAGACAGACGGATTTGATAGATATTAGGTGATATCCAGAACAAGATTGAAGTCTTATTAGGTAAAGACAAAGACGATTTATTTAGCAATTAGGACGACTTTTAATGAATTCTTATTAGCTCTACTAGATCCACTCGGGAATTAGCCGTGTCTCGCCGGCTGTAAGACGACTACAAAATAAAAGCATTTACCAACAAAAATACAGTCCACTCGATTTGACGACGACCCCAACAGTTATATTAATAAGGCATCTACGTAAGGCTCTAGCGGTATCTCGGACTAAATCACATTTTAGAACAAGAATAAGAGTTTTCATAAAATAGGGCATAACATTGATTTGGAATCATAATTTCATGTTTGTACTATATCTCAAGTACTTCTCAGAAGCGGAGCCCCATTGAATAAATAAACAGAATGATCCGTAAGATTCCTAAACAAAGTCAGACTTTTTTCGTATAATTTATGTAGTAATATCAAAAATTCTTCTGAATCAAAATTTATTTTAAATTATCTTATTCGTCGATATGAAAATATTAAGCAGTTATAAATAATGAAAAAAGAACGATTTCGAAAAGTTACTTTTACTTATATAAAGTATAAATAAGTCTCGGGAAATCTCTACTGATGGTTTGTTCATAGAAAAAATATTCTCTTTCGTCTGTCATAATGTCCATAAGAGTGTCTCGGCAAAATCAAAAGTTCGTACAGACCAAGAGCTGAATAAGTGGCTCTCAGAGTGAACTGTGAGTGGTGATCGGCAAAATTGTGCCGATCTGGAAGTAAAAATCGACAGATTGGGACTATTTTGTTTATAAATCGGCAGAATTTAGTCAGAAATCGACAGATCGGCACTTGGGACATGCCATGTTCATTAATAAAAATCGGCAGATCGGCACGGTATTAGCGATGAATCGGTGGATTTATGTGTCAGTTTGCTATCATGAAGTTCGTTTAAGCTCGTGTAACATTATAAATTTTCTACAGACAATTCCAGTGGTAAATTTCAATGTACTTTCGTAATGTAGAATCGAAAATGCTTGATGTTGCAGTGGATTGAAATTTTCTAAACTTTCCGATGAACTTTTGCGAAAACATGTAAAGTTTACGGAAATTAATAAATTTCGAAAAATGGTATTTAATTTAACTTAATGATTATTTTGACATAAAACCTGTGATAGGACGAGTTTGATTTATTTAGCCAGTTTAATCTTTTTCAATATATTTCAGTTTGTCAAAAGAGACTGCACTTCAAAATTTCTTGAAATAAAATAAAGGGATTAAAACAGTCTATAGAAAAAAAATAGCTTTACTATGGGAGACTCTCTAATGGCCTTTACACACTAGAGAAAATTATGTCCATGTTTGACTATTTTCCCTACACAATCGTAAGCAATTTGCTTCAATATGGACATAAATTACTCTAGTGTGTATAAGCCGTTTTACACATGTCATATGACATTGCCATACTGCTACAGAATTACCTTACAGGGTACTCTTTTGTTCTTTATTGGAGGTCTGATATTTCACAACACTCCATGCTTCTTCAACTCACATATAACTACTTATAACGAGATATTATATTTGTAGTAGGATTATTGAACCTAGAGGAGTTGGAGGGGAAAAAGCCTGTCCCGACGAAGACTCTTCTAAGACAACGGTACCAATCACTGTTCAGCTGGGGTGGTAACTCAGAGGGGTGCTATAACGGTAGCTAACCTCCAAGTTACGATATCGCTATAGTTCCACTAGATGGGGTTCCACTGGATTCGTGATGCTCTTGGAATGGGCAATGGGGGCTCACTCCCGGAGACAAGCGATGAAGGGTGCTCCAACATATTCTGGTGTGATACCTGTAGCAATCTTGTTACATTTTTTTTTTAAAATTCAAATGAAATGATGTGACTAAGTAATTACATTTTTCACTGAACGATAACTCACTGCAATACCAGTCGTTTTCCAAGAATTATCAAGAACGATTTGCGAGAGAAAGAAATATCTTTTAAAAAATAGAGAAAAACAGCTGATTTAAAATCGATTGAATGTTCGAAATTTTCGAACAAAAAACTAAACTTTCGGAGGAGATTTATTTGCCGAAAGATAGGCAACTTGAATCGGGCTAAATAAAGCTCCATAAAGCTCAGTGGGAATCTTTTAGGTATTTTTAGGTATAATTTGACAACTATATGCCCTATTTTTTTTAATAAAATTTCCCAAAATATATTTTGTTAATTTTGGAATTAAACTAGTGCATCAAATATGAACTAAAACGGAGAAAAGAGAACATTATAAATCACTCCTAATATTAGAATGAACAATGAATAGAATTTTTAAAAATTAAATAAATAATGTAGAAAAATAAAGAATACTGAATTAAAAGGTAATTAAAAAGAATATCTAAATAAATTTTATATTTAAAATTTTAGTTGAAAAAGATGCAAAATAATTTAATCTGTCGTTTATATATTTATCCGACTAGACAGAGGGTCTGCGAAAATGCATTGCTTTTTTATGATTCTGTCTTTCACACTTTCAATCTATTTTAATTCACCAGAATGTTATTTAAAGAATTGCATTGTGGAAAGGTGTCGAAGACAAACACTCTTATTTTGAATTGCAAATTAAACTGTCTTTCACCAAGGCGAAAAGAATCTAATACATTTAATTGTCCTCACACGAAGGAGGTTCTATGTGAATGAACATCTCTATTCAAGATCGTACATAATATTTTTTTTGCCTTTGTATATAAATGGATTAAGTGCTACAACACTTAATCTCCAAGAAAGTTGAATCTCTGTGCATTTTGCAATGAGCTGCGTTTGTCATATTAACAACTTCACATCAGAATGGCTTATCTGACGGAATGGGAGGATCACGGATTGAATTCGCAGTCCCCACACTGTAATGATTTGTATGGAAAATCTCCACAAACTCTATGCAATTTCCTTCACAATTGTTCCGTTTTCATACGAATGATGTGCCTGTGTTGGAAACTATTTCATCTCTCAGTGCAGGAAAATTTAACAAACAGACATCTCAATATGCACAGTGTCCAATATGTTTAAGGCAGCAAACAACGAGTGTGTCTGATTTGAATATGTTACCTCGTCGATGGCACATTGTATGCTGACTTGGTTAAGAGGGCTCCAAAGATGTGAACGAAACAGGCACAGGGATGAACATATTCACAGAACAATGACAGCACAGGGATCCTCCTCCGAAAAGGTTGCTCCCATCAACTGACATATATGCTGAGGGTCAATGTTGATTCACTTTGATTGTCTCACACGTTTAATTATCTGCATCTTGTTGCAGTTGGGCCCCCCTGTCCAGAAAGTAAAGGGGCTGAATTCGAAATCTGGATCCGATACCCAATGCTCTTGTCGTGGTTGATCATAAATTTTTGAATAATGCAGTTGGTCTTGATAGCTTTTAGGTATAGTAGAACCCAAAATTTATCGTTCAAGGAGTTGACTTTTTGATTGAAGAGGTGACCGTGTTCGTCTTTTTTCGATCAACCCAAATAGAAAAATGTCATAAACCATTATGAATGAACAACTGCATCAGTAGGGGAATTCTGTAATTTTCGTGGCATTGTCACGCGTGAGTTCGAAACCTGACAATGCCATTCGAGCTTTTTTGTCATATCATATGAGTTCGAAAATGCAATTCATAGATTTTTTAATGAAATCACTTGATGATTTTATGAAAATACAGTACGTCTTGGTTGATTTGTTTAACAAAATTCATTGTCATTTGAATTGCCAGAAATCTCAAATATATGACTTTTGACAATGCCACGTGAGCTGAAATGGCAATGTAATGGCTACAGAATCGCATTTTCGAAAAAGCTCTCCTAAGATTCGAACTCAATTTGCCATATGGCATTGCCAGAGCGTTTCAGAATTTCCCTCCAGTAAGGGAATTCTGTAATTTTCGTGGCATTATCACGCGTGAGTTCGAAACCTGACAATGCCAATCGAGCTTTTATTTGTCATATCATATGAGTTCGAAAATGCAATTCACTGATTTTTTTTAATAAAATGCCTTTACTTAGTGATATTATGTAAATACAGTCTGTCTTGGTTGATTTATTTAACAAAATTAATTGTCATTTGAATTGCCAGAAACCTCAAATATGTGACTTTTGACAATGCCACGTGAGCTGAAATGGCAATGTCACGGCTACAGAATCGCATTTTCGAAAAAGCTCTCCTAAGATTCGAACTGAATTTGCCATATGGCATTGCCAAAGCGTTACAGAATTCCCCTTCAGGACTGTGTTCTGCTTTTTAGAAACCTTATAATGAGGTAGATTGCTTTAAACCAGTTTCAGAAAATCACCTCAGAACAAACGTCTCGCAACCAAGAGATAGTACCGAAATCGTATAAATCTGAAGATGGAGAACATTGATTTAAGACGTCTTATTACGATACAAGGATAGGATAGGGTAGGAGATGCTTTTAATAATAGCAATATTTGTAAGGTTTCATTATTGTAAAATTCAGCCATTTGAAAATAGTAACATGTTGTCATAGGTTAAAGCAATGGAACATTAAAGTTAGATTTCAATAAGATAATATGCAATTTTCCTTTTGGAATACGAATACTCGGGAGATCTCTCCTTGATATGCTGGGGTAATTGATTTTAGGGGGATATTTTTGGTTGGGTCCCGGTAAAAATCCCCAAAAGGTCAAATTCAAAGGTCAAAAATCCTAAATGTAAAAACTCGAAATTGTCAAAATCCCGAAAGCTAAAATCCCGAAAGCTAAGATCCCGAACGCTAAAATTCCGAATGTCAAAATTCCGAATACCAAAATCCTGAAAGCCGAGATCCCGAACGCTAAAATCCCGAAAGCCACCAAAATCATGAATTCTTAAAAGTGTCGTAACTACTCCCTCGATTGCACCCGGAGGCAAAGGGAAATTTTCTGTGTCTTGGGAAATTATTCTACACATTATCCTCTGTATAATTTCATCCTTTCCAGGATATTGAACATTCGAGATTTTGGCCCTTTCGAGATATTGGCTTTTTCGGAATTTTGGCGTTCGGGATTTTGGCAGCCTCCGGTTTTTAGAACTGTCTATAATTCGTTTGCAAATATCTACAGGAATGACAAATATTTATTGGCATCTTTGCGAATATGAGAAGTCCTTAGTGAATACTAAATCGCGAACCACCCCAAAATCCGTGTTTCCTGGATAAGGACGCCTGTGGCCTCAGACTTGTCCCCTGGTTTCATAGTATTTTGCTCGTAAAGAAACACATTAAGAAGCCTCTGATGACGAACGGATTGCACCGGAAACGACCTATGCGAGAAAACCAAACATCTTCCATCCAATATAAACATCGTTATATTTAGGAGATTTAGGATATCGGCCCATTCAGAAATCTCACATATTTTGGATTTAGACTTTCAGAATTTTGACTTTCGGAATTTGGTATTCGAGGTTTCGGCTTTTTGGGATATTGCTTTCGAGTTTTTGGCATTTGGCATTTTGGTAAAGATTTTCAGCCAATGAAAAAGCTTTTAAGAAGTGAAAACATGGAATTTCGACCTTTTAGCTTCTCCTCCTTTGTTCCTTACCAACGTTTCGGAGCTTGATTCTTCAGGTATGGAAATGGATTGGTGGGAAAAGGGTGTCAGGGGACCAATTCCCTAAGATAAAAGGTCGAAATCCCGTGTTTTCACTTTTGATATTTTGGCTTTCCGGAATTTTGACCCTGGGATTTCAACCCATTCGACATTTCGCCGGATTTAGTATCTTGGGATAGTAGTTCTTTCAAGATATTGGCATTCCGGATTTTACCGTTCAGGTGTGTTTTTTTTTGTTGAGATTTTTGTCTTTTCGGAATTTTGGTTATTTCGGGATTTTGGCTTTCAGAATTATGGCGATCAGGAATTTGGCTTTTCGGGATTTTGACTTTTCGGGATTTTGCTTTCGGGATTTTTGTCTTTTCAGGATTTTGGTTATTTCGGGATTTTGCTTTCGGGATTTTCGTCTTTTCGGGATTTTGGTTATTTCGAGATTTTGGCATTCAGGATTTCGGTGTTCCGGATTTTGGTTTTTCGAGATTTCCTATCGTGTTTTTGTCCTTTCGGAATTTTGGCTATTCGGGATCTTGTCTTTCGGGATTTTGACCGGGACCCCATTAATTGAAATAGAACAAATTCAGAACAGTTATACTTCTCTAATGTAGAAAAATATGTGAAAATTCAGAAAACAAATAGAAGGATGGGTGACAGGTTGAGGTTATGTTACTAATGTGAAGATAGTCTAATGGTAGATGAGTTTTCACGAAGCATTCATGTCGATATCTTTAAATGATTGGTTTCTATAACTTTCATAGCGATCATAAGTATGGATGAAAGACCGATGCTCCTTTTCAAAAATCGTCTGTTCTCGAAAACTATGTCGCGCATAGGCCTTGGAAGTATCGAAAATGGAAATTTCTATATATCAATATATATAATATATTGAGTAGGAGATGTCAATGCTTTGCATGGCCAAAAGCTTTTTAATGACTAAAGTTTTCCTATTTATTTTTAATTAATATGACTCATTACACTAATATTTTAAAAACTGGGAAAGAGTGACCTGTATTTTAAAATAGGGGAAAGTGCTCTTCCTTCGAACGTTCTTGCCTTCGAATAATGTGAATTTCTTTTGTTTTTTGTAAGAGATTTACTTTAAATTATCAAAAATTGATGATAAGCCAACTAATATTTAATAGAAATGTGTAAAGCAGTCTTTAGACCAAATGTTTAGCCCAGTTCCTGAAGGTATAAAAATCTTAAATAGCGAACAATTTACTTGGTTTTTGAAAGGCTTATAGATAATTTGTCTTAAATAATCCAATCCTAAGTTAATTTTTCTTAAAAATTGTGATTGATAAGAAATTAGAATAGTTAAGCCCTATGGCTAAGCCTTAGGTGTGAAGCCCGTATAAGTCTCTTAGGAAAACTAAAAGAAAATTCACATTATTCGAAGGTATGAACGTACTTTCTCCTATATAGCGGAGTCACATTATTTATTCAGAATCAGGAAAAATTTAGTCATAACAATGCTTGGAACCGTGCAAAGAATGGACACTCTCCCCTACATTGGTCTTTTTGATCTACTTAATAAATATAGGGCTGTATTATCTGTATCTGTCAGAGTAAATATATACAAATAGATACTGAATTCCTATTGGCCAAATTCGAAAGTAGATCGTATTTTGCTTACATCCATTCCGAGCTTTAAAATGTCATTTTTTGGAAGTTTAGTGTTACTTCATGCTTCGGAACATTAAAAAATAAAACCGTATGCCTCTTAATATGTAGATTTTTCATGAAATGCCTGTGGGGACACTGTGATACAGCAGCATAAGTGACGAGGGAGAACATGCAATGGGCGGGATCATCAATCAATTTCGGATATGGCGACACTGATGATGCAATGATATCAAAGTATTTTTAATATCTCTTCAAAAATGCATAAATGTCTCGAGCAATAGAGAGAGGGGTGGCAAAGTGAAAAATAATGCAAAAATTCAAATGAATTCCAAAGTGCCAGATAGACAGATATTGTCGGTTTCAAAAGTGGCGATAATTACTGGAAATCCTTCCCATCTCCTCATTCAGGCAGCTCTCACATCCGTGGAATATATTTAGCGGATGGTTGTAGATATCAAGCATGGCATTTGCTTCGGTGCATAATAAGCACTTCCGTGCACTAGCTTTTATCAATAATTGCTTGCAAAGGTAGTTAAAAAGGAAGCAGCCACTTTTTATGTCTCATTGCTGGGGAGGAATAGTGATGTGACCACTCTTGATAGAGTTGAATTCTCTTGGTAGCATCTTTTTCCATCCCAATGGAACAACCACCCCATCGTCATGTGACAGTATGCTGGAATGATGACGATGATGATTGTCGAAGGAGAGCGGGAGATGCAAATTAACGTTGGCTGCTAAATGGAAATGGTCGAATCAAATTAGGGGGAAAAATTGTGATGTAATTCTAGCACGAAAGCAACAGACAGCCACTAAGTCTCTGAGACTTTTCTAATCCGATAAGAGTGGGTACATGGGAGTAAATTAAATCCTACGTGGCATCTCATCTCAGGTGTATCCTCCACTTCCTCCCAACTATTTTTCTCTAAGGACGAACAAAAAGAACATCGAGTCCAACAAAGCAGAACCATTTTGTGTCCTCTTTCCAGAAGTCAATTATCCAAGGGGTTACTTTAATAACTCCTAGCAAGGTTGTAAATGTTGCGATAAGATTGTATTTTGGTAATTCTTAAACTCTTTTATGGGAATTTTTGCTTTTGTTCAGAATTTAACCCTCAATTGCCCTTCAAAATTAGCATTTTATGGATAAATGTATAATTAAATCACTTGTATTACCCAATTTTGAGAATTTATTTAAAAATGTCCAGAGTTTTTACTTATTAAAAATATATTCTTAATGTAATGGGAAGCTTATAAATTTAGAGCTGGGCAAAATCGAGCAAATGATCAAATGAATTACCGAAACTGTTCAGGCAAAGGTAACGAATACCTAGGATCGTATAAATGACTGACCCTATGCTCTGTCAGTTGAATTGTTATTTAATCGATTGTTTGATTTCGATTTTTAACGGCTATTTGTTTCTTCGTTAACCGCAGAATTGATTTGGTTATTTCTATCATTTAATCTATAACTTGATCTGTATTTTAGTTGATCAGCCTGTGGTACTATTAGAGTGAAAAATTAAGAGGGGATTTTTTTCTACTGATCATTTTCTAGTATATGGCTATCTTCGACTTTTCATTACGTTGGTTCCTGTCTCGACTGTTTTCCTCAGTCCTCGTCGCCTTCCAAAACTACAAAACAGTCGTGACACAAGCGACACAAACCGACACAGAAGGAAAGTCGATAACGCAGAAGCACATGCACTGAGAGAAATCCGAAAAAATTAAAATAACATTCCGGAAATGTTAATTTTACCCTGCAGTATTGATCCAAAGTCGGTGTAATTATTACCATTTTTAGGTGTATTAGGGGTTAAAGTTACCCTTTTTCATATTAATTTTACCCTTAGAAAGGTGTAAAATTAACATTAAAAAATGTTGATATATTTTTACACCTAAACAATGCGTGTTAAAGTTATGAGGAAAAAATGTTAATCGCACCCTCTTTTTTTCCTCAGTGTGGGGACACTTTAAAAAGTTAATCTGCAATGTATTAGCCAGATTAGACTTACTTACTCATGAAATCCAGGGAGTCACCCTACCATTTTTACTACTTTTCTCATTTAGCAATTGATTTTTATAACACTATGGCTCCGGCACACCTTTTAGATCAGGAAATTTCATGGAGTCGAAATTGGAATCCCTCTCTTTCTCAAGCGCTTTGCATATATCTATCTCAGTCTTTTGCACTCTTCTTCTTCTTTTGAACATCACCACAAATTCAATTTAGTTTAATCGAATTTGAAGTGCGAAAGAATGAAATAGCCATACGCAAAATGTGTGAATTTTGATTTTACGAAATTTTCCTGATCTAAAAGGTGTGCCGAAGTCATTAGAGTTCCTTCAGCAACCAACTGATTTTGGATTTCTGAAACAGATACCATTGAGCTACTGTCAGAGGTACTTACAATGTGATTTTCAACCTTCTGAGTTTAAATTCTGGGTATACCAGTTGCGTTTTACAGATCAACTCGTACCTCATCCCATAAGTTTCGACGATTTTATTTATATGCTGTTATGATTTTCCACAAAATTAAAAAAAATGACGCGAATTCATTCCGAAAATCTTTCTGGACGATTCCCTTTATTTTAACTCCTTATTACTCGCCATTTTAACCTAAATTATATATTTAAAAAAAACAATATTTATCATTACTTTTATATGCTGATATTGACCACTGAAAATTTTAGTAAGGTGAAAACAGACCATTTGCCTATCAAATAACATAAATTCATAATATAACTGCATAAAAGGATTTTTCTTGCACGTATTTGACCATTTTGAGCCACTTTTTCAAATTTGTCAAGAAACTTTTGGCCGATGAAAAATCATCAACTTATGAAAAAGTTTTATTTTTGATATGAAATAAAATTAGTTAGTTTTTTTTAAACACATAAATAATATCTACAATTTATAAACAACTCATTTGCAAAAAGAAATATTTGAAAAAGTAATTTTTTCTTTAATTTTTTCCACCTGATTTCTTGAACATAACTTTGTCAACAAACTTTTGGCCGATACCGTACAAACTCAGCATACTTTGAAAACTTTTCGTCAGGGTTTTTTAATATTGATGTAAATTGCGTTAAATTTGTAATAGAAGATCTGAGATAACACATTAAGTATTATGTATTTATTAAGCACTTAATAAGGTCTTTACTCAATGACTTAATTTTAAGAGGTTGTAGAATAACCAACTACTTGAAAATTACCTGTATAAAAATGATACAAAGGTCATCGCTTTGTGGAGAATAGCGAAAATAATACGTCATGACACAGCCTTTACATTAAGTACTTAATTAAGGGCTTTGAAAATGTTCTTAACTAAGTACTTTGAAAAATGTTTTCTCAAATTTACAAGTTATGAAAATATGTTTTTCTAAACAAAACGTAAGAAAAGTTTTGTGAATTGGTAAAAAAAACATTCTTTTCGACAAAACTTTAATATTAATTGTATTTTTTATTTATTTTTTTATTACTAATAGATTGAAAAATTTCTTGAATGAGATCATGCATTATCGTTATGTTTTACTGAAATGTTAAATAGATTCATCTCATTCTATCTAATCTATCTAATGGTTAAAATCTGTTTCATATAATCAACTCTAATTTCTACTCTCTGCCGCCAGCTGTCTCTACTTTCGCTTAATATATACCTTAATTAAGCACTTAGTAAGTACTCGTTAAGGACTTATTTTATGCACTTGCCCAAAACTCTTTTTTCTGAGTATGGACAATGCCTTTAGTTTTAGTCAAAACATTTTACTACACTGAGAGAAATCCGAAAAAATTAAAATAACATTTCGGAAATGTTTATTTTACCCTGCAGTATTGATCCAAAATAGGTGTAAATATTATGCTTTTTAGGTGTATTAGGGGTTAAAGTTACCCTTTTTCATGTTAATTTTGTTGCGAGCGCAACATATTTAAATTTAAAACTGTGGAGTGTGTTGCCCTGCTGAGGCGACGAGGGCGCTAGCGACGAGGAGAGGAGGTAGAAAAATCATCAGCAGCTGATAAGTAAAAGAGCGCCAATCGGCCTCTTTCACCACTGACCGCCGAGGAGGCAACATCAATCACCTCGCCCATCTCCACCAGCCCAATCCCCAGCAGCAACACCATCATCACCACCAAGCATTGAAGCCACTGAAGCCACCGGGAGCCCCCAAGAACACCAAGCCCAGTGCTGAGCTTTCCGGAGTAACCTCTGCCACATCCACCTCTCCCAAATTCCCATCTCAACCTCCGTGGGAGTGTTCTCACCGGAGAACACAGGGGAGTGTGGGACATAGTCCTTGCCCCGAACGTGGGAACTGAAGGAAGGAAGGAACGGAGGGAATTGAAGGGAGGAATGAAAGATTTTTCCCAATATTTTGGCGCCCGACGCAAAAGGAAATCGTGAGTAGATTTTCAAGTTTATCCCATGGTTAATTTGCCGGTTCCCCAGAGTTCATTGACCTCTTATCAGTGCATTTTTGGTGATTTTTGCAACTCATTAGGAGTGAATGCGATTGACCTAACGGTGGGGTAATAAAAAATTTGGCGCGTGGAAGAGAATGTTAATTTGTTACTTGTCGTCGTGTAATTTATTCCGTATAATATTCTTTGTGATTTTCCGTTGGAGATTTTTTTTTCTTTCGTGATTTATATCTCCATTGGGTGTAGTTTTCTGGATTTTTCATCCATTTTCTCTGGAATAGGAGTGTATTAGGATATTTTTCTTTCTTTTTTTCCCTTTTTGGGAGATTTTTTTTTTTTTTCTTTTTTCGGCTATTTTTACCCCCTTTTGGGGAGTTCTCTGTTAGAAATGGAGGATTTCAATCCAAAATTTCTCTCAGAAGAACAACTGGATTGGGAATTACAGGCCAGGGGAATTAAATGGCCAGCTTCATTAGAAGAAGCCCGCGATCTTTTAAAGGTGGCTATTGCTGGCGGAAACCCTTTATTTCCCGTTGAAGGCGATGCTAAAAAAATTAGGGATGACACCTTACAAGTTATTAAAAAATTTAGAGAGCAAGTAGGGAATATCGAGGTCCTTTTTTCGAAGCAAGCTGAGATTTTCACAATGTTTCAGCACATCGAAAATAAATTAAAATTCACATCAGACCCTCGAGATCCCAAAAATGCCCTTTATGGTCCTGCTCTTGCTGAACTTGCAAATTTTAGGCAACAGTTCAGGGAACAGTTGAAGAATTATGCTGCCTCGGGAAAAGTGGGGGGTGCTATTCCTCGTCCTGCTTCACCTGTCCAAAAGACTAAACGTCTTAAAAGCCCAAAAAAGTCCCTATTTTCGGACTGTTATGTCCAGGAGAAGAAGAAGGTACCATTTGAGAAGCCCACATCTAAACTTTCTGCCTCCAGTGAGTCCTTTGTCCCAGAATTTCTTAAGCACCCATATTTGAGCCTTTCGCAAGACCGTAGGGATACTTTCGACATCCCAAATATTGGATCCACGGTGTCTCAGCCTCAAGATAGGCCCCAATCCCAATTTGTTACGGTTGAGCAATTTAATGTTCAGAATGCTCAAATAAAAGGTCTTGAGAATATCCTGAAAAGTATTCAGGATTCGATGGAGCAATTGAGACTCTCATGTGCTGGTAGAAGATCTCGATCCTCCAGCAGATCCAGTTCTGTCCATTCTGGGGAATTTAGGGATTCTCAACCCCAAAATTTGTCACGCCACTACCCGTTTCCTACACCAGCTCCACGTAGATTAAAACCCCTGCAGTTAAAGGACTGGGGAATTGGGTTCTCTGGTGACCGCAAGGGGAGAAAGGCCAAAATCTTCTTGCGGGATGTTGAGAGAATGGCCATGATCCAGGGCGTTTCTCTGCAGGAGGTGGTTTGGTCTATAAGACTCTTACTTTCCGATGGGGCTGAAACGTGGTATGATTCCTTTTCGGAATATCTTTTAAGTTGTACGTGGGAGGAGTTCCGCGAGAAATTTCTAAGTGCTTTTTGCAATCTTGAGAGCGATTTCGCTATTAGGAAGAAAATTGAGGATCGAAAGCAGGGGGTGGGGGAGAATGCAGAAGTCTTTCTTGCATCCATGTTAGCTCTCTTCGAGGAGCTGGATGAAGAAATTTCGGAAGTCGAGAAAGTTCGTCTCATCCGTAGAAATCTCCATTACTCTCTGTCTAATGCTCTTCTTCTATATGAAATCCCAACATTAGCGGAGCTATCCCAAAAATTAAAACTTATTGAGAGGAACCGCTCCTACGCTTTTCTCGATCGTCCCAGAAATGTGCGATTTAATGAGATAGGGAGTTTTCAGGAATCATCCACAAATAATTCAGAGTCCCTGGCCAGGACTTCTGATCAAAGGGGGCGAAGTGGGGGGAACAATTCCTCATCCTGGGGCAATTCCAGGCAATCTGGAAGGGGTGGGGGGAGAAATTCCTCTTCACGGGATAATGGGCGGAATGGGGGGCGAAACACCAATTCTTCCTCAATTCAGAGACAGGGTGGGGGGAGTAACTCATCCAATGGTGCTGAGGGTACTTCTCAATCTTCTAATTCCAATCCTAATTCCAATCTCAATTCCAATTCCAACCCCAATTCACAATTCAGAAAAAATTCTTGTATACATTGTAAGAGCAATTCCCATAATGTTAGAAGTTGCCCAACAAGACCCAAATACCTTTGTTTCAAGTGTGGTAAGATCGGCACTATTTATGGACTTTGTCCAGTTTGTAACCCTCAACAGGGGGAACCCAATGCGACCCAGTAGTAGACAGAGAGTCTGAGGTCGCGGAATCTTCAAAAAACCTCTCTATGGATGATTCCAATGACCAAGATCTCATTTCTTTTGTTGATACCATTAATGTAAATTCAAATACAGTGGGAGATTTAATACAATTTGAGTCAGACAATGAGTCCTTAATTTCTGATGATTCTGTCCCTCCCTCAGAGGTAGAATCCTTTATTATATACCCTAACGGGGAAAATCGTCCCTATATTAAAGTTAAAATTTTTGACATTGAGGAGGCTATGGCTTTATTGGACAGTGGAGCGTCTCAGAGTATATTAGGATGTGGTTGCATGAACTTAGTAAAAATTCTAAAATTAGTCCCAAGAACTTCGAATATCGTTGTGCGTGTAGCCGATGGTTCAACTTATTTATCCACCAAAGTAGTCGATTTAATGATAACTTTCAATGGTAGAACAGAATTGATTCCCACCCTATTAGTCCCTGAAATTTCCATACCCTTTACTTTGGGGATGGATTTTTGGCATGCCTTTGGCATACAACCAGTTTTGTTGAATGCACTTTCAACAGTCCCTGATTCCCAGGATAATCAAATTCTGCTCTCCCAGTCAGAACGACTGGAGTTAGAAAAATCCATCAAAAACTTTTTAATCACTACTGAGGACTTTTTCGGTTGCACGGATATTTTAAAGCACACGATAGATACTGGTGACAACCCTCCCGTAAGGAAACCATCTTATCCTGTCCCATATCATCTTCTTCCCGCAGTGGATATTGAAATTCAGAGACTGGTTAGGATGGGGGTACTTCGGGAAGTTTCTTTTTCTCCATGGAACTCACCTCCTAATATTCAAATGAAGAAATCGGGCAAAATTAGAATTTGCATTGATGCTCGAGGTTTAAATAAAGTAACAATAAGAGATGCTTATGCTATTCCAAATCTTGAAAGCATTATTAATCGTATAGAAAGCTCCAAATATCTATCATCCATTGATCTGAGTGACGCATTCTTGCAAATTCCGCTCGATGAAGAATCTCAGATCAAAACTAGTTTCGCTATCCCAGGACGAAAGATGTACTGCTACAGAAGAATGCCTTTTGGCTTAGTAAATAGTCCTATGACGATGGCGAGACTGATGGATATAGTTATTGGATGCGACTTAGAGCCCAATGTCTTTTGTTTTCTGGACGATATCATTGTTCTCACTCAAGATTTTGAATCCCATTTGGAAATTTTAAATGAGGTCGCTGGTCGTTTGAAAAAAGCCAATCTTTCCATCAACCTGGAGAAGTCTAAATTTTGTATGTCAGAGTTAGACTATCTGGGGTACACTTTAAGCACTCAGGGTCTAAGTACAAACGATGGTAAAGTCCAAGCCATCTGCAATATTCCTGTCCCTAAAACACCTAAGGCATTACGTCAGTTTCTCGGTATGGCAGGATGGTTCAGGCGTTTCATCCCAAATTTTGCGAGTATTTCGGCTCCTTTAACCGACCTTTTAAAAGGTAATCCTTTAAGGATTGAATGGTCTCCGGAGGCCGACCGTGGCTTTTCGGAATTGAAGCAGCTCCTTGTATCTGCCCCTATTTTAAAACTTCCCGACTATTCTCAACCCTTCATAGTGCGTGCTGACGCTAGTGATGTTGGGGCGGGGGGAGTCCTTGTTCAGGGAGTAGGTAATGAGGAAGGAGTTGTTTGCTATATTTCGCGAAAGTTCACGGCGGCTGAGCAGAAGTACTCTACTACGGAAAAAGAAGCCTTGGCTTGTCTATTTTGTCTTCGAAGGTTTTCGCAGTTCTTGCTTCATACCAAGTTCACTTTGGAGACAGATCATTCTGCACTCCAGTGGATCTTATCCCAGAAGCAAGCCCGTGGTCGTATAGGAAGATGGTTGTTGGAATTTCAGCAATTTGACTTTGACATAGTCCACCGTCCCGGTAAAAGTAACGTGATAGCTGATTTCCTTTCACGGAACGTTAATACCATTTCGACCCGGGAAGATAAATGGTATGCGTCCCTATATGACCAAGTCTCGAAATCCCCGAGCTGCCTTCCGGAGTATAAATTAGAAGACGGCCGGCTTTACAAGTATATCCGCTATAAAACTCCTTTAGGAACTTATAGTTTTAGGTGGAGATGCTGTGTCCCTAAGGGTGAACGTCAGGCCATTTTGCAGAAATACCATGATGATCCCACTTCGGCACATTTCGGGTTCTTTAAAACTTTCCGCAGAATTACGGAATATTTTTATTGGCCTTGCCTTCGCACAGACGTGCGCAATTATATCCGTAAATGCGAAACTTGTAAGAAATCTAAGGCCCCGAATTATGATTTAACACCTCCGATGGGTAATCATGTAGTTGCATCACGTCCCTGGGAACATCTATCAGCCGATTTTATCGGACCTTTAGTACCTAGTACTATGGGCCATCGCTTTATCTTGGTCTTGATCGACAAGCTGACCAAGTATGTCCTTTTATATCCTCTTAGAAATTCTACTGCAAACTCTGTTATCAAAATTTTGTCTCAAAATGTCTTCCCACAGTTCGGAGTCCCTCGTGTCCTTCTGACCGATAATGGTAGTAGTTTCAAATCCGCTCAACTTCAGTCCTTTTTGAGAAATCTCGGTGTTGCCCAATGGTTTACCTCAGGGTATACCCCACAAGCCAATCCTACTGAGAGAGCAAATAGGACTATTGTTACTGCTATCAGGTCGTATATAGGGTCTAAACACACAAATTGGCCAAAATATTTAGCCGAAATAGGGATGGCTATGCGATCCTCGGTACACGACACTACACAATTTTCTCCGTATTATTTAAATTTTGGGCAAAATATGATTTCACATGGGGATGAGTATACGCATTCCGATGCTAATACGATTCCATCGATCGAAGAGAGGATAAAGGAGTTAAAATTGGCCAGACAGAAGGCCATGGATAGGTCGAAGAAATGCCATGAGTCGTCTAAAAAGCGATACGATTTACGTAAGAAGCCGGGTAGATTTTCCGTGGGTGACGTGGTCTACAGGCGATCCTTTGTGTTGTCTGATGCCAATAAAAAGATTCAGGCGAAATTTTGTCCATGGGTGAAGAGCAAGGTGTTGTCCGTTCACGGACAAACTTACGAGTTGGAAGACCTGAATACTCATCGCAAGGCAGTATTCCACCGTAAGGACATCAAGCCAGGTTAAGGGATTTTTGCCAGCAGGACGGATTATTTTTTTGGCAACAATATCGGCATCGTCACTGGAACTTTCTTTTGTATCTAACGTAACTTGATTTTTGTACGGGTGTATGAGCGGGTAACGTAGAGAGACCATATTATTAATTTTATTTAATTTCTATTTCTTGTGAACGGAGAAATTCATAAGTAGGCCATCGTTCATTATGGATAGACCTAAATTAAAATTATGGTCGTTCGCCTTTAGGTGTTCATTTTGATCGAGATGATTGATACAGATATAGCCCAGCCTTATGCTGAAGCGAACTATGTTCGGCTATTTCAATCATCAAACTGTTATCCCCTTTTAAGACACATTGCTAGCAGTGTCCCTTGGGAATTTAAAGTGAGTAGCACTTCTTGCTGTTACTAGTATTTTGATTCGGTATTTCGTCAAGACGACAAAACCAATCAATTTTTATTGGCCAACACTTTAATTATTTTTCTCCTTCGTCAGTTTTGACGTCACATATAATTTCGGACACCTTAATTCGATTATCTATTTTATTTTACTTTTTTTTCGATTGGGATGCACTGAATTTGGTCGCGATTTGTTTCCCATTTCTCTGCAGTTAGAGGCAGCCACATTTTTCTGATCGGGATGTAGTTTCTCGAGTAAAATTTTATCATGTTCAATATTCGAGGCAATAGGGCAGTGTCGGTGGAAAAAGGGGTTTTCTCTTTGCCCTTCAGGATTTCTCTTTCCCCAACATTGTAATTCGGCTGAGACTCTCCTTCCCGCTTCTACATTTTTACGCGGAATGCTCTTCAGCGGAATAGCTGAAATCCTGATCGGATTATAATGGTGCTGAGGCGGGAGATTTGGGGGGATAAAATCGTGACCATTCGTGTAGAGTAATTCCCTATTAGATCATGTATATTAATGATCCGCCTTGGTGATCGAAATGGGGTGGTCCTTAGTAATAATATCTTATTCTTTTGAAAGTATTTACACACACTTTAAACTTATAGTTAAGTTATTTCGCTGGCGCTAATAATTAGGTCGGCCTATCGATGCGAAATCCTTAACATTTTTGACTTATAACTATTAATTCTAAATTTTATTTTTTTTCTCTCGAAATTGTTACTCTCTAATACTACTCATTTTGTTTTGCTCTACTACTTATTAATTGTTATTGTTATTAATGAGATTTGTTATATTTTGTTTTT
The DNA here is from genome assembly GCF_024763615.1 of Phlebotomus papatasi. Taxonomy (NCBI): domain Eukaryota; kingdom Metazoa; phylum Arthropoda; class Insecta; order Diptera; family Psychodidae; genus Phlebotomus; species Phlebotomus papatasi. Next base: position 7,855,467 of record NC_077222.1, on the reverse strand, counting down.
TTTTTTGAGATTGTGGCTTATTGCCCCCTGGGGGGTTCGAAATCTTTTTTTTTCTCTTTTTTTTTGGTGACCCCGGGGTGTGTGTTGCGAACGCAACATATTTAAATTTAAAACTGTGGAGTGTGTTGCCCTGCTGAGGCGACGAGGGCGCTAGCGACGAGGAGAGGAGGTAGAAAAATCATCAGCAGCTGATAAGTAAAAGAGCGCCAATCGGCCTCTTTCACCACTGACCGCCGAGGAGGCAACATCAATCACCTCGCCCATCTCCACCAGCCCAATCCCCAGCAGCAACACCATCATCACCACCAAGCATTGAAGCCACTGAAGCCACCGGGAGCCCCCAAGAACACCAAGCCCAGTGCTGAGCTTTCCGGAGTAACCTCTGCCACATCCACCTCTCCCAAATTCCCATCTCAACCTCCGTGGGAGTGTTCTCACCGGAGAACACAGGGGAGTGTGGGACATAGTCCTTGCCCCGAACGTGGGAACTGAAGGAAGGAAGGAACGGAGGGAATTGAAGGGAGGAATGAAAGATTTTTCCCAATAATTTTATCCTTAAAAAGGTGTAAAATTAACATTAAAAAATGTTGATATATTTTTAAACCTAAAAAGTGTTAAAATTATGAGGAAAAAAAGTTAATCGCACCCCCATTTTTTCTCAGTTTAGTAACACCTTATCCTGTGAATCTACAACAAAAACTTTGTTCTTTCAAAAATATTTAAATTTATTATTCAACGAGTTCGTTTCTAACTATTTTCATCAGTTTATTGCGAGTAGCCCCTTGAATTTTGATATCTAAAATACCATTCTTTTAATGTGTATTCTTCTTTTGAGTCATCTTCCATACCTCTGCCTGACTTGACCTCTTCTTAAGCATCTTCTCCTTCTCGAACCAGCGACCAGGTGTGTGTGCAGCGGGAAAGGTGGATATGAATTAAACAGTCACACTTGACTAATTCTTAGCCACACAAAATAACACAAACTCAAGTCCCTGTTCCATCCAATCACCATCCAGGGTAAACAATGTTGAAAATGGTGACCGGACAACACCTCCACTTTATTGCCCTACACGCGACCGACTTTAATTTCATTATACTGGAATTGTTCTCTAGCACTCCGTGAACACGCCACTCATCCACCTTCCTTGTGAGTTCTCCTGAATGTTTGTCTGTTTGCCAGGGAAACTCTGGGGGTGACCGAGTGCCATGTTCCTTGGAATTGAGTTCTCTCCCTTGGACTCGACATGAATCACCGCGAGAGCCGCAGCAATTCAATTGGACGGGAAGAAGTAGTGGTAGAAGACTTCCTTTTAATTTTGGATTGAAAATACCTGACGTTGGCATTTACCACATTCAGGTGCTCTTTTTGCTGCGGAATGGAGTTGTAAAGAGCCATAAGGTAATAGTTCAGAAACCATGCGCAATTTTCATTAATTAAATCTAATGCATCTCGCAGCTATAAGTTATTAGGTTATTTTTTCCTGTAATTCTTACAAATTGTTTCCTACACATTCTATACACGTATTTTCTGATTTTTTTTATGCTTTAGCTTTGAACTTTAACTTTTGGCACTAAAACATTTTATTCCTCAAATCCGGCTTATGTTTGCCAAACTTTTTATTTCTATATTGGTATTTTTAAATTTATTATTTTGTTTATTATAAATATTAAATGACTATTCTATTTCCTGGTGCTTTGGGCGACTTAAAATCCGAAGCTTAACATATCCAAAACTTTGAAGACAACTTTCATTATTATTATGACTTTCAAAAATGATATTTTAAATCATTGCGTTCAAGTTTTCCGTACAATATAAAAAAAACCCCGGAAAAACCGGGATAAGAAAATCTGGAAAATCGCTACAAATTTTAAAATATCTCTACACGGTGTAAAAATGCATTTCTATTTTATCTTTTTTATTTCATATTCTTTAATAGTTGACAATATTTTAAATTGTTCTCAATTGCTTTTAAATCATAGATACACGTGAAAAATCAATTGACAAGTAAGTCGTGCGGTGCATAAAGCAATTATTTGTATTTTCTTTTGCAGAAATCAATAAAATTGAGAGATAAATGTCGAATATGTGTTTGGAAATACTCCAAATATCTCCTCGTGATAAAAACCAAATGAAAAAAGCACAAATTGTGGACAATGTGCGGAAAAATACAAATTTTACGATTGTTTTGATTTTGCACACAAAATGATCGAGCAGGAGGATCAGAAGAATGGTCTGATTAATCCATAAATTGCCTCGATAAGAGGTTAATTTATTCAAAGTGATTTTTCAAAGTAATTGCAACAAAATAACTTATAAGTTATTTCAAATTAAACCGTATAAATTATGGAGGATCTTTCACCAATTTTGGCCACAGGTAAGATATTACAATTTATTTATTTTTTTTTAATATTTTATATTCTTATAAGCCTCCTTTAAGTCATCAAAATGAAAAAGATATCTGCAAAAATTTATGAAAAAGCTGAAACTGAAACTTCTATAGTGGCCTAAAACTGAATTGGTTCATTTATGAGGTTAGTAGGTTCGAAAAAAAGAATATCCTGACCACAATTTTTTGTTATCCTTAAACTAACCAGAGAAGACTATAATTATTTCAAGATACAATAGAATACGGTCGATTAATCCTACACTGAAAAAAAAATATTTCGCAAATAGTTGTAAATGTTTGGGAGCTTCCACTCACTGGGGACTTATTTATTAGGGCAGAATCACATTGACAGTAAAATGCTCACCGTATTTCGTTAATTTACGCATTTTCATTGCAATTCTTACGCAAATTTTTCATTACTGTATTACCTTATCTCATACTCGGTGGCGCTAAGTGAAAACAATATAAGAAAATTGAAAAAAAAATAAAACGAAAATGCGATAAACGGTGAGCAAAAGAACTGTACGAATAATTTCTCTTGTAGTTTTTGCTCACCGTTTATCGAATTTTCTGTTTATTTCTTCAATTTTCTTATATTACTTTCACCTAGTGCCACCGAGTATCAGATAAGGTAATACGGTAATGGAAAATTTGCGTAAGAATTGCAATAAAAATGCGCAAATTAACTAAATACGGTGAGGCTGCGATGAGCATTTTATTGTCAGTGTGATTCTGCCCTTAATCGCATAACCCAAAAAGTTTTATAGGTTTGTAATTTTAACGTTTTACGTTTTCTTTTTACGATTTTTGGGTGTGTCGTATATTACGGCCAAATGTACATTACGTTCATATAACGTAGGACCTGAAATTTCAAGGTTCTCTAGTTTTCTCGGTTTTCTAGTCAAACCTAAACTATTCTAGACTAGGAGAGCCATATTAAGACAAAATTGATTGAATTCGTATTTTTGGAAAGGTATTGAAACTTACGATCCGGATTCATCGGTTATAAATCGGTTATAAAAAATTGGTTTTGTTAATTTCTGTTATTGTTGTATTTCTAAATGAGACCTGACTGAAATGTTACCGTTTCGCTCAGGTGATTTTTAACAATCACCGCCGAGAGAACGATACACCCTGATAATATTTGAAAATTAATTTGTTTTAGTAAATATGCGTAACACACTATCAAAGAGCAGTGTTGAAAGTAAAATCTCTCTTAAGAGGTAATAATAAAAAAGAATCTAATTGTAAATTTAAATAAAAAAAAACAAAAATTAAATGAACAAACCACTTTATACCTTGGAGTTATACGATTAAGACACTTACAGATCAGTGATTTGATCACACACAATAACTTAACTTTAGTAAGTAATAATAGGCGAGATTTTATCTAATTTAAATAGATTTTGACCTAGAATATAGAATGCGATAGAATATATCCAGATTGTCATCTAATCCAGACTTTTCAAAAGCAGTGGTTCAGATGTTCTAAAAAGGGATGTTAATTTGATTTTATAAAATTTTCTTGATTTAATAGTTACAGAGGAGGTATTAAAATCGTAAAACTATTAGGTTTTCTGTCGCATTGGTTCGAAAGTGGTCTGCTGAAAATAAGGAACACATAAACTATTGGTTTATCTCAACAGAAACAACAGGTTTAGCAATGTCGTAAGGTTTAAAAGCAATATCTCATAAGATTAAAAATAAATATATTGTAAGTTTTGTTATTTAGAAATGCAATGTCTTTAGAAACTGAACTTAAGTCACTGAAGACATAATCTGAATACCATATAAAGAAAAAAAAAAATAAAAACAAGTTCAAAGAAGGATCAAATTCAAAATTAATAGTAGATGAGATTATTAGGAATCCCACCTAATATATCCGGTTATACCGTAAGTGCGGATGATTTTGTCCCCTGACGGTGACTTTGACACCCTCCTGTTCGTAAGCTTTTTTTTAATTCTAATGTTTAAAAACGGGTTTTGCCGATCAGACATGATAGATCTGATCGAATCGGTGAAGACTGTGAAGACCATCCTTGAGTCCTAGAAGTAAAAAAAAAGCTTACGAACGGGGTCAAAGTCATCCGCATTTACGGTATATAAATTATGAGATCAAGCAATTAAACACTTTTAAATAAAAATTTCAGAGTATTATCTTGAAAATTAATATTTAAAAAAAATTGAAAGGGATACTGTAATTGTGGGTGACTTTGCCCCTGCAGGTGACTTTGACAGCCCCTATTCATAAGCTTCTTTTTATATCTAGAACTTAAGGATGGTCTTTACCGATCCGATCTACCATATCTGTTCAGTAAAGACCATCCTTAAGTTCTAGAAATAAAAAAGGCTTACGAACAGGGGGTGTCAAAGTCACCCGCAGGGGACAAAGTCATCCGAACATTACGGTATATAATATATAATTTTCTCATATTCTATAATATATTGTATTATCATAATATAAACCGCAGAATTCATAATTTAAAAGCTAATTTTTCACTAAACGAGAATTCGGATGAATTAAGATGACGTAAATAATTTGCATTGAACAAGAAATTTAAGCTAAAGTTTAAACAAACCGGTTCTCTTGTGCAAAGTATTACTATAATTTCAGAAGTTTATTCTCTTATAATTTTATATTTTCTCGAGAATGCCATTGACTCCTTTAATGGGTGTAGTTGGGTGTCTTGAGACAAAAAGAGAAACTGAAAGAAGAATAACTTTCACCTTGTGCAGAATGGTTCCCTAATTAGTCTTCCATTTTTCCCTACTTAGAGCTAATAGCACAGAGATTATCTAATTCGATTCCGAATCTCTTTTCACTTCTACAGAGGGGGTGACCATGTTGTGTAATAAATAAATATATAAATAAGTCACTTTTGCATTTGTACACAGTGCTAGAGGTGAATTAAATTAATGGTAAGACGAGATATTCGGGAGTAAAAGATGCTATAATGTGCAAAAGTATCCAAATAGCATGATATTGAGTTAATTTGAAATTAAGCTTCCAAATGATGTCGGTATAGCAAAAGAGCTCACTCAAGTGTTCACATTTCTCCTGTCTTCCGTTTTTTTTTTGCTGGCCAAGTTCCTAGGGTTAAGAGGATGGGTGATAGAGAAGCATGTGTGTTCTTAGAGGACAAACGGAGGAACTTGACAAAAGTTGGGGAGCTCTTGTGAGAATTATCAGTCAGTCTGGAAATTCTGTTCTCGAGTTCTGCGAACCGTGAGAGAATCTACCGAAATCCACATTCTCTTTCACATTCCCTGGTGGCACATTAGCACAAACACACAGCATAGAAAGTTGTCACAGACGATTCCAACTCCACTCGACAATGTATGAGAGGTTTAGGGGAGACTGGGGCACTTCAGACATTCATACTCTTGAAACTTTGTAATTTTGCTACTTCATAAAGAAAAGTTTTGAGCGATGTTTGTGAAGGTTTCTTAAATTGATAAATTTTCAAAGATATTTGAAAAGTTATTCTAACGGCGTTATCACACTTGCACATTAAAATTTTAATGTGATTCACATTAATTGTCGCTTGTGAGCGTCCAAATATGTTATTCGTGTCTTTGAGTCACTTAATATTTGGGTTTTTTTTATTTATTGATAAAGAAGTGGACTTGGCCTGCAAAAATAAGCTTAAATTTACCTAAAGCATAAATATTTTTCATATTAAAAAATTAAAGAGAAAATCGCATTAATTTTTCGCATTAATGCTATAAATCAATTTGTATCAAATTTTGCGGGCCAAGTCTACCTTTTTATCAACAAATTGATCAAATTTTGAATGTAAAATGATTCAAACACATAATTTACACATTTGGACTCTCACCAGCGACAATTAATGTGAATCATATTAAAATTTTAATGTGCAAGTGTGATAACACAGTAAAGAATGTTTTAAAGACAATTAAATTCGGAAGCTTTTGTTTCAATTAAAGAATAAAATAAAAGAAAGAACATGCAAAACTAAAGCAGAATATTAGGATCAAAAAATTCTATATGTGTAGTGTGTGTAGTACAACCTGTGAAAATACTAATAAAAATTGTTTAATGACTGTTTAAACTTCTGTAGACAATAAATTGCGAAGCAACTCCAAAACCTTAATTACAATATCAAAAAAATCACCACTAATGCCAATTAGATTATACAATGAGGTTATGTTTTTTCTTTCACGTACCAACAAATCTTATTGAGGCGAAAAATGAAATATAAAAAGTCTAGGAAATTGTTGTTAATGTTATTAGTTATTCAATTTTTTCATTCAGTCAAGCTCGATCGAGAAATTCTTCGTGAGAATTGTTGAAAATACCTCTTCCCAGAGAGGAGTTATAAAGTAAAATGCTCTCATTTTGTATGAGGACTATCAGAATGGTGGGTGGGGGGAGGGGGTGGTATGCATGTATAAAAAGTTTAGGTAATATACTGACCTTATACCGAATTTCATCAAGATCGCTTTAGCAGTTCTTGCGTAATTTGTTGTCAAAATAGAGATTTATCGGAAGGATAGAGGCTTTCTTACATGGCCTCATATAGTTAATCGTCCTAGGTCCCGGAAATTTTTTTTAATCTTATACCAGTATCTGCAAAATGCGCCTAATCTCATCTCTGGATAAAGATGAACCAGTGCCCATATATAGGGGAGACTGGGGCAAAATTTGTCAAACCGAAAATTTCAATATTCACTATTTTCTAAAATAAGAGAGACTGAGGCTTGAAATTCTTATTATAGATAGCCTTCATGAGCCTTCTTAAACTTACAAAGTTTCAAGGGATTCGAGGAAGGATTATGTAAAATAAAAAATAATGAAATTTTGTGCCCTATTTTTGGCTTACAGATAATATCAATATTGATTAGTTCAATTTAAGCACATTTCTCGTTAAGATAGAGAGAAATTATCTTCGACAAAGTTGTAGAGGAGTAAATTTCCTATAAAAATATGTCTATTTGATATTTTTAACGTATGCGCGAGTAAAACGTCACAAATTATCCGAAGACTGACAAAATTTGCCCCAGCAATTTTGAGAATCTCCACAAAATCGACTTTTAGAAAATGATTCATAAATCACATTTCTTTCGAGATAGAGGAAAATAGACTTCTGCAATGTTGTAGAGCATTAAATTTCCTATAATAATATGCTTATTATAAAACGTTTAAGTTTTCTCAGAGCTCGTGTAAGAATTAAATATGCCTTTTGACAAGTTTTGCCCCAGTCTCCCCTACTTTTTGACCATTCTTCCTTCTAAGAAATAGTTTTTATGCTCTAAAACTTTTTCTCCATGGTTTAAAACATTGGTCCCAGAACAAAAATTGATACCTATACCTACACTGAGAAAAAAGAGGGTGCGATTAACTCTTTTTCCTCATAATTTTAACACTTTTTAGGTGTAAAAATATATCAACATTTTTTAATGTTAATTTTACACCTTTTTAATGGTAAAATTAACATGAAAAAGTGTAACTGTTCGCGCATCAGTTGAGCCCTTCAGTTGCGAAAAAACATTTAATTCAATTTATTTAAAATCATTGCTATCTTAAAATTAAATCTTTATCTTAATCTATAATTGCTCAGTTTTTTCAATCTGTCTGCAGATAATGCAGCACAATATTCGAGCAATTTCGGCTCCCGAAGCCAAGGACCCGTTAGGTCTTTTTGCATTATAAGCGCAATACGCAAATCATTTAGTCAGTATTTCCTTCGTTATCACAAGCAGCAGATGTCAATTTAATTAAGTTTTAAAAAAAATGTGATTCTAATTTTTATAAATAGAATATTTAAATAAGAAAACAGTCTAGTGAAGTGGTCAGTGGTTTTATTTTCGCCTGCAAGAGAATTCCTCCTTAGTTGTGACTCCCACGAGACTTTTACCACCACAATCCAGCAATTCCACCGAACTCCCTTGGCTTCTAAAGGAAGAAGAGGACCATATCGACATCTATTGACCTCCAGCCACCCTCAAGAATTGATCAGCTGATCAGTGGAGTCCAAAACTTTTGGTCACTCCTCACCGAATCGCTAATTAGTTCTTCTTTTTATCCCATCAGGTGAGAAATCTCCACAAATCTTAAATATTATCAATGAGGGACAACCTTTCTTAATTGCTCTGCCACTGTTCTGTCGTTTAAGGTGAGCTACAGAAGCCCCAAGCTAGTATTGAGAGGCCTTTTCCTAACACCTTCCGAATTCATATCTATTTTAAGGTTTGGCTGCTCCAGTAACTTTAACCCCCAATACACCTAAAAAGCATAATATTTACACCGATTTCGGATCAATTATGCAGGGTAAAATTAACATTTCCGGAATGTTATTTTAACTTTTTCGGATTTCTCTCAGTGTATGTATATCTATTGACATAGGTCCCGTTCGTGGCGATTCCGGGACCGGATTTGACCATTCTCCTTTAACAATTAATCACTCATTTAATTTTCTCTTAATTTTTAATCAATAAATTTAATAATAAAAAAAACGATGTGGCAATTTGGCATTCAAATAAAATTGAGGAACGTTAATGAATATAGTTAGAGTCCTTATTTTTCATAGCGTAATAAATTAGAGCTTATTCCAAAAGTCTAAACTGCCCCAGTCTCCTCTATAGGCCCTCCCCTCAACCGCAGTCACATGGAGATATTCTGGGACACCCTCAGCCAGAGGTATGGATAGTTTTCGGGGGTGTACAAGGTGAAGAGGATGGTCGTTGAGCAAATGGATAAATTGCCAAGTATGAGAATTTCCCCATCCGGCAACTCCAAACGGTCGATATGCGAGATGGTCTTGTTTAATTAACTGTTTGATAGAAAGGCCATTCAGTGGATTACAATAACGTGAGTTGAACAAAACTGAACGAAATAGTTTATTGGGAGGCTAAAGAATAGTAACATAGAACCGAATACTGGACCCATATGAGAGTGAGGACCAAGGAGATTGCCAAATGTATTGGACGTTCGTTATTGATTGGAAAATACCGAATTATGGAACTTTCCTATTATTATTATTTTTTTTGGGACAGAAATTCTCCAGCACAAATGGAAAACCATGTAGCCGGTGAAATGACCTGAAAAACTGTGCAGTTTTCAGCTTTGTATTCCAAACGTGTACAACAAAATATTTGCACAGATGTCGTAAAAATTATCACCTGTTACGATGTTGCTCTTCATTTCCACGGTTGGCGGATTAGTGTTGAATTACAGGAAGAGTTCAGCCAGATTTCCTTGTATTATGACTGTAGAGCTTATATACATTGACCGCTTAATCCTTCTGGGCAACACAGAGGTACTATTATTTTGTAAATATGCTTTTTACTATATTTAAAAATATAAAGTTGAAGTTCCCTTATGAGCAGTGCATCAGAGAGAGACTGATAAGGTCGCAAATTATAATCACAAAATATAATTACCGTGCGTTGCCCATTACTTAATCCCATTCGCGATTTTAAACATACTGCTTTCAAAAATAAAACGATTTGTTTATAATCATTAAGGTAGAGGAACCACGTAGTACCTTGTGCTATTTGAAAAACTATATTTTTTCAATATTTTGAAACTTACCATTGCAAAATCAATTTGCTTATTAGAAGTTTTAGGAAAAATTCTATGTAGGGTGAAAGGGATACCTATTAACAGTTTAGGAACTCGTGTCAGGCAGGACCTATTGACACCCTACACTGTACCATTTGGAATACGAAATTTGAACACTTATCCTTTTCGAAAAATGCAGATTAACAAAAAACGCCATATTACTTACACTTTATTAGACACATTAAATAAATTTGAACATTTTGGCAAAAGTGTCAATAGGGATTCCCTGTCGAAGAGGCGTTCATTCGACCCTATAAATAATCTTTTCTCTAAAATTTCTGATTTTATCCCTTTTTTCTCTAAACAACAAACGTTCTAATCTTTGCTATATTTCTTCTAAGACTTCTTGTTTTTTTCCTCAATCAGCAGGTGAAACAATATCATCCCCTATGCAAATTGTTTCACATCAAATAATCCTCTAGTCAGGTGTTTTAGAAAGGTGTCTAATGAAGATTTCCCGGACAGAGTCCCCTGAAGGCATACAGAACTGTTTTGAAATGACAAAACGGAGAAAAAGGAGAGTGATGGAAGCATGGTAAAAACAGTCAATTGATTGGAAATTTGCCGTCTAATGAGATTAACAATGTGTCTCCAATCAATTTTCCCACTCCATTGCTCTTTCATTTCATCTCCAATATGTGCAACTTGTTCGTTGTCCCATTCCCATAAGTTTATGGGGTTAAAGTTCGTTACATGGCGAATAGAGCAATTGATTTTCCTTCAAATCCACACATAGGACCTTAAACTACCATTTTTCATGAATTTCTCTAACTGTGCTAGACTAAAAAATACAATCAATGGGATCAGTAAAGTATGATTTAACATTATTGTCTTGCATTAAGGTTTAATGCGTTTAATGCATTGGCAATTTGAGGTAATTCGGAAAGTACTCGGAAAGCATTCGACAGAATTGCTCAATTTTTCACGAAAATTTAAATTCCTTGTGGGATTTTTCTTAATATTTAACAATTCAGTGCAATTATAAATATTTATAAGTTTACACAAAGATTTAAAAAAAATCTTTCTGAGGAAGGGATGTCCCTGTTACACCTTTCAGATTTCTTAAATGTACAGGGGATCACGGTAATATTAATTTTGAGATTAATTAAATGACGAGATTATGCATAGGGGAAACTGGGGCACCACCAAACACGGGGTACCACCAAACACTGCAATTTCTTAATCGGATATTCGACTTCAGAGGATAAGACCTATAGGAATTTATAGACTCTATAGGGATGCTTGTCCACTGAAGGAATCGTCGAGATAGTCCAAGTAGTTAAGAATTAAAAATTAGTGTTTGGCGCTGCCCCGTGTTTGGTGGTGCCCCAGATTCCCCTACACAATTATGCATTTCTGTTTACCATTGAAGGCCAATTTGCGATAAAATTTTTGAAATTTGAAAACACTTTACGATTAATTATATTATTTATCAGAAAAATTCCTTTTATTAAGCTTTTTTTTTAATTAAAAAAAAATTAAGAACTGAGGATAAAAAGTACCATTTATAATGCATGTTTTTGAACAGGGGTGACATATTCTTTCTGTACAGAAGTAGATCTTGAAAAATTCGAAAACCTATTTGAAGATTTGACGGTCTTCACATTGTTGTGAGGAAAAAAATAGAACAACGACGTTTACTGTTCTTGCCCCAGTATTTAATCACTCCATAATCATTGAGTAACCCTTTTGCCAGCTTTTTAGTGTGATATTTGATAAATTTTGCCCATCTTGTTCGAAAATTTAGTATGAAAATTCGAAATTGAATTTGAATTCTTCGAACATCAACGACTTTTTGTGCAAATAGAGTTCCATTTACCTTTTATCCAAGACACTATTGGAGAATCAAAATCTACTTGTGATCAGGCTCAATATGGATATAAATTTTTCTAGTGTGTAATAGGCCACAATGAATATTTATCAATAGTTATATTTTTTAAGTATGGTATAATAAATAGTTTAATAATGTTTAAAATTGCAGAACTCACTAAATCTAACAGATAGAGGATTATCGATACTATCGAAGAGTTATCATTCCATCTCAGTTGAATATGTTTGTTCAGAATACTTTTACTCCGCGTGGAATTTCTTATAGGTAAACTCATTCGAAAGAAATCCTGTGCTTGCGGGTATGCGAATCACGGTCACGAAAATGTGTAATATTCCGGGATCCCCTGTATTACGCATTTCTGTTGTACCCTCTATTTTTCGTGATGATCACCTAAGTGTTAATCTAAATTAAATTTAGATTTAAGTGTGAAAGAGATGTACAAAGGATGGGTAAGCAAAACGTTTCAGAAACATCGATATACAGTAGAGTCTCTCAAATCTGAATCTCTCAAATTCGAACACCGTTTGGATTCAAAATGTCAATTGTGAGGTTATGTTTGAAAGTTCGTATTCTTGGTGAATGAAAATCATATTTATATGCTTCTTCCTGAATGTTTACATTCATTATGGTCGTGTAAAATATAAAGGAAGTATGTTACCACTAAGACTTGCGAGAAAATACGGGAATTTGACTCAAAGTACAAATTAATCTCACACAAATTTCATTAGTTTTGAAAAAATCGTTCGAATATGGGAGGTGAGAAATGTCAAAAATATCCCCCGAGCGTTCGAATTTAGGAGACTCACCTGTAGAAATTTTATTTCATGATCAATATATTCGGAATAACTTTTAGATCAGGAAAATATCATAAAATAAAAATTTCATCCCTTTCTTTCTGTATACGTAGTTACATTCTTTGCACTTTTCTTATTCCTTAATACATCACAACAAATTAGATTTAGATTTGAGTATTAAGGAGTGAGATAGATATACATTGCGTTTCGAAAAAAAAAACAAGACTAAGATTTTTGATTTTATGAAATTTTCCTCATTTCTTTAATTATTTGACTAACTTTTTAATGGACGAATAATTTTCGACTCCGAGAATTCATTCCACACAATCAGTGCTAAGTTTTATTTATGTGACTTATAATTTCTATAATAATCTTAATTGTAAAGAAAAGTATAGAAAAGGCGATTAAATATTGTCAATGTTATTACGAATTCAATATGAATTTGAAGTAAATGAAGAATTTTAAGAATAGGTAATATTTTTCTTAATATAATGCAATATTTGTAAGAATTGTGTTTTATTTTGGAAACCAATAATAATGATATTTTGTCTATTTCATTTTTTTACTATTTAGTAATTTCCAAGATCTATAAATTATTCCTTTAAATTCCATGGAGCTTTCAGGATTAGTATGTAAAAACATTTCTAACATTTAACGATACACCTAATAGAAGCCACGGTTTGCACTTTACTGCACGAACTCATATTATTCTATGACCAGAAACATTTTAATATCGAATTTTCCTCATCTGATTTGCCTTAATTTTATGATCTTTTTCGAAAAGCTTTTAAATTTCCAACCCGACAGCGTCGGTATCGGTATCAATCGGAAATTAATCGGTAAAGTACCCGTAAATGATTCACCTTGTTAGACTTTACTTTTTTATTTGTTCGTAGGTATGCTTGTTATTCATGTTAAAACATTAGAAAATGCACTCATTTTAAGCAATTTTCTATTTCGAAAATTATCTGAAAAGATAATTCAAAGCTGGGACGCTTTTCCATCCCTTTTTATTGACCAAATGATAAATCTCTTATGGGCCAAATTTAATAAAATAAGATAAAGTGCCCTCGAGTCGACCGGTGAGCCAATTTTTGACTGTTTGATGGTCAATTTCTATGAAATTGTCACTGATTCGTATTTATTTATGGAACAATTAACCTATTAATATTAGATCATACGCCGAATACTAGTGCAAATATAAATAAATTGAATAAATAACTCTACCGGTCGAATTGAGGAACCTGTCGACTTAAGGGCACTTTACCTTACTAACCAATTAATAGCAACACCAGTGAATGTGAAAATTAAAAGCATTTGTCCCCAGGTTATATAATTTGTAAGATCACCAAACTTTTCAACTTAACCTTTCATCCACATAAAATTTCCCCAACAGGCATGTTTAAAAGTTTATACCTTTTTATAAGGAATAAAGATGTATGGAAATTGAGTTAAATCCCATTCAGTACGTCTTTTTATGTCTTTTCGACTGAGTTTAACCAAATCCTTATAATAAATTCTGAAGTTTTTTTTATAGCCCTTTGCTATGTTACATTTTGTGCCTGTTCAGCTTCCTATAAATGTAAAATATTGTACATTTTTACATGAAGATGCCAACTAAAAACAAAAGGTAAAACCAAATTGGTTGAAGGTAGATGAGATTTTCTACAGGAAACTTTGGATTGTTTACAATTTGATATGTATGGAAATTCATCACTTTAAGGATTCTTTGGCATATACACCATTTTACTCTGAAGAGGGTAGTTATCAACGCTAAGACGGCGGTGGCTGCAGAATTACAGACCTAATTCAAAGTACTGCGTTCTTAAGTCATTGATGAGAAAATTCAATTTTGAACAGAATGTCGAAAATCTATTTTTTGATTTTAGAGTTATTCGTGATGAACTGTTATAGTGTTTAACAAGGCCTTTCATTTTCGTCACTCACGATCAAATTATGACAAATAGTACAAGATTTATTATCATTTTAAAATTTATTTTTGAATGTTTAACAATTTAGATCTATCTATTTGTCGAAATCGAAAACCGCAAGTCGATGTCTCATACCGTTTTCTTTATCTTGATTGTTCCACGCTGGAACGATTAGACACAAAAATCGATTTTTAATTAACATACAATTGATTTCAGAATGTCTAAACGACCTTATATATAAGTTTTCGACCCAATCAAACGAATTTGTGTATCACCTTGGATCACTGAAGCTGCGATTGTAAAGAATCTGAGCTAACTTTTCATCATTATCATCATCATTGTCATTCCGCAGAGATGGGTGAAATTGTGGATAGTGGTTTTCATAAACTAGCAAAAGGGATGCGAAAGTTGCCTAATATTCTCACCCAACCTTTAGATCCCATATACACAGATTGAGGTGAAAATTGACTGCCATACATATACATAGACACTGTGGGGGTGGAATGGAAAATGTTTGAGGAACAACGAGACATGAATTTAGTACCAATCATAGTTGAGGTGAGGTGAAATTGCAAGGATGGTAAAAGTTTTCCAGACATCTTACACACCATATCTACAAATAGGCGAATAGAGCGAGAAGGAGCAAGAAATCCATCTTAGGTTCTTAAGAGCTTCCCATAATATCTTCTTCGTCTCTTTTACCACTACTCTTATGCCATAGCATTTTCCTTGCCATCTCTTTGTAGCTTTTGCTGTATATACATGAGGAGAAAACATGTGTGGAACTTTAATCAAAATCGAACACTCTCGGATTGTTTTTCCGCAAATATTGACTAAAGGTTATAAAGGCCCGAAAACAATATCTTCGCGCACTATAATATCCATTTACATGGAGTCATCGATGACGCGGCGAAGATAAATATTTTCCCAGTTTAGTTTTTATTAGCACCATCTCAACATGATAAGTCTCGTGTACAATATGCTTTTATATCCTGTGGTCTCACTGATGATTTGTCCGTCGCCTTTTTGTCATACTTATTTCATCTGCACCAGCTATCCAACAGTATCTAACTTTCTAATGTAAGGATATAAAGGTGGCACAATAGCACTTATTGATCGGTGATACAATGCTGCATAGCCATAGCTAAATAGCGACCTTTCAAACTCTGAAACCAAATTAGGCCTCAAATATTAACAAAAACGAAAGCTGCGAGGGTTGCACAAGTACGATCATACTTCTCCTTGGGTTAAGTCTATCCTTGGCTTTCCTCTTATTTCTTATCTGGAGGTTCGTGCTGTTGACTTTGTCTTCCGATTATTATTACAGTAGACTCTCTCTCAATCGGGAATATGGGGCAAAATGTCATCCGGTTTTGCGATAGAATTGAGCGTCTAAGCCTTTGTAAATTCCACAAAAAGCGCTCAATTATAAAGAATCTCGATAAAATAGGAAGAACTACAGCGAATTTGAGCGAATTAGCTTCATAATTAAACGTGAAAATTGTCAACAAAATTTGTCGCCCGATTGAAAAAGAGCTGATTGAGTGAGAGTCTACTGTAGTACACTGGTGGAAGTATATACAGTGCTGTCTCTCTATATGCACAGTTTGGGTACTTTTTTTTGACAGTTCTCTCTCTGAATATGCACAACTTTTTTTGAAATTCCCAACGGTTTTTTTTCTTTCTTTTAATAAATTATAATTTTTTTATTGTTCTAGAATTTCCCGTGTTATTTTAAATATAATATGAGACGGAAAAAATAAAATCAAGAAAATTAAAAACAAGAAAAATTAGTTACCAAGAAAAAAATTTTCTTTATTACTTTGTCAAAATGTAAACAAATTGATTTTGAATGCAACCGACACAAAAGCTGTGCATATAGAGAGTGTGCATATAGAGAGACAGCACTGTAAAACAAAGTTTCTTTTTCATATTACAAAACTGTCAGAATTCGGTTTCAAATTTAAGTCTTGCAAAATCTCAAATCCCAGCGAGCACAGTTGGCAGAAAAATATAGCATTTTCAGCATTTCTTTTGCTGAATCGATCTGCTGGCCAGTCAGCAGCTCTCGAACAAAAAGTGCTAAGCAAATACATGAAAATGGCACTGTTTAGCGCTCGCAGCGGATGATGACAGAACTAAACACTGCCGGTAGATGGCGCTGGAAACCATTTAGCAGATTTTTTCTTTCATTTTTTTTTCTTTTTCTCTCAAAATGAACTTGAAATTTCTCCTGAAATTATTTATCAACTTGAGGGATATTATAATCACGATTTTTATTAACTTTATTGTTATAGAATTTATGCTGCGGTATGCTGTCTATAGAGAATGGTCAAATAGGAGTATTAAACATACTCCCGACCAAAAATTCTGCATTTTTTATTGAATTGCGTCATTATTTTCTTGAGAAAAAAAAAATGTATTCTAAGGAAATTTTCAATCGGGGGTTATAAAATTATTCATTATTTATGAAAAATATGTTTTTTCTCTTGAAAAAAGCATATTTTCCTCAATTTTCGCAATTAAATATTGGTATTTTTTCTGAAACAGCCATCGATGTATTATGCCCACATTCGATCACAACTATTGTAATTGATCGCGAAACTGGATTTTTCTACATATTTAACTTATTTATGGTAAATAAAGTTGCAGAAGCATTAAAAAATCGTTTTAAAAGATGTTACTCCCCTACTTAGTAAGTTCAATGATGGTTTTAAAAATATTACAAAAAATTCTATTAGAAAAATTTATATTATACCAATGCTGTATTGGTCTAATAAAACATTTTTGGATTATAAATGTGCAGAAGCGCATTTTTGCGTAAAAAATTACTTTTATTATCGCGGTATAATAGCAAATTAACAAATTATTGTTTTTCTTAATACAGCACATATTCTTTTTTGAATCAAAAATTTATTCGATTTGATGATTTATTTTTTAAATTAAAATGGCAGGTGTTAATATTTTTAAAAGAGATTTTAAATTCCTTTAAAGTCAGGAAAATATGCCAATTAGTTGGAAATCATTTTGTGTCGACTGTACCATTAAATGAAAATGATATAGGATCTAAATTTCATATGTTCTCAGTCTTTTAGTATTTAAATGAGTTTCCGAAGTCTTTTCAATATTTCTCGATTTTAGAATTCATGATATGTTAAAATATCTTGAAAATTTCTAAGAATTTCTTTCGTTATTAATTTTCTGAAATAAGTGGACAAGAATTCTTGGCAATGCAATTTTAATTTAGATGTATTATATATATTTTTTTGTAAATGGATTCATTTTTTTTTTTTGATAAAATTAAACGATACAAAATTTAAATTTGTCGGAAAAGGTTGAAGAATACATATTATTCAAAATATATTATAAATATTATTTTTTTTTATTTTTTGCGAATTTTAATTTTTTGCTTTATTTTTAATGTCAAATGTGGTTATTGTAAGAATCATGAAATTGTATAATAGAAAGGGTTTACGTTTAGCTTTTACTCAATCCCAGAAACCTCAGCAAAGACAAAAACCAAATTCATTAAAGTCTCTCACTCGATTGGGGAAAAAGAATAACTTTGACTAATTGCCGCTGCGATCGCTAGTGTCACTTCAAGGTTAGCAGAACTCAGCTAAAAATATATTTTTTTTTTAGCTGAATTGAACTCGCTTAGCATTTGGTGGTCGCTGGGATGTGAGATTATCTTTAAAAAAATCCTGTTGTAGAAGATGGGACACTATACAGTAGACTCTCGCTAATTCGGTTCTCTTAAGATCGGACTATACTTTATAAATCGGGCGGCAGTTTAATTTGATAAAAGTGTGTTGACATTTTTTAGAATTTGTTTATAATTATCAAATGTAACAAATTTGCTCAAATTTTCACACCGTTTTATGCCTCGATTTCTTTGTAATTTGGATGACATTTTCGTTTTGGCCCAAAATTGTGAATATGTACTGTAACGTACAGTACTGTAAAAGAAATTCTTCATTGCGAAAATTTGTCAGAAAAAAACGGGCGCTTAGAGAGCACACTTCAATTTCACATAAATTGTGTTATTTTTTGAAAATATCTTTCGAATTTGGAAGTGACATATGTCATTCATACCCTTGCAGCGTTCGAATTTGAGAAACTCTACTGTAATGTTACTAAATTTTGATTTTCATGCCCATATTGACGAAATGAACTTGGAAATTTTTAAGAGATGCTTATAAATTGAATTTTATGTTGGTAAGCTACCTAGACTTTCTTCCATCCAGGTGACCATCAACTAAGCTCACCATCTCCATCGACCCCTCATCTGGCGCCACTCGCTCAGGTGTTTCCAGGAGGAGGGAGTGAGAAATGGTAAAGGTAAGGGGGACATTTGTTGGCGGAAGTAAGGACAAAACAAGGCCTTGTAGTGAGATAAAATAGGAAAAGACGGACGTAAGGGATGAAAAGAATAGAAAATATATACATATTTATTCGAATCCTTCCCCCATGAGATTCCATTTGTTGTTTATGTATGTGTGTACGTATATTTTAAAATAGAAAGCAATTTCTTGGAGGAAATCAACAAAGTTTTGATTAAACTGCCTTTCCACTTTGTGTCTTTTGGTCCTTCAACATGAAAATGAAGGTAAAAATTGTTATATTTTTATGGTTTCACTCCCATCCTTCAATCCAGGTACTCTATCGATGTGTCATATGTATGCCTTGGGAAAAGCTTCAAAAGCGCCAGTCTCAGGGTTCTCTTTCTCTCTCTCCCTTTCTGCTTATGATGGAAATATTTATGTAAAATACCTCAAAAGTGTTTTAGTCTCGGAAGAAAATGGGAGCTTGAGGGCAGGGGGGGGGGTGGATGCTTCAAACACACACATACAATTATTTTTCTCGTATTTCTCCCCAACAAGCCACCCATATTTTATGGTACTCTAAACACCAAATTGCAGCATCATCATCATCACAAGAAGAAGTGTGAGAATAAGATGAAAAAGTGGTGAAAGAGGAGCAAAAGATCTTGCTGATATCTTTTTTTTTTCTCCTGATGTAATGTAAATACTTCTCTGCCTTATTTTTTTAAATGATAAAATAGAGAGGAAAATACTATTTAATTTTTTTTACTGTTTGGTGGGCGTCCTTTTGAAGAATCAGTCTTGCAAAATGTTTCTTGTACGTGCCGTTGCACCAATTAACATAAAAGTACGTGATCACACTGAGAAACTCTTTTTCACATTCCCTATTTTTGCAGCTTTGAAGTAAGAAAGAATAGGGATTTCATTCTTACTTTCTATTTTAAGCGTCTGGCTTATAAATGGCAAAATCTTTTATGTGAGATGAGGATCGTTTCATTTCCAAATAGAATGGTAAGGATGTAAGCAAAATTTACGTAAAATTTGGCATGCAAGTTGCATTCTTTTGTAAGCTCATGCGATCCCACTTCTGATTTTGCAGGTCCTTTCTTTGTGATATTTACAGAGCTCTTTCAACGATTTTCTTCTCAATTTCAGTCTATTTCATCATTGGAAACTTTGAAATAAACTTCTATTTGCTCATTTCATGGTATTTGCACTTGAGGTTTTTGGTATAGGGAAAAGTACTCTCCCTTCGAACGTTCTTTTATTTTTCTTAAGAGACTCGCACGTTTGTATTAAATTTTAGTTATCTATCATCAATTATATTGATAATTGCATGATAATTATGCGTAATTTTCTTAGGGAAAATAAAAGAAATTCACATTATTCGAAGGCATGAATGTTCGAAGGGAGAGTCCTTTCCACTACATTTTCTCATTTTCTGCGATCAATAATATGGAGCTAAATGCTTCTGCATCTGCGATTAGATAATAATAGTCCTCACATTGTTGTCTTGTAATACTAAGAATCAGTTGTTGCAATTCAGAATTTTAGGTATGTGTTGGAATGGAAGTGTTGAGTTAACCCTTTAAATTATTCAGATTTCCTCGTTAAACTTTAAGCTTTTTGGACTTTGATTGCATGGATCACGTTTAACGGCGTTATCACACTTGCACATTAAAATTTTAATGTGATTCACATTAATTGTCGCTTGTGAGCGCCCAAATATGTTATTTGTGTCTTTGGGTCACTTAATATTTGGGGTTTTTCTATTTATTGATAAAGAAGTGGACTTGGCCTGCAAAAATAAGTTTAAATTTACCTAAAGCATAAATATTTTTCACATTAAAAAATTAAAGAGAAAATCGCATTAATTTTTCGCATTAATGCTATAAATCAATTTATATCAAATTTTGCGGGCCAAGTCTACCTTTTTATCAACAAATAGATCACATTTTAAATATAAAATGATTCAATCACACAAATTACACATTTGGACTCTCACCAGCGACAATTAATGTGAATCATATTAAAATTTTAATGTGCAAGTGTGATAACACATTAAGGCTTATAAACCACCTTGAAACTCAAGTGACCGGCTGTAAACTGAAGCTCTTGAAAGAAGTATTTTTTTTTAAATTCCTTTACCATCTTGGAATAAATTTCCATTGCATTTAAACCTTTTTTAACATAGAACTTAATCACTGCGTAAGGGGAAAGTACTCTCTCTTCGAACGTTCATGCCTTCGAATAACTAATGTAAATTTCTTTTACTTTTCCTAAAAGATTTCCACATGATTGTCACATAATTATCAATAATTGATAATAAGCTAAATAATATTTAATAAAAAAGTTTAAGTCTCTTAGGAAAACTTAAAGAAAATTCACATTATTCGAAGGTATGAATGTTCGAAGGGAGAGTACTTTCCCCTAATAATTGTTCCATTTTGTAAATGCACTGTTGTTTCGAACACTCCATATTTTTCCCATATTCCTTCAATGAATCTGACCTGTAAATAATATTTTAATAGCTAGTCTTAAATTGTACATTTCCTGAAAAAATAAGGCAGATTCATTCTTATCATTCACAAGTATATCTTGAAGAATTCGAAGATCTATTTGAAAGCACAAAAAAGAGACATTCTAACTTCTTGATACTTTCGAAAGGTGGCTAAAGTACATCCTGTTCGAATTTCGAAGTGTTCAAGTGTCAAAATGTGTTGGTCTTCACTTTGTTGTGAGGAACAACACAAAGCAACAACGTTTATTGTTCCTGTTCCATTACTTAATCACTCCATAATCACTGAGTAACTCTTTTGCGAGCTTTTTGGTGCGATATTTCACAAATTTTCCCTACCTTGTTCGAAAATTTAGTATGAAATTTCGAAATTGAATTTGAATTCTTCGAACATCAACGACTTTTTGTGGAAATAGAGTTCCATTTACCTTTTATCCAAGACACTATTAAAGAAACAAACTCAACTTATGATAGCACCTATTCCTATCATTCAGTAATAACCTTCCCGGTTTGAGATTTTTCTCCGGTTGAGGATTTTTCTCTAACGATTCGAAGGTATTTCAGAGAGAACTTACATGAAAACCCGTTGGAAGTCCGAAAATTTAAACCAACGAGTTACACAAAAGTGAGTTAGCCCAAACAGAAGTGGATTTTGATTCTCCAGTAGTGTTTTGGATGAAAGGTAAATTAAACTCTATTTGCACAAAAAGTCGTTGATGTTCGAAGATTTCAAATTCAATTTCGAATTTTCATGCCAAATTTTTGAACAAGATGGGGAAAATTTATCAAATATCATACTAATAAGCTGGCAAAAGGGTTACTCAATGATTATGGAATGATTAAATAATGGGACAAGAACAGTAAACGTCGTTGTTCTGTTTTTTTTTCCTCACAACAATGTGAAGATCGTCATATTTTTACACTTGAGCACTTCGAAATTCGAACAGGGTGTCGAACAGGTAACTTCCGCCACCTTGCAAATGTATTAAGAAATAAGAAAGTCTCTTTTTTGGATCTTCAAATAGATTTTAAAATTTTTCAAGATCTCCTTCTGTACGGAAAGAGTAAGTTCATCAAAAAGACATTTATTTTAATGAAACTGCAATTCAAAAGTTCTGCCATCCTGAAATTAAACAAAACTACACGAAAATTCATTTTTTGCAGCAAACGTTTACACACTGTTGTTGACAATTGAAGTGTCAAGAATACCGAAATTCGAAATGGCTAACAATCAGCGCTAAAGCGGCGAGTACGTGAACTTGCACTTTCGGCTTCTGGTAGATTTTCGAATAGCTTTGGCTTGGCTTTGGAGAGGCTTTTTCTCTTCGAAAGGTTATTTATTACTAAACGGAGCCATTAAAGGAATATGGGAAAAAATACGAAGTGTTCGAAGCCAAAGTATGTGCGAAGCTTGAAAGCCTTTTTCTAATGGTTAAATACTCTTTACTTTCTCACATTTTGTTTATTTTTAATAATATTACAGAATTTAAATTACTTTTAAAAGTGTTGGAAAATATATTGACATTGAGTTATGTTTGATAAAATAAACAGTCCACAAACTAAATGACCTAGTTATTTTCATTTCCATAACTCTAAATTATCTGAAAGGTGTATAAACTGAACTATCACTGAACTATCACTAAATGATGAGCATTAAACTAAATCTAACATAAATCGTATTTTATGTTAAGTGGTTCATCATTGCAATTGCACAGCTTATGGGTTAATATCTCCTTTCAGGGTAAATGAGAAATTTTAGATATTGAATCTAAATTATATTTTGACCATAAAACACCTTAACTTGGTACTTACAGAACTATTTTGCTCTATTTGTACTATAGAAATTTATTAGTTGTAGTCGTTGTAGTATTGTATCGAGCTATGTGTTTCAAATTCACGTAATTTTCATCAATATTAATTATTAAATTCAATACATTCCATCCCAGTTCTCGTTCCGTATGGTCGTCGATACCACCCACACTGCCAGCAAGCTTTTGGGTGAAGAGAGTCGGGATCGGGGGAAACCGGTGCCGCCGACGTCGATGGACCGTAATGTGTGAACTAGGTAAGTGGAATGTTGTGTGGCATTCTTCTTGCTCATCTTTCTCCACATTCGTCCGGATAGAACCCCCATTCCAGCATCAAATCTCTTGGCACACAGACGTCGACTCTGAAGGCAGATTACGTAATTCGGAGCACCAAAAAATTGCGGCCAGCGTAAACGAGTTGAAAGTCGCTCTTTTTTTCTCGCATATTGTGCTATATTGCGACATAATACTCTTTTTTTTAGGCATTGAGAGGGGAGGAGGGGGTGGATATCAGGGGTTTACATGGGGGTGGTGGGAGATCGTTAAAACAAGATTAAATTATGGGGTTTGTGAATAATTCACACACACAAACTATCGTGTCTGCAAACTACATGGTAGTGTTAGGCTCTCCCTGTGGAAACATGAATTTGTGCGGGTGAAGTAGTGAATGTATTATGGATTTGTGCTCTCGAGGGCGACTCGTGGTAGCTTAGCAACGCATTCGCAGTTGCTGGTCCACCCCACCGATGGAGCTTTCGCTCGATTTCTCCGCCGAACGCGCCAGTTTGCATCGTCATCAGGTGGTGGAGGTGTTGCCCTCCCCTCGGTTATTTACCCTTGGCGGCAAACGGAGGGGAAATTTATGGGTGGCATCACCCCACTTTTCGCGCCACTAGGTGACTTTTGTACAGTGCCTACAAAGCTCACTCAATCCTAATTAACTTATGTTGATTGTGATTCTCTTTGCACCCAATAGTCCCGATCGTCCCGATCAAGCGCCTGGCAAGTTATTTTTTTATATGAAGCTATTTGAAGCCAATTCCCAAATTGATCTCGGACTCAGCTCACAGTGCTCCAAGGAAAAAATTTATTTAAATAAAAATTTAGTATATTTATCCCTCCATACGGAAAGGTATCTTATCATACAGAAAAGCTTCTCACTTTTTAAATATTTAGCATAACGATCACGAGAGCAGAAAAACTCCCATACGCATTTGTATGTGAAAGTAAGAAATTGGCTTCAACTTTGAAGGCCACTCGGCGGGGACTAGGTCCCGATGATTGCCATGAGATTAGAACCCTGGACCTGAGCATCATACAGCCAGTGCTTTATTCATTTAGCTCTTCAAATCTTTTATTTGGTAGATGGGGAAGTGCTCATCATCGAGAAACATCTTCGAGAGAAATGTCCTCCGCTTATGCAAATTTTCTTGGTGAATAAAGTCAATTGACGTGGTTTTCTTTGGTCCGGGAAATGGGCATAATTCCGGCACCGGACCCCCTGTACTTAACATATTTTTTTCGTATTTTAAATAAAGAATTTTATATGTCGTTTATGAAGCAATTTAAAAAAGAAATAGGGGAAATGCCAAGGCTTTTCAAGGTCCCAAGCTTCATAAAGACTAAATTTGTCCTATGTTTATCAACAAAATGTCATTCATCGCATCCATATTTTAAAAACTAGGGGACAGTGTCACGTTTTTAAAATATATTGTGCAGTTACATTTATTCAGAAACATAGGAAAAATTTAGTAAATTAAGCAAAAATTTATGAAGCTTGGGAACGTGCAAAGCCTGGGCATTTTCTCCTACTATTTCGTTTTTTTTTTTGTAATTACTTCACAAACAACATATAAAATTATTTATTTAAAATGGGAGAAAAATATGTTAAATACAGGGGATCCGGTTCCGGAATTACGCCCATTTTCCGGACTAAAAAAAACTACACCAAAAGACTTTTTTCACATAGAAAATTTGCTAGGAAATTTTTGAAGCCAAGTTTTCTACTAATTTTCGGTATTAACCGTTCATAAGAAAAGTTTTTCAATTTTTTAAAAGTGTAAAAAAAAATTACGTCAATTTTGAGAATTTTTCTCGTTCTAAATTGAAAGAAAGAAATATTTGAGAAATTTTTTGAAGATACAAAAAAATATTTTTAAAAAGAAAAATTAAAGGTTTATCTTTTGTAAAATCTAGTTTCGTTACTTTTCGTTTTTGAAAATCCTTTTTCTGTAAATTAGTAAATACTTTAATTTGGCCGTGAGAAGTATTTTATAGAAAAATAATTTTGAAGATGTTTTCATATTAAATATTTTCCAAAGAAAATATTGCGGTTTTCGGTTTTAAAATCTACAAATTTTAGGCAGAAAATTCTTTAAATATTTGTTCTTCAAATTTTTTTATTCAAAATAGATAAGATTTCCATAAGAATAATATTTCATAATTTAAAAATTTTGGTAAATTAAATACTTTCCTATTGATCGTAAATATCGCTCTTTAATGGAACTCAAAACTTCGAAAGCCAAAATCCCATAGAGATAAAAATTCCGAATGAGTTGAAGTCCCGAATCGGTCAAAACCCGGAATAGATCAAAATTAAGCCAAAATATTAAAAGATCCTAAGCCCGAAACAGTCGAAATTTATAGAGAATCTGAATGGGTCTAAATGCTGTCATATCATAAATTCTTTTAAATAAAACCGAAAATGCCAAGATCGTTGATAACTTCTTAATTTTACTTTTGTAAAGAGTAAATGTAATTAAGGGAAAGCGCGCTACCTTCGGATGACTCAACCTCTTTTCTGGAAGTTTGAGGCTTTGGACTAGCTTAAAATTTAATATTACAATGCGTCAAATTTATTAAAAACACTTTGAAAAAAAAATTGTTCGAAGCTGGAGTCGTCCGAAGATAGAACGCTTTCCCCTACTGGTTTTAGGCAATTGGAATATATAATTTCTATTTTCGAAATTGAGCTTTTCGGATTTTGACCCATTTGAAATTGTGACTCTTCAGAATTCGGCTTTTCGGATTATGCCCCCTGTAGATTTTAGCGTTTGGGATTTTGGGTCTTTGGAACTATGGTTCGCGTGATGTTGAGTTGACCGGTCACTTCACACAAATCCTTAAAGGGTTAAACTGAGAGTTTTGATTCGCGTTAGTTGAGATCCCATCAATTTGCTGCTAATTAAGCCTTAAGCCGTTTCTCGGCCTTACGTGATTACGTTAAGCCATTTATAGGTCTCAAATCGTAAGTGTATCTAAAATACGTTTAAGTTTTCCAAAAATCTTGAATGATAAGAAATTAGTGAAGTTCTCAATTCCACTAAGAGCCAGGCTTAAGTCATTCATACGCGAGGTAGGCGCCTTACTACTTTTCCTGTAATTCTCTCAGGTGAAGTGATTCCATTCTCTCCTTGGATGAAGAATCTGGGAGTTGTATTTAATGAGACACTGACTTGGTCAGATCACGTGGCTGAGGTTTGCCGTAAGATATTATTTACGTTGTACATTTTGCGACGCTTTCAGACCTTCACTCCCAGGGATACTAGACCCAGACTCGTCCTTGTTAGGGCCTTGATAATCTAATTTTTAACCTATTGGGCTGAGTATTTGTTCAGTGCTAAAATCGAGGAGCAGAATCCACTGGTAAAAATAAAAGGGTCAAATTGACCCTTTTCAAAAGGATGGATCGTATTTGACCCTTTGAAAGGTTCACTTTTGTATCTCTTGAAATTTAGTATGCACATTTATCACGAATAATCATGTTTTATTGTAAACTTATTACTGATATCATATTTCTCTCATCTGAGCGAACACCAAAGATCACTTTTTCATTGTTTTTTTATTCGTTTATTCCGGAATTAAATAGATGTCAAAACCGTGACCCTTTCGAAGGGTACCTGGTGACCCTTTCAAAGAGTCAAATATGATCCATCCTTTGGAAAAGGGTCAATTTGACCCTTTTATTTTTACCAGTGTCTGTTGAAACTGGTTTTCAATTCTTGCTTGCATTACGTTTTCGGACTTCGCAAATACGATCATGTTTCTGCTTTTGCAAACTCCATTCTCGGTCTTCCACTGATCTTTATCGCCGGTAGGCACCGGTACCTTGCGGAGCTCGTAGTTCCTGGATCTTCTGCCAGGTCTTCGCTTCTTCTTGCCAGGGAGCGAAAGAGGGGGCTTATCTTGAATCACGTGGCTTCCACTTATTCATCAAATCCAACATCACAATCATAAATGTTTAGGACTACCTTTTGTATAAAGGACATACTATCCTATTGTCTTATTTCCTTTCTAAATAAATTGAAATTGAAATTGAAGTTAAGCCATACGGCTAAGCCTCAGGCCTGATTTATTCTTGATAAGGCCAGAAACACTTGCTCCGATATCAATAGCTGGTACTTTTCTATCAATTGAGGTGGGAAAAAACTGTAAAAACACGCAACTAACACCATTTTCAACCCTGATCTTAAACATTTTGTTCAATTGGTCTCCTCAATATCAAATAATTACCTTCTCTCTTGCACTCCAGTAAGTATCTTGCAATGGCACTTCTTCACAGGAAGGCCTCAGTTGGAGCCTTCAGTAGTAGTTTGGAAGTAAGTTAAGGTGTCCCGTGAACCATAAATTCTACTCTCGGAAATTGAATTTTCTTCCTTTTTCTCTTACACCCAGAATTTACTGCAATAATTAGGTTTCTGTGTCTCTGGGTGGTGCAAAATTGTGAGATTGCATTTTCCTCCTCACTGCAAATTGAAGCATCCCAAAAATTGGAATTGGCAAACCATCCCCCAGTCACCCTCTGCCACCTCCCTGGAGATTGATTTGCAAAATTCTTCAATGGCTTTTTGGGAAAAGTAGTATAGAGATTGAAGAGGAAATATTTCTGGTATGTTGCTGATAGTATGGAAGAGAGAAAAGAGCTTTTCGCGACCTGGGGAATGTGGTAGCCAAAATATGATGTTGGGGAGCTTTTGCGTTGCCGCGCCGGGTCGATATATCAGAGTAACTGCACCCACAACTACATTGGCAATTGTAGATTTGCGCAGATGATGGAGATACTTCCTGTGATAACGTGATGTAATTAAAATACCGTATGTAGTCATAAATATTTCACAGACAATATTTTAAAATCTCCTTAATCGTCCAATTATTTCATTTTTAACCGCAAAATGCACTCTGAATGCATCAGTAACTCAACAAGAAGTAGAATTACGTTTTTCTTCGTATAATAAAAAATACAAAATGTATCAAATTATAATAAAATCCCTTGTTGGGAAGATTTTGGTTTTATTATCATTTAAACTGAAAAAGTATTAAACTGGATTAATTATTGCAATGATATAGCTAGGTGGGGTAGCATCACCAAATGCTAGTGTCCTGCTTAATGGCACCTTTAATAAGTTTTATTGTTCTTAAATATATTTCAAAATTACAATATTTGAATTTTAAATTCTCATATTCCGCAAAATATGAAAAATATCAATTTATTCAAGGTGGCATTAAATGGGATATCAAACTAAAAGTTATACCACTACCTAAATTGTGTCAAAAATGAATAATTGCTCGTAAATTCAGAATTGGAATTTACAAAAAAAAAGTTTAAATCCCACATAAATGAAATATGTACGTACATTGGATAAATTCAAAAGCAATAGAAACTCGAATGTAGACAAAAGGTGCAGATACGACAACAGTCGATGCAAACGACGATATTATTACATGTTAATATTATTTGGAGATCTTTTTTTTGAAAATTAATTTATACTACCTGTTTTGAATTATTAGTTCAATAAATATTTTTATCAATTGTTTTTTCATCATTATCTGTCATAGAATTTTAGGTAGGTAATAATTGATGTGAGTACTAGGTCTGTGGCGCAAAGGCCCTTAGTTTGATTTTCATATTTTTAACCCAAGTCCAGTTTAAAATGCAATAGCATTCAAAGTTAATAAAAAAATATCGCCACATCCTTAGAGTAAGTTACGGAAAGGACACACTATCAAAATTCTGATGCTGATGCCTAACCCCCTTTGTAGGTCTATCTTCACAGGAAATTTATCGACTTATCGTCTACAGTACTAAATATATTAAAATCTAAAAAAATCATGTAGGCAACTAATAATTTATAATCTGTCTTTCTATGTGAATTAAATTCAATTATTGGTCCGCTACTTTAAGAACAATAGAGTGTGTTACTACTAACACAGAGATTAGGATATATAAAGTAGCAAAAATTTATCAGTTTATCTTCATTGTCAATAAAATGAGGACATCTTAAGAGAACATGTTCAATATTCACAACAATTATTGCAAACCTTACACAATTGATCCTCAATCACTAATTCTATGCAAATACGCCATAAGTCGGTAAGGATTTGTCACATACGGACGAATTGTCTTTACAACTTTTTTCAACAGATCACCTATTCCTTTGATTTCATATTAAATTTTTTTTCTGTAATTATAATGCACATGCACACTACTGATTTTTCAAGGCGTTACTTGACATATTACTTTTTTCAAAATCATCAAAATTTATTTTTTTTTCTAATAATTTTAAATAAATTGAAAGATTTTTTTTCTTGAGTCCCAAAATAGTTGAAAACGGCGAAAAGGTTAATCTTTTTTTAATTTATTTGGATTGTTTTTGTAAGGTAATGATAATTTCGAATGATTTATGGTTTGAAATATGCAGATTTTCTCACCGCTTTAAATGGAAAAAAGGAATACAACGAATAATTCCTGTTCCTTTTCTTTTTTCTCTTTTTTTATTCAATTTCGTGGTCTTCTTTTTAACTATGCCCATCTGAAACAGGGAGAAAATTTTAAAGTCCTAATTGGACAGGATCCAAAACTATCGCTCATAGCCCATATTTAAGTATTCTTGCACCTATGACACATCACCTCAGAGTAATATTACGAAGTAACTACGAAGTAACTACAAAGTAACTACGAAGTATAATTGAATAAAATTAATTTAGGGAGAGGTGGGGCTACTTTGTGCTGTGGGGCTAGATTGTATACGACTTTTTCGCCTATTTCTAAATGAAGCTGGTCCTTACAATTATTTCTTCAGTTGGATCAGCAATTGTTGTAACTTCCTCATCACCTCATCAGCACTTCTTTTAACACTATAGAAATACACATATTAAACAAGAACTGCTGATGAGGTGAAGAGGAGGTTACAACAATTGCTGATTCAACTGACGATTTTATGTTAGATCCACAAATATTTTGTCTTTCCAAATTACATAATGTTAAAACCCAGTTTCCATTAGAAATATGCGAAAAAACGTATAAAAATATAGCCCCACAGCTCAAAGTAGCCCCACCTCCCCCTAATCATGGATTCTCGAGCCATGTACGCACTTTTTCATCGAATTGAATCAGTTCATATTTCTTTTAATTGATATCTCATTATGATGAAAGAGATCCCTAATTTCGTGGGGCCACCAAAAGCCCCCGGGAAAGATATTCTCTTCCTTTTGTGGAAGAACATTTTTTTATAGCGGCCCACTGTGGTTGAACATCTAAAAAAAATTCAAGATTTACTCACTAAAAGAAATCTTAAGATTCTGTTTATGGAAATTTATTTTTATACTCCTTAGCACTTCAGAACTGTTCACCAAATTTTATTTACAGTGAAGAACAATTTAAAAAAAAAACACATGCATTGAAGAAGCTCGATTATATTTCAAATTTTGATGTCGCTTCACTTTGACCTTAAAAAATGTTCTAGTGCGTACTAGGGTGTTTCAACTAGGAAAAAAATTTTTGGAACTATTCTCACGGTGCTGTAATTGATGATACTAGAAAGTTTTTCTTCGTCGACCATATGATCAGACGCTGTTTAGAGGTGGCTGAACGACCCTCTCTGTAGTGTAAAATCAGAAAAATGTTCTACAGAGATGGTCGGTCAGCCACCTCTAAACAGCATTTGATCATGATCGTCGAAGAAAAACTTTCTTGTCTCATCAAATACAGCACCGCGAGAATAGTGTCAAAAATTTTTTTCCTTGTTGAAACACCCTAGCGCGTACCCTACGTAGTATTACTCTGAGTTTATCACTCATTTTTTTGTACTAGGAATCTTTATCGATTCAATATGTGTTTTAAGGCTATACAAGGCATTGTGATAAAGCCTCGATCTCGGGGCAGGCCTAGGATAAAGTGGCTGGAATCTACCCTTCACTGGTAAAAATAAAAGGCATTGAATAAATGAGCAGTAAAAAGTTAAAATTGATCAGTAACAAAAAAATTTGAAACAGTGATATTATCGTCCAAATTTTGGCAAAGGGAAAATAAAGGGCTTTTCACTCTATATGGAATAGGCCCTTTTCAAAAAAATGGATCATATTTGAGCCTTTGAGAGATTCACTTGAATCTTTTGAAATTTTGTATGCACATTTATCACAATAGATTATGTTTTATCGTAAATTTATTACTCTTATCGTATTTCTCTCATCTGAGCGAAAACACCAAAGATGACCTTTTCATTGTTTTTATTCGTTTATTCGAGAGTTAAATAGGTGTCAAAACAGTGACCCTTTCAAAGGATCATCGGTAACTCTTTTATTTTTACCAGTGCACAACTCAATTAGGAATAAGCGTTTAAAATAAATAAATGATTGCTCTCTGTAAAATCCGCCAAAAATAGGAGATATTATCATCAAGGATCTGAGATTCTTTACAATCTCAGCTTTTGTGGTCATTTTTCAGTGCCAGTGTAGAAACAAAGGATCGCCTGATCAGGGCGTTTAATTACCTGTGTACATTACGTATTTGGGCTTTGCATGTTTGGTCACATTTTTCCTTGGGTTAACTTGTTTACTTGTAGTCCTAGGTTCCGAGGCCCTGGACAGCAAATGATCTAAGGAAGTTACGTTCCATTTCAATTTTCTAAACAGTTTGACCTGTTTCTTCCGAAAATGCTCTAATTGTCCCTTCCATAGTATTTCTTATAAGGCAAAATCCAATGCCATTTGATGGGTTTACGTAGCACAATATGGAAACATTAAAGTAACTAAAGTAACTTAGGGCCCAAATAGACTCAGGCTGAGCTTTGAGAATATTTAGTCTGTAAAATTTAGCAATAAAGATTTATCCGCAACTGTCATACACTGAATAAGAATCATCGATTAGAGGTCTTTTGCATACATTTCCTTTATCTAATCCTTTTTAGTCAAATTTTACAGGCTAAATATTCTCGAGGATGAATAATTCTTTCAGTATACGACATTCGTAAACAAATAAACTTACAAATTACGATAAATGGACAGAGAAAACCCTTTCCAATGAAATTTTCTTGTAAGTAATATTGACTAATTAATTAATAGGAAATTTAAATTTGTTGATATGTGTGAGAGGGTTGATATGAGTATCGAATTGAATGCCAAAGAACCCAGAATTTTGTTGATTTACCTACAGAATCCCCTTGCAGTTCAATAAAATGGCTTTTTAAAACATTTTCAACACTTTAAAATGCGTGCTTAAAACTACCATTGTTACCAAAAGTGGTGGATAACAATATTGGATAATAAAAATTCTGTACACACAACTCAGGTGTAAAGTGGAATACCGAGTAACGTTTATGAAATATATGGGGGGAGAGTTATAAAATCTTTTCATGCTACATTTATTTCAAGCTCGATGAAATTTCCATGAAAAAAGACGATGAAGAAGTGTTTGAGGAAATAAAAAAAAAATTGAGGGAGAGGGCAAATGGTGAAAATTATGATGTGAAAACTTTCGATACGACATTTTACCCCTGATTTTACCTGCTACATTTTCAAAGGGTAGTCGGAGAAAATCTGCTGAAGAATCTTCCCTTTGGCCTTATTGCTATTAATTGTTGGTGATTTGCTATTTTCATGCAATGTAAACATAGATATATGCCCCAGAGCTCCTCTCAAATGTCCCACAAAACCAATTTCCACTCGAGGTCAATGCACAGGCTCTATATTATGTTGAAGTTGAAAGTCATTTGTCAGGAGAACCTTCGTTAGGGGAGGAGATTCATGTCGAAATGGAACAAATTATTCCACAGACCAATTTTTTTTTTGTTACTTGAAGGGTCATTTGTGAATGTTTATTGAAAGCTCAAATTTGAATCACGGAAACAGGAGTTTCTCAATAGAACTCGAAAATGTTCCTCAAATGGTTTCTCGTACAATTTTTGGGTGGTCCATATGAGCAAAACTTTACCACATTAATGTCCATGTTCTTCAATTTGTTCATTGATGAGATATCCAGAGTGTTAATAAGAGCTCTTTTAAGATAATCGATGGCAATTTCAACTTCAACTTGGGGTATAGTGCTGGAAGATAGGCCTGGTTGGAAGGGATCGTATAATCAATGGGAATGCGAATAAGATGACCAAGACTCAGAGCATAAGGAGAACTACGTGACATGACACTGCAGATTACACATCAAAATAACCAGGACGATAATGACTTTGGGTGATATAACTTCCGACCTTTTCCCTCTCAATATTCCCCGATCTTTACCATCATTCTTTGTTTGCTCCTTGGCTGATTGTGTATTTGATTGGAAATTAATTGAAATTTGGTGTTGAAGCAGAAAAGGCAAAAATTCTTCATTCTATTGAGTCTCTTCTTTTTTTTCTTGGTCCTGGCATCAAAAATTTTGAGCACTTACTCAATTCCATTTTATCCAAAATAAAGTTAAAGAGACGAGGGTGGGTGAATTTTCGTTGCGCATGGAGAAATAAACAAAATATCAAAGATTTTCCTATACACAAATTTCTTCCGACAACACAATCTAAACTTCCTGCATACTTTCACCCTTTCCTTTCAGCTTTTTCCACTTAAACCAATACAGTGCCTGCTACACTCAAAGATATATGGGATAGGTTTAACTAAAACGTTCTAGGTTGTGTCAAGACAATTTTTTTTTAAATATTCCTAATTCATTGAAGACTTCTTCTGTTTCTCTGTTAATTCTTAATTCAATAAAGCGCAAGACCTGGAGAAACATGGGGCAGTTGTAAACACAAGGTAGTTGTGAACACTGATTTTCATGTCTATGCAACTTGAACACCTGTTGACCTTTTCCTCAGTGTATAAGAATCCAAAAATCCTTACGGCGTTATCACATTTTCACATTAAAATTTTAATGTGATTCACATTAATTGTCGCTTGTGAGCATCCAAATATGTTATTTGTGTCTTTGAGTCACTTAATATTTCGGGTTTTTCTATTTATTGATAAAGAAGTGGACTTGGCATGCAAAAATAAGTTTAAATTTACCTAAAGCATAAATATTTTTCACATTAAAAAATTAAAGAGAAAATCGCATTAATTTTTCGCATTAATGCTATAAATCAATTTATATCAAATTTTGCGGGCCAAGCTTACCTTTTAATCAACAAATAGATCAAACTTTGAATATAAAATTATTCAAACACACAAATTACACATTTGGAGTCTCACCAACGACAATTAATGTGAATCATAATAAAATTTTAATGTGCAAGTGTGATAACACAGTTAAAGTGTCAATGAATTCATGCATGTCTCGTCCTCTAAAGTCTAATATCAAATTAAAGAATCGCAGTGTTTATATCTACCCCAGAAAGCATGTGGCAAGTTATTTTTTTTATATGGAGCTATTTGAAGCCAATACCTAAATTGATCTCGGACTCAGCTCACAGTGCTCCGACGAAAAAATTTATTTAAACAAAATTTTAGTATATTTATCCCTCCATACGGAAAGGTATCTTATAATGCGAAAAAACTTTTCACTTTTTAGATATTTAGCATAACGGTCGCGAGTGCAAAAAAATTCCCATATAAATTTAAATCGAAGTTTGAGAAAGTGGCTTCAAATTTCAGGCAAATTGCCAGCAATTTGCCCCTACGTAATATTTGTCAAACCCAGTCAACGGATGTTTCTCTATTCATTTTGCTTTATAAAACGTTTCCATAGGCAAAAAAATAAAGATTCTACACCTAAACTAAGAGGGAAAAGTGATCTTCAGACTAAAAGTTTAGCGCGGTTCCGGAAAATCGCAAAATCATAAAAACAAATCAATTTTATTGATTTTTCAGAACCTAATAGATCATTTGCCATTTATAATCCAATCCTAAGTCAAAATTTTCCAAAAAATCTTGACAGATAAGAAATTAGGCAAGTTGAGCCAAATGGCTAACCCTTAGGTCTGATCTCAAGTCCATAAAAGGCACAAAACAAGTTATTTTCACGTAAAGATATACTTCATGAGAACAACACAATTAGCCACGTATAAGAATCGGATTCAGCAAGACAAGGACAAGTTGTAACAGGATGGCCCATGCTTAATAAGCTTGGAGTGTTCTTGATCCGAATAAGTAGACTTTTCTGATTCTTGACTGAGTCTAGACTGATTCTAGACTCCTCTTCTCTGAGTTCTTTTTCATCGCTCTGCCGTAAATGCCCTCTTCTAGGCCTTCCACTTACCAGTTAATCTGAACGACTGTTAATCTACTATTCTCCTTATAAAGATAATTCTGTCTGTTTTGCTTGATGCCATCCTAACTTCATGATTTTTTGACTGTAGTTCTCTTATAGACAGAGAACCTAACTCTAACAAATGAATAACCCTGATGTCCTAGCCCTGCCAGGACTTGATTTCGAGCATACCAGAAGTTTGGATAAAGCTCGACAAGATTTTTCTTTTTCTCAAGGAGCATCGTAATCTTTCCTACCCTTATACGGGCTTAAGACTAGAGACTTATGACTGAGACATAACGTTGAGGTCATAATACGAAAAGTTTAGTTTATGGCTAAGCCCAAAAATTTGGAGACTTAGCTAAGTCCTTGTTGAAATGAAGGTTTAGTAC
Organism: Phlebotomus papatasi; assembly: GCF_024763615.1. Classification (NCBI taxonomy): domain Eukaryota; kingdom Metazoa; phylum Arthropoda; class Insecta; order Diptera; family Psychodidae; genus Phlebotomus; species Phlebotomus papatasi. Next base: position 7,819,445 of record NC_077222.1, on the reverse strand, counting down.
TTTGTTAGTGGCTTATCGATGATTACGCACCCTTGTAGTGACACAATGAGACACAAAATCAGTCATTACCGTCATTACAGAGATGAAAAAAAAAGAACTATATTATATATATTATATTATTGAAGTGATGTTTAAATATCCATTGCTTTTTCAGCATTCTATAATTCGGCTTAAGCCGTCAGTCGATGGTCTTAAGACATTATAGTCGTTTGAGATTGAAAATGACGTTTATAATGTGCTGCATATACCTACGACTTAACACTAAACCGACCGTGTTTGATCGTTTTTCGTTCAAATGACAAACCGCGGTAGGGTAGGATACTCAACAAATTTGTCTTGGAAAAGAGCAAAAAAATTAAAATTCAAGCACTGAAAAATATATTACAGTAGAGCCCCGCTATGGGCCATCGCTCTATAGTCCACAATTTATCGACACTTAATTTCAAAACATTGATTTTAAGTTAGGTTATGTTTTTTAGTACGCGACATGCAATGTTGTCATAATTATTTTAATAAATTTGACAAATTTTATTGAGTAGTTGTGATAATTGTGATCCATAATGAAGAGAGCTAGGACAAGTAGCACAATCGTAAAGAAAGTGGAAGCCGTCGAACAATTTCAATACAAAAGCAGGGGAGTGACATTAGCTTTGAAAAATGCGACCGGTTTTAGTGTAATTTTTTCCCTGTTTTCGTACATATATCACGAGATATCTCCAAAACCACGTAGGTTGCCAATTTAGGGTTTTGGTTGCCTCTTCGTTATTAAATTGGCTTTTATTTTGTATTAGTATTTTTTGCTAATTCATTCTACAATGACAGAAAACAGCTACACTGCTGGCAATAATCATAGCTCCACTTTTTCATACTGGAAAAACTTTCAAAAAAAAATTTTTTGGAAAAAAATAAAAATATCATTTGAAGGTATTTTCAAACCAATATGAAAAATTGCCATTTGAATTTCATATCGTTAGAACTGTGAGTACTGTGATATAATCTTTATCAAAATGGCGATTTTCGGGTGGCAATAATTATAGCTCCACTCAATAAATTTGGCTTCAGGGTATTTATTTTCAATCAGTGAAGGTAAATATCTTTTAGTAATTCAATTAATAACTTTATTAAGCTAATTAGAATCATTTTTATAAAGTTTTTCATGAATTTTGCTGAAATTTTGTAAGAAAAATGTTTAATGAACAAAAATAAGGGATTAATTAAGGTCTTGAAAGGGATGAAAATTGACAACCAAAAAATTTCCATAAAAATGACAAGATCCTATCACCTTTCATCCGAATTTGTCCATATTGCCGACTTATATGCATTTTAAACCACTCCCAGGGCTAAAAATCTTCTTTTGTTAGAGGCAAAAGTGTTCAATTTTCCGTGTTACAGTCGAAAAAAACAAGTTTTCTACCGAAATTTGATGTAAAACAATGCTGACTGCTTAGTCTCATCATGTTCTGTTGATCCTGCCCCAAAACAGAATTCCAAGTGACTAAGGTGGTCTTCAGAATAATGAGATAAAAAATTATCAAAAAGAAGCTTATTGCAGTTTGATGAATAGAAAGTATTTTACGTCATTTAAGTGGTTTAAAATTATTTTTTCAGACAGAAAACAAGTTAAGACAAGACCTATCAATTTTTTTAGTCGAAAAAAATAATTTTGTACCACTTAAATTAGGTAAAACACCTTCTGTTCATCAAACTGCAATAAGCTTCTTTTTGATAATTTTTTTATTTCATTATTCTAAAAACCACCTTAGTCACTTGGAATTCTGTTTTGGGGCAGGATCAACAGAACATGATGAGACTAAGCAGTCAGCATTGTTTTACATCAAATTTCGGTAGAAAACTTGTTTTTTTTCGACTGTAACACGGAAAATTGAACACTTTTGCCTCTAACAAAAGAAGATTTTTAGCCCTGGGAGTGGTTTAAAATGCATATAAGTCGGCAATATGGACAAATTCGGATGAAAGGTGATAGGATCTTGTCATTTTTATGGAAATTTTTTGGTTGTCAATTTTCATCCCTTTCAAGACCTTAATTAATCCCTTATTTTTGTTCATTAAACATTTTTCTTACAAAATTTCAGCAAAATTCATGAAAAACTTTATAAAAATGATTCTAATTAGCTTAATAAAGTTATTAATTGAATTACTAAAAGATATTTACCTTCACTGATTGAAAATAAATACCCTGAAGCCAAATTTATTGAGTGGAGCTATAATTATTGCCACCCGAAAATCGCCATTTTGATAAAGATTATATCACAGTACTCACAGTTCTAACGATATGAAATTCAAATGGCAATTTTTCATATTGGTTTGAAAATACCTTCAAATGATATTTTTATTTTTTTCCAAAAAAATTTTTTTTGAAAGTTTTTCCAGTATGAAAAAGTGGAGCTATGATTATTGCCAGCAGTGTAATAAACTCAAACGTTTTTTTTTTGGCGCGCTAGAAACATATGGGAAACATAGGAAATGTCATGCCCCTGACAAAAAGTCGTTGATAATTTTAAAAAATGAAATGGACTATACTGCGACCCAAGTGTTAAATCTGGAACCAAATATGGACTATAGCGGGGCTCTACTGTACATGCATATTTTAAGAAATTCATAGAGTTTTATAGTTGCATTGTACCGTTTAAAAATATGTGTTAATTTAAAACCGGTCAATTTGACCGGGTCTTGGTAGGTTTAGTGATAAGCAGAAAGATGACTTTACGTATTTATAATCAAAATAATAATTAGACTACCCTCCCAACGCTTTCCCAATAAGCCGTTTCTCGGCTTATTAAGCTTTAAGTCTGTCTAGGTGTCTAGGGTATAGGGGAAACGGGGGCACCGTCAAACACGGGGTACCACCAAACACTAATTTTTACTTCTAAACTACTTTAACTATACCGACAGAGTGGACAAGCATCCCTATAGTGCCTATAAATTCCTAAATAAAAAATCGCAGTGTTTTGTGGTACCCCGTGTTTGGTGGTGCCCGAGTTTCTCCTAATCCTTTATCCTACAAACAACCCTACTTTTGATTTTCTCCTTTGAGTTGTAAATGCTTCAACCAAACTAGTAGTTAGTTCCCTTTTTCCTTCAGAATTTGGAAAACAACACAAAAAATTCAGTTGAGATTTTCCTGAGTGTACTACCCAAACCCCAAAGACTTGGCGCAAACGAGACTCTGTCACTTCACCTTTCTCCCAAAGTGTGTGCACAGGAAAGTTTTATCACTCTTGTGACACTTTCCCAATTTTGTTGACGGCAAAGTCAAACTTAAAAATGAAAAGTAAGCAAATCAGTTGGAGAATAGAGTCTAGGAGAGTGAATTTAATTGTAATGACCCTTAAACTTTGGTTGTGAATTATGGCACAGTGGGAGTCTTTTGACTCTGCCCAGGTATTACAGTGATACCAAGGGGATGCCTGGGAGATTAGGTTTAGGTTAAATGTTCAATTTATTTAATTACTTAACAATTCGGTGTAGAACAAGAATTTGATTGATTAACGCGATGTTAATTACACCTTAAGAACCCCCATGGAGATTTCCTGTGATCGCCTAGAATGTCAAAAGTGGGGGAGAGGGGTTTGGGAAATATAGGAGAATGGTGTTATGGGAAGACTTGGAAAATCACTTCATTTGCAGAGTAGAGAATCAGAGATATATATTTCTGCTAAAAAGTACTCAATCCATCATTTTTCTATATATATTAATCTTTCCATGGGTGCCAGGAATACGAAGATGGAGAGAAATCGTTTAGCTGATTTGATAGCTCATCCGAAATCCAATTTCTGGTCTTTGGGGCTCATACAGTGAGTCACTGTTGAAGTGGATGACGAACGGTCCTGATTGGGTGGCTGCATGAGTCCCCATGAAAGGAATAAATACAAAAAAAAGAGATAAATTATGTCAAGGAAAAGTGGTTATAGGTTTGGTTAACTCAATGTTGCTCTTGATTATGGACTACTCTTCACTGACATTTTGTCACCTAGTTTTTGGGTCAAGAAATGACTTTACGAATAAATGAAAATTGATTACCAATAACAGAAGTGTTTGCTAAACTCTGGGCACAGAAGTAGCTGGCACGTACATTGGGGAAAGTCTGGCGTACCGCTTGAGGGATGAAGAGGTAATCTTCAGAGCGTCCTGGTGACTCAATTTGGGTGAAACAAATATTATCGTAGCCCTCGTTATCCGCTGAGAGAATCGTGAAGCCCAATTGGAAGAAGTGCGTCGTGAATCTTTTTGTTGGCGTGGAGGAAAATGGGAAAATAATAGAATATTTCATGGATTTTGTTTTGGGGAAAAAAAATCATCCTCACGTGATTCTCTTGTCATTGGGGCGCCTCCTGAAGCAAATGGCATAATTCATGTTGCCTGGATAGGTACCCATGCCATTCTGGAAGTTGAATGACTCAATCATACCACTGGGATTCGGGAAGTACTGAAGACATCCTCGTGGAGCCAGGATATCCTGATCGAGAATATAAGCCGGTGGAGCTGAGTGCAATACCCTGGGTTCTCTGGAATCTTCCACGACCTCAATCGGAACGTCTTCCATCAATGCCCTGCCACCTCTAGCAAATGCTGCAGCTGCGGGAGCACACTCAATTTGTGTCACGAGAATCCTCCAGCGGGGATTCACAAGGGCAGGATTGGTCACACGATCCATGAGAGTAAATGTGAGCTCCACATTGAGCTGAGTTCCAGGAGTTACATCGACATACACTGAAAAGTTAAGAAAATTAATCAGTTATAAGGTATTGATTATATCCTGAACACTGCATCAAATTTCTTTTGAGGGTGGATTCTGCAATGTATGAGAATTGTCATATGAGAAATTAAAGCCAGGACAGTCACAACAAATAGAATTGAGCTGTGAAAAACTTATCAAATAAAGCCATTTTCTGAAAGCAATAATGTTATTTTTTTCATTTTTTTCTATATAAAGAACATTTTGCAAAAATGTATGGAAGTATGTATGGAAAAATTACCGAGACCTAGGACGATATTCCCCGGGAGTCCTTGTAAAAACGCCTTTATCCTTTCGAAAAAATACTATTTTGACATCGAATTACTCAACACCAACAAAAGGGATCTTCATGAAATTCGGTATGGAGTTAATGTATGACTTAAGCTATTTATCCATGGATACTACCCCCTCCCCTCACCCCTCCTTCTAGTAGCCCCCATACAATATGTGGACATTTTTCATTATAACTTTCCTCTGAGAAGAAGTAGAAAGCTGAAACTTAGTATGGGATCAAGGTTTATGAAGGGTTCCTTAACCATGTATATAGGCTCCTCCCCCTCTACTCTTTCTTGTAGCCATCATACAAAATAATGACGTTTTCTACTATAACTCCTCTGTAAAAAGAAGTAGAAATCAGAAACATGGCATAGGATCTAGGTCTATGGAAGGCTCTTTAACCGTGTATATATAACGTTTCCCCCCACCACTCCTTCTAGCAGTCTCCATACAAAATGAGGACTTTTTCCACTATAACTCCTCTCTGAGAAAAGGTATAAAGCTAAAAATCGGCATGGGAACAAGGTTTATGGAAGGCTATTCAGTCATATAATATCTGATTATGATTTCAGAAGAAAATAAATAAATAAATCACAGTTAGAAAAATACGTCAAAATAATGATTCTACTGAAATCATTAAAGACAATGAGGCAATATCTCTCATTAACACATTAAAAATATCATACATACATAAGATTTTAAAATCGATTGAACAGTTTCGAAACTTAACGCATTTCTTGTTTTGGAAACTTTGATAACCTGGAGCGCCCCTTGTGGTCAACTTGTGAACTTATCTATACCGTCATTTTGTAGGATTTTTCGAGACCTTTCGATTGAGTATTCATTGATTAAATTCGGTTTACAAATCTCTGAGATATAAGGTTTCAAGTTTTGACTTTCAGCCCTTATGTTTCAATGTCCTCCTATGCATGTTATGCATTGTGAAGATATGTGCTTTTATGTCCATTTTGAGAATATGCAGTCATTTAATATATTTTATTTTACAATTCACTCTTTCTCTTAAAAAAAGACAGTATAAATGCGCACATTTCATGCAAGAGATTATTTTTCTTCTACGAAAATGGTTTTTTTGCTCTAGAACTTTTCCCCCATGGTTTAGAACTTTGGTCCCGGAACAAAAGTTGTTACCTATACCATGGCCTATTCAATGATATAGGTCTCATTGGAGGTCGCACCATAGACCACTTTTGCTCATTGTCCTTTAACTAGATAATTAGTACATGTCTGTACTAAACTTGCGCGAGATCAAAACTTCAAACTTTGCTATGAAAAGGAACAAATCACATAATTTTGCAGTTTGTTATTACACCCTTAATGTTTTAGAAACATTTTATACAGCGAGAAAGTTGCACTAAGTCTCAAAGCACATAGAACTGTCATAGTGTTCTAATATTTTTGTACAAGCACCACAAGTGAAATAAGACAATATAAATTAAATCGATGACAGATGATGACATTACAATGATGACACTATGATATTTTACGGGATTAACACTAAACCTACCATGACCTTGTCAAATTGACCTGTTTAAAAACAATTTTAAAATAAGCACATATTTAAACGGTACAAAGTCGTTATAAAACTATATGAATTTCTTAAAATATGCATGTAATATTTTTTCAGCGTTTAAATTTTATTTTTTTCTTCTTTTCCAAGAAAAACTTGTTGAGTATCCTACCCTACCGCGGTCGGTCATTTGACCGAACGCGCTAAGGAAAACGGCCAAAACGGTCGGTAGGTTTAGTGTTATAATAAATTAATTTAATTTTAGTATCCTCATGAGAAACTTTATGAGGTAAGCTAAAAATGATATTTAGGACATAAGGTTATATTGTATTATTTTTCCAAAATGCTTTTTTCTGTTGTACAATATTTTTCTTGTACTACAAAAATTCACATGTTTTTTAGTACAAGACTGTTCTCAAATGCTTCTACATTATCGACTTTTATCTGTGTTGATTCCGGTCTCGACTGTTTTCCACAGTCCTTGCCGTGTTCTAAACTCACCTAAAAGTCGTGATAGGAACGATTATGTAGAATCACTTGAGAACAGTAAAGTGTTAATTTTTCAATAGAAAACATCATTATGGTGCTATTCCAATGAAAAAGTTACCACGTTTTGTTTAGCACATTACTGTTCTCAAGTACTAGAAAAGAGCATGTCTGTTCCCATACGTCATTTCAAGAAAAATAATGAGTAGAGAATATTAATGCTGCTCATTAATGTCATGGTCTTTTTAGTACTTGAGAACAGTAATGTGCTAGAAAACATGCTCATTTTTTCATTGGAATAGCGCCATTATTTTTCTCAGGTATTATCTCACCGTGTTGTCCATCGTTAACACCGCATAATTCAAAGTCCTTTACTTGGAAGGAATCAACAAGGCACATGGGAACACCGCCTACAATTGTTGGTTCTGACAATTCAAATTCTTCAAAGTCAAGTCTCAACTGTTAAAATCAGAAAAGGCGTAATAAAAAAATATTAAAATGAAAAATCATCAAAAAAAATCCTTCATGAGGACAAACCTGACATATATTTTCATTAATCATGATGATGTTATGATTGCAATTCATATCGAAAATGTCTTCACGTTCAATGTAGACTCTCTTGAGATGCGCTGTATCGCCGCATCCCATGAATCCTGAATAGGAATAAAAGAAATCCGATACAGGCAATGAAAAAGCTTGGTACTTCCATTGAAAGTAATTACCAGTACAGCAGTATGTTCCCTTCATAGCACAATCTCCCGGTGGAGTTTCTCCGCCAGCTTGCAAGCAATCTGCCCTTCTCATGCATGTTCCATAGCCCACCGTACTCGTGCAAACACCATAGGTAGCTAAAATAGAGAATTGTTGAAAGTTTTGATCGGGAAAATTGAGAAAAACAGGAGTTTCCAATTTCCTATTCTCTCCTTCTCACATCACTCATTCAAAGCTTTTTTTCCAGATGAATATAATACTCAGTACCGACCTACATTGATTTGTAGTGCATCCTGAAAAAGAACTTTTTGAGGTATCTCAATCCACAAAGGATTAAAGTAGATTTATTGCAGAGTATCATAATACTCTGATGCCTTATCCTGGCAATAAATTAATGAGGAAATTTAAAAGCTTTGACCTACTTATTATTCTGATGAGATTAAGCTTTTCAGCCCGATTGAGAGTCTTAAATACTAGGATAGAAGAACTCGCACGAAACAGTGCTTAACAAAAATTTGCATGAAGCCTTTTTCTTTGATAAATCTTCAACTCAAAAAATAACGCCTCTTCTAGTGGATATGAGGACAATCGATTGCTTTAGCTTTAAAACGTTCTTTTTCATAAGATTAAATTATGAAAAAATAATTCTTCTATTCCAATGAAAAATGAAATTTTTTTAGCACATGACTGTTCTCAATTTGTTTCTATATGGTGACTGTCATATCTAATTGGTGGTTTTAGAACACAGCTAAGACTAGGGACAACAGTCGAGACATGAATCAACACAAAAAATAGTCGATAATGCAGACGCACTTGGGAACAGTGATGTACTAAAAACAATGTTCAGGAGAAAGATTTCCTCTTTTTATTTTTCATTGTTATAGTACACACAGAAAAATGGAAAATTCCTAAACAGAAACTCCTAGGAATTTAATTTCAAATCCCATCCAATGAATGCCAATGCCCTAATTCTAAATCATTGATCATTTAGTTTTAGTTGCAATTTGCAAATCTGTAGACATTTTTCATGTTCCAGCTAATGATGAACTTAAGTTCCCGATCTCTCAACTTGAAAGAGCCAGGGATTCTAGCCCATTTCTTTCGCTCAGAGCTTCTAAATTTAAACGCCTCGGGCATTCACGTCCAATTTAAGTTCCCAGGATCTTATATATTCTTAAATTTAGAGTCAAAATTTTTCTGTGTGTACGATAAGAGATGTTTGACATTATCGGAACATTTACAAAAAAGAATTACTTAGGGTAAAGTGGTACAAGTTGGACAGGGCTTTTTTCTTGATAAATTTAGTACTTCATTTTTATTTGTATATTTTCAATGCTTTAGTACAAAAGTAAAATTTAGTACTTTATTAACAAGAAAAAATCCCTGTTCACCTTGTACCGGTGAATTGTCCAACTTGTAACACTATGCCCAACTTGTATCATTTTACCCTACTGCTAAATTTACAATTAAACACGAGAATTAAAGCCTGAATTCATGTAATGGATATTTAATTGAAAATTTGTAAGGCACTGTCAACACCAAGTAGAAAATTCTTAAGATTTTAATATTTTAGAAAATTTTTTGTGTCATTTAGCTGAACTTTTCTACAAAAAGTTTGAGAATTAATAATTGAGAACAGTTGCCAGCGCCGCTTGTGGCAGAAAACAGTGCCCTCAAGTGGAGGAAAATATGACCAGTATTAGTCAACTCTAGGGATTGTTTTTAATCTCCATATTTGGAGTGATAATATTTTTAATGTTCAAACTCAAACAGAGAGCGGTATATAAATTATCCGGCTTTTTCAACTTGTTATCGACTTGGAGCTTAAACGGTAAGAGATATTAATTTTCGATTTTCAGTGACCAGCAAAACAATTATCCAGACATTTTTTCCTTTTTTCCTTCTCAAGAAACAAATTTCTCTTAAAATAGTCTAGTAAAATTCTGTATGTAAGGCGTCATAGAACCAAAATTCTTATAATCCGCTTGCAGCGCTCTTAGTTCCGTCACAGAGACTGCTAAATGTAAAGTGGCGCACTCTTGAGGAGTTCTACAGAATAGGGTTATTTATTTATTAATGAATTCATGTCCCAGTACGATTTGTAAGTACATTATTGGGGCTGTATAAATTATTTTTTTTTTAATTTAAAATTTAAAATTGTACAAAATGGCCATTTGGCAGATGTGCAAATAAACTATTAATTGCTACTTTTTGCTTAATACCTTTTGTTACTTTTTACCCCAAGTGATGGTTTCTAATAAAAGGATTTCTAGAAAAAAGAATCTTTGAAAAATTCTAAAATAGATAGCGGCCTCGTATTAAAAAGAATCCAAATCATTTAGGAAATCTTTGGAAATATGCACCAGTGCATAAATTTTGAAAAATAAGTTGGTAATAATTGATATCTTTTACAAAAAATATATTTCAAAAATAGAGCTAAAAATTCGGATTCTAAGAAACTTACGACACTGAAGAAGGTAAAAAAATTAAGCCGCTTCCTTTTTTATCTTGGAAAATATTGAATTTTGAAATTTTCGATTTGTGACTTTTTGCCCCAGACTCTCCTATATGTTCCAAAATAAAATATACAGTAGAGTTCCTCAAATTTGAATATTTGGGGGGTATAGATGACATTTCTCACTCCTCAAATTTGAACAATATTTTCAAAAATGTAACGGAATTCATGTAAAATTCACTTTTCCTAAATTAAGAAAAATAACTTTAGTGAATTTTATCAATTGAATTTATTGTTAAATACGTGGAATTTGTTGAGAAAATTAATATAATACGACAATATTGAGGAAATAGCAGAGAAAAATAGTTCTAATTCAAACTCCATGCAAAATTTCTTTTACATAACCTCATATTTTACATTTTGAATGCAACCGTCGTTCAAATTTGATGAGTTCAAATTTGGGGAACTCAACTGTACTTAAATGCTACAATTTTTGATAGAGTTTAGGAGTGTGATAGGTGCGATTGCAAGTATATTTTTAAATTTTAAAATATGCATTGTTAGTAAATAGGGTCTGTAAAAACAAATTTTGTAAGTAAGTATTTTAAATAAATAGGGGGAAGTGAGGCTACTTTGAACTGTGGGGCTACATTCTTATACAATTTTTTCGTATATACATTGAAATCGCTATTTTTCGCAATTTATGAAATAAATGAGTCGCAATTTTTTTTGTATTGTTTCTGCTTCTACGCATAGAATCGAAAAATAATAATTATTCGTTTTGGGTTCACGATTTTGATCACTTTTTAGAGCAATATTTTAAGCAAGTGCATCGAATCCAACATCTCTTACCAAATGTACTAAGTGTCGTCAAATTTTCATCAGGCCAAAAATACCTATTTGGGTAAATAATTTGTCTATTGAATATTTAATTGCACTTGTGGAATACATAAAATTTGTATTTAGTCAATTAATATTTCATTTTATATTATTTTTGTATAAAAATGAGGCATGGCGAGAAGTGGTAATATTCTGGAATTGATTTTACCACATGTCGCCATATCTTTTCAATAGGCGACGCTAACTTCACTTCATACATTCTCAGTTGTCAAATCTGCATTGTTTAATTTCTGCATAAGCCCCATAATTTGATTTCTCAAATAAAAGTGAAGAAAAATCATTTAAAGAGAGTAATAATAAAGTGATCACAAGGAAAGAGAAATGGTGAATGTATTCTTTTCATAGCATTGCCTAAAATAACCGAGTGTGGTTCCTTTCAAGTGGGTGGCGAGAAGTGGTTACAAATTTTACAAAACTGGCGAAAAGTGGTAAAAAGTGGCGACGAAATGGTTATTTTTGCATTATTAATAAAAATCAGTTTTTTAAGTAGTCCAGCGTTATGTTCTAGGATTATTGTTTTCACGTATTTAGAGCCAATACATCTAAGTAACTAATAATAAGATAAGTCAAATTTGACTTATCTTGTAACAAGGATTCAAAAGTTATGATTAAATGAATTTAATTTTTTCCTAAACATGGCGATAGCCGGTTATTCCACCCTAACAATTTAGCCCAACAATTCAAAGTAGGCACACTTCCCCCTATTTTGGTAAATTTTATTGATTACAAATAAATTTTTTTTATAGAAAGAAATAATGAATATAAAGTTGCCAAAAAACATTTTAATTTTACGTGAAGATTAAAATGTTTTCAGACGGAACTTGCATTATTTAAAAATTAAAACCTAAAAAAACATACTAACATTTCACATTAGGCTTAGGAAAGAAGGAACTATTAGAAATATTTAAATAAAAATTACTAAATATGGATTAGAACCAATTAGGGGAAGGCTTTCAGGCTTCGCACATGCTCTAGCTTCGATCACTTGAAATAAATCCCATATATCGGAATCTGACCTATTTTAATGTCAACGTTTAAACTTGTTTAATTGAGTTGTAATAATTAAAAAAATTGATCTTTAGCTAATTTGTTCATTAAAAATTGACGAATTTTGTCTGTAGACAGCTGATAGTTGATTTAGAATTTAAAGCTCGTATCATGAAAAAAGTAAAAACTAGTTTACTTTAGGATTTATTAATGGTTCAAAAATTGCTTTTCTATATCGTATCAAGTTCCCTTCTCCAAACATCACAGATAAAGTATATAAAATTCCTTCTCTACGGATTTTTCCAGACGAAAAAGGTCAATTTTTGAAGTCTATATTTCCACTTTGAGAACGAAGGCGCCAATCTTATAAATCTCAATAAAATAGAAGCTTATCAGGATGTATTATTTATCAGGTTTCCCTCTATAAATTTATGTGCACCGAATTGAAATAACATTTTTGGTGTTCTATCACGTGTATGAACTTTTTAATATTGCACGAAGGCACATCCTGTTGATGAAATAAAACTCACCTCGATTGGCTACATTTTGAAATGGACCTATACCATTATTGCCATGGGTACCAGTGCCACTTGTGAGCTGCAAAAATACCAGTGATATGGCCACAATGGAGAAAACTTCACTATTGGATGGATTCCTCATTATATTTTGTGAGTTTTGTTTCAAAATCTCCAACTAAAGAAAACTTTCCGATCGATTCTCTTTTTCGAGTTCTTCTGGACGAGTGAGGAAAACAGAGGAAAACACTTTACTTGGTTGAGAGGGAATTACTTGTTAGGGTGAAAACTCTTCGACTGGTTAGTGCACCAATTGCTCTCTCACTTTTTATATCCATCGACTTCTTGAAAGATTTCTCTATGTACAAAGAACTGACGATAAGTTGTATTTTTGCACTTAATTGATAAGTCAATCTCGGTTGAATTTCGAAAGAACTAATTGCCCCAAGTCGTCATTCGAACTAGATTTCAACTATTTCTTGCACACTTTTTTACTAGAACAATTCAATATTTGATCTCCACCGTTGCTCCAATTTTTGAAAAATAAACTTTCTGCCCACTATTTCCACCCAAAAAGAAGAATAATAACTCATTGTACAATCATATTCCAACTACTGCATCATTCATAAAGTGTTTTTCGCTGTTCGATAGCAATCTCACCGGAGTTTAAACATGTTTTAATACACAAATAATTCACATTTCCCATGTATATTTGAGGGAATTGTTTATCAGGCAGCAGAATTACTGATAAAATTCAAAATATTTTGCGCCATCGCACCAAATTTCCTTTAAGAGTTTCAATCGGGAAAGAGTGTCTCAACTGCAACCGATTCTTGTGGGGAAATGTTTCATGAAACATCAAATTCACTTGAATGTTTCATGAAACTCATTCTCTTAAAATAAGAGAAAAGTTTCACCTAGACTTTGTGCGCCAAAATGAAGCAGATAAAGGAAGTTATCTACATATATAACCATATATAAAATGCAAAATTAATTTATAAAAATCATTATACTATACACTCATGCAATTGTGTAACGCATTAATAGACAGATCTTGCATAAACTTTATAAAAATCCTACAGCAATACTGCATTATCCTTTTGTATAAAAACACATAAATAAAATAAATTTTTCTTTAAAGGAAAGTGGGGAAAGTGGGTTATTTTCTAGTGGAGGTTTTATTCAGAAATTAGTTAATTAAATTAATTTCTTTAAACAATTTTTATGCATTTCCTTTAACGTACTTAATCGGCTAGAACATGAAAAAATAAAACAATATTTTTAAATTACGTTTACCAGTTATTGTTAACCTAGGGGGAGGTGCGGCTACTTTGAGCAATGGGGCTACAGTGTTATGCGACTTTTTCGCCTATTTCTAAATGAAGCCGGTCCTTACAATAATTTTATTTAGAATCACAATTACTTTGTCTATCCAAATTATATCATGTTAAAATCCAGTTTCCATTAGAAATATGCGAGAAAATCGTATAACAATATAGCCCCACAGCTCAAAGTAGCCCCACCTCCCCCTAATCGACGGCTGATCTATCAATTCTATCGATTCTATCAATTTTTGTGTTTAGGGTTTAGTATTATCAGGAATTCCAAGAACTATCCATTGGACTCAAACTTAATCCAATCGATTTAATAACACACTCTCTAAAACCGATAATTCTTTCACCTTGAAAGATTTTTATTTGGAATAATTTAAGATTATTATCGAATATGGGCGAGAACAGACCGTATTTTATTTTTAAATATTTGAATGAGAAAATTTCGCAGCTTCTTCTTGACACCTCCCATCAAGGCCTTCACAAGATCATCAGATCATTTTATTCCACTTTTTCTTCAAGTCTTTCAAACAATACCAGGACTGCAATATTACATCGCAAATTATCGAAAAAAATGCAATAAAAAATTCAAATTCAACAACTATGTCAAATTTCCAAAAATATTTATGATCTGGATGGCGATCTGCACATGTAGACCACAATGAAGTAAGGTTTAAGAAAATATTTTTCTTTTTTTTATTATGTTTTTTGATTTTGAACCATTTTTCTTGAGAACAATCTTATAGTGGACAAGCTTTAGAAGTATCTCAATGCAATCACCAACGATATCAATGATATATCTTCAATGTAGGCTTGATTTAAAGCTGATTATCACAAAAAGTAAAGAGTAGAGGTAAGTGATAATATGGCCAGCCAGCAGATGAAAATTAATATAATTCTTTTTATTTAATAAAATTCTTTCTTTAAAAGTTTAATAATTTTTTTAATAATATTTAAAGACTGACATATAATAACACAATTGCATAATTTTTAATGATATTGCCTAATATATTACAATAAATATATTTTTATTACATTTTAAACCCATTTAGTAAACGGTTTAGTAAAAATCATAAGAATTAGGTAATTTTCTTTTATTTTTTTTAAATATTTTTTAAATCTTAAAATAGCTTGCTGGAATCCTTTAGATATTTAGAAACTGAACATTTTGATGTGATTTTGTATCCAAAGTTGCCTATTTTGCAAATATATTTGCAATATTGTTTAAATGAGCCCCATAGGGCTTACAAAATATTCTAGAATTATTACACAATTTAAGAAATAAATATTTTTATTAAAGAAAATATAACCCAAGAAGCAATTTTTTCTTAATATAGTCTTGTAGAATTCCTTAAGTAAGGCACTATAGAACCAAAAATCGTTTTATTTGCTTATAAAGCTCTTGGTTCCATCACAGAGATTACTATAAGTCAAGTGGCGCACTCTTAAGGATCCTAAGAGCTTCTATAGGAATTTTAACAGAAAATTCTCACTTTAAGTCTTTTAAAAGTGCACTAAAAGACTTGTTTAATACTTGGTTCTATAAGGCAGCTATTTTGCTTCTTGGGAAAGACTTTTATTGTGGTAAAAATTAAAAGATCACCAGGGATCCTTTTAAAGTATCCCTGTTTTTACACTTATTTAACAATGGAATAAATGAATAAACACAATGAAAAAGTCATCTTCGGTGTTCTCTCAGATAAGAGAAATGTGATATGACTCATGAGTTTGCAGTAAAACATAATCTACAGTGATAAATGTGCATACAAAATTTCAAGAGACTCCAGCGATTCTTTCAAAGGATGGAATATGATCCATCCTTTTGAAAATGATCAAATATGATCCAATTTGATCCTTTTATTTTTATCAGTGTTATTTCAATTTCAATTTATTAATATAACTGCTTTTTGTGCTCGCGCTCCTGAAAGGATATTTCAGAGACGCAGAGCTTAGAGAATTTCATATTTTAGTAATAGCGGCCACCGCCGTCTTAGCGTTAGTGACACTACCTCCAATATCTTTATCTCGAAATATGTGGTTAATCATGAAAGTAATAATGATTTCTCTTTCAAGGCCTTTCTGTGCAATTTCATCACTAACATTAAAACGGTGATTACATACGGTGGTAACATTAAAACGGTGAAAGACAGCTGGTCTTGGGCGGACGAGATCTCTGACTCGACTCTCAAAGTTGTGAGTTTGAGTCCCGCCTGGTACAATCAACTGAATGCCGAGAAAAAGACATTTTTCACTGTGATAAAACATAATAAAATGCACCGCCTCTGCCCACAAACCTTTAGGAGCACGGAAGAAGCATTCACTACGGGGAAGGCGTTCCTTGACGATCTACGATCAGCAAATTCTTCCAACACGAAGCACCTTGTAATGATTACATTATAATACCAAAAAAATAGAGTGTCTCGATACGATTATTATACTACTTATTCGAAGATAACACATCCCTTCCTATTCATTGAAATATTTATCAGACTGTTATAAATTTTTTTCTTACAAATTATACGCAATGAAAAATTTCATTTGCTGGCTAATTCTGCCCCGGTCTCCCCTAATTACAATTAATGTCCTAAAGACGTAAGAAGAAATAAATATTCGTAATATTATTCGAGTTAGATAAAAGTAATACTAAATTTATAATTTATTTACAAAATCTTTTTAATTATTTATAATTTATTTATTTATTACTCGTTTATACTCATTTTACTCTCTGAAAAATTATTAACACTGCTTAGTATTCCTTATAATTCGCACCTCTGCCATTTGAATGCATTTTGAGGCATTTTCGATTATTATGCAGAATTACTTAGAGAATTTTGTGCATTTTCAAAATCCGATTTTAGACTCCTCCCATTAATAAAAAAAATTGGTGGTTTATGAGCAGCTTCAGTAATACTGAATTAGTATTCCAAGGAAGAAAACTTTTGAATCTCCAAAACAGTCAGAAAATCTCAAATATCCCAAATTGTAAATGATTCCAAATTACCTCATTTTACTTTATAACAGAAGAGAAAAAGAAAAAAAAGAACCAAAGACAAGAAAAACGCTAAGCCTTCTCTCGAGTAATCCTCAGGTCTATCAAGGCCATTATCCTAGCTACTCAAACGATTGCATACCTGCACATGTTAGAAGCAAAATGATTTTTTTACGTTTGGAAAATTGTTTCACATATTATACTTAGTACAATTTCAGCCCTTTTAGGATTTTGACAATTTAGGATTTTGGCTGAAACCGAATTGATCATATCTTGAAGGTGGAGTCATCTAACAAATTTAATGGGCGTGGTTTATATCTCTTAAAATCTTTTATATCGTTTTATAACCTTAATGATACCTTGACCTGTCACTTTTTATGATATCGTTCGAATTTCTATATGAAATTGCCCCACGATCCTGCAAAAAAATTCTTTGTGGCTATCAATTGGGACGCTGCTTGAGAAATTCCCTCACAAATTTAATTGTGAAATTGAAATCCAGACCATGGAAATTCATCCCTCACTAACGAAGCATAAGAGAAACCCTTAATGCATGAATGGAATAATTTTCAAAGCAGTCACTGTGAGTGAAATACTTCTGAAATCCTGCACTTCTGTAAATTAATTTTGTTACTTACATATCCAAAACAATTTTGGAATGCCTTGCACTAAAATGTCGTTCAAAAATTAATTAAATTAGAAGAATTAGGACAAATTTAAAGTTGGAATGATGCTATTCTTTGATCCACTTTAACATAAAGTTTAATAATAAAGTTTTAGATAGTTTCCTTTGTGGGTTACATCTTGAGAATTAACACAATTGCATATTGTTTTGTTTTGTTGAATTAACTCACAATAATCAACAGTTTTGATAATTGAAGTATTGATGGACTAATAATAGTACGGAAGTGTATTATTTGCAGGGAATCAACAAGTGGATTGATTTCTCTTTCTGGAAGTATGTCAATAGGATAAAATTCAATATCAATTTGGGCTTAAAATTAAATTCAATTCAAAATGAGGAACAATTGTTTGTTATTTTGTAAAAAAAATTACAGCTGATTTATTTTAATTTGATTTTAAGATATGAAATTTAATTTTGAAAAAATAACACTTGTCTTTCAATTTGGTTTAATAAATTGATTTAAATTTGAATGCTTCATTATAAACATTTACATATTTATGTTCAATTCAATGACTTTGATAAATTGGAAACACTTTTATTTTTATTTGGAAAATATTACCATTTTCTGTTCAAACCATTAGGGCCACAAGGATAACTCTAAGCTTCTAAAATATAGAATTTCTAGAGAATTTTGCTCTTATTCTTCTGACATTGTTTAATATTGCATATAATCCACTGAAATATATCCTAAAACATCCAAGATATGTACGTGGAATGGAACTAGATATATATAGAGCTCTAATGGAATTTTAATACAAACATATGTGAAGGATTTGTGGTAGAAAGTATAATATGTAGGGTAAGGGCTCATAATTCTGACCAGTCTGCTTATAAGCATCGATGTTCCAAGTTTGAAGTGCGATATTTTCAATACTAATTTACTTTTTTTGTCACTCTCTTTTCAGAATGGTTGTTTACAAACTTTACAAGCTACTTATAGTCTTATTTTTACTAAAATTAGTTCTAATACGTTTAAAAATGAATAGATATGCAACTTGGTTATTAATTTGGACAACTTGGCTCTAAATTTGGACAGCTAATCCGCCTCAACAGAATGCCCATTGGTCTTCACTTCATGAACCAATCTTACCAAGTCCTCTTCCAGTTCATGTAAGGGAAACGCAGAATGTCACAAGAAGCCCGAAAACTTTCCATATCATTCATTAAAATGAGTTGACTTCGGATGCGGATTCGCTCATTGCCTGGCCTTTCCGGGAGCCTTTCAAGGGTTTTCTCACTGCATCTCTTTCATAGAGATGATGCTCCTTTGTTTCTCCAGGCATTTGTAAAACCTAGTCATCACAAAAGCTAAAACTTCACGAAATTTCGTGTGAGAAACACCTGTCCAAAATAAGAATCATCACCTCACTGGTGAATGTCTTAAAAAATTTCCCATTTTTCACACGAAAAATCTAATTCACAAGGCAAATCTCACTTCAGGTCAAATGTACAAATCACCACTAACGTGAATCAACACAATATTCAATGAATATTTAATAATATCACTCAAAAACAGCGAAGAAACATTGTTAGTGCTTCATCACAGCTAAATAAGACTGAAGTAAACACGAACTTCTGTCATATTTCTCGTAAGCAATTGCTCACACTGAATTTTCAACAAAGCAATTTCAACTCAAATCATATTCAAAATTTAACGTATAGTGTTAAAATCTTCCAAAAAGAACAAATATTTAAATAGAATTCATTATTCATCAAATATTGGAATAAAAATCCATCATTTTACTCAATTTATTTTTAGTGTCCAATTTTATCCTCAAAGTGTCCAAAATAAGAAACTGGACAAAATTATCAGCCTTTCCCCTACAGCGTATTTTCTCTTGTCTCATAATGCTGAAACATAATGTCTTGCACTTCAATGCAATTTGATATTTTGCAAGACGCGAATTGGGAGTTTAGAATAATTTTAAATTTTTTCCATTAAATTTATCTCTCTGTTGTTGGCCTCTGAAGCTCAGTTCGGTTCTGTTCCAGTGAAATTGAAGGTGAATAAATTTTCCTTCTGCTGAGATGAGGAAATCTGGGTGTAATTGAGTGGTAATTAAATGAAAACGAGAGGCTGCTAGAGGGCTTTAAATCTCTTCTTTCCCATCTCCATTTACAATAGGGGCTTTCACTCAAGCTTTTCACATGTTTATGCTACTCTTAAAAAGGCATTTTACCTCCCTCTGGAAACATTCTCTGCTCTGCACAATACCTTCCTGACAGGATTAAGGCGCATGCAAAAAAGATTCATGTAGGATATAAATCTTTGTTTATTATTACACGAAAATCTCACGTGCCCAAATGGTATGTTTAAGGTGTTGTAGGAGGAGATAATTAAATCTCTCCTCTTTGCACTGCAATTGATTCTGTTTGTCTTGTAATAATGAGTGTATTTTTTGAAGAAAAAACTGTTTAAATTGTGCAAATACACCTTCTTATATACAGGTTATATGGATGGCTTTTATGGTTTTTCATTTCCTCAATCGTTTTTTTTTTCTTCTCTCCTCCTTGTTCCATGGAAATAAAATAAACTGACCCAAATTTAGGAACAACTCACAAAATTCACGATGGAAAAACCATCTATTTGTGCAGACATCTAAATGAAAATTCCATAATTGAAGAGATGTCGGCAGCAGGAGAGATCCGCGAAAAAAAGCATTTTACTTCAAGTTTTAGGAAAAGAAGACGATTTAAGATGATTGTTAGGCAGATATGCAAAAAGAAAGAAAAATTTCTCTCTTTCCCATCGCACCTTTTTTTAATGATCCCACCAAGCCAAAAAAAAAATCCACCTGGAAGTTGTTCAATCAGAGAACTTTTCAGGGGATAGCACAAAACAAATCCATAAAAGTCATAAAGTTTTAAATAAAGCGTTTATTGAATTCATGACAAGGAAAAAACCACAAAAAAATATTTTTATTAATATCCCGCATATCACGCTATTATATATTTTATTTACTTCTTTTCGTTTCCATGAGAAATTTCCCCTGCAATAATTCTCTATTTATCATTTCATATTTACTCAAAAAAAAAAAAAAACAAAAAATAAATAAAATATTTTGGCAAATAATAACACAGTTCTTTAGCACGAAACCTTTTTGAAAGTAATGTTCTTCAAAAGCAGGTTTTCTAAAGGAATTCTCACTTGTTGATACATCAATATTTACCTGTTGACACTGAACATAGGTGTTCTGGGTGAATGCTGGGCCTCAGGGCTTTGGGGGCAGAGTTTACGCAAAACGTTTAATCTCATTTAATTCCCTGTTGTAGCCATTAAATGATTTCATCTGCATTGAATTTATTATATTACTTGTAATCAGTCAATGAGGCTATACAAAGCATCAGCATGCAAATTGTTTGCACAAAGCATAATTGAGAATAAATTGAAATATTACTGTACGTAATTTTTTTTGGAAAATAGGTTCAGTATTATAATGTTCTCTCGATATCTATTTGTTAGATTAAAATGAGGACTCTGTAGCAAATTTCGCACAGCTTGCAATTTCGGCCACTTCTGTACTTCCTCAAATTCCCATGAATTTTTAGATTTTGCTTACTCTAAAGAGATTATAAAGCGTGGAATCGTTTGAATTTCCCCAACACTTTATATGATTTTGATAGTTTCAACTATTGTTTACTTTTTGTTTGTCAGTTTTCATTTTTAGAGCATTTCATTAGTTTTATTTTGATACCACTCTAGTTAAAAAATATTGATTTTTGGTTGAGATATCTCAAGAAGATGGAGAGAATCCGACAACTGATAGTTAACATTTACCTACAAAATCCAAATGCGACTTATGCGGAAATAAGAAAACTCACCGGAAAGTCGCGCTCAACAGTCCGAAAGGTAGTATTGCGATTTAAGGATACAAAGACGATTGTCCGAAAGCAAGCTGGTGGTAGGAAGCCTGGAATTCAATACCGCGACATGTAGAAAAGTATGTTGGGGTACTTTTAGAGGAACCCTTCTCTATCCCTCCGAGATGTGGCCAAAAAGACGGGTATTTCACACTACCTAGTTCATAAAATGAAGAAGAAGAATGATTTAGTGACTTATAAAGCCCAACATACACCTCATCGTACAGATAAGCAACGACAGTCCGCCAAAACAAGGTCCAGAAAACTGAATGATCTCCTTCTTAAAGAATCGTTTGGTAAGGTTTTGAAAGATGTGTTTTAATGGACGAAGAAACCATCGTGAAAGCCGACTTCCACCAATTGCCTGGACAACAATACTATACGGCAAAGACTCGCACAGGTGTACACAGCAAGTATCGATACAAGAACTACACCAAGTTCCCAAAAAAATACTTGGTTTGGATGGCAATTTGCTCGTGTGGTCTTCGAAGTCAAGAATTTTTCATGACCGGGATCATGAACAATGAGATTTACATCGAATGTCTCAAGAAATGTCTTCTGCCGCTCTATCAAAGCCATGATGTTCCACCATTGTTTTGGCCAGATCTAGCATCAAGCCATTACGCTAAGGATACGATTGCGTGGTTCAACGACAATAGAGTCATTTATGTGCAGAAAGAGTTTAAACCGCCCAACACACCAGAACTGCGTCCTATTGAAAACTATTGGATAATTTTGAAGGAGGATCTCAGGAAAAAGGCTAAACCAGTCAAAAGTTTGCTTGATTTCAAGCAAAAATGGAAAAACGTCGCCGGAGCCCGTGGAGAAGACCTTGTCAAGAACCTGATGAGGGGAATTAAGAAAAAGGTGCGGGAGTTTGCTAACCAGCCATTGGAATAAAGCAAAAAAATGGTTTAAAAGAATCACAATAAAATGACCTTTCCAAATCTGCATTAGTTTTTTTTTATCTACTGCGACTAAGATTTCAGAGCCACTTTTCCATGGGGAAATTCATTCGATTGAATGTAGTGTGAAATACCCGTCTTTTTGGCCACATCTTTAAAAACTTAATATTTAAAAAATCGATTTATACATTTTTAAAAATACTTCTCATAGTTTAGTTGTATATTTGACCTTGAGAATTCTCAAGCAGGATTAAATGAATATAATTATATAATTCCTGTGAAACATTATTAAATTATTTATGAAATATCGTTGAAAAGTAAAAACTTTTTGACAACAGCACATTATTTTCTAATGTTTTTTCAAGGTAATAAAAATTATTTTATTTCGTGTCCTTAGGGGTCCCGGCCAAAATCCCGAAAGTCAGAATATTGCAAAGGTTTCAATTCCGAACGCCAAAATACCGAAGCTAAAATGTCAAATGGGTCAAAATCCTGAATTTAGGAATTTCAGCTTTCGGGAGTTTGATCCATTCGGGATTTTGGCCGGCACCGAAATAACAATGAGGAACTTTCAACATCTCTCTTTAATGATTAAATTTTAATGTATTTTTTATTACAAATATTTTCATTTTTTAAGCAAAACTTTTTAAGAAAAAAAACATACTTAAATAAAATTATATCATTCTTCAGCAATTGTTTTTTATCTTACGAGATTATTTCTGATCCTAATCGTCCATAAAAATAAAATAACACCGAATACCCCTATTTTGGATTTTCCAATGTTTGAGGTTAGACGTTTCATTGTTTTTGTTTTGTTTTTCGGTTAGTGAAAAGTTTATTGTCATTAACCCTTTAAGGATGGTTGGGCTACTGGTGGCTCAAAAACCAAGCCAAAACCAATTTTTTTTATAAGGCCATCTAAAGTTACGTTTTGCTCTAAAAAGTCATGATTTTTCGGGGTCTAATTGAAGGGGTAATGCGATACATAGCTTCATCCTCTCAAATTCTATCTTTACTTCCAAGCGGACTAGATGGCTGGCACCTGATAGCCCCCAGTATACTCAGGTGAGTCATGGAAGACATCTGGTCCTTCTAGAGAGAGTTGAACGAGGGAAGGAGCCTTCGATAGTACGGAGTTTTCGATAGCGATCTATGCTACTTTTCTGGAACGAGCTCATGGAGAGTAACCAGTACTGAAGGAGGTTAATTCGAGAGGTCCGATTGCTTAACCCTTGAGGACGAGAAAGTCAAAAAATTAGGGGTAAAAATAATCACTTTTTATTATTTTATTTAGATCAAAGCATAACTTTAGAAGGCTGTAGGAAAAATTTCATTTTTGGGTCGCCGGTGACCCAATCGTCCTTTAAGGGTTAAAAAGACGTTGCAGCCACCTAACTAAGTAAGTATCTAAAGTTACGTTTTGCTCTATAAAATCATAAAAATTATTTCTTCGAGCCCTCAATTTTTTACCCTTTCGTCCTAAAATGGTTAAAGGCTTAATCTTCCATGACTCATGTCTTTAAATTTGTCATCCTGAGATATTCAACATTTGACCTTGAAACTCTTAATTCATTTAATAATTTATATAGAAATTTATGAAGATAGAAAAGTTTGTAAGTGATCTAGGATTCTAAAGTCTTCCAAACTAAACGTCTCTTATTTGGATTAAAATCGTCTTAAAATTGCTGATTTATATTTATTCTTGAGAATCATTAGGAGGAATAATTCAAGGTCGAAACACTTTTCAGAAGAAATATTCTCTTTGTATGTGCTACTACAATAAAACTCGAAGCAGCTGTTTTTGAGTGTACCAAAATATCGTAGTTCACAAATTGCTGTTTGTTTTAATTACAATTTTGCAATGAGATATTGTAAATAAAAACATATGTACGTGCACTAAAAGTTTGAACTTTAAAGTTAAACACTGCACTTTGAAAACATTCCAAGCCCCATACATTAAATATCTATTTTATGTGTGAAATTAAAAGTTTATTTGGGTTAGGAAGTTAGAGATTGTATCTTTTTAATTATTTTTCTTTAATGACGTAATCTCTAAACTAAACCAGTAATTGCTCTCTTTTATTTCACATTTTAATTAACTGAGACATCCTTCCCATATAATTTGAATTTACAAGGAACAACCCAGGATGTTTAATTACAGTCATGTCAAAAGCAATATAAATTGATTTATTTTGCTAACAGACTCTTCAATAGCTCTTCTATAAACGATTTATAAAAAAATTCTTATATGTTCCTCTTCAGTTTACTTTATTGTACGTACGCTATTATACCTCTTTTACTGACCTTCAGAATGGACGTAGACAAATTTAATTACATTGATTAAATGTTTCGCATGACATGAGGCTAGTTAGCAGCATAGTGACTAATTTGAGGTACACTTTGTCCAGCGTAAATGAAAGATCTGGGGTACATTTAATTAAAACAATAAAATTGATGTACATAATATTAGTCAATGAGGAAGTGTCTGCACTTTATCTCGCTGGAGGGTAGAAAATATATATAATTTGGAAAAGTATTTGTAAAGAAAATATCTGCTTGAAGGGAAAGGCGTTCTGTAAACTTCTAAAAACGCTAAACTTATCTGATTTGAAGACATAAAGTTGTGTGAAAAATTCTCACAAAGTTTGTCGCTATTTGAAATTAAATCTGATAAAAGATGGGTATTGGGGGTTGACTCCTTCTGTCCCCAAGGCACAAGAGGAACGTGTGAGAAATTTGCAATGTGCCGAAGAAGGAATCTCAAATTGTGTGACAAAAGGGAAAAATGAATTGTGAGTCTGATTAACTTTTTCACTTTTTTCCGAAGAAGGTGGACAAACTTTTTTTTTACTTTGTACCATAAGACTTTCACGTAATATTCTTCCTTGTCCTTCCGACTTCATTTTGCACTCCACGAGGACGGAAGGGTGGAAATTCATGACTTTTCCGTGGAAAAGTTCAAGGAGTAAAGAAGATAAAGCAGGTATTTTTATTCCATTTTTGCACGATTTTTTCTCATAGACAGAAAGGAGTGTTGTAAATAAGCAAATTTTTACACCTGTTTCATATTACAGATTTTCAAAATAAACAGGAAAATGCCAATCTTCCTACTTTTAGCTGTTTTCAAATAACTGGCTTTGAAATATTTTCTAATTACATCCAGCTTTGTGAATAAATTGCATTTTAACATTTTGCTAAATTTGCATTTGCAGTATTACAGAATTCCAGTGAACAAAAGAAAATTTATGCCATGCAAATTATGTGAAAATTGCTAAAATTGTGAGTGCACAAAAAGGAATAATTGTGTGACGATGGCTTTTTTATGTTCGGTTTTGATGATGCTTTTTTTTGATTGAGTTCAGTATTTTCGAAATTGATTTAGAGCCTATAATCTAGGGAAAAGTCATCATCATCATCATCATCATCATTTTCAACCGCTCAGGACGTAAAGGTTAGCAGCCCTGTTGTCGATCCTCCGCCACTTCAGGAAGATGTTCGGGTTTGATCCCAAGGTTTCAAAACCGATAATTTAGCCGAACGACTAAGCTTGGACTTCAAAAGCTACAGGTTCGTTTATTCCAGTATTTTAAATTTTAAGAGATCGTCAACCAATCAGATTAAATATTCGTTACGTATTGGGCGTAAAAAATGCAATAAGATTAATTGTCCTAGAGCGAAGTGAGGCACCTTTGATTGTGGGGCAGTTTTTAAATTAGGGTTCTTCAACTATTTTTAAATAAAATTTAGCCTTATCATGATATAATTTAGCTGCACAAACAGTTTGAGAAGATAAATTACATTATGATAAGGCTCTATACCATTTAAAAATAGTAAAAAAAGCCTAATTTAAAAGCTTCCTCTAAAGGTGCCCCACTTCTCCATAACCTTGCTCACGAATCTACATAAATAAGAAAATAATTCTTTTTTTTAACTTTTCAAACTCTTAATTGAACTATAACCTAATAGCTTTATTATTTTATTTGTTACAAATCGTAGAGAGTACGACCTATTCGATACATGTCAACCCAGGCGACGGTTTAACCTACTAATCAAAATTCTCTATTCCCTTAACACACCTAACTCCCACCGTCCTTATGGGCGCTGAAAGGTAACTTTGGGGCTTTTATTGCTAAGTAACTGGCCTCATTAGGTGGGCCTTATCTGGGCTTACTTAATTAATGGTTCCCACATGACTGTCCAAAAGATACCGTCTGATTTTATATTTAACACACCGCATATGATCCGGTTAATATGATCCGCAATGGGGTTACTGGCTTTCCCTCAACGTTATTAAAGAAAGGGGTGGTAAAGCGTCTAAAGTTTTACGAGCTGCTTGAACTCCCGAGAAGGAGCTCTACCTTATATTCCTTTTCGCAAATTTTTCAGGTGCATATAATATTATTTTCGATTTAAATTTGTCTATAAATCACAATAAAACCATTTTGAAGTTAAAAATTGCTCAAGAATGGGATTTCAGAAAATCATTAACCTTTTAATTAATTAATTGACCAAATAGGGTTAAAATTAGGCCTTGATCCTGAATAATTTAAAATGGCAAATTAACCTGTCAAAGGTGTCTAAGAACGCAATGTTCAGCTGGACTAACTACAAATCATATCCGAAAATCATTGAAATCGTTTGGGCCAGTTTTGAGATAATGCAAAAAAATCATGTTTTTGGAGGGGATGAAAGAGGTGGGAAGTAATTCGGATGTTAGTTCGCTAGAGAATGTTGACTTGTAAGGGGGGGGGGGGTCATCGAAGACCAGAAGTCAATACCTCTTACCGTTTATCAGCCACGATAGCTAGAATTTGAAAAAAAATTCGATTGTGAAATCTGCTCTCTCTTGGAGCTCGAGCAGTCAAAATTACAATTAAAATAAATTGAATTAAAAAAATGCATATTAAATAAATTACTCAATCTGTAAGGAATCCTTTAACTCTTATCAGAATTTAATAGTTATCACGTTAAAAAAAATTATCAACTAAAAAGTTAACACGAAAAATGAAAAAAAGGTAATTTCTTTTTCTTTGCTTAATTTCCGTTATAAATTTTATAAATTAGACTAATTCTCATTAATTATTTATAATTTTATTGATATAAAATTAGTATTATACAGATCTTTTGATATTTAATTATGCAGCTTATCAATTTTTCAAGTGCCTGGTCTGAAATTTATTTTTCACACTCATTTTATATAGCCAATGTTGAATACTATTCCTTACCAATGTGTTTAACCTTAATTTCTAATTTTTAGATTGAGAAATAATAGGGGAAAGTACCCTCCCTTCGAACGTTCATGCCTTCGAATAATGTGATTTTTTTGTCTTCCCTAATAGACTTACACATAATTATCACATAATTATCCATAATTGATGATAAGCTAACTAATATTTAATAGAAATGTGTAAGTCTCTTAGGAAAAATAAAAGAAAATTCACATTATGCAAAAGCATGAACTTTCGAAGGGAGAGTACTTTCCCCTAGGCAGAAGTGTCTTTAAAATTTAGAGATTTAGATATTCTTTTTACAAAAATTATACAAGTTTCGAAAAGGAAATTAATCAATGTAAGTAATATTCAATTTTAAACTCTCGCCATAGAGACATAAAGATTTTTGCCTCCAGCCAGGATTAAACTAGGACGTCTCACACTCTAGGTAGTACCAATTGAAGTATGAGAACACCCGCTCTGGTTGACTACTACACCGATCATAACCCAATAACGGACTTCAGGACAAAACACAATTAATTGAAATTAACCCTCTAAGGCAGGGGTGAGCGAGAACCTTTGAAACCGAATAAACTTCAAAATAAGTTTGTCCAGGTACCGTTTTGACGATTGGCGTACAATGAACATTCGAAGGGAGAATATTTTCCCCTATGTTTCATTTATGGATTTTTACTTAATTATGATCTAAACTGATCCAAGATAATTACAATACTTTTGTTATTGCTGAATTTACAACATTACAACTCTTTATTTTGTCTTTCAATCTATTTCCTTTGGGAAAATTATTTTTTTCAGTAAATTAGTAAATTTCGGAAGGGTAAAAAAATTAAAATAGTTCATAATTTGTTATTTTTTCCTTTGGCAATAATATTTTATTGCTCACCAATTTTAATTTTTAATAACAATTTCAGCAAAATCTTATCCAATCTAATACAGACGTTTTTGTTTTGTTTTGTAGAAAAATGTTATTACTGTACTAATCTCTAATTAATATTGATTTTTATCGTAACATTTTAAATGAAAATCTTTTAAGTTCATTTAGATATGAGAGAGCAGGGATGATTAAAGTCTACAATATTATTTCCAAGACCGTTCAAATTGACTGGTTTATTTTTTTTTTAATTAACACACATTTAAACGGTACAATGTCACTATAAACTTTATGATTTTCTTAAAATAGGGTCGAATGAACACCTTTTGTCAAAATGTTGAAATTTATTTAATGTATCCAATAAAATCTAAGTAATATAGCGTTTTTTCACTAATTTACGTTTTTCGATATGGATAAGTGTTTAAATTTCGTATTCCAAATGGTACAGAGTAGGGTGTAAACAGGTCCTGACACGAGTTCTTAAAGTGTCAATAGGTATTTCTTTCACCCTATGTATGCAATATATTTTTCAGTGAATAAATTTTAAATTTTTCCTCTTTTCCAAAAAAAAAAACTTGTTGAGTATCTGACCTACCGCGCCTGTTTTTTGACGGAGCGCGCTAGGGAAAATGAACAAAGTCGGTCGGTAGGTTTAGTGTTAAACCCATAAAACTTTTCCTGATTGATTTTTTGTTTAGGGTAAATGAAGTTTATTCAAAACCTGCTCCAAATGGAAATTTTTCGCTACTCCAAATGGAAACGTCACTGTTTTCAAGATAAATGCAGTACTAAATTATTATATTTATATATTTTCTATACCAGAGTTTATTTATTTAGTTAATTTTGCTCCAAATAAATCGAAAATCCATTCATATTTACAAATTTTAATTTGTTAATTTCTCAGAAAAATAAAAAGTGTACCTTTTCACCATCGAATTTTTCATAGTTCGACAATGTTTTCCAATGAAAAACACAATAAAGTGACTGTTGTTTATTCGTTTTGTTTGACATTTATGTCTTATTTCTGGATAATTTTGGTTAAATTAAGTGCTAATCTTTATTGTTAACGGTACGTGTAGTTTTCATATAAAATAATTACCTATTTCGTGAACAAAAAGGGGTTTTCGGGTTCTTCTGAAGTGTCTGCAAATGCTTCAATAGGAAACCCCGGAAATATAATTTTTCTGGAGAAATTTTCTTATTGTTTTAGATGGGAAATGAGAAAAGACCAGGAATAAGAACAAATCCTGCACTCAGGAGTAACTCATCAAGGTTTTGGAAGCCTTTCGTCGTGGTTTCACTTACACTGTATGTCTCCAATTGGAAACTTTTCCTTGTCTCCATTTGGATTAATATGTTTCCAATAGAAGCATTTTACGCTCGCGTATTTTTCATGTATTTAAGGAGTTTTCAAATTATACCTAAAAAATTTTCACTAAACAGTAACATTCTAGAAGAGTCAAGGAGCAAATTTATGTAATTCTCTTCAGAAAAAATATGAACTTAATGTGTTGAATCTTCTGTCAAAGTTAAAGCGTCTGAAAATGGTTTTGAATTAGGACATTTACCCTAGATTATTTAAAAATATTTAATTTAATTCTAAAATATATCCAGAGTTTTAGCTTTTAAGGTAAATATTTCAACAACACTTGAAACACCCCCACTCTCCCCTATGGCTAATGATAATTTCAGTGATTTCACCTATCTTTATTGCAATTTTCCAGGTAAATGACAAATCTCTTTGTGCAAGTGTTGCATAATGAATTTCAGTTGAATCATCGTACCTTCTCACTGACAATGAATTATTATTAAATTTATTCAATATTCATCACATTATCGAATTTGCGGCGCTTCCACCTCGACTTTCTCATCTTTGGTACTTGAGAGAAGGAAATCAATTATCTAAATATTATACCTGCGAGGTGTCAAGGAAATGAAATTTACGTGAATTCAGCTGAAGAATTAAATTTGATAGAAGAATTTAATTTGCATCTATGAAATGACTTGTGTCAGAGTTCAAGGAATTACCAACATTTTCCAGTTTTCGAACATACAATGGAAAAGTCTTACATCAGATAAAACAATGAGATTGGGGTATTGTGTTTTTCCTCGAAAAGATCTTCTGTGTTTTTTTTTCTCTTGGGGAAAAAGGGACGATGGCAGAAAGAGAGCAGATATTTTACTAACCTCGAGAATAAATTAATTAATCTACCCCCTTTTTTTGGCCCCAAAAATTCTTCCATGGGTTGATTTTAGGTTTTCTCTGTCTTACCATTTATGCTCTGAATTATGTCCGACAAGTGTGTGTAATGTAATACACTTTCCCATCGACTTTTGTTGGAATATTTGAGGGCAGGATCTGAAATCATGGATGCTTTTTTGCGTCCTAAATTGTGTCGTGGTAGGAAATGAGAAAACTTCTCAATAAACTTCGAAATCAATCATTAACAAATGCTCTCATGTGGTTTCTAATGTGATTGATGGGTTTGAGGGCCTTTAGCCCTGGTACAATACTTGGGTTACAATGTAAATGGCCAAAGTGTTGGGAATTTTCACATGAGGACCTAAGGCCATTGGGATTTGGTTGTGGGAGAAAATTGTGGCCAAGCAAATTGCTCACAAATCCCTTAAATAATTTACAAAACGGCACTAATTGAAGCGTTAAATGTAATTAATCCCAGAGATTTCACCCAAAATGAATACCACTTCAAAAGAGATCTAAAATTGTGAGAAAAAATAACCACTATATTTTGTTTATTTTGTTATGTGAGTATCCTAAATTAAACGCCACAAGATATGAAGAGTTGGAAAATTCAAAATTTATGTACATCCCATTATCTATTATCAGAGCAGCAACAGCAGCAAAATTCCTACCGATGATTACAAGCAATATTCATAATATTCCAATAAAACAAATTGGATAAAGACTGGAGCAGAGAGATGATTCTGGTCTGAAGGGAAATTGAATGACCAAAGAGCTGAAAGAGGAGATAATTACAATCAGTGAAGAAATAACAACGGATAACATCGGATTACGACTAAAGTTTACCCCAATTTACCCCAAAGGCAAAGTCGCATTTAATACTGAAAGTTGGAAATCTCTGCGGAATATCACGTAACCAATTTTTATGATTAATGAGATCGTTGATTGGTATTTTCTTCACATTTTGGATCATATAAAAATAAAACTTTCAAGTACAAACTAACCATAAAGTTTAACAAAAGTAAAATGCCACCCAAGACAACCTGAGAATTAAATGAAAGTACTATCTTTAAGGGTTTTTCAATGGCATTAAACTCCATATAATCCAAAAGGGAAATTAATGCTGTTCTTTTGCAACGATAAAATTTATTATTGAAGCACTGAAGCTGCAAATAAAAACATAACTATTCCTGTTTCTCAATGCCAATTTAAATAAACATCATTTCGTCTTACGAGTTCTCAATTTATGTGCGATACTCGTCTTTCTTATCAACACTAAGATTTGGGTGGAAATTTTCACATTATTGACCAGTTATAAAACCGATAGCGAAACGACTTTAATTTTATAGACTGCGAACGAAACAATTCCAGGAATACCAGTTTTTGATTATTTTCTTTAATTGGAGTGTAAATAATGGAGAATGTGCACTATTTTTCCAAGAATTTCCGAGTCTGTGATTTTTTTTCAAGATATTTACAAGTTTTAGATTGATTTTCTATAATCTGTTGCAATTTTTAAAATTACAAGAACATTTATTAAAATCGAAAATAGACTTAGGCCGGAAGTGGGATATCTTTTAAAAAGGACTTTTTCTCCTCAAATGAAACTAGGCTTTACTAGGGCTCAGTCTCATTTAAAAATAGGAGAAAAAACCCTTTTTCAAAGATGCTCCACGTCCCCCTATCAATAATACGTGGTTAAAAGAAATAATTCGAAATTCAATTCCATTTTTTCAATAGGGGAAAGCGCGCTAACTTCGGACGACTCAAGCTTCGGACAATTCAATTTTTTCTCTATGTTCCATATGGATTTCATCCATTGTTCTTTCCTGAAAATTTGAGGCATTGGACTAGCTATTCAAATATAATATTATAATGGGCCAAATTCATTTATAACACATTAAAAAAATCGTTCGTGCGAAGCATAAATCGTCCGAAGGTAGCGCGCTTTCCCCTAAATGATTCATATATCGAATCTATTTAATTTGGTCTAAAATTAAACTCGTCTGTAAACTTTTGACAGGCATATACTAAAGTTTAGTCCAAGTTTATCGTCTGCAAAACTGCCTAACACATTGATGAAATATTATGTACAACAAGTTTTCACGCCATGTACAAATTAGATATAAAATCATAATGATTAATATGCAAATTGCGTCAAGTAAATAGCAAACATTTCAATAAATTAATAAATAATCTTAACAACATCATAAATAGGGAGAGGTGAGGCTATATTGGAGCTAGAGCTACATTGACAACGCTATTTGTCACATACAGTGGCGGCCAAAATAATAGAATCACTTTGCAAAGCTTATATTTCTTTCTTAACTTTTGTATTTTTTTCCAAAAGGTTGCTTTGGCCGCTAGAGGTTTCTATTTTACACAGAATACGTCAAAATTGAAATTCAATTCGGCCAAAAAAAATGGAAAACTGTCATTCATGGTTTCTAACTCATCAAATAAGTTTATCAGATATCTTTAAGATTTCTGCAGAAAATATCTACACCTCTGCAGAATGTCTGCCGATAAATCTGTAGATATTCCTACGAATTTTATTTGGGCTTGGGACAAAATTCGTCAGATTTTTTTTGCAGATTTTCTGAAGAATCCTGGTGCATACTCTGACGAATTTCTGTAGATATTTTGCCGATTTTCTGTTGATTTTTCTAAATTCCAGACTTTCCAGACAGCTGTGTTAGAAAAGATAGAATACTTTTTACTGAAGTTTGCCAAATTCAATAGAGTGATTCTTGGTGATATCACAGTGTTTATATAAAATAAAGAATTCTGCGACGTCATGTTATTTGTAGAGAATAGTGAAGCGATAACTTTAAACAGTGTCGACCTAACATTTGTGTTTTTGCATCATTCCATAAACGTTTTTTTTTAAATGCAGTATTTTTGCTTGAATCTTTTTATTTATCTAGAATGTATAATCGGTAATGCTTGTACGAACATTTACGAACAATTTTAGGAAATATTTTTTTCTATGGTCTGAACTAAAATTTAATTTAAATCTACATTGGTTTTATTTATTTTTTATTTTATTTATTTATTTATAACACTCGAGTCCATTGCGCTCCACACCACTAAACCAATAACCCGCCCATATCCTGACGATGGTACTCAAGCGGTGGCCGCCGCATCTTAACAACAGCCTTTACGAGTAAACGGCGGACCTGTTTTTATACCTAAATTACATTACCGTAGATGCGGATGACTTTGTCCTCCGTGGGTGACTTTGACCCTGTTCGTAAGCTTTTTTTTAATTCTAAAGAACAGTTCTCACCGATCAGACATAGTAGATCGGATCGGGAAAGACCATAATTAAGTTCCAGAAGTAAAGAAAAGCTTACGAACAAAAGGGGATCAAAGTCACCTATATCTACGATACGTTAAAGTCTAGATTCTTTTAGGGATATGTGAAAAATAGCGTTTTCAATGTAGTTCCAGCTTCAATGTAACCCCACTTCGCCCTAATTTGTGCTTAAATCTCTGATGAGATATTCAAAAACTTAAGACCTAAACGGATCCTCAGTAATTACAATACTTTAATTTCATTGCCAAATTTACAACATTTTAATTCACTATTTTCTCTTAGTAGGGAGAAACTGGGCACCACCAAACACGGGGTAGCACCAAACACTACGATTTTTTAATCAAATATTCGACTTCTAAGGACAAGACCTATAGGAATTTATAGACACTATAGGGATGCTTGTCTTCTGAAGAAATGGTTATGATAGTCCAAGTAGTTAAGAAATAAAAATTAGTGTTTGGTGCTACCACGTGTTTGGTGGTGCCCCAGTTTCCCCTACATATTTCTTTTGGAAATAAGATGTTTCCAAAAGTAGAGTGGTGGCCACTCGTGATAACATAACCAAACGCGGTTTCTCTCCATTGCGGAAGTCCTGGACCAAGAGAGCTGATATTCAGGAGAAAACTATAGTCTAGTAAATACCTCCACTGACTAAGATATCAACAGGCTAGCCCATCACTGGTCGGCCAGAGTAAGATTCTGTGGAATGTTCAATACCGCCTGATCCGTGCTCCAATTGGGAACATTGCCAGACGCCTGGATGCCTCATTTCCACTATAGATAATATCGGTGGCAGCCAAAATCCCGAGAGCCAAAATCCCGAAAGCCAAAATCCCGAATGTTCAAAATCCTGATAGGAATGAAATTATAGGGGGGAAAATGTTTAGAATAATTTTCCAAGACACAGAAAATTTCCCTTTGCCTCCAGAAAGCGCGGGTGCAATCGTGGGAGTAGCTATAATACTTTTAAGAATTAGGAATTTTGGCTTTCGGGATTTTGACTGGGGTCCGATAATATATCATATTTTTTTTCGAAACGGAAAATTACAAAAATAATCGGTAAATTTTTAGAAATCTAATGAATATTTCAACTCATTTTTACTGTATCCCGAGAGCAGTAGGAGTTACGGAAGTAAATCAAAATTTTACGAGTTCGCTTTAAGTAAAACAGGTTTAAAATATATTTGTCCTTAGTACAAAGAAAATTGGAGAAAATTGTTAATGGGAAAAATTCAAGCACTTGTACCTTAAATGAATTTTGAAAACAGTGCAAAAATTTATTTTTAATCAGTAAAAAAATAAAAACGTGTTCATTGACTTTTTTAAATCTAAATCAAACCCAATCCCAAATTTAAATCCAATTCCAATTCAAAGGTGCCCCACTTTACCTGTATCATTTTCGACTGATAGGTAAGGTATCCTCGAGCCAACCTGGGTTCCTCAATTCGGCCGGTGGAAATATTTATTCAATTTATTTACATTTACAATAATATTTATCGAATGGTTTAACATCATAGGGCCAATTATTTTATAATTAATTCAAATCAGTGAAAATATCATAGAAATTGACCAAAAAACACTGAAAAATCATAAAAAGACAGAGCGTTGAGGTAATTCTTAAATAAAAATTCGCAATTTTTCATCAAATTATGGCATGCATTTTGATATTCTTGACTTTTTTCTTAAGGAATTATTTCAATTATTACCCTCACAGATTACTTGAGAACTCAAATTTTGAGTCTAATCGCAAGTTGAGGACTCAATCTTTATTACTTGTGGAAAAATTCTAGTACCATGACTAAGTTAAAGATTAATTTTATGTATTAAAATTGAAAGTGCATTTCAAATAAATTGTTCCTCAATTCGACCTGTCTACGAATCATAGCAAGAGAAGCTTTTTTCACTTGACTGTTGTTCTATTTCTGAATGAATTCATAAAAGTGAGTATCCCTATTTATTTTAATGATTAATTAAATTTTAAGAGCTATTCATGATGTGTTAAACAAGCCAAAGTTAAATAAGTGACTTTTTAGTTTTGTGATTTGTTTAATTTTAAGAAAAAATGGGTGGTCGAGGAGAGGAACCCCAGGTGGTCGAGTAAAGGTACACTGATATTGAAGTGGTCGAGTAGAAGAATACAGTGGGTGTCAAAAGTTTGTTGCCTCATGTATGTTAGGGAAACCAGGTGCAAAAAATGATAGAAAAAATTACTTTTTAAAATTTTTCTTTTTGCAAATTAGTAGCCTGTTATCCGTAGATCTTATTTATATATTTCGAAAAAAATATTGCATTTTATTTCATATAAAAAATTATTGTTTTACAAAAGTTGTTCATTTTTAAAAAATCAAAAATTTGTTGCCTCATTTGAAAATTTACTCAAAATGGTCAAAAACATGCAACTAACTTTAAATAAACCGACCATATTTTGAGTTTATGTCATTTGAGAGGCCAATGGTGCGTTTGGACATTTCTAAAGTTGTATATGATAAATACATGTGTTTAAAAGTGATAATAAATAAAAAGAAATAATCTGGTTTTTGATAATTCATAAATTAGGTTAAAATGGCATGTTAGACAGGGTTAAAAGATGGGAAATCATCCAGAGATACTGCCGAAATGAATCTGCGTCGTTAATTGCCAAATTTTATAGAAAATCACTAAAGGTTATACATAAAATAATCAAATATTATAATAATGAGGTACGAGTACATCTGAAAAACGCTACTGCCAGACCTAGAGTATCGACCCAGAGGGGTGATAACAGCATTGTAAGTATCTCTGATAGTGACCCAATGATGTCTGCTTCATAAATTAAAAGGTAGTTGGTTACTGAAGGAACACAGGTCCCTACAGTTACAAAAACGAGCTCATATTGAAAGAAAATAGTAAGAATATTTGGGTGGCTCTCAATATTCCATTGGTAAGCAAGACCAATCTGAATAAAAAGTTGTAAATTTACTTGAAACATGTTAAACAAATAAAACTACAATACTTTATCCAGATTAAACTAGCTAACCAATGGAATATTGAGAGCCACCCAAATATTCTTACTATTTTCTTTCAATATGAGCTCGTTTTTGTAACTGTAGGGACCTGTGTTCCTTCAGTAACCAACTATCTTTTAATTTATGAAGCAGACATCATTGGGTCACTATCAGAGATACTTACAATGCTGTTATCACCCCTCTGAGTCGATAGCCTAGGTCTGCCAGTAGCGTTTTTCAGATGTACTCGTACCTCATTAATATAATATTTGAATATTTTATGTCTAACCTTTCGTAATTTTCTATTAAATTTGGCAATTAACGACGCAGATTCATTCCGGCAGTATCTCTGGACGATTTCCCACCTTTTAACTTTTTGTAATTTGCCATTTTTAACCTAAATTATAAATTATCAAAAAAACATATTATTTCTTGTTTTCTATAATCACTCTTATATACATATATTTACCATTTACAACTTCAAAAATGTCCAAACGCACCATTGGCCTCTCAAATGACATTAACCCAAAATGTAACCGGTTTACATTAAGTTGGTTGCATGTTTTGATCATTTCAAATTAGTTTTTAAAATGAGGCAACAAACTTTTGATTTTTCAAAAATGACCAACTTTTGGAAAACAATTATTTTTGATATGAAATAAAATTAATTATTTTTTTTAAATATAAATAATATCTACGGATTACAGGGAACTCATCTGCAAAAAGCAAAATTTGTAAAAGTAATTTTTTCTATAATTTTTTTCACTTGATTTCTCAAACATGCATTAGGCAACAAACTATTGACACCCACTGTACCTCGTATTTTTGAAACATTTTAATATTTTCTAATTTACAATTATATTATGACTAAATGAAGTTCACAATTAGATAGATAAGAATCTATTCTATAGTTTTAGGTAAAAATCCTATCAAAAAACACAAATTATAACTATTTGTTCATAAGTTTTTCACAAAATCTATCCTTAAGTGGTAGACATAGGATACTTTACCTTGATGTCTAATCCATGTCTACTTAAAAATTTTTGTATTTTTTATACGTATATATTTTTTATCATGCTTGATATAATTGATTTATTAATTTCGAACTTGCGGCCATCGCCGTCTTAGCGTTTTTGATAAAACTCTGGGAGCAAAATAATTGAAAAGCTCACGAAACGTTCGGACTTTTACTGCAATATCGCAAAAGCTTTATTCAAACTTATTTTTCTTTTATCAATAATGAATCACTAAAAATATCGATTACATTTTTTGAAATAATCAATTGAGTTTACTTCAATTTTACTTTCTACTAATTTTATGATCTCTGTGCAGCACTCTAAGTCGGTAAGAAACCGGTAGAATTCGAGAAAGTATAACGAAGGATAATAATATTATTTTATGTGCTACGAAAAAAAACTTTTCCAATCGAAAAAGAGGCTTCAGCATAATCTATCTTAAGGCTAACCCTGAAGAAAAATTTCTCTAACATCTAAAACAAGTTGGAAAATAAAGAATGGTCATTTTCTCCTTTTTATGTAGCTGAAGAGATTGCAATGAAATTCTATTAAAAGTCTCTTGTGAATGTTAATTCTCAATTTTCCAGTTCCATTCCCTATTCTTACGACATTTTTTTTCTATTTCTGTCTTATGGTAAATAAATCAAAGGAAAAACTTGAAAGTTGAGTTAGTTTGAGTATGAAGAGAATTTCTTCGGTTATTTTTAAATAAAATGAAAATTACCGGAAGATATTTTTTTGCAAAAAATTAACTCAATTTAGTGAAATGATAGCATTAAAGGAACCTTTTTTCTTCCTGAGAGCTTTTTATCATGCACATAATAAAATTGTGCGTTGCACTTTAGCCATGCTTGAACTTTGGGGGAGCTTTTTCCTCTCCTATGTAATACTTAATTGACTGGGTATTCTCTCGATGTAGCTCTCGCATTTTGTGTATGGTTTTCTCTTCACCAGTATTGAGAGTAATTGAGGGTGAATGTTGTGTGTTGAGAAAAAGAAATTTTCTCTCCATCATATATACACAATTTTGCTCTCTTCGCGCCGATTTGGGGGAGAAGTTCAAAAAGCTCCAACGGCTCCCGCAAACAATTTTCCATTTGCCAGAGTCTCGGAGTTCACTTTACCAACCAACGGATATCAGTTTGCGGGCGTTTGTGATACTGTTGAGTTCAGTGTTGAGACTCTGTGTCGCAAAATTCATTTATACCCAGAATAAATTGGGCTCGGAAGCGGGAATTCCATTTGAGTCTTGCAATCACAATTCTCAGTCACTCTGCGACCGTCGTCTGGTTTAAATCGTGCATCACTTCTTAAGAAGATATCTTCTTTTATTTTCTGTTCAATAAAGAAATCCTCCACGAGGTCTCTTCATTGAAAAAATTGAAGAGCCACTTGAGATTGTTACACTATTGACATTTAAAATTGCAGTGTGGTTCATGTCATATATAAAAAAAAATTCTGCGTACTTCGACAAGTGAGATAAACAAATAAAAATAAAGTTGATAAAGTTACTAAAATAAGTGGCAGTGCCGCAAGTGAGGTGACATTTAAAATTATAAT
This sequence comes from Phlebotomus papatasi, assembly GCF_024763615.1. NCBI lineage: Eukaryota > Metazoa > Arthropoda > Insecta > Diptera > Psychodidae > Phlebotomus > Phlebotomus papatasi. Next base: position 7,779,876 of record NC_077222.1, on the reverse strand, counting down.
AATAAGAAAAATCCCCATGATAGTATTAATATCGTGGCAGAATAATATTGGATGCAAAAGAGCCAATCGATATTGGCATTGGTGTTAATTGAATTTGAAAGTGTGCAATCTGTTAATTAACTGAAAATTACAATCTTGGGTGTCTCTATAATCCAGCTGGTGAGCATATTAAAAAAAAATATATTGGGATCATTCGTGTCAAGTTCAGCCACCCAATTTAGTCGTCATGTGGGTGAAACCGGTGCACTTTTGACGATCACCATCTCCAAAGAGACTCACCTGGCCAGAAATCTCCGTGCTCATTCATCTTCCCAAGAGATCAAGTAAAGCCATTTGTTTATGATCACTCTATTCCTAAAATATATTTAAATACTGCTCTACAACCCGCGAAAAGTCCCACCAGATAAAAAAAATAATAAAATTCAGCGTGTAAAATGTCGTAACTCTCTTTTATCGTAAGATTTTCCCAAAACACACACATTGCCACACAAAATTCTTTTCTTAAAAACTTGTAATAGAGCTTTTTGCGTGCAGAGACCAAATGTGAAAATTATTTAAGTCACGTATACAAATTTGCGTGTTACATCACCGACTATGGGAAGAAAATTGGGTTGATCATATTAAGAGTGCGAATGTGTCTAAAAATTGTTTCATGAGTAGAATTAATAGTAATTCTTCCGCATAATTGCATGATTCAATCCATATCACCTTCTTAAGCTATTGGCCTCAGTGAATTGTGATCAATAATAGCACAAATTGGGTCTAATTACCCATCTCTAAAACGTCCATTTCCATTGTTGACTTACTCCCATTCTTCCCATTTCCAGATAGACAATGCCATTTGATCTACTTATCAAGCATTGAGTGCTAGTAAACATGATTTTCATGTAGCATCCTGAGCCCCTTTTGTTAACACTTACCTCCTAGACAAGAGACAATCGATCCGGATTAAAGGTTTAAGGCTATGGCGAATGAATTATGGAGCTGTTATATTATAAAGTTTAAATTTAAATAAATATAAAATTATTCGGCATGATCAGGAAATCCATTTCTTAAAGTTCATTACTCTATGCAGGTGCCTATCAAGCCTAATAAAAATTATTTCGGAGAACACTATGAAATATACATCTTTTAGATAGCTTTTAAGGCATTATTTCGAAACATATCAATTCTAAGTAATAATTCAATTCTCTTTAGGAAAAAACTTGCCATTAGTCTTCAGTGCCTCTATGCAAAAACGTATGGAAAAATGAATGTCGAGAGGCCCTTGCTCTATGTAAGCTGTACTTTATAAAGGAAATACAATGCGTGCTTAACTGAATTGACCAATCCATATTTGTCCATTGCCGTCTTAACCCTCTAACGGTGTTTTCTTTAATATGCAAAAAAAGTCCTAAAACAATGTTTTCTAGGATAATTATGATCCAATAAAGTCGAAAAAACCATCCATTCTTCATTATCTCTTTTAGTTTAGGCGCTACACAGTAAAAAATAATTACTACGATTATCGCGTGTAATGGGAGAGCATTGATAATTGTAGTAAATTTGCAACGATTATCGTAGTAAGCAAAGTTGAAAAGCAAACAAGTTGAATTTTCGTAGTTGAAAAGCAAACTAAGTTGAATTTACCTTAAACAATTATACTGAAATTACAAAAAATATAAAAAGAAGAAGAGTGAGTTCAAACGAAATTAGTTGAAAGTTGAACTTTTTGTTGCGATAATCGATTGAAAAATTACTACGAAAATCGAATTGATTCTATTACACGCGATAATCGTAGCAATTTTCAATCAGTCAGTTGAATGAAGTTTATGCCATTTTGTTGCTTCATTTTATTACTATTATAGTAATTATTACTACTATTTATTGTACGTAGGCCATTACCGAGAGTTTAATTTTACTAGTTTTTCAATCTAAATTATTCCTTTTCAATTGAAAGTTGATTTTTTTTAGTGGTTTGTAATTCGAAGTTTCAACTAGTTCAATTCAACTAATGGAATTCAACCTGCCAATTTCATCTCGTTTTTACTGTGTAGGTGAGAAAATATAAAAATTTTTTGAAACTCTTTTTGCTTCTAAAATTCACATTTTTAGTTTTTTCAAATTTTATAAATAAAATATTCAAAGTAGGATGACATATCTTTCAGTAAAAAATAGATTTATTTTAGTTAGATAACTTTAAATCGGTATTTTTATGGAAATTGGAAATGAGTTTTTTTGCACAAATATTTTTTGTTGCTTTTTCTCTGACCTGTCATACAAAACTGGGAATAGCTTTAAAACGAAGAGTCAAAAGGAGTTCAAACTTTCAAGAGATGTTTATAAGACTATTAGCGAGGACACTATAGCACTTTTAAATAAATAAAACCTTTATTGTCGCTGTAAATGTGATTTTTGTGAAGACCGCCTGGAGGCGGTCTTACCCGTTAGAGGGTTAATGATACTTGCAACTTCCAAAACAATAGACTTCCAGGACTTGGCGATCAATTCCTTTCTTAAGGATACATAATTACGAAAAACCGAACTGGTTTAGTGAATTTAGGGATTTTTTAAAAATTTACTCAATATTATAATCACTTTAAATAAAAGTGTGTATATAGACAAAAATATTTCTCAAAATTATTCCTAAAAAAATTCATTAAAAAGTTCGTAAAACTGTGTTTTTTTTTCAAAACACTTGTTCGTAACATGATCACTTGTCGAGCAATTTTTACTCTTTTTACAAACATTTTGTATATACAAAATTGTACATACAAACGTTGTTCGCAGATTTTTGTTCGTCTGGCAACATTTTACGAACACTTCATTGTGTGCTTACAAACATTTACGAAAAATTATTGTAAAAGAACAAAACATTCTCGTCAAGTGATCGTGTTATGACCAATTTTTGTGAAAAACACGACGAACTTTTTATTGGGTAATACGATTTACGAACATTTCATAAGTTCGCAGTAGGAATTTACAAACATTTACAAACAATTTTGCAAAATATTTTTTTTCTGTGAGGAGAAAAGAATAGATTCTAAATAATGTCAATTGAAGGGTGGTCTTCGAAGACCAGAAGTGAATATCACTCACCATTTGGTTTTTAATTCCGAAAAACCGAGAAATTAAAAAAAATTCTTTAAATAAAACAAATCAATTACCAAGGGTGACATGATAACTCATTTTCGATACTATCGACTGTCGATTCTGTAAAATTTAAACGATAGCTGCACTTTTTGTTGCTAATATACATATTTATAAATAGTCGCACTCTTTTAAGAATGTCACAATGAATGGCCCAACAAAGTGTAAAAAGTCGACCTTCATTTAATCTAACAGATATAGATTTATCGATAATATCGATTCGATAGTGTCAAAAAGTTGTCATTCCATCCCAGTACTTTACCGATTCATTACCGATTAAGAGCGGTGTAGTCGGACTGAAAATTTAAAGTCCTTTTAAAAAATCAAAATTTGAAGAATTCTGTTTAAAATTGAGTCCTCTAGAGTGATTGACCTTTGATAATCGAAAATTCAGAATGACTAATTTTCTGGTTATATGTAGGTATCTATGGGCAAAATGTTCACATGACCTAGTTATACAACATGGCCGAAAATTAATGAAAATCGACAGGGTAATTTTTGGGATATACCAAAAACACATGATTTTGAAGAGGATGGAGGGCAAGGTGTGGTTTCGAAAAAGCGGCTCGCTATAGAATGTTTCTTTTAGTAGGGGTCACCGAAGACCATAAATCAGTATCTCTAACCGTTTAAGCTCCCGAACGGAAACAAGTTAAAAAACAAGCTGATTCTACAAACTGCTCTCTCCTTGAGTTCGAGCAGTAAAATCAAAATTATGTTATTAAATTCTTTTATTAAACTTAAAGGCCAGAAATAGCTGAAAGCCAAAAGCAAAATCTACTAATCACACTGGTTTTGTGGTATCTTGTTCAAAATTTTGCATAATAACTCTTACATTTTTTAGATGAATCTTTAATTTTTAATCAGAGCTTTAAATCGGTCTTAAAATATTTACTCCTACTCTGTCATACTCATATTATTGTTCAATTTTAAATGAAGATTTTTCATATTTGTTTTAACATTAACTGTAAACGTAAAATAATATTTTTTTTTAAATATTCTCTTTACTTAAAATTGAGGCTTAGAACAGATTAATAGATTCCTTCTAATAAAATTCAACACTTTTCAGCAACATGAAATATTCTAATCACTGAAGTAATAGATGTACTGAACCTTTTATTTTAATTCGTCAGCTTATTATTGAATTCCTTTAACGACTTGAAACAAAAAAGAATAAGAGTTTTACGTCATTTTCATTTTGGATGTTAGTCATCAATGTTAAGACGGCAGTGGTTGCAGAAAACAGTATGCAGCACTCTTACACCCTAACCGAATCGTACTTTTAAGCCATTCTGCTGAATAAATTTATTAATTTATTTATCTATCTATTTATCTAAAAATTGAAAAAAAAATAGTACAGACATGTACTAAACAGCTGATGTGTTTCAGACTAAGTTTTGAAAAGTTATACGATATAGTTATGAGTTCTTAACAAATTCTTTTATAGTCTAAAAATTTTCACATTATTACAATTAAAAAAAAATCTTTTTTTATTATTTCTTTATCGGATTAATACAAAAATTTTAAATATATCTTACAAGTAGCTTTAGTACAGTAATATGTTATCATTTGAAAAGTTCAAAAATTACAACTGTGATTTTACGAAAATTGCTCGAAATTTAGAAAGTAAAAATTATCAATTTTTAATCAACTTTATGGCTTTTTTTCTGTCTAATCAATCATGAATAATGAAGAAATTGATTAACAGAATCTTTTAGTTGCTATAAAGAAAATTTCTTTGGCCTCTTTAAGAACCTTTTCGAAAAGTCTTATGTTAATTTGAAATAATTTTATATTTTTCGATGGAACAAAAACGACTTATTATCTTTTACACACAGTGGATAGGGTTTAAAATTTCTTTAGTACTAAAAAATGTGTATAAAAACAGAGTTAAGTACATATGTTTAAATTTACTGAGGATGATCTCAAGCAATCTCGTCTGTAAAAGTATCGTAAGGCCGGTGACTTTGTCCCCTGCAGATGACTTTGACACCCCCTGTTCGTAAGCTTTTCTTCATTTCTACAACTTAAAGATGGTCTTTACCGATCCGATCTACCATGTCTGTTCTATAAAGATTATCCCTAAGTTCTAGAAATAAAGAAAAACTTACGAACACTAGGGTTTCAAATTCACCCGCATTTACGGTGTATGATTTAAGTTAATTATATTCATAGCAATCGATTTAGTATAAACACTACATTTTAGTACAGGCATTAGATCACATTTATACAAGGCTCTTTTCACTCTTTCAATTTAATTTCTTTTAATTTAAATTAGTATAAATCACAACTATTTCCAACAAGCTCGTTTAGTACATCCATGTGCTAAAAATTTAGTCGCCCCAACTTTATTGGAATATTATACCATAATATTTCCACACGTACGTGTTGTGTAAAGAACTCTTAAGAGGTAGGATCATATTCCAATTTTTCACCAGTATTATGATAGCAAACCCATCCTAATTTGATATCGAATGCCAGGGGTCACCTTCATCCAATCTACATGGTACTTCAGTGGCTAATTTTAAGGAAAACATCAAAATATACTTTCTCATATCCCTCGAGTGTTCCAAAATTGCAATACTGTGAGACTAATGAAGTCTGCATAAATCATTGCAACACAGAAAATATCTCTGCGAGGAAGAACCCAGAATTAATAAGTTTGTATCAGTAAAATTCATCAGTTTGCTCTGTGGACAAGCATCAACGAATACTCCCATAAACATAATCCGTCAAATTTACAGGATAATTCTACTCATTGAATTTCAAATAAAATCTCTGTGGTAGTGTGTACAATCCCGCTTCATAAGTTTTCGGTATAAAGTCCACCACAATAAACTCAATAATGGGGGAGTCATTATTTAGCACCCTTTTGCCAAAGTCCCTTGTGGACTGTAAAATTGTTTAATTATTCATAGTGGTGCCAAGTGAATTTATATCAATTCAAGACCAGAGACCTTTTTGGCCTTTCCGGTCTACATGGGCCGTCCCGGAAAATGTCAACCACTTACTCAGCACAATATATTCTTTAATGATCTTCTTGGCGAATGTTGCCTTGTGCTCCTTCTTTGATGTCAATGGAGATATTGTTCAAAAATAGCAGGACAAGTGCTAATATTTTTATTCAAAAGAGAAAATTTGACGGCTTTGAACAATGTGCCTTTGAATTTTGTCCCAAAAAGGGAAATTTATGGGTTTTCACTGGATAACAAAAGACCTGCAGTCGATCGTGGGACTCTTACGTCTATCACCTGTCAATTAAAGTATAGTACTATATTTAGCATAGAAACTTTGAGTGACATTACATATTCAGGAATTTAAATATAATTCTAGATTGAAGATCAATACCGCGTTTGTACACGGTGGGAAAAGGTTGACTATGATACAATGTTTTAAAATTACACTAAACAATGTAGAAATTTTAATAATATAACACTGTTACTTATATATAGTGTATACATAAGTGAACAACTTGAATTCTCACCGAAGAATGTGCAGTCTCAGGCGATAGAAGAAACACATTAGCATAAAGTTTTCTAAGAAGCTTCGTATTTTATTTAAAGGATTTTTAATGTTCTAACCAGAAATGATTGCGACAATCTTAACCTTAAAACCAAGCTTATTCAGCCTGAATATATGAATATTAAACAAAAACAATTTTCATTCTGAAATTTCCGCGACTTTTAGTACAGCTTTGTACTAAATATTTTTAGAGCGGAAAATGAACAGGAGAGTATTAAAAATAAGCAGAAAAAAAACTATTAAAATTTAAAGTAAAATAATAAATGTTGGTCACTAGGAATCCCAAATATCTACAGAAATGGATCTAATTTAAATTGCTCCGGAATAATTTTTTGATCAGGAAAATTTCATTAAATCAAAATTCGCACCTTTTCCTTTCTCAAACATTTTCCATACATCTATCACACTTTTCACACTCTTATTCGTTTGGACATCATATGAAATTCAATTTAGTTCAATCAAATTTTAAGTACGAAAGAATGAGATAGATATATGCCAAACGCAAAGAAAGGGTTGTGAATTTAGATTTCATGAAAATTTACTGATGTAAAAGGGTTGTCGGAGATGCTAGCATGTATTATGTTTGCATTTACAATGAAAAAGACACTCTATTTTCAATTTTTCAAAAATCTCATGAAAATTTCCCACCTTTTATGGTTCTATAAATTCATTACTGCCCAAATTTTTTTTTTAACAGATCAAATTTATTTTTTTACTGCTCATTTGAGAATCTTTGAGAGATGAGAATCTTTCTGCTGAGCATTTTTTAGCACATGACTCTTCTCAAATATTTCTGCATTATCGACTCTTCTTTGTGTTGGTTCCTACCTCAACTGGTTTTCCTAGCGCTCGTCGTGTTCTAAAACCACCAAACAGTCCTGACAGGAACCACTACAAAGAAAAGTCGATTATGTAGAAGCACTTGAGAACAGTAAAGAGTTAAAAAACATATACAGGAGAAAGATTTAAGATGCTATTCCAACATGATGAACATGTTATCTAGCACTTTACTGTTCTCAAGAGCTTCTACATAATCGACTTTTTTTTTGTACAGCTTCTAGTCACGACTGCTTTGTGATTTTAGAAAACGGCATGAGCTAGGAAAAATAGACGAGACAGGAGCCAATACAAAAAAGTCGATAACGCAGAAGCACTTGAGAACATTGAAATTCTAAAAAAAATATTTTCATTTTTCATTGCAATAGCACCATTATTCAATTTAATTTGTCATTTATGCTTAATATTTTTCATAAATTGTATTTAATTTGACTAGTAATAAACTAAACGGTAATATTACTTGCTCTTTAAGATTTTGATGCGATTGACATTAATTTGTCGCTAATGAACGTCCAAGAGCGTGATTTGTTCCTTTCAATTACTTAAAATTTGGAATTTAATCTATTTATTGGTAAAAGGTACACTTGGCCCGTAAAAATAAGCGTTAGGTTTACGCATTATTGCTATGAGTCAATTTCAACCAATTCTTGTAGGCTACCTTTTTATCAATAAATAGATCAAATTCTAAATATTAGTTCCTAGACATAAATAACTTATTTGAAGACACATTAGCTGCAATTACTGTGAACCACATTAAAATTTTAATGAGCAAGTATAAGCACCGTAGATGCGGGAGACTGCACCTCAGCTTTTCATAAGCTTTTCTTTAATTCTAGCACTTAACCATGGTATTTATTCATCGATCTGATCAAGAAGGGGTGGAATGATAACTTTTTGATACTGTCGAATCGATAGTATCAATAAACATATATCTCTTACGGCGTTATCACACTTGCACATTAAAATTTTAATGTGATTCACATTAATTGTCGCTTGTGAGCGTCCAAATATGTTATTTGTGTCTTTGAGTATCTTAATATTTGGGGTTTTTCTATTTATTGATAAAGAAGTGGACTTGGCCTGCAATAAGTTTAAATTTACCTAAAGCATAAATATTTTTCACATTAAAAAATTAAAGAGAAAATCGCATTAATTTTTCGCATTAATGCTATAAATCAATTTATATCAAATTTTGCGGGCCAAGTCTACCTTTTAATCAACAAATTGATCAAATTTTGAATATAAAATGATTCGAACACACAAATTACACAATTGGACTCTAATCAGCGACAATTAATGAGAATCATATTAAAATTTTAATGTGCGAGTGCGATAACACAGTTAGACTAAGTCAATGACGCCTTTTTACCCTTTTTACGCATCGTTAGGCCATTTATTATGACATTCTTAAGAAAATTTCACCGTTGCTGAATATCAATATTAGCTACAAAAAGTACAGCTATCATTTAATTTTTTCAGAATCGACAGTCGATAGTATCGAAAAGAAGTTATCATGTCACCTCAGGGCTACAAAGTCACCCGTACACACTGGGAAAAAAACAGGGTGGCTATTGACTTTTTTTCCTCATAACTTTAACACATTTAGGTGTAAAAATATATCAAATTTTTTTAAAGTTAATTTTGCACCTTTTTAAGGGTCAAAATGGGGAATCAGTGGCGCAATAGGCAAGACCGTTGGCTCTTGGGCGGAAAGATTCCCCGGCTCGACTCTCAGTTGTGAGTTCGAGTCCCGCCCGGTGCAAAGATCTGAATGTCTGATTTAGACAATTTTCACATGTACAATAACGTAGTAATATAATGCACTGCCTACGCCCAACACTCCGGGAGCATGGAAGAAGCATCCACATCACGGGAAAGCGCTCCTGGGCGGTCTATAATGGACTTCGCAGATTCTTTCAGCACGGGATCAACAACAATATAACATAATATGATTACATTGTAACAAAAATATCCCGATACGATAAATAATAATAAGGGTAAAAATAACATAAAAAGGGTAACTTTAACCCCTAATACACCTAAAAACCATAATATTTACACCGATTTCGGTTCAATACTGCAAGGTAAAATTAACATTTCCAGAAAGTTATTTTAACTTTTAAAGATCTCTCTCATTCAGTATAGGGATTCGAACCATCTTACTTACCCCTTGAAATTTCCAGATTTGAGAAAAATTCGTTGGTGTTAAATGAGCTTTAGCATTATCTAAATTAAATAAGTTCCTATTAAAAGCAAATTTATGCTCTTTGGTAAACTCACGGAATCATAGTTTATCTCCTGAATTTGTTCTAAAAGCTCCAATAACTTTCTCTTCTGGAGTTGGAAAGTTCTCAGAAATGTGTTACCATCCGAACATTACTCAGTTGCAGTTTTTATGTTAATGTGTTTCCATGAGGTCGATGAAATTTGCGCTAGTGTCCCATCCATATTTAAAGAAGGCATTAAAGCTTAATCCTTTCGCCTGACGCCCAGAGATACTACAAGTGTCCACCCCATGATGTTCTTCAGAGTAATTTTCAAACCCCTTCGTGTGGTAGAAAATGTTGGTCTAATTTAAAAAGTTATATACCCTTCTCTCCCGACTCTTGGCTCGGTACAGTCATGTTCAACAGGTTGGGGATGCCACACGGAATTAGAGGCACCACCGCGGGCGTCACCTGCTGTGCCTCTCTTGCAGTGGATTTTGTGGATAGGCAATCGATTTTATCCAGCAGGATTGCCAGGTCGTCTGTCTCCCCTTTTTTTCCCGCTCTGTCCAGGATTTTGCGCTACACAAAGTCCCAACAGTGCTGCACGAGCTTATTCTACTCTCTAATTGACTCAATTTGTGCTCTTATGTACTTAGGAAGATATATTTGAACACTTTTTTTCTCCGATAACCTTTACGCATTCATAAAAGTTCATGGTTTATGAGGAGTATCTCCATACTGAGTATGCGGGTCTTCTTCATTCATTTTACATTATACTCTAGGCAAAAGTTCCGGGTTCCATAAAAGCAATTTTTCCCTCGATAAATTTGTAGGTATATGTACAAACATTATGCTGTATGATGACAAATTTGTTGTCATCCATCAGTTCATTCAGAAATCAAAGTCAGCATTTAATGGTCCATCCAAAAGATAAAACAATAAAATACTTGTAAAGCCTCGTTGTTTTCAGCAGTATTTCACACAGTTTGGACAGTTAAAAATTGCTATTAATTTGTAGAAAAATAATATGACAAAGTTTAAAAATTTGAAGCAGTAGGGGAAGGCTTTCAGGCTTTGTACACACTCTACCTTCGAACATTTCATATTTTTCCCATATTCCTTTAATGAATATTATCTGTTTTTTTTTCAGGAAATGTGTGACTTAAAAATCGATGTGAAAATATATTGCTATAAGATCATATTCATTAAAAGAATATAGCAAAAATATAGAGTGTTCGAAGCTAGATCGTGTGCGAAGCTTGAAAGTCTTCCCCTATTTAATTTTTCGAACATAAAATGACTCGTTATGCGTAAAGTACTATGAGAAAATTTCAAAGTTTGAAGAAAAAAGTTTGTACAACTTATCAGCTAAACAGTCCGAGATATCTTTTGGGATTTCATGTGACCCCCCTCCCCTCTATAAATCCAATCAGTGCTTCGCTTTTTACAATATAGTGTTCAAATATTTTCTATGTATTTCGTGCAACTCCTTTTCAGTGCAATATACTGATTTAGTCAAACGTTACAGTTTAGAAGAAGTACAGAAAGAATATTTAATAACAATCGTGGGAATAAAATATTTAGTTCAAAGTGAAGATTTTACTATTGCAGATGTTAGAACAAGAATATATTGATTTTTCGTTCCACGCTCTATTTTAAGAACCTTAATTCTATTCAACATTATTCGAAAGCAAATAATTTTGTATAACATTTTATCAAATTCTCGAAATATAACAGTAATTTAAATTTTAGATATGCATAATTATAATTACCATTCTAAATTAAATTCCTTTTTATAAATTAGTCTTTAGAAACATAGTTCCATACAGTGCATAAAGTTTTAATGCAGTTCTCATAGCTCTATAACTCTAATTAAATATACTAATAATAAAATTGTCAACCAATTTTCAATTTAAAGTTCTGAAAAAAATGACAATAGCAGAACAGTACAAAAGATAATCAAATAGAATTTCCATAGAGATCTCATACAAAATAGTTTAAGTTAATGATGCAAACTTTTATCGACGTAAGGGTTTTATTATGACCGATAGAACATAAATTCATAGGGATATTTATTTTTGGTTTTAAAATCATTTTATTGTGCAAAGTAAAAAGTTAATATATAAAAATCATTTGCAGATTTACTAGGTAATTTCAACTGTTTTTGTGGGATTTCTTACCTAATATAGAGTTTATAAGGGAAGAGCACCAGCGATAGGCAATGTTCCTCAGATCGTTAGGTTATTACCATATTGTTGCACCGATTCAAATGATATTCTTTTAAAGTTATTAGCTAATTTTTACCATTTAACTCTCACAAAAATGCAATGCATTACCTCAAATTTCATTTATAAAACCAATTTCCCATGAGGCACCTGATTAAATTCATAACGATCCGAAGTACAGGGTACATAGTTGCAATTATATCTAATGGTTCACTAATATATAAATTAGCATACACAAAAATACCAAATTGTCTTTTGAGGCTTATAATTTTCAACTAAATATCGATCATGTCTCTTAACATTCCGATCCGGGGTGCTCTTCCCTTAATTATCTTTATGTGTAATGAATATGTATTTCAATTTCTTAGAATATAAAATCATGCACAATTCATAGCATAATTAAAATTTTGGGTAATATACAACGTTACAAAATGGAATATATTTAATAATTTTAAAACTTTTTGCAATTTTGAATGAAAATTCAGCAAAAAACCATTCTTAATTAGCTCTAGACTATCATATCATTCTCAAAATTACGGCAATAATAAATAGTTTTGATGCAGAAACTTGGTAAGTGCTGCCAAAGAATTATGCTTAACTACAAATTCAAAGTTTATTTGGGCTTAAAAAGTTAAGGCTTTAAAACTATTATTAATTGCTCATATTAATTTTTATTTCTAAAAGAAAATCATAAAATTTCAAACTTCATAGAATAGTACTTCCTCCGTCCCAAAAAAAGTCGTACGTTTGGGGAAAAATTAGGGATTAAGGAATTGTTAATATCTTACATATGAACTATTCTCCATCTTCAATAGTAATATTGAGGTCCACTTACCACGGTAAGATAAGGAACTGGTGTCTTGAAGATTTATTTTTTTTCACTTTTTTTCGAAGAGCTCCGGTCGATATGTAACTTTTGAAAATTCTACTGCAATTAACATTTTTAACTAGAATTTCATTTAAAAATTTAGTGTACCAAAGAAGGGATTTATAGTTCTTTTCGTTATGCCATAACAATGGGTCTAAATTTACAAAAAGGGCAATAAAACCAATCTTGCTCTTTTTTTATACGTTCTGTGATATGGGTGCTGAATGGTTGGAGATAAAGATTTGATGTCTTTGGACGACCCCCACCCCCCGTAGGTCAACTTTTGGATTTTTAATATGTCCCTAGTTTCCCCCCGCCTCTCCTCTTCCTCAGAAAAAAATCGCACTATGTGTTTTTGAGCAATCCCAAAAAAACAATATGGTTTTTGGAAGGGAAGGGAGGGGGAGGGTAAATGAGGGGTAGGGTAATGATCCTAAGGTCGACTTACGAGGGCGCCGCCGAAAGTGCCAAGCTTCTATCTCCAACCTTTTGGTACTTAAATCTTACTAAAAATATTCAAAAGAAAGATGTTTTTAAGACATTGTTTTCTTATCTTACAATCGTAGGTGGACCTCCATATTACCACTGAAGATGGAGGATAGTATGTACTGTACATAAGATATTTCCAATACACAGCATTTCTACTTTACACTGTCTCTTCCTAGCGATATTCTTCCAAACGTACGACTTTTTTTGGGGCAAGAATTTTTCTCAAACGTACGACTTTTTTTGGGACGGAGGGAGTATAATGAACATACTGCCCTACTAGTCCAGACTCACACTATGTTTTAGGTAGCTTCAACTGGTGGTCAAATCCCTTATATAATATAATTACGTCAAAACGTCTCTCGGCTTAAGCGGTAGGTCTGTGCAGCGATTTAAGCCGAGAGACGGATTAGTTGGAAACTGATGGGAATGTGGTCTAATCATTATTTTGATTATAATGATCATAATTACGTTAATTTATCTCTCGGCTTAAGCTGTAGGTCTCTCAAGGCCCTTATTCTTCCAGATCTTAGGCCAAAGTGAAATTTTACAGAATGTAAGAGACTTTTTCATAATAATTTATGCTCCCGCTCAGCAACTTGAAATTACGCCAGGAAGGAATTACACAATCACAGCGAACAGACTGGGCTTTTCTACATGGTCATTGCTTTTTTACGGCTTCATTGCTTTTTTATACGTGGAAAAAATAATCAAAAAATTGCGGCACTAAACCAATTTTTGCACTAATTTGATATTTTTTACGCCTTATGAGACAATATTCTTTAAAAAGAAAATGATGTAGGGGGAGGCTTTGATCGTTCGCACATACGCTACCTTCAGACACTTCATATTTCTCCCATATTCCTTTATGAATCTCACATATGGCTATATATTGTAATAGCTAGCCTTAAATCCCATCTTTCCTGAAAAAATTGAGAGTCTAATCCTTTTTTCCTAGTTTCAGGAAACAAAAAATAAAAACAGGTCCAAAACTGTAATTTTGCTGTGCAATATTTCATACGATTGTGCAGAATTAATATCACTTTTCTGAAAAACTACTATCACAAAGGGTAGAAGGGTTATTAGGAATCAGATTTATGTAAAAATCTTTTAGGCTGAACAGGCACTTTTTGTGGGTGGAACAAAATTCACAAACTTGACTCAGATTCATCGATCGCACATAGAAGACTGCTTCTTTCAGATATTTTCCAGGAAACTTCATTTTAGATACGATCCCTCATATTCACATCTATTGTAATCTACCGATTTGATCCACCACTAAAAAGGAAAACTTAAAAATCGTAAAGTTGATAAACAAGAAGTAATTTGACTCAAATAGGCTGCAGTTGAGTAATTATTAAGCAATTTTGCATTTCTTTGATATAAAAATATTTTTCAAGCTTGCACAAACTGAATGTGCAATGAAAGAATCACATCTGCAATAAGCTCATACAGTTTACAACTGGTTTTTTGACAATCTTTGACATAACCTCACTATTGTGTTGTTTTGCATGACAAAGAAAAGAAATTGTCCGTGAGAAGCTGTTTTGTGAAAATTTTAGCTTGTTCACCTGCTGAAGCTCAATATCTGTGCTAAATCCCGATTCCTGCAGCTGCAGGAACAGAGAAATCTTCAATGATGCGCATTCAAACGTTTTTGTGCATATCCGGCTCCGTGGAGGAATGGTGGAATCTTGTGTGGTCTTCTCGCTTGCAGAGTTTTAGTCAATTTTTAGCTTTAAAAACTTATTGATTCGTGTAAATTTGGTGATATTTGGACTTTTTAAGAAAGTATTCATCAGATTCAACCGTTTCCGGAGTGAAATTCTCGTAGAACCAATCAAAAAAATGGTTTTTAATGTCAATAAAACATCTCTCAGAAAAGTTCCAAAAAAGTGATATTAAAATGTTTTATTCTATATAAAAATGGTTTAATCAAGTAGATTAGAGTTCCCTTTAAACAATGATGTGCAACTTTTAGTGTCCGGTGCAAAATTTACGGTGAAAATGGGGTGTTCAATGATGGCGTGAATCGTGTGCGATAATAGAAACTTGATTCATCTATCGGATAAATCGCCATTAAATTTTCATTTTCCTCTGGAGGAAAATCTAAGGATTTCCTGGAATTTTGTTTGGTGGGATTATAAACCTTATAAGTAAGACATTTTTTTGGCATAGTTGGAGAATCCATACAGTTTGCATGGTAGTCAGAAAAAATCACTGAACTTGAACATCATTTTTGTATGCGAAAGTTCAAAGCCTCCCCCTATTAGTAAAATTGTCCGTTTATAAGTACCTTGAGAAAAGAGCAAAGAGCAATTGACCGGTCAATTGCTCTTTGCTCTTTTTTCGAGGTATTTAGATTTGGAAAATTTTACTAATACATAATTTTCTTTTTAAAGAATATTGTCTCAGAGAATGGAAAAAAACATCAAATTGATGGAAGAATTGTTTTGGTTCCACAATTTTTTGATTATTTTTTCCACGTGTAAAAAAGCAATGACCATGTAGAAAAGCCCAGTCTGTTCGCTGTGAATAGGGGTCATTTGTGAAGAAAATTACTTCCTCGGCTTTCAAAGTGCTTGGACTATATCGAGACCCTCCGGTTTAAAATTACGTTATCAAAATTTACTTCGTAGATTTCACTGATTTTTACTTTTAATAAATTTATCACAGACAAATCCTGTGAATGAATAAGGTAAAGTGCCCTTGAGTCGACCGGTTCCTCGATTTGACCGGTGGCGGTGGTCAAATATTTGAATGTTTGATGGTGATTTTCTATAAAATTGTCATTGATTCGTATTTATTTATGGAATAATTGACCTATTAAGGTTAGATCATACGCCAAATATTAGTGCAAATATAAATAAATTGAATAAATAACTCTACCGGTCGAATTGAGGAACCGGTCGACTTTACCTTACAGAAATTTAATCAGATTTTAAGATTATGTTTTTCTGTCATACTGTATTCAGAATCCGTCATGTCATTCTGCATCTGCCTAATAAATGGCTTAATAAAGGTCTTAATAAGTACTTATTAAGGACTTCTTATATGCACTTATACAAAGCTCTTATTTAGAAAATGGGCAATGCCTTCTTTGCTCGTAACACCTTACTTTGAATTAAGCAGTCTTCAGACTAGAAGTCTAGTTTAGTTCCCAAAGTTTTAAAAATCCTAAATAGCAATAAAATTTATTGGTTTTTTAGAATGTAATTGATCATTTGTCCTTAAGAATCCAATCTTAAGTCTCAATTTTCCGAAAATTGTTAACTTATCTGAAGCCTGTATTAGGCGGGACTGGAAAATAGGTTTAAGAGGAAAAGAGAGGTAAAAAAATGTAATGATATCAGTACTAAAAGCTATTATAGTCCAAGAAGCAAAGGCCTAAAACCAATAATTCTTTCTAGAGCATTGATAGATTTGTAAAGAGAATTTGGGAACTGAAGATTGGAAGACGTTCCTGAGCAACTAATAGGTGGAAAAATTATTTATTCTTATAAGGGTGAACTCTGCCTAAAAGCAAGTGCTTTAGGAAACTTTGTTTAAGTTTTAAAAGCTTATTGACAGTTTTCTTCTAATAGCTACTCATCAAAATTAAAATGGCGAAAAATGCAATTTCACAATTGCAATCTTTTATTTTTTATGTTTAAATGAAATATATAAATGAAATGGACCTCAGGTGAAATTACAGAATTTTACTTCGCTTTTGGATTTCAAAGATCCTCAAATAATTAAACTTCTGTTCTTATTACTAGTAAAATTATTTATTGTAATAGTATGAACCACTCTTTTTTTTACAAATTTCAGAACAGTTTTGAAATTTATGTGAATATTAATTCCATTTGACGAACCTCAACAGACATCGCTAAAAACCTTTCTATGCAGGATATTCTTTGCGTGTATCTAAAAACATGTGAGTAATAGTATACTATCAGAAACCATTTGTATCTCATTAGCGACATTGCAAATTGCAATATGAAGCTCTTTCTCATTATGACGGGTCATGCAGTTGAAGTATAAAATGATTAGTGTTGTCTCACTGAATTCAGAATGCATAGCAGCGGTGTTTTTGCTGGAGTCTACTTGGGAAATCTTATAAATTACTTGAACATAAAAGCACTTGAAAACACTATTATGTCATACACAATTTCCTCAGCCAAAAGCACTGATCACTCACTTGATATCAGGCACTTTTGCTACTTATAGTTACGACTTTGAGCCGCAACATGTTTTTATCATCGATGCATATTACTTTGAGAAATATTGCCTATTAAGTGGCTATTTTTAAAATTCTTTCCACTGCTATTCATAACAAAATTAATTTTAAACAGACTTATAAATAGTTTGAGCGCCACAAACAGTTTGATGTATCATGTTTTTGAGTTTGGGTTTATTCCTTTTGTGAAGACATGAAGATGTTGTTTGTCAGAACTTTCAATAATAAAGTAATCAATTGTCTCATATGAGGCTTAAATTCCTAAATAAATCATTCACGCTACTCTTTATTTTTAACTTGTCTAATTAAGTTATTTATGGGGGCACGTGATGATAGTTATAAATTTCCTTGAAATGCATCATATTCGTGATGAAAAGCGCTGATATGGCACTGTCACTGCTACTATCATATTTGTATGATACTGCAATTTATGAGCTGTTGAAAACTAGAATATATCTAACTATGCAAAAAAAAAAGAAGAACACAAAACATGTCGGGGATGGTTCGTCTTTCTCTCATTGTAATACGTGAATGAAGTAGATAAGATTTTGAGCTCATTGTGCATTCGGAATTAAGAAAGGGAGTGCAATGGAACTGCATCATGAATATTAAATGACGCGACAAAATGAATAAATTTTATACAATAAATCCATTGTGTTTGAGAATCTCATTTCTCTTGATTAAGTTCATATATATATGTATAGAATTGCAAAAATTATTAAATATGTAGCCATTGTTGATACCAAACGCATGATCAGAAGACAAAATGTTGCATTATATTAAAAGTTATGAAGTACAGTGGGATGCATACTTATCAGAATAGTCTGTATCGTAGATTAGTTAACCCTTTAACGACGAGACATTTTTTTCGGACGAAAAATCAACAATAAAAATTAAACTGGGAAACATAATCAATGAAAAGTCTTACATCTAACCTTGGAAAGTCCAACAGAATCTGATTCAGTGTATTTTGTGCTTCTATGAACAAGAGGGACAAAAATAGCCTAAAAATTTAAGTAATTTTTCTGACAATACCAATGAATAATATTTTTCGCTTTAATGAAAAATATTACGTATGAGTATTGTAGTTTTTATTGCCAAAAGGGTTATGCTTAAAAAAATTGGAAGTATAAAAAATAAATAAATAAAATCAATTATGAATTTGAGAATTTAAAAATCCGCCATTTTTGAGCTTAAATATTTAATATATAGCAAATAGCTAGAGATTTGCAAAAAATATTCTTGATTCCTTCAACCTTCTACTTTACAATTATATACAGACATAAGAAAAAAATAACTTTAAGTAGTCAGGAAAAATTATTTTCTTTATGGGACACCGGTGTTCCAATCGTCCTTAAAGGATTAATGAACTTAATAAAATTTAGGTTTAGATCAGACATTTAGGGAAACGTAGGCATGGTTAGCATACAGTGAACCTTCAAACGATGAGGAGTGTCTTCTTGTTTGCAAAGAGCTAGTTCGTCATTTCTTAGCCATAAGATAGATAATTATTAAATGCATGAGATGAGATGAGAAATGGTACACCAGCAGTAGTATTAAATTTTTAGACTCTGAAAGATTAATTGATCTTATTAAGTCATCTTATGTTAAAGTACTTCCAATAAAATCACCTATTTCGAATATAGTGGAAGGTTTTACAGCTTCGTTATATTGCAATTGAGTAAAAGTTAATTTTTGTCCAAGTTACTAAATAAATCAAACGCATGACCATATATTCTAATTCTAATAGCTAGTCCAACACCTCAAATTTTCTGACGAACTTGAGAGCCCAGACCTTCTTTCCTAGCTTCAAGAAGATATGATTACGAGAGAATCACGCCTAATTGACCATCAGAATCGTCAGAATACAGAAAAATGCTCTTCCGAGTGTCACAAAACAAGTGTTAGAAAAAATCATAAAATTGAATTTAAAACGCATGATACCTTTTACTAACGGTTAAAGTCTCTAAAACAAATGAGTAAAAGTTCCATCTAAACATTGATGTGCAAATTTTTGTATCCGGCTCTATGTCTACGGTAAAATGATACGTACATAGGTGGAAAATTTTTGTACGTAGCTGAACAAATCAGAGTAACTTAGTAAAAATCGCCACTAAATTTTAATTTTTCTATAGAAGAAAAATTAATAATTTCTAGGGATTTTGTGAGGTTAAAATACGAACCTAATAAGTAAGGGATGTTTTCTACTCATGTGGCATTCAGCAAAAAATCTTGAAACTTTGACATCATTTTCTGTACGAAGCTGCACAAGCACGCGCAATATTACAGCAATAAAATATTACGGAAAATATTTTAAAAAAAGAATTTTTGGAAATGCACTAATCCTATCTTTACCTTGTTTCTTAAATTATTTCTAAAAGGCAAATGAAAGTTTAGGAAAAAAAATTTAAAATTACAAACGGTTTTAAATTCTAAAAAAGAAAAATAATATTTCAGAGTCCAAAACTCGAAATTTATATAGGGTAAAGTGATATAATTTGGAATTAGTGTTACAAGTTGGACAATTCGCCGGTACAAGTTGGACATGGCTTTTTTTGTGATAAGTACAGTACAAGATTTGTTTTTAAGCACAACGAACCAAATTATAAAACTAAAGCATTAAAAATATACAAATAAAAATTAAGTTCTAAATTTATCAAGACAAAAAGCCCTATCCAAATTGTACCATTGTCCAACTTGTACTACTTTACCCTAATCCGGAAGACTTTCGAAGACGAATTTAACAGGAAATTAATGGAAACACTAAACCTCTCTTGATTTTCACCATTTTATTCTCTGCGACTTTTTCAGGATGAGTGTCCTGTACAGGAAATCTATCTTCGAAACGTCGCACAGTGGGGCAAAATACCCAAAAACCTGCACTCAGAAAAAGGCAGTTCTAACTTTGTATGGGATTTGCAAAAATACAGCTCTTGTCTGTAAGAATATTTTAAGAGCCGAATCAACCTAAACATGTCGTGCTTTGAATTAAGAGCTGTGCTCCAAAACAGATCAACTAAGAGCTGTCGTGTCTTGAGCGAAGATATCGTTTCACTAGAAAATTTCCAGTGACTTTCAGTGCTGTCAAATGGCAGACAAAATAATTCACAGTGCAATTAATTCGTAAAGTAGTGATTGTTTTCGCGAGTTTTCTCAATAAAATTATAGTGAAAATTGTAGGGAGAAGCCTCTACAAGTAGTGAAGTGTCTTGTGGTGCAAAAAAATACAGTACCGATAAGAATTATGTGGAAATTTGGTGAATAAATGCTCGAAAAATAGGAAAATATTTTTTTCTGAAAAATAAAATATTGTGCTTTACAAGCTCGCTCGAGTCTCTGGAGTGTTGTGGAACAGTGATTTTTTATTTAGAAAACTTTCATAGTGAAAAAATTAAAAGATTTTTGCGAGGTGGTTTCCGTCAAAAAAAAAAGTGAAAACATGTCGGATATCTTACTCAGCGATTGTCAGACGGAAAAAAATCTTCCCAAATGTGAGTCTCGAATTAGATAAAAATTGATCAATTTTGCTTAGAGTTTAGAAGAAAAATAAGGGAATCTGAAAAACTTTATAATAAAAAGTGTGTACGGTTGTATTTCAATAAAAAACGTGACATTCAATTGCTTTTTTCATTGTTATCGTACGTCGATTTGGTTGCGATACAGCAGAGAAAATTTGATACTAAAATCAAAACTCGTTATGCTTTGCTTCAAGACTCGCTCAGTGCTTAAAATTCTTTCAGAGACTATTTTTTCAGTTATGAAAATTCAAAGACTGCTCGTACTTGAGTCAAAGCATACTTTAAAATAAATGCTTTCCTTCAAGTAAAATAGTCTTTAACTGAACACATAAATGCCCGTTCTTGTTTCAAGAGCTATATTAAGAGCTGTTTCTACAGAGCTCTTTTCTGAGTGTGGCAAAAAATCGAAATTTAATTGTGAAAATCAAGAGAAATTCAGTGTTTCCTTCCAATTTCTGTATCTATAAACAACTTTTAATTGTCTGAAAGTTTCGACCCTAGGTGGAACGTTTCTTTTGAATGTAAATATAGATCCTGATGAATAAGGGATCAAAAGTTCTGGCTAATTATAAAATAAAATTCTAAAATCTAAAATTTCCTACATTCAACTATTGATATATTCAATTAGTTTAAATGCAGTACTAATGTTATTAAAAATGAAAAAAAAACAAAAACCATGACATTATTTGGTTTGCAAAAAATCAAATTTGATCAGCAATGAATAATAAAATTTTTTACCTTTGCATTTCTTTTTGATTTCTTGCTAGTTTGCTTGTAGCCCTTGTAGTCTTTTAGTTATATACTTACGTACATAATTGGAAAAATTAATTACTTTATTGGTGTATATCATATATTCAACTGCATTAGATAGAGAGATAGATATTTATTCATCAGAAATGCTTAAAAGGAACAGCACAAGAGAGGCCAAAGTACATTGCAGTTTTTAGCGGCCAGTGCCGTCTTAGCGTTGATCAACAACCTCAAGAGTTCATGGTATTCTATTTCATATAGCTCATTAAATAAATGAACTTTCCACCAGTACATCTCTTAAAGTAAATTCTCTTAAATTGACGCTTTTATCAAACTGCCCCAATATTTGTTCGCCCCACTGTATTTCTTGCAATTCGAGAGTGATGTCTTTGCATGTAAACAAACTAAAAGACTCTACAAATATTTTTCTTTTGAAAATCTACGGTTCTTACACGTCAAGCAATGTGAATGACAACAAAGAGGATGTTATTTGAGAAAGGAAATTTTCCACAGACCGGGAGCTCTCCTATATACATACAACTTTGAGAAAATCCGGTAGGAAAAGTGAAAAGTTTCCAACAGAAAATTGTTCCCGTAATTTAACACTCGAGTAATGTGAATTCCCGAAAAATCACAAGACTTAATTTGTTTGATGTTGAACCATCGTCAGTATGTTTTATTTTTTTTTGAACCTCTTATCTCCATCATCCCGTGTTATGGCAAGGTGTAAATTTTTGTCGTCTTTCAACAAAAATAACACCACAACAGTATTCTACGCAAATATACATAGTAAAGTGACTTATCAATGGTTATAAAGTGAAGATTTTTTTTCTCTTTAAATGTCACGCATTGCTGTTTTTGCAGATTATACGCCCAAAACCAATTTATAATTTATTGTTATTTACGCCCAGTAGAAAGGTGTTTTATACACAGCAAAACCTTCCAATAATATGAAATTTAACACTACCAATAAATCTCAGTAAATACAAAGCTGTGATTTACATTATAGACGGTAATTGATGACAGAACATTAAATTTAAATTATTGGTAATTATAGAGGTGTAGGAAATGTAACCATTTATTTTATCACACAATTCAAATGAATATTCCGGAGTTAAACATGCCTATTTGCACGTGGGACTCGAATATGTGAATACTGTGAATAAAATGACAATAGTATCCCTAATAGATTCCTTTATGTAAGTGACAAATACAATAAAGATAAATAATGCTTTTAACTTTACAAATATTGCTATGTACGACGTTAAGTGATTACGGAGCGTGCGGGGTACATCGAACATTTCACTTTTTTATGACTTTTTCATCAAAAGAAGATCAACTCTCTTTGGTATATATCTATATATAAAGTATAATGTTGTATTTGACAATACAAGACAAATTTTCTTACATAATTCTTGTGATAAAGGTTCCTTCTCTCCCCTTTCTTAAATTCGGTGAACTTACTATTACGTGAGTTGCTAATTTCTAAGCAATTATCTTCAATTACCATGTGTTATAATCATGCTAATTAGATTTAATTTTATTAAGATAGTTAGAATTCACTCTATTCTTTAGTCGAGTAATGAATATATCTTGAAGCAAAAACTCTGAAATATGTCTATGGCGCTATAGGTGCTATAGAAATCAAAATGTAGTCGCTTGAATCAGTTTATATCGTATTTAATTTTTTTTTTTTAATTTACTAGTTTAAATAGTTTTTATACACTGAGAAAAAAGAGGGTGCGATTAATTTTTTTCCCTCATAGCTTTAACACTTTTTAGGTCTAAAAATATATCAACATTTTTTAATGTTAATTTTGCACCTTTTTAAGTGTAAACTTAAGATAGAAAAGAGTAATTTTAACCCCCAATACACCTAAAAAGGGTAATATTTACACAGATTTTGAATCAATACTGCAGGGTAAAATTAACATTCCGGAAATGTTAATTTTACTCTGCATTATTGATCGGTGTAAATTTTATGCTTTTTAGGCGTATTCTGGTTTAAAGTTAGCATTTTTCATATTAATTTTACACTTAAAGAGGTACAAAATTAACAATAAAAAATATTGATATATTTTTACACCTAAAAAGTGTTAAAGTTACGAGGAAAAAAAGTTAATCGAACCCCCTTTTTCTCAGTGAGATTCCTTCACTGATATTTATCTACTTACCTTGATTTACAAAAAAAAAACGTTTTAATAAGTTTTCACTCTTTGCTAAAACAATATTTATTTAAAACAAAAGTATATAAAACATATTAAAGGAATAAAAATAGGGAAGGGATAGTAAAGCATCCCAGGCCTCGCGAAGAACTTCAACTCGTGACTTCGATGCTATACCTCAAAATTAAAATATCTCCCAAAATAGTTTTAAGATCAATAAAATTGTTTTTCCATGAAAAATTACTTATTTGTTCATAACCGGTTCATAGCCGGTTCACAACCGATTGAAATTGACTCTGGCTTGTCAGAAATTTCCGTAATTGCTTGTTGAAATGTCTCAACACTGAGAAAAAAATGGGGGTGCGATTAACTTTTCTTCCTCGTAACCTTAACTCTTTTTAGGTGTAAAAATATAATATATCAACATTTTTTAATGTTAATTTTACACCTTTTTAAGGGTAAAATAAACATGAAAAAGGGAAACTTTAACCCCTAAAACACCTAAAAAGCATAATATTTACACCGATTTCGGATTAATTCTGCAGGGAATAAACATTTCCGGAATGTCATTTTAAGTTTTTCGGATTTCTCTCAGTGAACCCATTATTTAAATCATTTAATTTAAAAATGCACTGAAAAAGTGGCGCTGAAAATGTCTTGCATACATCAGGGCGTTTTCGTAAGTTATTCTAAAGATTTCTCCTGTAGATACAGAATTTTATTATGTCACTGGAGTTAATTCGCGGGCATTTTTTCGGTCCCGAGAAATTCTTTCAAAGCGGGACTTTCTGTAAGAATTTTAATGACATTTTCAGTGAATATTTTTTATGTCTAAAAACTTGAAATTAGCATCTCGGAATAGCGCAGCTTAGAAAATATCAATTTTCCTCAAAGTCTTCACCTCGAAGTCTAAGCCATCCAAATTAGAGTGGTCAAGTCTGGAATTTTCCTGCTTTGGCAAGCCAGTATGGCAAGGCCATATTGGCACGTTTCTTTTAACATCAGAAGTTCATAAAACCACCGCTAGGGGTGCTATAATTAACCCTCTAACGTCTGATTCTATAATATGCAAGAAAAAGTTGTGAGATAAGTTTTTCTTGGCTAATGGTCCAACAAACTCAAAAACAACATCTGTTCGTCATTATCTTTTTTAGTTTGATCACCATGTGAGAAAAGGTGAAGATACCCTGAGGAGTATGATATGCGTTTAGGTATTAAATGACTAAAATATTTTATTAAAAAATCTCGAACAAAGAGTAAAGTAAAATAATTCTAAATGCTTTTATGGATGCCTACTCTATAATTACTATAAAAAATATATATTTTTAGAAAATAAAACTTTAGAATTTTTAAAATTTAGCATTGACAAAACTTAATTTCAGTCAATCGCTCTGATTTTTAACAAATAATTCACTGATCAGCTATGAAAATGTCACATTCTTGTATATATTGAAGGTACTATGAAATACATTGTTCATCTTCTGATCTTTTTGAAAATCTTCTTCTTCGTCTATTACGGCCAAATCCATGAATTCCAGCCGTTTTATCATTGATCAATTCCAAAAATTTGACCTGACTACTCGCTGTGGGCTGTCTTTATGCCATTTTAATTGTTTTATGTGAGAGAAATTACGCAACACAGTTAGTTACTTGAACAGAATAATTAAGTGATAAGGCCGGTTATTTTTGATTTTTTTTCATCGAACCACCCAAGAGGCTCCAAAGAGTATCTTCAGTTTTTGCTCCTAAAACTCACAATTGCAATTTTTTATGGTCATAAAACTCAATATATTAAGTAGAATAACACATCTTTCAGGAAATATAATATTTGCTTCGCTCGGAGAACTTTAGATGTTTTTTTTTGTATTTACAAGGAAATTTGCTCTTTTTTCTCTGACCTGTCACACAAAACTGACAAGAGCAACCAAACAAAAGCTCAAAATGAATTCAAACCTTCAAAAAAATGTTAGTAAGACTACGACTGAGTGTACTAAACAAATTTTAAATAAATATAACCTTTATTGTCTAGGTAAATGCGTTTTTTGTGATGCTACTCTGGAGTAACTCAAAAACGATAGAGGGTTAAAAAGAAAATTTTTCAATTTTCTTTTGTTAAATAGCTCAAAAACTTCATTCTGCATCGGGCTCAAATTTTACTACGTTTAGCTACACATTATTGCACCGGCCTATATCCCCAGTTTTAATTAACATTTTGACTTAAATTTTGGTATGTGTGTTCGTCTCTATGAGCACTTCCAGGTGACCGTTCAAAAAGTCACAAAAAAAGTGGCGCTGCAATAGCCTCAAAATTTAAACTCATTTTTCTCAAAAACGCCATTGGGCATTTTGATTAAATTTTAGAGTGTTGTAGCCTATGGTATGAAGTTTTCAAAAAGTGGCGTCCATTCACTGTGGTTTCAATAAATCTGGAGATCAAAACGCCATATCTACGGTTCTACTTGACCGATTTTGACCATACATACCACAGTCAAAAAATCAATTTTCATAAGCTCAATTTAGGGGAATGTATTCATGGTTCGTACAGAATGAACCTTCAAACGATGTGTATTTTCTCTTTGTTTGCAAAGAGCTGACTTACCATTTTTCATCTTGTCTCATGACCTTAATAATTATCTGTCTTATGCCTAAGAAATGACGAACTATCTCTTTGTAAACATAGAGAAAATTTGCGTTGTTTGAAGGTTCACTCTGTGCGAACCATGTCTACATTCCATTATATCGATTCCTGCTCGACCGACCTTGATTGAAAAGTATAGGGCTCATTTTAAAGAAAAATAAAGCTGAACTGGAAATTTTGTCTCCTAAAACATTTTCAAAAGGAAGTTACGACAAATGCTGATTTAACTAACAAATGATTGCACTGATCAAAATAGCCCCTTTTACCCCTAATTCCGTTAAGTATTCTTCGAAGCATTTTAACTTAATTGATTTAAGTACAACTTAAAAGTTAATGTTAACGACTTTCAGGAGAAGTTCATGGTATTTCTAAAATATTAAAAAAGCATAAAAAAGTATATAAAATGTGTCATTAAATTTAGCATGAAATTCTCAAGGAATTTATAAATTGCATCAGAAATCATCATTATCAGTGAAAGTTTGTGGAATTTTATTTTACACTTCAGCATAATATCAAACGCATTCGTATCTTTATGTCCTTTTCTTCCGAAAATGTTTAATAAATATTTAACAATGTATCGGTGATGGTACGGTTTTTCTTTTTTTCTTTCTCAGCGATCCTGGGTGTATAAGCAAAAGATATGGTTATGTTATGTGCATTTAAGGTATGAATTTATGCGTGGTGGAAAATTCGATGCATTCAATTTGATGGTTGGGTGATAAAATCTTCCTCAAAAGATGAGAAAAAAAATTCAGCTAAAAAAAGATGAAATTTAATGTGAATGATTGCCTGTGGAGATTCTGCTGAGAGAGTGTGTGAGTAAATTGAATCTTATCATATGCGAGATACTAAAAAAAAACAGCAAATATTTACGCCAATGGATCCGCTTTATATTGGGTTTTATAACGCGCTGAAATCTCATAAATCTCCTTCGTTATACACTGAGATAATTATTTTCTTATCCCACAACCATTTGAACGGGCATATACACCTTTTTTTTATTAAAAAATGTGTAACATCTCTTCAACTATTAATTAAGCTACCTCATCCCCCAGTTCACCTACTCTTAGAAGCTCTTATGTACTTATTTTATAAACATTGGGGAAGAATGGACTATTGTAGTGCGAGATAAACTCGACTGTAATGGGGCTATAATGTGAGATTAAGTTGATTGAAATAGGGAAAAAATTATGTGCTATTCAGTGCTCTAGAATTGTTAGAAAAGGAATTATTATTCTAGCTTAGAGACGATAAAGCATGAAAAATGCCCGATCAAGTATTTATAATTTTTATAAGCTTTTTTTATGTTTTTAAAAAAGTTATTTGAACAAATTAAAGAAATTCAGCGGATATTAGAAAAAATGCTTTTGAAATTTGAACGTTACATAACGAATACGCAACCAGACACCAACTTCAATAAAAATGATACTCTTCTCTACCTTAGAGAATGCGATAAAAAATGAGTTAAGATGCTGCTGACGTGTGCTGGAAAAATTATAGATATACTCATAAACTTCCTTTTGATGATCTCAGTTTCGGCAATCAACCTTAGTGAGTCAAAACACTTCTTTTCCCCTCCTCATTATTTACAATTGCGAACCATGAAAGTGCTTCCGCAAAAGTAAACAATCTTAATTCAATACATTTTGGCCCACTCAACATCGTGAAAGTGTAGGAAGCTCCAAATCCAAGTGGTTCAGAATGGCCAAAATTTGTTTTTCGGGGTCGGCTAATTCCATTAAGTAACAACTTTTATTGGAAGCAATGTGCACAGACATTGGAATAGCTCAGGAGAATACTCAGACAGCATTTAAATGTTCTGCAAAACAGCCCGAGATTGAACATTTAATTGGCTACAACTGACGCACAAATTTGTCATTAATAAGATACGAATACGCCTTTTCGCTGTTCTCCTAGAAATTACACTAAATTACATCTCACCTGCAAACAAGATCATTGCCATTTATCTATTAAACATACTCCAGATTTGAAATCAGGCCTGAAATTAATACATTTGGAATAGGAATTCTACATTATAAATCAATCCAAATTACCAATGATACACATCTAATGTGCTTTCTATTTCCCCTGCTAACACTAATGAAGTCCTTAGGGGAACACAGCCCTTTTTCGTGAAATACAAGAGCTTAATTAGTTGCTCTTTGTTTGGTGCTTGTTACAAAAATTACTACATTATACTCCACTATAGATCCTTTGTGGTCTTGTTAGTGAATTTCATCACAAACTTGTACGGAGACGTTGTATAAAAACCATTGCATTGCTCTCGAGATTTGCTGGGAAAGCGATGTAATTTCTCGATGCGAGTTACCTATGTTTTATTGTATTGACTATCAAAATCCTCAATGTTTGACTCTTATTTTGTAGATCGTTAAATTTTCAAAAAAAAAAAAATGATATTCAAATTATAGATGGAGCTAGAAGTTAAAAGGTTAGAGATATAGATGTCAGGCTTTCGATGACCCCCCAAATATTGATTAAATTTCATGTCAATGTAGGGGAAAGTGCCCATGATTGATACCATTGGAAGCTTAGTAATGATTAATTTTTTCCTATGTTTCTCAATAAACGTGACTCCACAATATATTTTCAAAACTGGCCACTATCCCATAGTTTTTAAAATATGATTACCATGAGTCAGATATATATTATGAAACATAGAAAATTTATTCATTACGAAGCTTCCAATGGTATCAAGCATGGGCACTTTCCCCTAGTGCAGAAATTATCTTTGTTTTCAAAATCGAGAACGCTTTTGGCAGCAATTTATCGTATTTAAAAATGGCATTGTACATTGAAAGAAATCTGAAAACTTAAAATAACATTCCGGAAATGTTAATTTTACCCTGGAGTATTGATCCAAAATCGATGTAAATATCACTCTTTTTAGGTGTATTGGGGGTTAAAGTTACCATTTTTCATGGTTATTTTACCCTTAAAAAGGTGTAAAATTAACATTAAAAAATGTTGATATATTTTTACACCTGAAAAGTGTTAAAGTTATGAGTTAAAAAAGTAAACCTCACCCTCCTTTTTTCTCAGTGTATAAATGAGCAGTAAAAAGTTAAAATTGGGCAGTAGCAAAAAAATTAAAACAGTGATATTTTTGTCCAAATTTTGGTAAAGGGAAAATAAAGGGTTTTTGATTCTATCTGCCACAATTTTAAACGTTAAATATATAAATTAGATCGATTTTTGTAAAGATTTAAGTTTTTTACTGACCATTCAAGTTTTTTACTGAATTAGGGGGCATTATTAGATATTTTACTGATCATTTTTAATATTTACTGCCCATTTTGAATTTTTTACTGCTCGTTTGTTTTTTGCCTTTAAAAGTGGGTGACAAAGCGTCCCAGACTTTGCGAATTGCTCGAATTTGTGGCTTACATGCTATAGAGGAGACTGGGGCAAAAAGTAACAAAACAGATATTTTATTTTTTTTTACAAGCTGCTCGAGCGCTTAAAAAATTTCTAATTAGCACAGTTTTATAGGAAATTTACCGCTCTACAACTTCGTGAAAGTAATTTTCCTCTATTTTGTAAGGAAATACATTTATCGAGCCAATTTCTAAAAGGTAATTTTGTGACTATTCTCAAAAATGCTGGGGAAAATAGTAACAGATATTGGGTATTATCATATTTTGATTCGCTTCATTACAAAATTTGATAATTTGAAAAAATACCTAGAGGACATATTTTCATAGAAAATTTATTCATCTACACCTTTGTAAAACACCGTTTTCTCTGCGAGAAAAGTGAAAAAACGAGAAAAGCGCTTTTAAAGCTATTTTAGAAAAAAAAAACACACACACAAAACACTGCAAATCGTTTGACCAATGCAAACATCAACCGGCGAGACATGATAATAACGTTTCTTTTCGCCAAAAGACATCAGAAATTTCTTCACTTTTTATTACTTTTTGCTCTATACCATTTGTTACCTTTTACCCAAAATGGCCATTTTTAATAAAAGGATTTCTGGAAAAAAGACCTTTTGTGAAATTCTAAAATAGATAGCGGATTCGTATTCAAAAAATCCAAATTATTTCCAGTGCATCAATTTTGGAAAATAAGTAGGTAATAATTGTTATCTTCTGCAAGGAAAATATTTCAAAAATAGGGCTAAAAATTTCGATATTTTTTATTTCCTAAATTCCTTGTTCGAATTCTAAAAAAAACTTACGACATTGAAGAAGGTCTATGGAGGCTATCTATAGAGAAAAATTTGAGCCGCTATCTTTTTTACCTTGGAAGATATTGAATTTTGAATTTTTCGATTTGTGACTTTTTGCCCCAGTCTCCCCTATCCATTAAATCTTAATGCCGTTTTCAAATATGTTTTGCAGGTTCTCTAAGATATCTCTCTAGAGAAGCCAATATCCCCAATTCTTAAAAATGTCATAAGCTACTCCAAGGATTGCACCCACGCTTCTGGGATGCAAAGAGAAATTTTATGTGTTCTGGGAAATTATTCTACACATTATCCTCCGTATAATTTCATCCCTTTCAGGACTTTTCCATGTTGAATTTTGGCTTACACCGCTCTAGATATCTTTTTTATTATGCTAATAAAAAACCTTGTAGAGGTAGCATACATCGCTAACTATACTAGTTCTTTCTAATGTGATATGAGTACTTTCACTATTACTAACCTCGTCTGTGGGTCAGGCTTATACAGGTTACAGATTGAAGGTTTAACCTAATCCTCGAAGCAGTCGAAAATCTAAATTATAAAATGTTTCACTGCTTTTTTTAGAGACTTATGGCTCCAGAACACCTTTAAATCAGGATAATTTCATAAAGTGGAAATTCTAAATTCATATCCCTTTCTTTCTCAAAGGTTTTGCTTAGACTTACAGTTAGAGACAGTTAGAGAGTTAGAGGTCTATCCTGTTCCGTCGCACTTAAAATTAGATTAATCTACTTTAATTTTGTTGTGGCGTTCAAAAAAAGAAGAAGAGTGCGTAAGATTAGAATAGACTATAAAAAACTTTTAAGAAAGAGAAGGAAGCAAATTTCGATTTTATTAAATTTCCTGGTCTAAAAGGTGTACTGGAGCCATTTTATGGATAATCTGTTTCATCCTAGTCAATCCTACACCAGAATCCTCTCGTTCAGTAATAACTTTCCCGATTTGAGAACTCTTTCCGGTCGAGATATTTCTTTACAGATTCGAAGGTATATCAGAGAGAACTTACCTAAAAATCCGTTGCAAGTTCGAACGTTTAAACCGACGAGTTACACAAAAGTGAGCAAGTCCATCAATTGGACATTTCTTTAAATGAAATAGCATTTAAGATATTCTTCGATCCTGAAATTCCACAAAACTACAAAAAAATTCACTTTTAGCAGCTAATTTTTGCACACTCTTGTTGACATTGTTGACAATTGAAGTGTCAAGAATATCGAAATTCGAAATGGCAGAATAATCAGCGCTAAAGCAGTGGGTATATGAACTTGCACTTTAGGCTTCCGGTAGATTTTCGAATAGGTTTGGCTTGGCTTTAGAGTGGCTTTGTCTCTTCGAAAGGTTATTACTGAACGGAGCCCTATTGAAAAATTTCCCCTTATAAGAAATTAAGGGGATTAATGAATATGGCTAAACTTTAAGTCTAAATACCGCATCATGATAGTCCTCTCCGTTTCTTTGTGATATAAAATATTTATTAGAAAAACTTATTGATATTTTCGTTAAGTCTTTAAAGTGTTTAACACCTTAAAAGTTTGAGCACTCTGCGAATTTTTCTTTCCTTTAACATTTAGATTGAGAGACATAAAATGGTCTTTCCCTTGTGTTTTTATTTGACTTTGAATATTCAAACATTTTCAACAATTCAATAAGATAAACAAAACAATGATTCTTTTTCGGAATTACTACATTTTGTTTGAAACAAATAATAATGATGAATGATGATAATTTACTGAAGACAAAAGTTAAACAGAGTTTCGATGATTTTACATTTTAGATTTATTCAAATGAGTAATCTTAGAATATTCCTATAGGAGCATTGTCAAATAAAAATTGAATATTTTTGGTGTATTTCAAGGACTTGGAATAATTTATTATACGTAATTCGAATACACTCAATCATTAAAATTCTAAATCGAGTCCATTAACATCGTACTTCAATCATAATTGAGAGACTTTTTAACTGGAGTAGCATAAAATAATTGAAGATCATTGCGCAGCAATAAAACAATTTGCAGAAAATCTTGTATAAATTATTTAACTTTTTAATGGGAAACCTAAAGACAAGGAGGCTTAAGTGGAAAGCAATTGATGTTTCATGTCAATTCGTATAATTAAGTACTTTATCAAGAAGTATACAAATAGTGTTCGTTAGTTAGAAAATAAGACTAAAGTCAGATAATTGAGTGTTGCAATTTCCTCTTATTGGATACTTCTAGAGTGCCTTTAGTTGTTGTATCTCGTGAGAAGCGCAAATTTGCTCTTCTTTTTCTTTCTCACCCATGTTGTATAAAAAGACTAAATCTCTAAGGAAATAGCCACAAATAAATAAACTGTGGTGGTTTGTTTAAATTTAATTGGATTTCTCGATTTGTGCTTAATTCTCGCTCAATAATTAAGTTTTCTAATTACAAATTCACCTCAACCGAAGGAAAGCAGAACAGCAGAAACACTTTCGTTGGAGCAAATGAAAAATTGCCTGTATTTCCGTACAACAGTGACTTAAGTGACAAACATTTTTCAGTGGTTTTCTCATTTCAACACGTCAACATAGGCATTAGAGGGAAACTCACTAATTAAAGAGGAATTCGTGGAATATAAAGAATCCCTGATACCCCAGCTAATTCTTGAGAAATTTCAATTATTTTATTTGAATTGCTTAAGCTTTATTTAAGAAAATCCTTTAGAATTTTTCATTTACTGCCAAAGTTTATTTAAAAGCAAACAAGAAGACATTTAAAATTCGCAATATTCGAGATTATTTCAAGAATTTCTGGTTCTTATTTTCTAGTTAAATGCTCCTTGAAAATAAAATAAAAACTTTTCACAATTCCGTCAGCTGCAGAAATCATTCTTTAGGCTCATTCATATTGAATAGAATTCTAAAAGCTTTTCCGCTTATGAAAACTCAATTTCAATTTCATTTTATTGTTACTTGATGCCTTAGAAAATCACAAATTTAAGCTAATCCCAACCCTTGACATTTTTCCTCTCCCTACAGCGACTTGGTAGGGGAGGATGGGACAGTTTTACGCAGCTAAATTTTTTTTCAGAGCTCATTTGCTTGCCATTTGGTCATTTGCTCATTTGATATTACAACTTGATCTCCCACAATTTTATTACTTCATTAGAGGAGACCAGGGCAGCATTAGTCAGCAACTGAAACATTTTTTGTGTATAATTTATGAAAAAATGTTTGAATTCGGGAGATAAATATTTCAATGAATACGAAGGAAGGTGGTTACCGCAAATAAATAATGGTTTTCTCAATATTCCTTATAAGGCAAACCACAGGGTGACCCAATTGAACTGTAACCAAATTCAGGTCGCTATAACTTATATATTAAAGGTTATAGCGATCCCATATTTAGATTAATTGAAGTTCATTGATTGGCAAAAAGACCACAAAAGTATTTTCATTTTTTTTGTAAAAAAAAAATTGTATCAGTAGTGGAACCCAAACGTGGTACCGGATTTGGTGCTGGGATATTTTAAGAGGAACCCTTCTCTATCCCTCCGAGATGTGGCCAAAAAGACGGGTATTTCATACTACCTAGTGCATAAAATTAAGAAGAAAAATTTAGTGACTTATAAAGCCTAACCTGCACCTCATCGTACAGATAAGCAACGACAGTCCGCCAAAACTAGGTCCAGAAAGCTGAATGATCACCTTCTTAAAGGTTTTGAAAGATGTCTTTTAATGGATGACGAAACCATCGTGAAAGCCGACTTCCACCAATTGCCTGGACAACAATACTATACGGCAAAGACTCGCATAGGGGTACACAGCAAGTATCGATACAAGAACTACACCAAGTTCCCGAAAAAATATTTGGTTTGGATGGCAATTTGCTCGTGTGGTCTTCGAAGTCAAGAATTTGTCATGATCGGGACCATGAACAAAGAGATTTACATCGAAGAGTGTCTCAAGAAATGTCTTCTGCCGCTCTATCGAAGCCGTAATGTTCCACCATTGTATTGGCCAGATCTAGCATCAAGCCACTACGCTAAGGATACGATTGCGTGGTTCAACGACAATAGAGTCATTTATGTGCAGAAAGAGTTTAATCCGCCCAACACACCGGAACTGCGTCCTATTGAAAACTGTTGGGGAATTTTGAAGGAGGATCTCAGGAAAAATTCTAAACCAGCCAAAAGTTTGCCTGATTTCGAGCAAAAATGGAAAAACATCGTCAGAGCCCGTGGAAAAAAGCTTGTCAAGAACCTGATGAAGAGAATTAAGAAGAAGGTGCGGGACTTTGCTAACCAGCCATTGGAATAAAGCAAAGAAATGGTTTAAAAGAATCACAATAAAATGACCTTTCCAAATCTGCATTAGGTCTTTTTTATCTACTGCGACTAAGATTTCAGAGCCACTTTTCCATGGGGAAATTCATTCGATTCCACGCTTTAGTTAACTATATCACGTCGGTTGGTGTTTTACAATTTGTGACAAACCTCAAAAATTTCATAAAGGATGGAATCTTACCTGTTCCAAAGAAAAGTATACTCGATAAAGCAAGGGTTAGCGCAAGCACGATTAACGTAATTGTAATCAAAATAAATGAAACCTCATTCCTACTTAGCCATCTCTCGGCTTAAACTGTAAGTCTGTCTAGGGCATTAGCGCCGTAGTCCATGCCAAAGATAGTTACATCGAAAATTCAAAGAGATTCTCAAATATTGAAATATTTTTTACTTCCTTCTCGATCACACCGATAAAATTAATTTTGCATTTAAAAAAATACGGCATTTTGAAAAATTTGTAATTTAATTGGGACAATTTGTATAATATCTTATTAACAGTCTCATTCTACCTGTCTAACACTGCCCCGATCTTCCCTATTGTTAAACCACTACTGGAAAAATCACTTTCTTTATTAAATTTCTGCGATTTAAATTATTTTACACACTGGAGTCGCACTTCAATATTCTTAAAGTTTTTCGAGGTGAATATTTCGTATATAAGGGAAACTGGGGCAGTAGTAAACACAGGGTAGTTGTAAGCACTGCAATGTTTTTAATTACACTGAGTGAGAAAAACAGGGGGTGTGATTAACTTTTTTTTCCTCATAACTTTAACACTTTTTAGTTGTAAAAATATATCAAAATTTTTCAATGTTAATTTTACACCTTTCTAAGGGTAAAATTAACATGAAAATGGATAACTTTAACCCCTAATACACCTAAAAAGCATAATATTTACACCGATTTCGGATCAATACTGCAGGGTAAAATAAACATTTCCGGAGTGTTATTTTAACTTTTTCGAACTTCTCTCAGTGTAGATATCGAATTCAGAAGACGAGACCTATATGTATTTATAGATAGTATAGTTATCCTTGTAAATATAAATAAATATCAGTATTGACAACTACTTCGTGTTTTCTACTGCCCCAGTTTCCTCTACACTATAATGACCTTGAGTTATTCCCTTTAAGGTTTCTTCAAGGTCAATTATATGGCAGCTCTATATTTCTTAACAAATTCCTCTAAAATTGGGTTCATTTGATCTCTTTAAATACGTTGCAAGCTTTAGGAAAATTTGGATAATATTTTTACTAAATGAATTGATCTAAAATAAGGCTTTAATACAAGCCACGGTATTCACTTATTATCTTAATAAGAAAGATAGATCATGCCAGTCATAAAGTCTGTAGGAGTGACACCAACACGGAAAAATATGTTAATATTATGATGAAGATTGAGGCAATAAAATTCGTGGTTCTGACAGACATTGTGGCACTCCTTGGAGATATTATTTTTGCTGTAATCAAAAGTGAATCTGCCTTTCGGATGGGGCATGTCGTGTTAATGTAAAAATTGTCAACAATTTTCTCGTCACCAGATAGATTAAACAGCTCACATGCAATTACCCAAGCACTTGGCAATAATGAAATTATTATGTGGGGAATTAAATTGGCTGCCAAGGAAAATTATTTATTTGACAAATTTCCCCACATAGTTTAACTCTATGAATGATAAATTAGTTAGTGAGATGTTGTGCACAGTGAGTGCATTCTAAAATATTTACATAGTCAGATATGAGCATGTTTCGAGCTACTGAAATATCTACCATATTGAGGAAAATCTCTATGGCTCCAAGCTGCAATTTCTTAGCTTTTTACCCAGTTACCAAGCTCCTCTCTCACTCGATATGCCATAAAGACTTTTAAATCTCATCCCTGTTCCCCATCTCATGGTTACCACTCTCCTCGTACATCATATTTCTTTCTCCAATATCATTTTCAATGCTAAAATTCCCATGC
This sequence comes from Phlebotomus papatasi, assembly GCF_024763615.1. Classification (NCBI taxonomy): domain Eukaryota; kingdom Metazoa; phylum Arthropoda; class Insecta; order Diptera; family Psychodidae; genus Phlebotomus; species Phlebotomus papatasi. The sequence continues at coordinate 7,742,833 of NC_077222.1, read as the reverse complement.
AATATTTACGTTAACATTGAGTAAAAGACCCTTATACATTATACATATATATAAAAAAAAATCGACGTAGAGCTCCTCATTGAAGGAGCAAAGCCCGCACTGACATGTTCGAAGATTTTCTTCTCTTCATGCCCTTTTTTGTTTGGTGTAAACCGCATAAGAACATATTTTTGCACATAAACTGATATTTATTGAGAAATACTTTCCACACATAATACACTACATTACGTGAAGTAGATAAGAACTTGGTATTATACTTCTTACTGTCTTTATAACTTCAAAATAACGTAGATAGTCTCGCATTTATCAATAAAATATATGCAGATTCTTTCAAGAGACGAAAAACAAAAAAAAATCCAAGAGGGAGATGACAGAATACGTGTCAAATAGATGATAAAATATCCAAATAAATGTCTTATGTTCATGCATTCAAGAATGCAAACGATCTTGGTTCTTCAATTTCTGTCATTCAACAAAGACAGAGAATTCTTCGTTGTTCTACGTAAATGATATGAAAATACCATTTGGTGCTTTCGTTGAACTTTTAAGGTGTTTCAAAGTGCAATATCTAAAGAAAAATGCAATTTCACAATATATTAAATTTTTTAAAAAAATATCTTTGCCAATGTATGCGATGAAAAATATGTCATAAAATATTTTGACAAAGTGCAAGCTTGTCCTGAAAACATTTATACATGAAAAATCATCACTATATAGCTCTTCCCCAGGGGCACGTACAGCACAAATGTGTAATTTTATTATCACATTACCGAACACAGTGCAATCGCAATGGCGAATCTTGACAGAGACCTTGACTTTACATACCAGAATTTCAGTTTATTAAAAGCCATGTTGAGTGAAAGTACATTTTTCCTTGTGGAGAAGTAATTTTGCAAAATTACACATAATATATCACATTGTACTTGCAAAAGTCTCATGACTATCCCATAGTAAAGTTGAAAGCACTGGTATTAATATTTAAAATTCTACTTCCAGTTATGATTCTTTTATAATCACAGATCTATTGTAATACTGTGGTTGTTCAGTCAACTATTTCCTGTTGAACTTATTCAACATTAAGCCGGAGGATACGGATTTATAAAAAAAAATACTTATAAACCGGACAGTTGTTCCGTCAGACTGACTGGCAGAGAATTTTGTATTGAAATTCCTGTACAATCTTGAAGCCTCTTAAGAGTACCACCCCATAATTTTTAGTAGACACCTAAACGGTATCAAAATCGTAATAAACTGATGAAAGAATTTTCGTTCCATATTGCTTTACTCAGAGAATTATTTAATTCTATATGACTACGGTAATACGGGCTTCAGACATAAGGTTTAGCCATACTAATTTCTTATCAGTCAAGATTTTGAGGAAAAAATTAACTTAAGATTCGACTATTAAGGGCAAATGATCGATTGTGAAAAACCAATAAAATTGGTTGCTATTTAGGTTTTTGATGCCTTCGAAGACTGGGCTAAACCTCTAGTCTGAAGACCTCTTAAGGGGCTACATGGGTTTCTCAGGTCAAAAAATAGGCTTTTTTATGTCGAAAATATTTCAGAAATTCCAACTTTTAGGATATGAAAGAGTAACTTTCACTGAGAGAAATCCGAATAAGTTAAAATAACTTCCGGAAATGTTAATTTTACCCTGCAGTATTGATCCAAAATCGGTGTAAATATGACCATTTTTAGGTGTATTCGGGGCTAAAGTTACCCTTTTTTATGTTAATTTTACCCTTAAAAAGATGTAAAAATAACATTAAAAAATGTTGATATATTTTTACACCTAAAAAGTGTTAAAGTTATGAGGAAAAAAGTTAATCGCACCCTCTTTTTTTCTCAGTGTTAAAACAACATTTAAAATAAAATTGAAAAGTTTTGAAAATTCGACCGTTGGTAGCTGATTTTCGGAACCATTCATCAAAAAACAGACCTTGCGGTAGGCAGGATTTCTCCCAGTAGGTTCATCTGAAATCAAAAAATCAAATATACTCTGTTAGAGGATTAGTTGGACCCTGGATGAACGAAGGATTTTTGAAATAAATAAAATTTGGATTTTTGGCAAAAGTTTTTGTAAAAAAAGTATCGATTTTACCCTATTTTTCAACACATTTTGTATTGTAAAATTGGTTCTGTTTAAAGGAAGTGCAAATCCTTCGTTCAAACAGCAGATAATACTTCTCAAAACAAGTATGCAACATTTCAGAAAGATCGGTTCAGTAGACTCTGAGTAATCTTGACTACTGCATTCTAAAACGGTGTTTTGAGAAAACGCGTTTAAAGTTTTGCAACAACATTCGTTGTTTTTTTTTTCTTTCGCCATCGAAAATTGTTAAGAAATCAATGTTCCAAATTATATGATTCCAGATTCCAAATCGAAATTGATTCGTATTTTGATTGATCAGCCAGCCAGATTGATTTTGGCAGATAGTTGTTTTGCAAATCAGTAATTTTCATAATAACCGACAACCTAGTTTGGAAAAAAAACCTAACCAGAAGGTCTAATTTGTCAGAATCGATCAAACGGGTTGATTGGCCTAATACGAATTAACTTCGTTTTATAGAGATATCTTAATTGTGGAATTCGAAATGAAAATCGAAAATTTCTCATGGCCAAAGCATATTGGATTCTGACAATTAGATCCTAGGTAATTTTTTCCTGAAACATATTTTTGAAAAATCGGACATAACAGTTCGAAAACTCGCGAATAATATTGGGCTACGCTTTGATGTTCTGACTGAAATCCAATATCTCCTAAAACAACTTTAAACGATGCAAAATTTTAATATTTATCGAGACGCTTTTGAAAAATAATATTCACTTCATTCATTCATTTTGCCAAAAATGAGTTTTATTGATTTTTTGAACAAGTATAATGTTAAAAAAGTTTAACTGGTCAATAAAGTGTATACAACACTATCCAATTTCCGGTTTTTTTAAAGTGTTTTGATTTTTTATTGTTTTATTTTTTTATTACTATTCTTAATTTAAGTTTTTTTAGTTATTTTTTAAACAAGCATTTTTCGTTTACTGTATTTTGATATTTTACCCTGTTTTATAAATTTTCTTTTCGTTTAATGTTGTTTATAGAAAGTAACATTGTAAGATGGTGTCAAAATTAAAAATCCGCCGAATAGTTTCTAAATGTGACTACGACTTCAGTCCCATTGATTCTCAAACTATTGAAAGAATCACGAAAAAGTAAGAAAGAAGGAAATTGTTCATGGCATTACAGTGCGACACCAATAGTGTGAACAATATGTTTAGTATTTCTAATATTATCAAAGTTGTCTAAATTCGTTTTTGCTGTAGTAAAAAGTAATAGTAATTAAACATTATTTTCGTAGATTTATAATTTTTAAAGCTATTTTATAAAATAGTTTTTATAAAATAATTTTATTTATTTTAACAATTTTATAATTTTCTTTTAAAAATAAGAGTTTTTTTTAAAATAAGATTGAAGAAATTATGAAACGTCTTGGAATTTTCTGTTTGATTTAAAGGAATCTTTCTGATATTTATTAGCCTTATTGATTTTTAACCTATCTAAAGTGAATTGTCTTTTATTAATAATGTAGCACCTTAAATTGAAATGAATATCACATTATCAAGTCCGTTTTAATAATGGAAAATTTATTTTTCCGGTAATTTTAGAAAATTGATTGGTCCAACCGGTCCAACTATCTACATATGTCAAATTGAAGGATTAAGCTTTCACTCTTTGAAAGTATATTATTAAACCAAATTAGATTTACTTGATAGACATGTGGAATTAAATACCACTGAATAGCATAATTTGATTAAGTGCTATTCGGAAAGTTAAAATGAAAAAAGCAAATGAGATTTTTTTGCTTGCAGCACCGGATTTCCACCAGTGCTTTATGTGATATAATTGGTAGAAGTACCTCTGCTTGCGATAAACCTGGCAAAAAGCTCAATTTCTACTATCCAATTTAAATACAGAAGCAACATCAATTGATTAAAATCAATAGCCGATACGTCTCTATTTTCCTCACATGCAATCCTCCTCTAGAATCAATTTGCAGTAATTCATGGACAATCTGAGCTTTACATTTAAAGCTCATCTAAATGTATGGTATCATTTACATGCGAGCTATTGATGAGCATAAATCCCTTAATGTTGTCCAAAAGTGAATACGAATGACTTTTGAGCATTGTCGATGTATATCCTAAATTATTCGTCTATGAGGATTTTCTACCAACTCATTGTAATTCAATTGCAAAAGGGCAAAAGCCCTTACATTGAGTGAGTTATAAAGACACTCGGAGGAATTATTAGGATTTCTTTCTTTTGTAATTCACATTGATTTTTCCCATGGGAATAATAAACTTGTTCTTCAAGTACGTGATTTTCGTTCTTCGAGATGTTAGAACAAAATCAATAGACCTAAATATTCACTTTATGAATTCTTCACCAAGTTATATTTCACTTTCTTTATCTCTTTTCATGAATCTTTTCATTGGGTATAAATCATTGCTCTGAAGGAGGGATATTCTTTTGGACTAACAGCATAACGGTGGCATTAGCACAATGATGGACTCCAGTTCTACTACGTCAACAACGACCACAGAACCTCCTAATTTAGTCCAAAAGCGGTTAGAATGTATGGAACAACTTAATTCATCTAGTACATCAATGAAAGGTGAGACAAAAGCTTAACTTATAAAATTTAACGTTTATAAACGATTAATGTGATAAAACCCAAGTAGCAAAACTTTATTAAAATGCACAAAATAAATTGTCAAAACTTTTGTTTTACATCTCTGAAATTAGTTAGGTAAGCCATAATAAACTTTAAGCGGTCTTCAGACTAGAAGTTAATCCTAGTTCCCGAAGGTCTTACATTCCCAAATGGCAGCCAATTTTATTTCTCTTTCAGAATCTAAAAGGTCATTTGTCCTTGATAATCCAAATCTAAATCAAATTTTCCAAAATGTCTTGCCTAATAATAAATTATAACAGTTAAGCCATATGGCTAAGCCTTAGGTCTGAAGCCCGTATTAGCTAATCGACTTGACCTCTAATTGCGAAAAAAAGTCAGATAGGCCGAATCAAAAATCATTCATTAGAACGAATTTAATGAATTAACTAATGTATATTTTTAAAGCTATTTTTCCCAGTGAATAAATTATCTCCATACACTCTGCACTTTCATAAGAAGTACACTATCGTTCAAAACATTAAATACACCCTTCGTAAGTTTAAATACACCTGGTTTGGACCGGGAAAACGCTGTAATATCCAGTACTATTGATTGAAATACTTTCATATAAAAACATAAGAACAGTTTTAAACAAGATTTGAGAAAATACATGGGCTAAAAAAAATTATAATTTGAGGATCATTCAAAAATGAGCTTTCTGGACAAAAATGTAAAAGTAGCCCCACATTCTAAAACTGATCTAATCGTTTAATAATCATTTAACATAAGATAATACTATTAGTAAATATTATTGAACATCAGATAAACAGAAAATAATGCCAAGGGAATTTTTTTGGTACGGATTGTGGTCAGTTTCCGGTGTGATGTGTTCTGAAAGGGGTTTCTTCTTTGAGTATTAAAATTTCCAGCCGAAATTCTACTTTTTCATATATTTTTTTATTATTTTTCAAATTACTTCTTATTATTGTTGCATTTTCATTTCTTTTACTTCATTATTTTATTTAAAAAACATGAATAAGATCATCAAATTTAGTTCTTCTTGAAGAATCCTCCTTCAACTTTGATAAGCGCGTCACATATTCGAGGCATCTTGTTGATCAATTTCTCCAAAATGTCAGAAGGAACTCTGCCCACGCTTCCTGAAGTGTTTCCACCAAGATTGGAACTGATGTCGGCGTCTTCTCTCGAACCGTCTGGTCTAGAAAATTCCAGAAAATTTCAATAGGGTTACAATCGGGTGATTGGGGTAGCTAATTCATTCCAAACCAGGTGTATTTAAACTTACGAAGGGTGTATTTAATGTTTTGAGCGTTACTGTAGCAAAATTTTCCATAGACTGAACATTATGTCGTGAAAATGTAACTCGTAGGGGTAGCGCGCTACGTTCGGACGACTCCACCTGATTTTAATAAATCGGACCCATCATAATAATTTACTCTAATAGCTAGTCCAATTCCTCAATTTTTTTTCGAAAAGATTCATGTTTCAAATCCCTCAAGAAAATAGAGAAAGTGAGTTGTAGGAAGCTTGAATCGTTCAAAGGTAACTAACTTTTCCCTACGTCCCTGAAATGAGTGAAGTTGTCCTGAGCTCTAGCTACTTTCTTACCTCAGTATTACGTTATTATTACCCGAAATAATTACGTCCAAACTATTTAAAAACTTAACTTTTGCAAAGTAGTATTGATATAGGTATTCATAACATTATATAATAGACAATGAGGTCATATACTTCGTCGCATTAGATTGAGATTTAATATTGTCGATGTAAACGGTAAATCCAAAACGACCCTTACAATATCGTATCGAATTGAATTGGATTTCAACTGACCCATTTGTCTCAAAAAAATTCGGAGCGCGCAAAGAGGATTTCGGAATAATTGACATTCAATCTAATCTCAATTTTATGGTTTTTCGTGTCAAAACGACAGAGGAAAATTATTTTAATGGCTTTTCCTAGCTTCTTTGAAAGAAATAAGAGCTGAAAGTACGAAAAAGAGAAGAGGAAATATAAAACATAAACCCTTTTTCATTATATTATATTTAAAATGAGATAATTTTTAATATGATAAAGTATCAAAAAGCATTTTTTTCTAGATACTAGGGGAAACTGGGGCACCACCAAACACGGGGTAGCACCAAACACTGCGATTTTTAAATCAGATATTCGACTTCGGAAGACCAGACTTATAGAAATTTGTAAGCATTATAGGAATGCTTGTCCACAGAAGAATTGGTAAAGATAATCCAAGTAGTTTAGAAATAAAAATTAGTGTTTGGTGGTTCTCCAGTTTCCCCTAATTGGCAATAATTTAGCTGAGATTTTACAGTAAGTTACTAGAAATTGACCAAAAATTCCATTTAGAAGTTTAGAATAAATATACTATGTTTCTAACCTAACAAAAAAATCATCCCAAAAATTCAATTCGATTTCCAAATTACGATGTAAATCCAGAAGATTAGATTAGGGTTTTGCGACAATTCAATCTCAATATCACAATGTCACGCGACGATGTAAATAGCCGGAATTATATACCACAATATCAATACTTCTGTTGTAATTATACTACTCACAATGCCATCTTTTGGTGAAAATATGAAACGCATTAATTAAATAAAGTAAGCCTTCTAGTAATTTTAATTGTAATAATTGCATGACTGTAGAGGTTATTACCCACATCGAAAGTATGACGTACGGTTGCCCTAATAATGACTTACTTATAAAATGACCATACTGTAAAAACTACGTTATTCTGACTTCACTTTGCTACTTGGGAGTACAAAATTTGAAATCTGATTCCTACTTACGATAATTAGTAGTTCTCCCAAGAGAAAAAACAAGATGAACAAAATAATAACGCCCATTTAAATCAATCAAAAACAGGAAGGAGGATAAACAATGGACAGATAAGCCTCTATCAACATATTGTAGGTGAGATTATTAAAATGAGCAAACTCGAATTGCACACAAATTCGATTTGGAGCTAATATTTGAAGATTTTATGTAGCAATTTGTATCAAATTCTTGAAACAAATTTCAATTTTCTGTTTAAATAAAATAATCTAATTCAGATAAATAAAATAATCTAATTTTAATTAATTTAATTCAGTATTATTCACACTGTCTAAACTGTATTTAACACCGCGTATTTCGTAATTAAAAGATATATATCAGATTGAATTAAGTTTTCCTCTTCTAAACGTCGAAAACATGGTAAGAAAATGTAATGCCTATTTAATGCTCTCTGTTCCTTTTTATCAATTCAATACGACACGCTACCAAATAAAGATGAAGATTATATCTTTTTGCTATCCCGTGGGATCAGACAAAATATAAATAAACTTTCAATAAATTCCTGAAGCGATTATCTGAATCCTTGGGCTTACATATTGTTTGGGAAATTCCCCTGTTGACTTCTTGAATATAGAAAATTCCATCTCACTTCACCCGCCACTTTTCATTTTGATTGAGGACCACGAAGGCAACATGTGGAATCAGCTGGGAAAGCTTCTGCCTAGACCGAACTCTATCTTTCATAAATTTGTCATTCGGGTTGTTTTTCATATGTTATATTCAATATATATTGGTGTTCAGGAGATGACACAGGATAACCGCAGTGAGATGGAAAATTGGTTTGGGAAACCAACCACCTAATCTAACAACACGACATGTTCTGCTGCGATCTAAAATGCGTCAATCAATGTAAACATTTAACACTAAGTTCGTGTTTGCTTCGAAAGTTCCATTGTATTGCGTTCTAATTGTGGATTTGAAACTAGAAACCACACTATGGTTCTTCCGAGTTCTACATATCATCATGTACATAATACAATTGAATATTCTGAGCATGAGAATACAATTTCTAATTGATATGTTTTTCCTCACAAGGCAGGTGTGTATGAAACACAAATATGAGTATAATAGATTTTGAATGTCTCACTTTACAATTGTTGTAACTGTTTAAAATATAGCTATAGTATTCATCTCTTAAGACGATATTATATCATTTACAAATTATCTAACATATTGTGCGACCTGTACGACTGATGACGTGTTTTCAGAATTCTCTCGCTAGTATCACTTAATTCGTGTTTAATTCCCATCTTTAACACAATAAAACAATTGCGATGAAAATATCTAGACAAGTGGAAATATATTAATCTCTAATTAGTTAAAATTGAATTTACTACAGCGATAAAAGCTTTTTTAATCGCACTTTAAATCAATTTGACAGTACAATTAAAAATATTGTTGAATCATTTAAAAGTAATTAAATCAAATGTCCATTATTTTTATGATCTAAAAATTGTCAAGTGACCACAAATTACTTTTCATATTGTACAATTTAGGGTTATTGAAGTCATCTAATCAATGCAATGTCTGCGATAAGAGAAAGTACGATATCTTCGGACGACTCAAGTTTGGAACAACTCAATTTTTTTCAATACGTTTTTAATGAATATGATCCATGATCCATTATAATATTACAATTTAATAGGGTAAAGTGATATAAGTTGGACATAGCGTTACAAGTTGGACAGAGATTTTTTCTTGATAAATACAGTACAAAATTTGTTTTTAAGCACAAGGAACCAAATTATAAAACTATAGCATTAAAAATATTCAAATAAACATGAAGTACTAAATTTATCAAGAAAAAGAGCCCTGTTCGACTTGTACCATGGTCCAACTTGTACCACTTTACCCTAGCTAGTTCAATGTCTTAAATTTTCTAACATCAGTCAAATCCATTAAGAACATTAAAAAAAAAATTAAGTCGTCCGCAGGTAGTGTACTTTAAATTAGCATGAATATTTTGTCCTTGCAACGTAGAATTTTGTGATTTTTTATTACTCAAATCCAAACTAATAAAGTATCACATTTGAGATGCTCAGAGGAAATCGGACCTATTGCATATGCACTTCCTTATCTAGATAGCCCACTCTTGCTCTGAAAAACTCGTTTATGTCTAACATTACCAAAAATACTGAGCTTTACAAAATTATCATATCATATGTATGTATTTCCGAATTTATTTATAAACGAGTAGATTTTCATCAACTTTTGAAGAGGTCTTCTAAAGATTTTAAGTCACTATCTATAACCGTTTGACTTCTAAGTCTGAGAAGGGTCGGATAGGCGAGAGAATAACCTCTCGTTATGACGTATTTAATAAATTTTCCCGTTTACAAATGCATTGTTACTATTCTGGAGATAGGGTATGATCTGTCAACTCCTCGGAATCACCCTTAATTGATTCACAATCGAAGTGACGGCAATATCAGCTCCTAGGTCAAGAAAAATCACCAGAAACCCTTTTTTAGACTTTCTTTTTACTATTATCGGTAATATACCGGTGCATAAGGGCAGAATCACATTGACAATAAAATGCTCACCGCATTTCGTTAATTTACGCATTTTCATTGTAATTCTTACGCAAATTCTCGATTACCGTATTATCTTATCTCATACTCGGTGGCACTAGGTGAAAATAATATAAGAAAATTGGAAAAATAAAACGAAAATTCGATAAACGGTGAGTAAAAAAAACTGTAAGAGAAATTAATCGTACAGTTTTTTTGCTCACCGTTTATAGCATTTTCGTTTTATTTCTTAAATTTTTTTTTATTATTTTCACCTAGTGCCACCGAATAGAGATAAGGTAATACGGTAATGGAAAATTTGCGTAAGAATTGCAATGAAAATGCTTAAATTGTAAATTAACGAAATATGTTGAGGCTACGGCGAGCATTTTATTGTCAATGTGATTCTGCCCTAATTCCTTATTGTTACGATAATGGAGGTAGGGTAAAACTTGTTAACCCTTCGGAATTACCTTCAAGACGACCAGATGAGCTTCTAGGTCTAGGAAATACCAAAATTCCTCTTGTAGGCTTATTTGCTTCACTAATCTATTTTTCTTTAATTCCCGGGGGCCAGATGGGCCACATTAGATATCTGAGATAAGGGGGTTCTTCTCTAAAATATCGCCCTCGGACGAACTAGGGTGGATCTTTCAGAAACCGCTCACGGACAAAATGGGGCAGATCTCTTTTTACTTTTTTTTTTTTTAACAGATATTTTACTGTTAAGTTCAGAAAGTATTGAGTTGAGCTCAATACTTTCTGAACTTAACAGTAAAATATTATACTCTCTTATGATTGCAATTGTATATGCATTCCTCACAAGAATTATAATCTAAAAGCGAAAAAAATGCTTTCTTGCTGAAAATCGGATATGAAATCGCTATAGTACTTTCGAAGATGTCCATTTTAGCAATGAAATTGTTTTTATACATTCTGTATTGCTTCCCGAGTTGTAAAATTGCACTACAAAATGTCCAAATGATGTAATTAGAACGTTACAGTAGAGTCTCGCTATAGTCCATATTTGGTTCCAGATTTGACACTTGGGTCGCACTATAGTTCATATCATTTTTTAAATTTATCAACGACTTTTAGTATTGAAATTGCTCGACGGCTTCCACTTTCTTTGCGATTGTGGTACTCGTCCTTGCTCTCTTCATTCTAGATCACAATTATCACAACTACTCAATTAAGTTTGCCAAAAAAATAAAAATAACTATGACAACATTGCATGTCGCGTACTAAAAAACAAAACCTCGGTGATTTGAAATAAACGGTCGATAAGTTGTGGACTATAGAGCGATGGCCTATAGCGAGACTCTACTGTATTCGCACGTCAATGAATTTACTTAACCCATTCAGTCAATGTACCAGAAATACTTGAGATAGAATGTTCATATTTTAGGATTAGTTTCCTACAAATTAATAGATGACTCTTTTGAAAAGAAAAAAATTTTTACCTATTATGGGGGCGCGGGGAGCCCCTGTCAAACAGACGTCTTAACGGTCACTGAATTTACATTCTGTGCATTAATTCATTAAAAACTCTATTGATTGAGGTAGAGTAACTATCCAAGAAAACAAATTGGCAACTAGAATTCAAATCAGGAAAGTGAAAAGAGGCCATTTTTAACAAATTCGACGTGATGTCGAATTTTTCGTTCGCCATTTTGAGCAAAAATTTTGCATGACCTTTAGCGAAGCAAGAAAATAATAACAAAATGTATTTTTATCTTTGTTGGACTATTTTTCAAAAGTAATTGAAGAACTAAAGTTACTAAAAATCCATTCTCGACAGCAATTCGGATAACAATTGCCCAGGAATAAATAATCTAAAATTACTCAATTTGCGTATGATGTATAATACCACGGTAAGGAATGGGTTAAGATAGGCTTGGCTTCTCGCTGCTCTTCAACCTTATATTATGTTACTTTTACGTAACATAATTATGACAAAATTAAGCAACAAACTATTAACAGTTTTGCGAAAGATCTGTTTAGGAAACATATAACTAGTTTTCTGAAGGTAAGATTTACGTCAGCAAAACGTAAAATTTTATCTAGAAGATTAGACCGTTATTGCATTTTTCTGGGCATGTATTCTATGCTGCATAGATCTAAAGAAAACATTTCCAAGAAGACTTTTATTTGGTTGATTGGTCTTTTAAAGACCAAGTAGAGAGAAAAATGAATTAAAGATAATCTTATCATTTGGTAATTTTATTGTAATAATTACTTAATGATCAATAATAATATTGGCACAACATTCTGTGAAGGAACTTGGACTTCTCGCAAGGGGATTTATAAACACGCATTTCTACGGGATAGGATTGTCAGTCCCATCAGAATCAAGTGCAGTAAAGGCCATTGAATGCAATCTGAACACCTTTAGCGCAAGGAAAATTCCTGGTGATCTAAAGAGGATTCGAACCCGAGGCACTTGCATCATAGAGCGAGTGCTCTACCAATTGGCCCATTAAGTGCCCACTTAATGATTACGTTATAAAAATTACGTAATGATGACTTAATTTTGCTACTTGGGTTCTTCGTTGTACAAGTAACAATGCATCACTGCAGTAAAGCTCACTGGATGCAATCTGAACACCTTTAACGCAAAGAAAATTCCTGGTGATCTAAAGAAGATTCGAACCCGGAACACTTGCATCATAGAGCGAGTACTCTACTACTTGGCCCATTGAGTTCCCACTTAATTATTACATTATAGAAATTACGTAATAATGACTTAATTTTGCTACTTGGGTTTTTCATTGTACAAGTATTTAGTAATGCATCACTACAAATAATACACGCTAATTTTCTCCAAGTCATTAAAAGGATGCCCTCTAATTACAAATAGCATTAGTTGATGTTTATTTAACAAAACCATTTTCGTTTAATTGTCCAACAGGGACCTATTGTCCAGGAACATTTGATGGATGGCTGTGCTGGCCAAATACCGAAGCTGGAACAAAGGCATTTGCAAAGTGCCCAGACTTTGTCACAGGATTTGATCCAACACGTTAGTATAAATTATTTATTTGGTGTACATTGGTGATATTTGCAGGATTGTCGAAGGCTTGGGTTTATCTAAAAGATTAAAATATGCAAATAAAATTGCAGGCTATGCCCACAAGGAATGTGATTTGGATGGAGTTTGGTTTAAGCATCCCTTAACAAATAAGACGTGGTCCAACTACACAACGTGCGTTAATTATGATGACTTTGAAGTAAGTGGTAAACTTTTGAACCAATAAATTAGTTTTCCGGAAACGACATCATCTAATTCGTGCTGAATTTGTAAATTTTCAGTGGAGGCAGCAAGTCAATTTAATATACGAAACGGGATATTCGATATCCCTGATTGCCATCCTACTATCTTTAGTGATTTTAGGCTATTTTAGGTGAGTATTCCGAAAGTCAATTGATCAAATATTTGTTAATGTACATTTGAAATGCATGGACACGTTCCTTTTGCGCAAATCACAAAATCCAATTTCATCGGACTATTCGTGCCGTAATGAAAATGCGGGAATTGAAAATGTCTCACTTTTGCTCTCTTCCACAATCAAATCAGCCCATACTTCACTAGATGAAAATAACAGAGAGATGGTACTTTCCTCCCTTCACCCATGACAATCAGTAATGTTCTATTCTGAGTATCTTCATATCGATTTTTAATCAGTTCCCCATATGCATAGTATCATATATGTAGGTCTGCGGAGTTCTATGTCGATGGCATAAATACAGAGTGCGACATATAACACCATTCAAAAGGTTGTAGCGTTTCTCTTCACTAAAGACCATTCTTCTACGGCTTCCTATTCTTTACTTTTTCCCTCCCATATCAGTCCCTTCTATGTGATAAAATTCAACACAGTTGATGTTAATTGACTTTCCATGCAGTCGCTAAAGAAAATAAATACAAAAAATCGAGTCTTGAATGAAAAGTTATTCAGGACAAAAATGTGGAGTGTTTTTGTTGGAAAAGATATGACTCTATTTCTGCTATGTATAGTACAATGAATTCTTAAATATCAAAACACAGAAATGAGGATGTTCTTTAAATATTAATTCAATATCCATATTTTTCGCATGTAAACATTTTGCACATGAGAAGGCATTATTGTAAATTATTCAAGACAACATGTACACATTTATATACTTCACATAATAGAGTGGAATGTAGATAGTATGGATTTTTAATCCTGAAAGAATCTTCAATAAACGTTTTCTATTGAAACGACACGCAATTTTATCTATGGAAATCGTAGAAATTCTGCGAAATTCAGTCTGCAATTAGAGAAGTGAATAGTATTTCTACGGAATAGTAGTTTTTAATTTAGACACAAAGGCTATTAAAAAATTATTGATTTCAGCATATTTTAAAGAAATTTAGAATAGAAATTACTATCTAAGAAATGCGTTTTCTACATGATACAGTTTATCATAATAGAAAAAAATCAAACGATAGATTTAAATAATTAATAATTTCATGCTTAGATTGAAACAACAAATAATAGACAGATAGATTTAACAATGTAATTTTTTGCATAATAATGTATTTTAAGCAATTAACTTACCTCTGAATACTGATATACAACAATTTTGAGTTAAACCTACATACACACACATGTTGCAAAAAAAATCGTAAAATGTTTTTAATCACCAAAAAATGCCATTTTTCGATCGGAAATGGTCTTTAAAGTCAGACCTATTAAGTTCTAAAGACACAGCACCAGAATGACATTGTCACGATTTTGGAGGTATGGTAAGGTCTGTGAATACCTCGCAACCTCGCAACCGTCCTCAATTGACTCATGACCGATGGGACGACAATATGAGCTTCTAGGTTACGGAAAAACACCAGAACCCATCTCGTATATATACTTTTATTTAACTTGACTACATCCATCTTTAATTCCCTGAGGACAATATGGGCCACTCCATAGACAAGACTCGGAGGCCGGATGAGCCAGTTTAGACCCCGAAGATGAGGGGGTTTTTCCCTCAGAGTATTACTACATTGAGAGAAATCCGAAAAAGTTAAAATAACATTCCGGAAATGTTAATTTTACCCTGCAATTGATCCAAAATCGGTGTAAATATCACCCTTTTTAGGTGTATTTAGGGTTAGAGTTACCCTTTTTCATGTTAATTTTACCCTTAAAAAGGTGTAAAAATAACACTAAAAAATGTTGATATATTTTTACACCTAAAAAGTGTTAAAGTTATGAGAAAAAAAAAGTTAATCGCACCCTCATTTTTTCTCAGTATACGGAAAGGATGTGCTAGAACATTTTTAAAGAAAGAGTGAAATTACCTCAAAAATTTAAATGTGATCGAGTTTCATCAATTCATGTGTTTTTTATTAGTTCTCCAGAGTGTTAAAAAAATGTTGTGAATAATTCTTAATACCAGGATGACTTTTTTGGCAAAGAAGTGGAGAGAATAGTGTTTAATGAAGAAGAAAAATGCTAGGAAATGAAAAAATGAATTTCCATGATCACTGAAAAGCTCGAATCTGAGGGTTTCATTTAGTGAGTACATCTTGAGCTTTCTTTTAAAATGTTCAACCACCGAGGACCGCTGTAAAAAAAACATGTTCTTCTATAAAAGGACGAGAATATCTTTTCCAGTTTTTGGTGGACCCCACGCAATTGGATTTCAATTTGATAACGAATTCTATTTGATAACGAAAATTATTTTATATTAAAACTGGCATAGATTTGTAATTCGAACGTCCTCTCCGTAGTATTACTGTGGGGTTCTTCCCAACAAAATCACCCTTGGACAAACCATTGTGGATCTTCTGAGATAGCTTACGGAACAACCGGGACAGATTTTTACATCTCCAGAGTTTTGGCTTACCAAACTCCAAACTTTAAACAGAACTTTCTAAGCTCAAGAGTGTTATAATGCACTCTCTTGTGGTTGCAATTGTATATGTGTAGCTCACAAGAATTATAGCCTAAAAAAGAAAAAATTGCTTTCTTGCTGAAAATCGCAACAATATAAATAAGAACATGAAGATCGTAATTATTATTTTCAGAAAATTAATTTCAGAGAGAAAATGCCAAGTTAATTTGGAGATAAAGAGATTAAATTTAAAGAGTGAACTATTTATTTTTCAACGCCACCTATTGAGGAATTTTATTAAAAACCAGATTTTGTGAAA
Organism: Phlebotomus papatasi; assembly: GCF_024763615.1. Classification (NCBI taxonomy): domain Eukaryota; kingdom Metazoa; phylum Arthropoda; class Insecta; order Diptera; family Psychodidae; genus Phlebotomus; species Phlebotomus papatasi. Next base: position 7,726,597 of record NC_077222.1, on the reverse strand, counting down.
ATTTTATAAGAATCTTGTCTAATAATGTTAATGTATTCAGTTCTAACAAAATATTTTGTTGAAGATAAAATTCATTAAGGTTTTAATATGCGTTTTACGATGCGGATAATCAAGCAAGTAGAGGAAGCTTTTAGGCTTCGTACACACTGTAGCTTCGAACACTTCGATTTTTCCCGTATTTCTTTAATGAATTTGACCGGTCAGAATATATTTTAATAGACAATCTCAAGGGACATATTTCATGAAAAAATAAGGTCAAATTCATTAAAGAAAAATTTGAAATATATGAAGTATTCGACACTGAGAAAAAAACGGGGCTGCGATTAACCTTTTTTTCCACATAACTTTAACACTTTTTAGGTGTAAAAATATATCAACATTTTTTTATGTTAATTTTACACCTTTTTAAGGGTAAAATTAACATGAAAAAAGGTAACTTTAACCCCTAATACGCCTAAAAAGCATAATATTTACACCGATTTCGGATCAATACTGCAGGGTAAAATAAACATTTCCGGAATGTTATTTTAACTATTTCGGATTTCTCTCAGTGGAAGCCAGAATGTGTCCGAAGCCTGAAAGCCTTCCCGTAGTACTGTCGTTGCGGGTGACTTTGCACGTTTTTTCGCTGTTTTTCAACTTTACCCTTTAAAAGTGTATAGTTAAAGTGAAGGGAGGGGGGTTAATGGGTAAAATTATTTGTATTCAGTTTTTAATGAATGGATTTTGTGCCACTAGCATTAATTTTATAAAATTTTACTATGTTAAAAAAAATCAAAAAAAAAGACTTGCATTTGGGATACGGTGCGGGTGACTTTGCACTTTTTAATAAATACTAAAAAATCAATAATTTATGATAATAAACGACAGTGAAGATTTTTACATTTAAGGGTAAGATGCACGAGATCTACAAGATGACGTGGTCGCCATCTTGATTTGACGTTTCTGTCCGTCATTTTGAATAACTGTCAAAACTTAAAACTTGTGCTATTGGGCTGAAATTTTAGTATGTTGTAGCTCATGTAAATTCCCTTTCAAATCAAAATGTATCTTTTTCCAACTCAGGTCGAGCAATTACCTAAATACAAAGGCTCAAAGTTTAAAATTTTATAATATTCATATTTTGGCAATCTTTATTTTGAAATGCCTTAGTAACCATTAAAGATAGTTGAGACTTTTATTTTATATATTTATTTACTCTTACATAATTAAAAAAATAAATGAAAAGTGCAATATATTTTTTTAAATTTACTCATCTTTGCAAAAATAGTTTTTCAGATTACTTTTACATTACTTTTCTTTTTGTTTGTTCGTTAGATCTCATCGCCTAACGATAACGCTGCCTTTTCTGTGATGATTTCGATTAAAAAAGCTTCCGCTAGTTTTGTATTCATGAAAAAGTCAAAATTTTAAATTTGGAGCTGCAATATCTATACAATCGCTAAACCTACGTCGTATTTTGTATATGTTCTGAAAAGGCCTTGATATCAGCTAGAACATACTAAAATTTCAGCTCAATCGGATGAGATTTTTGTTTTGATAGTTATTCAAAATGGCGGACAGAAACGTCAAATCAAGATGGCGATCGTACCATCTTGTAGATCTCGGTCATTTTATCTTGAATTACCAAAAAATTGAATAATTTTTAGTTAAATACTTCTATAATAAAGCTTTAGAAAGATCATTATACGCAATTTTATAACACAAATCATATGTTCTTAGGAATAGTGGAAAAAAAATATTTTTATAAAAATAATGAACAAAATCGAAGTAGATTATTCTAGCCAGACATATTTAGAATAGATTTGGGCAATTTACTACTCTTAAATCGATTTTGGAATTGCACCTTGAGATAACTTTTCGCGGAGTCGTTTTTTACAAAATACCTATAGGGTAAAGGCTCATAATTTGATCCAGTCTGCTTATAAGCATCAATATTCCAAGTTTGAAGTGCGATATTTTCAATACTAATTGACTCTTTTTTGTTACTCTCTTTTCAGAAGGGTTGTTTAGAAACTTGGAAAGCTATTTATCATCTTATTTTTACTAAAATTAGTTTTAATACGTTTAAAAATGAATTGATATGTAGAGGTGAATTTGACTCTTGTTTTGGACAACTTGGTTATTAATTTGGACAACTTGGCTGTAAATATCTGTTTAGATAGAATTTATTATTCATCAAATATTGGAATAAAAATCCATAATTTTAATCAATTTATTTTTAGTGTCCAATTTTATCCTCGAAGTGTCCAAAATAAGAAACTGAACAAAATTATGAGCCTTTCCCCTACTTGGATTTAATTGACTATTACTGAATCTACAAGAATCCTTTTGAGGATCATTGTACCTTACTTGGTACTTAACATATTCCTATATACTTTGACATGTTAGACCGGATCGGCAAAGACTATCAATAAGTGCTAGAATTAGTGAAAATCTCTCAAACAGCAGAGTGCAAGGTCACCCGCAACGACGGTACTTCAAATCAGTGAATTTCGAATTTATTCTCGAGGAAGTTATCCAATCTTAGCAAATGTTGTTTGAATTGAAACAAAAAGCCGTTTAAAATGTATTCATCAACTGTCTTAAACATCCTCTCTCACTTGTATGTTTACCATACTTAACATTTCAATCACAAATATTCTATTTCAAGAATCAACTAACGAAGGCGTTGAAGCAATTAGAAACTACAGTCTAACTTGTTTGTGCACCTCTGAAATTTTTGCGATAAATGTGAGAAATCAATATTTGCATTTTGATTTGAATAAAATGTTGAAATTTTCACATAGCTCACATAGAGTGATTCTCTATACGAATAAATCTAATTCATATACCACAATTCTCTATTTTCCGTTATATATTTGCTACGAGATGTGAATATCTCAATTTACTATTGCCCGATATTATGTATAGTTTTCCGAGTTTTCCGACAACCGGGCGTCTCCACCTAATGGATGAACACTTTCGCAGAATCAATTGCTCTGGTACGTCAATGACAATATTTCCAGTAAATACGGGAATCTGAGAGGCTCTCGTACTTCTGCACGACACAATGCTTCATATTTTGACACGTGAAAGCGATTAATAAACCAAAAGATATATTGCTAATAACATATCGACTGAGAGTGATTCATATTCGATATTGTGTGGTTCTGCTTTGGACTGCATTGTATTCCTTGGAGAGAATCAACAGAATTATTCCTCTGTCACTCAATTTGATTCGATTTGTCATGGGGGTTGGTAGAGGGTTAACATAATTACCCCAAGTTGATTGTGAAAAGGTATTTAACTTGGTATATATCGTCATATGAGAAAAGATTCATGACAGAAAATGAAAAGTAAATTGAATGACGAATGAGAAAGTTAGCAAATGCTCAATTTTTGGCGGAAGAAATGAAATTTACTTAACAATGTGAAAAGCACAGCAAGAATTATGTACATATAAAAGCTTTCCATCTCTTGTAGTGAGTGGAAATTTTCTCACGTTGAACTGTGGAGTGAGATCAATCTCTGAATGATGGCGATGAAAAAAAAATGCTGAAAGATATTTTTAGGTGAGCTTTTGCACCAAAATTCTGGAAGAATTCATTATGATAAATACCGGATATTCCTAAGTGGCTATTCACGCAGCTCATACATTTTTCGCCACTTTATTTATTATGCAGTCTGGATAAAAAAAAAATCCAAAAAGAATTTCTGAGCACGTAGTATCACGAAAGTTGAGAATTTCCGCATCATGAATGAAATATTATACGATTTCCCATATAAAACCATTTCACATTATAATCCAAAAGAGCCCTAGATTATAATCGTTAAAATAATTCCACTTTCATCATCATGACGAATGTGTAAGGGGTTAATAAATATTAATGAGATCATATTTTTATTAATTTTCCCATCACAATATCAAATTCGTCAAAAATAGCTTCAGCTTTTATTGTCGAAAGGGATGTGTTCTATTTCTCTTTTATGTGGGATCATCCCACCACAGATGATGACACATTCATTTTTCTGACAACTGCGAATACTAAAATTTATTCAACAGGTCCCTCAAGTGTTCCAGAATTACATTACATATGAATCTGTTTTCATCATTTGCCGCCAACAATTCCCTCTGGTTGCTCTGGTATCGAGTTGTGCTGGGATCACCAGAAGTTCTTGAGCAGAGTGAAGTGAGTGTCACAATATCCCTATCACGTTTTCCGTTTTGCATCCTGTGTAGAATATTCGTTAGAGAGCATTTTCCCCATTTTCTGAAAGTGTGGCCTTTGTGGCTGAAGCACAAGCTTTTTCACGCTGCTTGAGCTAAATATCACCAGTCTTCCTGTTCCTTATTTTGCTATTGAATCCCAGTGGTATATACTATTTCACAGTCATAAATAAACATAAGAAGACGTTCTGAAGAATATTAGTCATTCATGGGTTTCGACTTTAGGATGTGAGACTCACGGTTTAATACAGAAAAGTAATTATGAGTTATTTGCGTGATTCAAATAACAAAACATCCGCCAATCAATTTTTTAGGTATCATAAATATAGGGATATGTTCACTTCTAATAATTAAATTTACGGTGTTTCTGATTTTTATTCTGATACATCAACCGCAAACGTAGCTGTCAAACATAGAAGAATTTAATGGTATTATGCACAAAATGGTAATTTAGATTTCACTAATTAAAATCTACCTGAAAATAATAGGCTTGACTAGGGGAATGTAGGCATGGTTCGCACAGAGTGAACCTTCAAACGATATGTATTTTCTCTTTGTTTGCAAAGAGCTGACTTACCATTTCTCATCTCGTCTCATGGCCTTAATAATTATCTATCTTATGGCTAAGAAATGACGAACTAGCTCTTTTCAAACATAGAGAAAATTTGCGTTGTTTAAAGGTTCACTCTGTGCGAACCATGCCAACATTCCTCTATATGGTACAGCTAGCTAACAATGTTATCAATTACCGAAAAAATGATTATCATTGATCTATGATTTTAGTTATCTACTTCGTCTTGCGAACGTCTTTGATTTTTCACTGGACCAAATACCTTGACCCAAAAATCATAAAAGGAACGAAATTATACGGATGATAACGTATAAAATAATTTCCCAAAATACAGAAAATTGCCCTTAGCCTCTAACAAGTTCGAGTGCAATCGTGGGAGTAGCTATGACATATTTAAGAATTTCGAATTCTGACGTTCGGGATTTGGCTTTTAGGATTTCGGATTTTCGAGATTTTGACTTTCGGGAGTTTAGCTTTCAGAATTTTGACTTTCAGGATTTTGTCTTTTCAAGATTTTGGCTTTCAGAATTTCGGCTTTCGGGATTTTGGCTTTTGTGATTATGGCTTTCTGGATTTTGGCTTTTCGGGATTTTTGCTTTTAGTAATAAAAGCAGGAAACAGACGGAAACAATGAACCTTTCTTGATTTTCGCAATTTTATTCCCTACGACGTTTCGAGGATGGATGTCCTCTCATCAGGTATCAAATATAGCAGGGAAAATCACGTACAGGCAAGAATTGTTACACTGCACTTGGACTTGGATCACAACTTTTTCCGTAACGGTCACCATTCGACTGACTGACACCGAATGAAAATTTTAAGAAATAATGGCTTTCGGGGTTTTAGCTTTCCGGGATATTGGTTTTCCGGGATATTGGCTATTCGATATTACGACGTCGGAACCGAATATACCGTAATATTAGTAGAACTTAAACTTATGACTATGTAAATTTTTTTCTAATATTTGTATAGGGAAGAGCCGGCATGTTTGGGACACCTTTTTATGTTTTCACTTTAACACTAAATCTACGGACCGTTTTTGGTCGTTTTTCCTAGCAGTAGGTAGGATACTCTACAAGTTTTACTTATAAAAAAGAAAGAAAAAACTAAATATATACACTAAAAACTATATAACATGCATATTTTAAGAAATTCATAAAGTTTGATAGTGACATTTTATCGTTTAACCCTTTAAGGACGATTGGAACACCGGTGTCCCATAAAGAAAATAATTTTTCCTGCCTACCTAAAGTTATTTTTTTCTCATGTCTGTACATAATTGTAAAGTAGAAGGTTGAAGGAATCTAAAATATTTTTTGCAAGTCTCTAGGTATTTACTATGTAGTAAATATTTAAGCTCAAAAATGGAGAATTTTTAAATTCTCAAATTCATAATTGATTTTTTTTATACTTCCAATTTCTTTTAAGCAAACCCCTTTTGGCAATAAAAACTACAATACTTATAAAAAATATTTTTCATAACAGCGAAAAATATTATTCATTGGTATTGTCAGAAAATAATACTTAAATTTTCGGACTATTTTTGTCCCTATCGTGTTAATTAATGTTATAATTGAGTTTGGGCCTTTTCAAGTAGGTGGCGAGAAGTGGTTATTTTTGAATTTTTGATAAATATATATTTTTTAAGTAATCCAACGTTAAATTGAAGGACTATTAGTCTGATGTACCTATAGACAACATATCTAAGAAACTTTGTGTCAAATTTAAGTTACTTTATAATAAGGGTTTAAAAATTATAATTTAGATTAACTTCAGTTTTTCCTAAAAGTGGCGATAAGTGGTTACTCCACCCTACCGCTTAGTAACTCACAAATTTATACTTTATTAAAATAAATCGATTAGCGTTATTGCCAAATTTATTAAAATAATTAAAGAAACAACCATCGCTACCCGCGTCTCAAATATACAGGCCGTCCCATTGGAAAAAATAAAAGGATGAAATTGATCCTTTTGCAAAGGATGGATCAAATTTCAAACTCTGAGTGCATTATTTATTATTTATTATTATTTATTATTATATATTATTATTTAGTATTATTTATCATAATAGAACATGTTTATTTGATCCATCCTTTGCAAGAGGATCAAATTTGGATCAATTTTATCCTTTTATTTTTACCAGTGCCCCTATAATCATAAAGTAGAACGTTATAAGAATCTAGGATATTTTTTATAAAGTTAAAGCTATTCGCTATATAGGTATAGTATATTTCAGCTGAAAAAATGAGGAATTCAAAATCTCAAAGAGATGAATGAATTTTAATATTTTATAGAAAGCAGAAAAGCTGTACAAAATATTCTTCACAAGTACGAAAATGATAATAGATTAGTATTTTAAGGAAAGCTTCTTAAATGTTATGAGCTATATAGGTTCCAATTGCCATTAGATAGAAAAAGATTGCAAATCCGACTCTGTTTGATTTTTCAAAGTTATATAATAGATCTGTCTTCGTTTATATATTTATTTTTTAATGTTGATTTTCGATTGCTTTCAAATAAAATTTATTTAAAAATAAATTTAAACACCATCAAGACAGATATATTCTTAAGGGCTTTCAATGACCTTGAAAAATCCTTTTAAGGTTATTCCCTGATCTCATGTTAGAGCTTTAGATCGCGAAATTGTCGAAAATTTTTTGATTGATTAGAAAATATATTGAAGTAAATTCTATTTTATTTCAATCGGTTGAAAAGTAAACAAAATTTAAAGATGCTTGAACAAAAGACCTTGAAATAACCTTGAATTTATTTTTTTTAATTCAGATCTTCCGGTGTTCGTTAGAGACAGCTTCTTTTCCCAAATGAAAATACTCAAAATTTTCTCCATTTGAGAAAAGAAGCTGCCTCTAACGAATACCGAATGATCTGAATTAAACAATTAAATTCAAGGTTATTTAAAGGTCTTTTGTTGAATCCTCTACCACCAAATGGTACAAAATAGAATAGCAATAGATCATGAATTCTGTAGGGGAATTATGTAACGATATGACAATGTCATATGACAATTTTTCGTGGTAAATTTGGGAGCAGGAGAACATTAAAGTCTAGTGAGCATCAAATTGGCAATGCAAGGTTTCGATTCGATTACTTTTTCCTAATTTACGACATAACAATTTTTAAATTTGTCATATGACATTGTCATACTGTTACAGAATTCCCTCAATGACCTCTGACTCTGATACGAATTCTTAAAGTGCCAATATGTGTTCCTTTCACCCTACGATTTTTTTGGTTCAGAGGATGTAATTTATCATCCAAAAATATATTTTCTAGAGCCATTCATGGGTGGTACTACCTATTTTTTTCTCTCATAGTAAAGTAGCATTGATTTTTCATAAAATTGACCTTTATATTCCTTATCGTTCTTGAAAAGCCGAAAGATCAATTAGAATCAGTGTAAAATTGATGTGTAGGTAATCTTGAAAAACAATGCAGATTATTAAATGAAATATTTTTTTTTACTAAAATATAAAGTCTCACTGCCAGCTATAAGACTCGTAAATAAAGCCAAATTTGATTGTAAAAAAATATTACACGACTTTTTACTGTGTATTTCTACCAAAGAGATATAGTGCTCATAATCATATTTTTGCCTGAATTTGTTAGATTTTTTTGTTGTTGGAATGTTAGCATAATATTTGAGAGGCCACCCCCTGTAATTTTTCGTTTGCAGAGCACTGAGTGAAATATTAATTCATTCATATAGGCTGGTTGCGTTGTGCTCCACCTGGTGCTCCACTACTTTCTCCTCACAAATTATGCCTGGATGCTGTGCGAGGGCTTCTATTTACACACCGTCCTCGTTGCTGCGTTCGTGTCTGAAAAGAAGCTGGTAAAGTGGTTAATTTGGCTGGGATGGGGTGCTCCTGCCATTGTAATAGTGCAGTATGGACTTTTAAGAGGATTTCATGGAAACGAAATAGATACAATGCAGTAAGTTTTTCCATTTAACCTCCTATAGACGTGCAATATTCTCGGATTTCAATTTTCTTTTGAGAGGCACTAGTGCAGTGATATCTTTGCAGTAGATTTTATAATCCTCTCTAATCCCATACTCACCATGAAGTTTTACTGCAAAAACACTGATTTCACGAATATTTCTTAATCCCTCTGTTCCGGTGTTAAACTACAGGTGCTGGGCGAATGAGACTTTCTACAACTACATACTTGTTGCACCTGTTGTCATATCTATGCTACTTAATCTCTTGTTCCTGTGCAACATTGTAAGGGTGCTGTTGCTCAAGTTAAAAGCTCCGGCTGGTCTACAAGGCGGTGGTCCATCTAGAACTGTCTTACAAGCTTTTAGGTTAGTCACCTATATTTTATTACTTTAAAATCATTTATTGATCAGATTATTCGCTTCTGATATTACTTTATCTTTCGTTTACCATATGCTTATTATTTTTAGAAAAACAAATTTATTAATTTTACAGAGTATTTTCTACAAAATATTCCGAAATTTTTGTAATATTATTACAAAATATTCCGAAATTTTTGTAATATTATTAGGACTCCTAATATATCAGTAAAAAGACTGTTATACTAAAACAGATTAGTTCTAAAGCATTTTAAAGGCCTTACAATGTTTAAAAGTAGTTAGAACTATAAATGACATTGTATTTACAGATTAAATTACCCAAACTGAGCAATTAATGACAAACTATAACAATTAAGGTTTAGGACTTATAAAAATTGTTTTTAAAAGTCTGTAATGGAATCCTTACTCGATTATAATTTTTGTGTGCTTCTTAAGTCTTAAAAAGTCATAAAATATTAATTTGTATTTATTCTATCCCAAGTTCTAGTTTGCAAATATTTCTTCTTTTTACAAACCGGCTCATTTTTGTGTGAAATTGCCCCGTGTTGAGAGATTTTCACTATTTCTGGCATACCTGTGAAATCGTCTTCCCCACAAGGATAAAGGCTAGAGTGCGTATTTCTCCACGAACAGCATAATATTCGGGTTATGGGAAAATTAAAACACGGATTGACCTTTGAGCTTTTCTCTCCTGGGGCCGTATCCTCCAGATGTGAGAGTTTGATTTTGTGGAAAAAGGCAACTCTCCGTGTGGAACTCGCCTATTTGGTATCCACGAAATTTTCGATTGGAAATTTTCTAATCAAAAACCAGAGAGAATTCTCGAGCGGTATTTCCAGTGAGAGATCTTTGTATTTTTCTTAAATTGACTATAATTCGTGTATGTGTTCTTATAGAGATAAAACCGGATTCTGAAAGGGAATAAAATTCTATATATAATTCTCTAATAATCGAAAAATCCTGAAACTGCCCTTTAAATAGCGGAAGTGTGAATTGTTTATCAAACATTTCGAAAATATCATGAATATTTGACGAAGTTCTCAAGTATTGCAAAAATGTTACAAAAATACTCATCAAATCCGAAAACAATACCTAATTAGCGACTAAGAAAACTTTTCTTGGCGAAAACTCGTAACCTCTTAACATTTAATATGCCTGATCGCTTGAAAATTGGTTCAAAAAATCACAAAAAATACAAGAAAATGTGAAAATATTGAGAAAATAAATAATAAGAATTCATTATTGCCGAATAATATTGCAGAGAAAAATAAGGTGAAAATTAACTTTACACCCTTTACACATTTTTTTTCTTTTCCGAATTCCTGTTGGAAAAGAATTTTACTTATTGTTTTCAAAAAAAAGCGCAAATTATAAATGAGAATTTTTAATTGTGAAAGAAAATATATCTTGATATGATTCCAATAATCCTTGTCAATTTTCTAAAAACAAAAAGAAAAATTCAATGAAAATTGATTTTTTGTTCCAAAAATATCTGAAAATTCACTATACCATTATTTGACAATTTTCAGAAATTTTATGCAAAACCACAAGAAAATGAGACAATCTTTATACGTATAAATACGTTTTTATAATTGAATTGATGCAAGTGCAAAGGGCCTTTCTTTAAGTTTTTAACTGTAGTAAAATATTAAAAAGAGAAATTTGGCATGAAATGCCGTTGCAGTCATTTAAGTGTCCAGAGGAGTCGCGATGAATAAATAAAAGCTTATAACAATGTTATTTAATTATTTATTTAGTAATTATTTATTCATTCATTGAATTTATAATTACTTCAGTATTCATTTTTTTTGCGACCAGAAATAGCGCGCGCAATGTCAAAAAACGATTTCCACAAAAAGTTCCACACGAAAATCTCACCTGATTCTCTCCGATATTCGTGGATACGAAGAGCGGGCAGATGGGAAAAATAGGAGAAAATGTCACGGAGAGAAGCTCGCGTAAAATCTTCTCTCACAAAGTGGAAGATACGGGCCCTGGTCCTCGACATACTTGAGACTTAAGCCGACAGAAGGCTTAGTGCAAAATGATAGAAATGTGGTTTAACCGTTATTTCGGATATAATTACGCTAATCCGTCTTTCGGCTAATCCTCAAGTGTGTCAAGGCCCTTACTCTCCTTACAACGTTTCGGAAAGGTCAATCCGTGTTTTAATTTCCTCAGAATCTTATAGTGACCGATTTCTTCATTTAACATTCAGGTTCATTAGAAAGGTCTTGGAATTTCAGACAATTCTGATCGGGTTTAAGTCGTTTATGAACCGGTTATGAAAAGATTACTAATTTTTATCCGAAATAAATTTTATTATTTTCAAACTATTCTGAGAAATGATTTGAGTGATTTATAAATCGATTCAAATCGGTAAACGGTAAACGATGTAAAAGTACTTTTGAGGTATAGCATCTAAGTTACGAGTTCAAGCATTGCGAACATCATGGGACGCTCTGCCACATCTTTTTAATAAAATGATTTTAAAATTAAATGTGTAATTATGTAATGAATCTGCAATACCCTCCTCTAATCAGTTTTCAATGCAGAAATATTTTACGCGGAATTGAAAAACATATTTATTTAGCAATAAATTTAAACAAAAAATGAACCGTCTGCAGTTGCCTCACGCTCCCCTAATTATGTAACAAATTTGTACTCAAACGAGTGAAAAAGTTTTATTAATCTTCCGCTCCAATTGATGAACTTTTTGGTCCTTCCTGCGTTATCAATTAACTTCGATAGATACCAATTTGAAATCAATTTAAGAGAACTTTTCTTTAAGTGCAAAGACATTTTATTGCCAAGTCTCGAGGATGACTTTAGCAAACTTCTTATGCAAAGTCCTTTGGGAGCATTTGATTAGTAACCCTAAATCACTCTTCCAGAGCCACTCTGCTTCTCGTTCCACTTCTTGGACTGCAGTATATCTTAACACCCTTCCGACCGGAGCCAGGACATCCTTGGGAGCGCGTTTATGAGACCGTATCAGCTTTTACAGCTTCATTTCAGGTACTTTATTAAAGTGAATTTTTTTGTTGTACCTTTCTTCCCTTGTTAAATATTTAATTATCAGTCGTGAGAAAGGGCTTAGCATTTTTAATGATGCCACTGTTAATTATACTTCAAAACCCTTCTTAAATTTTTTCCAATCCAAACGCCACAAACACGGATGATCCTGATAAATTGATTAGGGTTTTATTGTGTAACTTTCAGGGCTTATGTGTTGCCTCTCTGTTTTGTTTCTTCAATGGTGAGGTAATGGCTCAGGTTAAGCGGAAGTGGAGGACTCTCTTTTTTCGGCCACGAGCTAATTCCTACACGGCAACTCAAGTTTCGGTAAGTGAAGTTGTTTAATTTAATGCCTTGGAACAAAAAAAGCCAATTAAATCGTCCCAAATATTAATCCCGGGAAAAGATAATCCTATATGAAAAAGAACTTCACAAAGCACAATAGACTGAATGAAAACGATTCACTTTGAAAATTTCTTCTCTCTGCTATATGTTGTCAACCTTGTTCCTTCAACATTTCCAACTGTTAAAACACACATATGACGCTTTTCTTGGATTGCGGTGTTATTGCACCCACAAAAGAAAGGGATTCCATGAGTAAATATACCCAGCTTTCATGTCAATAGATCAGTCAGTTGCATTCTGCCAAAGGAAGTACCTACATATTCAGGATATTGCATAAAACGTATATTATTGCACTTTTAGAAAAGAGAGATATGCATGAGAATTTTCTGTGCAATTTCAAAATTCACTCATGTTCTTGTGTACTTCTTGTAAACAAATTTTTCAAAAAATATTCAATGGCTATATTGTACAAAAGCACTTTGACGAGCTATTGTGGAATCTCTGGTGATGTTTTTTTCTTTTTTTTAAATTTTTGTATTTTCTGTTGGTTTAAAGCAAAGAACTATAAACTGGAGAGAGACAAATTGCAATATTCCCAGTTTATCACGTCATGTGAGCATCACGTATCAATGAGAACCAATAGCGACACAATTTCACTTCAATTGTGTCACTAAAATGGAAATTCTATCACATGTGTTTTAATTTTCAGTATATATAGGCTTTTTGCTATTCTTTGGTTAACAAAAATCACAACTATTGGGAGTATTCTGAACCAGCGCTTCATTGTGCATATAGACACACTGTTCCTCTTTTTTATCGTTGCTTTTATATATTTAAAAAAAAAACAAACAAAGCGTTTCAACAAAAGATAATTTAATAGGCAATTCTCTCATATATTGCCCCATTCAATTTAATGGTTTTTATCAAAATCACAAAACAGTACTCTCTAAATTATTTTAAATTAGAACGTTATACGGCTTGTTATCTATCAATCTAAACTATTTTCCACTTAAAATTTATGCCTCGTTGTTTGTTTAATTGAACAAACAATATTTCTTTTAGATTTGCGAGTTTAAAATATTTTTGAAATTTTTTACGTGTTTTATTTAGCTAAGGATTAAGGAAAAATATATGTTTTTAAAAATAGGAATTGCTGAATATTGAATAAAACATTTGTCTTGATAATCTAATAAATATAGTGGATTTTGAATAAATCCAAAAAAAAAACTAGAAAATAAAAAAATGCAGATTGGACAAGGATCAATAAGATCAATTAAGTAAAAAAATCAAGCGAGGGTACCGATTCCCTCAAATAATTTACCCGTTTTATCGCTATTTAAAAGACTGAACCAACAAAGCTAGTCTTTTTAAAGACTAATTTGTCAAAAAATAAGTAAATAAATTTCAAACTGAAAAGGACTATCACATTAATATATTTTCCAAAGCTGTGCATGAGTTAAACCAAATGAAGTAAACGCTTTCAAAAATCATTTAAAGAAGTCGGGAATTTTGAGATACTCAGATATCTTAACACTAAACCTACCAAAACCCGGTCACATTAACCGGTTTCAAATTAATTAATATTTAAATGGTACAATGTCGCTATAAATTACAAATTAAATTAAGTTAAATTTTAATTTTTTGTTCTTTTCCGAGACAAATTTGTTGAGTATACTACCCTACCGCGGTTTGTCATTTGACCGAAAAACGAACAAAAACGTTTGGTAGGTTTAGTGTTAAACCACTTTTTAAAAGAAAGCAAAAGGTGAAGGAACTTTTTTTATCGGATAAGAACTGTGATAACTATAAACGTACAAGTGGTACCGAGGTAGTACTACTCTACCTAACCTGAATAACTATAATTTTCCTGGAGACACCGCTTCTCAAGCTGGCGCAGACGTAGTGCAGTTAACGAAATAAACCGAATTGAATTGAACTAAGATATCCTTAGTGACCTTTAAGTAAGTACTGCACTACTTTAACGGTAACACTACAAAATCTTACTATTACATGCCTTTTTACATTAAATGTAGACAAAAAAGAAATGCAGATACGTTAACGACCGATGCAAACCTCCGATATATTATTAAAGATGTCTGAAAGTAAAACAATATGGAACTGTTTTGAGAAGAATCTTCTTTTAAATAAAGCTTTGTGAAAATTATATAAGGTATATTGAAGACATGTATTTTTAAAACATGCTTTATCCTTCGTTCTATCGTAGAAGCTATTATATACGTAAAGTACCGCACTGATAAGACATGCCTTAAATTCTTAAAGCATTTATATTTAAAATTAATATTGCAAATTTATTTAAAAAAAAAACTATTTAAAATATTTTAGAAAGTTTTTGTATTCGGACATCCATTTTCTTTAGAATTTTATAAACGACTTTTGAATCTCCCTTTTAAGTTGAAATGACCCAAATATATAGTAATTAAGCTTTCCTAAAAAGTATCTAGCATACTATTAAAATTTCTTATCCAACTTGCCAGGCGCTTGTTTCTTATAAAGGATTTATTAAAATATTAATTAAAAACTTACGAATTTTGAATTATTTTTGTTATGGTAATTTTTAAATTTTGAGCTGAGGGACTACATTGTTATACGATTTTTGTTACATATTTCTAATGGAAAATGAGCTTTAACATGTAATTTGGACAGACACAGTAATTGTAAATATAAATAAAATAATTGTAAGGATCATCCTCATTTAGAAATAAGCGAAAAAGTCGTATAACAATCTAGCCCCACAGCTCAAAGTAGCCCCATCTCCCCCTACTTTGCAGGCTTACAGAGTAAGGGATTTTAAAGAGTACTATAAGAATTCTTCAAGTTTAAAATATAAAGTTCCATAAGTCTACTCAAAAAGTAAATATTACTTTTATGAGACTTTTAAATATTTTTAAAGATTACAGTGTGAATTATCTTATTCTGATAATTCGAGGAAAGCGCGCTAGCTACGGACGGCTCAAGCATTGAACAACTGTTTTTTTTCAATATGTTTTTAATTAATTTTGAACCATTATGATATTTTTTTTAAGAGCTAGTCCAATTGCTCAAATTTCCTGAAAAACCTATGGGCCAAATCGATTGGGAATATTGAAAAAAAAATTTTTCAAAGCATGAGTAAACCCATTTTAGCGCGCCTTCCTGTATTAGACAAAATAATAGATGTTCGCTTCGTTATTCCGATGGATTTTTTGAATTTATTCAACAACTATAACAACGTCTAATACAAGATTTTTTTTATTTTTTGTAGAACTAGAATATAACTTTAAAAGAAAGACTAATTATAATTACATTATTAGAGGATTTCCTGTTCTTATAATTAATTTATTAAACACAAAACTACGCAGATTGATTTGGATTGCAGATTGATCGTCAAGATGTCATTTAAATTATTCCCATCCGTGTAAGAGGACAAACACTATGCATCCTATAATCTGCAACTGTGCTATAAAAGTGCTCAACTTTAGAAAATATTTTAAGGAAGTTTGATCAATTTAGAATCTAAAGAAAAATTAGTAGGGGGAAGTGGGGCAAAACTAGGGCACCTTTGTAGTTGAGATTTTTCTTCTATGTTTAAGTGGAACTGAGCCGTATCATAATGAAATTTAGCTTCTCAATCTGTTTGTGTAAAATCCCAATTTCAAAGGTGCCCCATTTTCCCCTAAGTAGTAAATAAAAATAAGATATTGTGAGGATGCTACTTGTGAAATCAGGGATGGGATGATAACTTTTCGACACTATCGAATCGACAATATCGATAAATCTATATCTGTTAGATGAAGTGAATTTCGACTTCTTACGCGTTTTTGAGTCATTCATTTTGATATTATTAATTAATTAGTTACAGGAAGTGCAGCTATCGTTTAAACTTTTGCGAATCAACAGTCAATAGTATCGAAAACAAGTTATCATGTCACCCCAGTATCCTACTTTTGAAAGCAGTAAGGCCACTATTAATCATATAATACAATTTTTTATTAGGTTTCTGAAAATATAAAAAGTGGAAAATTTTTTCTACAATATATTTTCTTAATAAACAATTCTTTATAAGAAAACAACCAAGAATTTAGAAAACTATTTGAGGTTTTTCTTAGTTGACTAGTCCATAATTTCGGGTGGTATCAACGTTGAAACGGAATCCAAAAGGCCCGAAATACTTCAGATTCATTCAGGAATATAGTCCATTGCTGATTGAACCATTACAGCTTAATGGCACAGCAATTTATGAACTATGCCAAGTCCTAGAAGTTCGTAACTTCTATTATTTCCTATGTAAACTTATTACTTTTTTGCAAGAAGATGTCTCCTTTGTGTTACGATTTACCTTCGTGAAGGATCAAGATTGCTTTTTTCACAATTACTTAAACAAAATGAGTCCTATAACGCGATAAAATATATAAAACAATAATTTCTTTTAGAGTAAACAATCTCCTGTATAAAAATACGTATAAACGTATTTTTAGTTCATTTAATGAACAATAGCACATATTTTATTCAATGCATTTAGTTCATTATCACAATAAGCGTCGCGCAATCTTCATTAAGAAAAAAATCTCTCAGGTTAAATTATCGTGTGATATAGGTAATTAAATATTTAGATTTCGTCTTCTGAAAAGGTTTCTGTATTCCAATTAATATTCGAGACAAATCATTTAACGCATTTAACTTTAGTTTATAGAAATTGTTTAAGGGACAATTTCTGTGAGAACTTTATGCAAAATGAAACGCTGGTTCTGAAGCCCTTATCATGCATGTTTCTATGGAAGTGATATAACTGAAATTGACAATAGAGAGAATACTGAAGATATCAAGTTAAGGAATGAGTAATAGAGTCACAGAGTGACTTACTTAGAGCAAAACACAGTGTTGTAGATAGAGTTAGATTTTTTTTTTGACCATCACGTAAGGTGGAATTGGTTGATTTTAAATGTAGCCGCTCGGCTTGCAGTTTGTGCGATGTGCTCCACAAGTTCCTGGTGAGGAGAAGGTCTGACTAACCGAGTTGAATAAGAGCGCAGGTAACGGCAGCTCCGTGGATGATGATAATCACAATGAGCGTCTTGAACTGATGACCAGACCCCAGGAAGTTCCTCTTCATGAAGATGCCAAAGAATCGCTGATTCATCAAGAGACCACGGCTGAGAATATGCATCCCTCCACGAGTGCCACATCCAATGGGAGCAGTCACAAAGTTACATTTATCAACAACACTAATCCATTGCCAGCCTCGTCCAAGGATGACAACGTCTAGGAAGCACCAAACCTACATCAACCTACATCATCCATCGAAGAGGAATTACATAAAGCTTGCGGCTCTAAACAGAGACACTTAACTAGTGGGGACAAGTCTTAGGAAAATATAAATCTCCAAAGTGCCATAGATTAGAATGGGATTGTAAATTTAAGATATGAAAGAAAAACTGAATTTTGTGAATAGTCACAATGTATTATAGATATTACTAGTTAGGGAATTATTGACCATTTTCAGAGGTATTACAACTGTCTGCTATACACACAAGAACATGATGAAGACTCATGTGTTTTTCATACTAAAAATAAATATTGTATTTGTGATATAATTTTTTATTTGACTCCTTGAAATATTTCCTTATAGATTTTTTTCTTTTCTTAATTTAATTTTCTTAAGGTTTATCCACAATTAAATTAAATATTTAATTTTTTGAAATATTTCAGTCTCATTGTGTTATCTGATTGGCTTAAGCTTAAAAGCTTTCAAAGCTCTTGTCAATCAAAAAACGCAATGCAACTGAAATATTCAATATTGTTAAATATTTAACTACATGAGGATGATATTTTAATTCGCGAAAATAGTAGAGATTAAAAATTTATGGGAAAAGCATTTTGATTTTTAGGTAGAAATATAAAATTAAGAGGAAAATGTTCAGAATAAACTATAAGAATATATTTTTATGAATGTTAGAATCTAATAAAAACTATCAAGAGGCATTGTTTTAATTTTTTAACTGGTGCTGCACAGGGAACTAAAAAGAAAAAAATATTTTGTAAAATTGTTCGTAAATGTTTGTGAATTTCCACTGGAGCTTTAACCCTTCAACGACGAGACAGTTTTTGCGGACCAAAAATCAGCAATAAAAATGAAACTAATAAACAAAATCAGTAAAAGGTCTTAAATCTAGCCTTAGAAAATCTAACAGAGTCTGATTCGGTGTACTTTTTACCCCTATGAGCGATAGGGACACAAATAGCCTAAAAATTTAAGTAATTTTTTTTAACAATACCAATGAATGATAATTTTCACTCTATTGAAAAATATTATGTTTGAATATTGTAGTTTGTTTTTCCAAAACGGTTTTGGTTAAAAAAAAATTGGAAGTTAAAAAAAATAATTAAAATTTGTTATCATTATAAAAATTTAAAAAATCGTCGTTTTTTAGCTTAAAAATTTACTGTACTGCTGGAGACTTGCAAAAAATATCCTAGATTCCTTCAATCTTCTACTTTGCAATTACGTACAAACCTAGGAAAAAATAACTTTAGGTAGTCAGGAAAAATTATTTTCTTTATGGGACACCGGTGTTCCAATCGTCCTTAAAGGGTTAAGCTTACGCAATCTTCAGACTAGAGGCTTAGCCCAGTTCTTGAAGATCTCAAAATCTTAAATGTCGAGTTTTATTGGTTTTTGTGAGCCTAATAGGTCATTCATCTTTAATAATCCAATCTCAAGTTAAATTTTTCTAAAATATAGTGATTGATAAAAAATTAGTGCAGTTAAGCCATATGGCTAAGCCTTAGGTCTAAGCCTATATTAGACTAGAGGTTTAGCCCAGTTCTAGAAGGTGACAAAATCCCAAATATCAGTCAATATTATTGATTTTTCAGAATTTAACAAATTATTTGCCCTTAATAATCGAAGTCTGATTGAAACTTTTTTTAAAAAAGATTTTAAAGGTAAGATATTAGAACAGGTAAGCCATATGGCTAAGCTTTAGGTCTGAAGCTTGTGTTGCGAAATGCTCGTAAATCGTATAGTCCACTAAAAAGTTCTGAAAAATTTGTACTTTTTTCACAAACACTGGCCTCAATTCTGAGACCAAGATAAAGATAAAGATCAAGAAAATTTCAAGATTTTGGTATTCTGAAATCAAAAAATCAAGTTTAAAATGTCAAATGTTCGTATAATTTTTGTAGAAAAAACGAAAAAAACTCGTCAAGTGATAATTCGAACAAAGTTTGTAAAAAAAAATACCAACTTTACAAACTTTTTAGAAAATTAAATGATTTACCAACATTTAGTAAGTTCGCATTGGGAATTCAAAAAATATTTACAAACGATTTTAAGAAATATTACTTTCTGTTTAACTGGAATAAAAATAAATATTTTGCCATAGAACATACTCTACCACTGAAAATTCTCAATTGAAAATTTTTATTTTGCAATTAAAAAATATTTTAGATAAGAAATAAGATGAAATTCTTATAAAATTGGAATAATAAAAATTCTTTTAAAAAATCTATTCGTTTGATATTTGCATCCAAAAATACTCCTTTTAGGCTTTTGGTCACATTCCCAGGACGAAATATGTAAATGGCAGGAAAAAAGTTATTTATGATACAAATTTTAAAGCATGAAAGATAAATATTGTCATTATTAAGTACAAAAAAAAAAAAAGAAATAAGGCATTCAAAATCCAAAATTCGCTGTAAAATATTAACTTGAGTTAAGTAATTCATTTTATAAATATTTTATTATAATTTTTCAATTTTTTTTAATAATCTTTTCTTGAATTATTAATTCTTTCTCCAATGCTCAAAAAATTGTAACCGACTTACATATAAATATTTACATTAATGGCATAATCACATTGACAATAAAATGTTCGCCGTAGCCTCACCGTATTTCGTTTATTTACCCATTTTCATTGAAATTCTTACGCAAATTTTCCATTACCATATTACCTTATCTCATACTCGGTGGCACTAGGTGAAAATAATATAAGAAAATTGAAGAAATAAAACGAAAATTCGATAAACGGTGAGCAAAAAACTGTAAGAGAAATTAATCGTAGTTTTTTTTCTCACCGTTTATCGCATTTTGTTTTATTTTTTCAATTTTCTTATACTATTTTCACCTAGTGCCATCGAGTGCGAGAAAAGGTAATACGGTAATCAAGAATTTGTATAAGAATTGCAATGAAAATACGTAAATTAACGATATACTGTGAGAATTTTACTGTCAATATGATTCTGCCCTAATGCAATAAAAACAGCTAAAATGTTGATTTTAAAAGTTTCGTGCGCAGCCCATTAGGGCAAGATGGGGTAATTCGGAATCTTGTCTATTTTGGAATTTTGAGATTTTCTCACTGTTTCGGATGGTCAAAGAGAAAAGGAGCCAGGAAGAAGTGTCTTTACATTCGTGGTTTTCCCATTTTTCATCTAAAACTGTTAGGAAATCTCAAAGTTCCGAATTAGACATGATTCCAAATTACTCCATTTTACCCTACTCATAACTTTTAAATATATTCCGTTAAAGTGATTCATCTGCAATTATTTTAATTCACTTTTTTTAAAATGAAAAATCCACCTAATGCCTCTTGGTTAAGAACTATTAAAAGTGAAACGAATTTAATGTTATTTAAGAGATATTTATTGTAAATTTTAATTATGAAGTTTAAAGAAGAAAAACAGGAAGATATTTGTGTATAAATTGCGCTTTAATTTATTGTTTATAAAGAACTGTAATAAACTATGAAGAGTGCTTATGAAAAGTTGTTTCTAAAAAATGAAAAATGGCTATAGAAAATTTAAAAAGAAAACAATGCAGCCAACAAATGAGTCTAATTGTGAAAATGTGAAAAAAAAGTTAAATGGAAAAAGAGCATCTTTGGAATAAAAGTTGTCTTGGTTTTGTATGTTTTTTCTAAAGTATTTGCATTTTTATTGTCTCTGCACTTTTGCCCCTTGGCTATGCTTAAATTTTCCTTCATGAAACTTTAAGGAAATCTGCCCTTTTCATTGGTCTTCCAACAGTGTTAAGCAATTTGCAGGATATTTTTGGCCTCATCAATTTATTCAGTTGAATCTGTTACATTATATCCCATTTAGCTGATTCTAATAATATGCAAATTTTCAGGTTTAAGTAACATGCAAAATTATTGCGAAAACAAATTTATTTTATTATAAAACCCTCTGGGGGTATATTTATTGTTTTTAATTTAGTCCCAAATGATCGGCAATATTTGTAGCGTAATTTCGATAAGGGATATAAATGGATATAAATAACCCTGTGACATCGGAAATTTGTTTGAAATGCTCAATAATGGCTGTCAGATCCACCAAAAAAAAATTGTGAATGATTACGCAAAATTAGAGAAAGCCTATCCCATTCCATCTTCAATTATTTGCAAATTCATGGTTTACAGAGTTATTATATTTCCTAAAATATCTCCACTTTGGACTCCTTCCACTTAAAACAAAAATTGTTTATTTGCATGGAAAACAATAATGGAAATAGCATCGGTATTTTATGTAATACGTCTTTCTAAATACAATTTTATTTTTTGAAGGGAAAAGGCAGAATGATTTTGTGCAAAAGAAAAGTTTAAATTTCCCGTGAAATTGAACAAATCTCTCAGATTTCTTTCACTCCCAATCTGTCTTGTCAATCTTTTTCAGTTCCATGAACAAGCAATTGTAACTAAACTTTTGTCTGGAGGTAAAATTTAAGAAGAAAAAGAAAAAAAAGAGTGTAGAAAATTTGAACAAAAACATTCCCACCTAAATCACCTTCACGAACGTCCCTCATATCAGATGATGGTGGGAATGTTACGAGAAGAGACTCTTAAAGCATTTTTCCCGTGACTGAATGGCACATTAGTAATTTGATTTGTTCCGTGTAGTATCAGGAAACATCTTTTCAGTACTTGCTAAATTAAATATTAAAGCATCGTGAAATATGAGAGGTCGCCTAGAATTTTTTCGCACCGGATCACATTTCTTGTAAAGTTGCTGAATAATTTTTGCAGAGGTTAATGACATCAAACTTTATTTCACTTTAGAGTCTAGCAAAAACATTATACACATGGCCAAAACAAAAGCCGAGACCATAATTGAAACCTAGGCGCTTTAAAGCTAATTAATACATAATGTATACTAAATGACATAACATACTGATAGAGGGATATATTAAGGGAGAATTGAGGTGAGGATAACCATATTGTTTTCACAAAATTCGTTATCATTTGCGGCTTTTTCTCTATGCGAATCCTATTAGAGAGTTATATAAAATTACTAAAATTATTTAATTTTATAATAGAATATTTTCCTTCCGACTCCAAGATAATAATCCAAATGGTAATAATTTGTAGTTTAGTGTTATCATCAACATAATTTTCAACTGCTTATCACTATGGGGGTCGCATGTATAGGGCATCCAAGTTAACAGCCCACGCCTAAGACGCCCAAGACGCTCCAAGGCAAGATTTTAAATTTGATTCAGCCACCTCGTCCTAGGCTTCCCTCGAATATCTTACATTAAAGAATAAATAAAATGATCTCCTTTAATCGTTCGTTTGTCGCTATATTCATTACTGATCTAGAAGCCGAACGGTAAAAGATATTCATTTCGTGTCTTTGCCGACCACTTCTACATCTACATTCCTAGGAGAGTATTTTTTCTGCATTTCTGGTTTTCTTTACCTATCCTTATCACAGTCTTGAGTTTCAAAGAATTAATTGAGCAATGTAATGTTTAATTTTAAGCAAAACCTTGTATTCGGTGTAAAGGAATGTGAACTGTTTCAGACAGTTGTCAGTCAGTGTTTATTTCGAAAATTTCATATTTTCGAAATTCATATATTCCTGAAACTGACCTATTCTCAATTTCAAATCCGACTTACAGTGGCGGTCAAAATAATATATCTATCCCTGCAAAGTCTAGAGCAAGGGAGACTAGACCGCTCGCTAGGAAAGATGGAGTAGTTGTAAGCCAGTGCCTACGAATCCTAGGAAACTAACATACAGAATGCGTCGTAATCCGGAATAATTAATATCCCGAAAGCCAAAACCCCGAAAACCAAGATTCCTAAAAGCAAAAATCTCGAACATATAAATTCCAAAAAGCCAAAATCCCGGAAATCAAAATCCCGAAAGCCAAAATTCCGAAAAATCATAATCCTGGAAACCAAAATCCTTGAAACCAAGGTCTCGAATGATCAAAATCCTGAATGGGGCGAAATTGTAAGGAGGATAATAATGAGGCTTCTTTTTTTTCAACAACGATTTATTTCTAAATTATGTTGATAACATTACAAAATTTTTAACAATAATATTAGTGTTCAGTGTCGCTACACTTTTCAACTTTATACAATATTCAAAAGTTTTAACATGAATTTTACAAAGTTTAGTTTATAAAAATAGTGGAGAAGAAAATTAAGAATAAAAACTTCATAAACTGTATTCTTAAAAGAATTAAGACGAGGTGGACCATAACCATAAGATCTTGTATAATAGGATGTGAACTACTGTTACATTTTTCCTGAAAAGTCGTTGAAATTTTGACAACAAGACGATCAATAGTTTCAATTTTTGCTATTTTGTGTAGCCAATGTGTAGGAGTGAAAATAGGTCAATTTACTATTAACCTCAAAAATTTGTTTTGTAGAATCTGAAGTTTAGAAATATGTTTTAGCACAATTTCCCCAAAATGGGCAACCGTATAAAAGGAATGCTCTGACAATAATGGCTATTAGAACAAGCATTTTATTCTTCTCTGAAAGTTTAGATTTTCTATGAATTAAAGGATAAAAAATTTTGATGCATTTTCCTTGGAGTGGTGGATATGCTCTTTCCAAGTTAATAAGTTGGATTAAAAACAAGGCCAAGATATTAGGTGAGATTCTTAATAATCTCACCTATCCTAACAAAATTTCATGTCGTCCGATCGCGTTCAATTTTAAACTAGAGTACCATTGGATATTTTTATTTTGAAAAGTTATTGGGCGATCTGGCTTAAATTTGGCAGATTTCCTTTTTGTAAAGAAGATTGACTGCGTTTTGTCAGCATTTAACTTTAGTTTCCACTTGCTGCAATAATCAGCAAATTTCTCAGCATTAGGGTTTAGCAAATTTATTATTTTATTTCGATTCTTAGAAGAGTATAAAATCGCCGTATCATCTGCGAAAAGAGAAACATGGCAATTCTTGAATATAAATGGTAAATCATGTACAAAAATGTTGAATAAGGTAGGACTGTGAGGGTACTCTCTTGAGGAATCATTTAGACGATCATCTACTGGAATCATTTAGACGATAGGGAATCTCGAACTTTAACTTGAAAAGAACGATCAATAAGAAAAGAATGGATAATTTTGGTTAAATAAAAAGGAATTTTGAGCTTTGACATTTTATAGATCAGGCCCTCGTGCCATATGGTGTCAAAACACTTTTCTAAATCGAATGACAACATCCCTGTAGACTTTTTATCTCGGAAAGATTTGGAAATTATATTAAAAAATAATGATGCTATTTACACCGCCGCATTAGATTGGGATTGAACTGTTCCAAAGGCGTATTTCGGATCATTAAGTCTCAATCTAAGACCGCAATCTAAACGGATTTATTGAGATCGTTTAGACTGTCGCATTAAATTCAGACTGAATTATCCCAAAATCCGATTTTGGGACAACTCATTCTCAATCCAATGCGGCGGTGTAAATGGCCTTAATGTCTCAGAACACAGAAAATTTTCTTTGCGTCCAATAAGCGTGAATGCAATCATCATAATAGGAGTATACGATTATGTACGGTCTAGTGAAGTGCAATATCTGGTGAAAACGGATGAAGACTGCTTCTTTCAATTATTATTCGCTACAATAACGAATACGCTACAGTAGCGAATACAAATTGAAAGAAGCAAAAAGAGGTCTTCATTCGTTTTCACCTTTTCACCAGAGGACTAGATATGACACTTTCAAGAATTCAGGATTTGTGCTTTCGGTATTTTGCCTTTTTGAGATTTTCGGGGTTTCTGAGTTTAGGATTTTGCTTTTCGGAATTTTAGTTTTCGGGATCTTGGCGTTCGGGACTTAAGCTTTACGAAATTGTGACCCAATCGGAATTTCGACCTATTCGGGATTTTAGCTCATTCGGGATTTTGGCTATTCGAGATTTCAATTCATTCGGAATTTTGATATCCACGATTTCGACAAATTCAGGATATTGAAATTCGGCGGGGATTTGGTTTTCGGATTTTCGACCGGGACACGCTATAAACACTATATCTTTTTTTTAAAATTAGATATTAAACTTCAAAGAACGACATCAACATGACTTCATAGAAGCTATAGGGATGCCTGTCCGACAATGGTCGCCAAAAAAACCAAGTAGTGTAGACATAAAAATCAACGTTTACAACTAGGGTAACGTGTGGTATTTCGGGATACTTTTTAGCACTTTTAAGTTTCAAACAGCTTAACGACTTCTTAAATATTGTTTTTCTTTGTTGATACTAATATGTACGTTCCTTATGCTATCCTGAATAAGATTATTATCGAAAAAAGTTGAAAAATGCATTATTTTTTTATACAAAATAGCAAAATAAGTGTGATTAGAAGGAATCACACCTAAAATGTAAAGAAGTAAGAGTGGTATATTTCGGAACTGTTGGGTATTTCGGGACAGACAAAAGTCGCTATTATGCAAATAAATTTCATCGGGCCTAATTATTTACCTTTAAGTAGAAGTTCTAAACTTCACTCTTTCATAAAATTTTTGTTTAAATTTCGCTTTTAAAGTGACTTAAATCGAAAAAAAACTAAGCACTGTTTGTGTTGACATCTGCAAAATTGACCACACTGAAGGTCTTATAAAAAGTGAAATGTGACACTCTCAATTAACGCGTATTTCACGCTTTAAATTAAATTAAATTTCAGAAGTTTCATGTTTTTCTGATACGTAAGGAGCTTAATAATTCATATAGAACTTAAAAATAATTAGAAAACAAATATTTATAGGATTTTTGATGTGTCCCAAAATACCCATATTATGTCCCGAAAAGCACCTCGTCCAGAAATACCACACGTTACCCTACCCCAATTTTCCCTAAATGTTTTACACATAAACCATACAGGTACTTTATCCGTACATGACAATGACCTTCAAACATTCCTTCCAACAATTTTCTTAGATTAAAAATTAAGTTTTTTGAATGGAGTATATAAATCTAATTTTGATACAGACTTTTTTAACTTCAAAAGTCTTAAAAATCCCAATAAAATTTTATCGCTTTCAATTAGTAGTTAATAATAATAATAATAATAATGTATTTATTCACAATAATAGGATCATCCCTTTTACAATTGTGAAAGAAAAAAAAGATAATAATAAAAAAAACTAAAATAAAAAAGGATAAAAATGAAAATAAGGATAAATAAAGAGAGAAAAGAAGAGAAAAAAAAGAAAAGATTTTCCACATCCCAAGCTTCTCAGGCCTCTATTTGAAAAAATTGGCGAATGGCTGCAGCAGAAGTGCGCTTATCATTCGGTATGCTATTGTAAGCAGTAACGCCTTTAACAAACAAAGTTTTATAAAGGCAGTCACTGCCCACTCTAGGCACCAAGAGTCCCCGAACCCTGGCCGAACCCCCCCCTAACCAGAAGACTCGACAGGTACTCAGGACATCCGGAAATCAATAGGTGAAACAGGAATAGAACAGCTCTCATCTTCAAAAGGGATCTTAGATCACAACCAATGAAAACGTTTCTATATGGAGTGATGTGATCCCGGCGACTTATGCCGCAAATATACCTGACACAATCATTAAAGGAGACCGTCAGACGACGAATTGTGTCACTATCCGCCGCAAAAAATAGCTCTGCTCCATAATTAAAAAAAAGGAAGAAGAAGCGCTCGCGCGAGGATCAAACGAGTGCACAGTGGGGCCGTGACGGCCAAAACCTATTTTTTTCGATATTTTTAATCGGTCCAAAAGTATTTTTATTTGATTTGGCACTAATTGAAGATCATTTTCCCAAATTTTCACTAAGATCAGTTGGAAATTGTGGCCTATAGAGATTCTTAAAGTCACCACTTTCATGAATTTTTTCGTCATTTTTGTCTCCCTGGAGATGTATGCATACACGGAAAATGATACAGATAATTGTATCTTCCTATAGGACTTATGCCATTTAGCATGTCTTTTTATATAGAA